>NC_072429.2:53740000-54365000 GCF_028878055.3 Symphalangus syndactylus
GTAATATGAAATAGGGAGGCAAATAACAATTAAAATAATGCCTGTGCAGTGTGGAAGGTTTGGTTGATGTTAGATAGTCTATTAATAATTTGTAGTAGGTCCAATAGCATGGTTCTGTGGCTTTCTCTAGTAGCATTAAGTAGGTTGGGGTAGAAACAGAAAATGATAAAATTGAAAGCCTTGTCCACTAGAATATCAATCTTTCAGGTTAGAACAACTTTCCTCCAAAGAAAAGGGGCTTTCCTTTCTTCGCTTAATCTCACCTGAGTTTGTCATGTACCAACTCAGCAGCATTCTTTTTTGAGTGGGTACAAACCATGATGAGGTACAACAATTGATCATGTAATCCTTTTATGCAAGAATTTTTTTTTCTTTTTTTCTTTTTTTTTTGAGATGGAGTTTTGCTCTGTCACCCAGGCTGGAGTGCAGTGGCACAATATCGGCTCAATGCAACCTCTGCCTCCCTGGTTCAAGGGATCCTCCTGTCTCAGCCTCCCTAGTAGCTGGGATTACAGGCGCATAACACCACACCTGGCTAATTTTTATTTATTTTTATTTATTTATTTTTATTTTACTTTATTTTTATTTTTTTCAGTAGAGAGGGGTTTCACCATGTTGACCAGGCTGGTCTTGAACTCCTGACCTCAGATGATCCACCTGCCTCGGCCTCCTAAAATTCTGGGATTACAGGTGTGAGCCACCACACCCTGCCAAGAATTTCTTAATATAAATAAATATTTTTATCAAAATAAATTCACTAATGAATCTTTAAGTGTTAATGGCTGCCTAGATATAGAGGACATTGCCTATTCACTTTTTATATCACTATTGTCTTCCCTGATGGCCTTTTCTATATATACTGCTATAATGTTGCAATATGTCATTGAAAATTATCTGTCCTTCATAAGACTGATATTGAACAATAAAGGTCACTTGGACAACATATTATATATTGAGTGCTGCTAGCTAGGTTTTAAAACTTTGGAATCTATCAAATGATTATCTGTTCGGTTCTTGGTGTCATGCTTAACTATAGTAGGCAAAACCTCTGTCTGATTCAAACAGTTAGATACTCAGAAATCTTAAATGCAGTCATCATATTTTCCTTCTTGAATAGGCCAAATATGATATTAATATGTGCTTAGCAGTTGACCCAGCAAGAGTTGGTCCTAGGTATTGACCTTTCCAATATATGGAGCTCTATTGACTTTTCTCCATTACTTTGTAAAAGTTCAACATGTTATCTGCTTGGAAGCAACATCACCAGTCATGATAATCCAACATCCAGCTAACAGACAGATTGCTCTATTAAGATACTTAGGCTTCAGGAATTTTTAGGACAGTGAAACTATTCTGCATGATACCGCAGTGGTGGATACATGTCATTATACATTTGTCAAAACTCATGAAATATATAACACAAAGAATGAATCTAATTTAAACTATGAATTTTAGTTAATAATAATGTAACAATATTGGCTTATCAATTGCAACAAATATGCCACACCAGTTAAACATATTAACAGTGGAATTTTGTGTGTGTGTTACAGGCCAGGGGCTGAGGTGTGAGGGGATAGTGGGAACTCTCTGCACTTTCTGTTCAATCTTATGTAAATCTAAAACTACTTTAAATATAAAGTTTATTAATTAGATCTGTATGTAGGCTTCCAAAGAGGAGATGAAGGTTTATGG
The DNA here is from genome assembly GCF_028878055.3 of Symphalangus syndactylus. Classification (NCBI taxonomy): domain Eukaryota; kingdom Metazoa; phylum Chordata; class Mammalia; order Primates; family Hylobatidae; genus Symphalangus; species Symphalangus syndactylus. The sequence continues at coordinate 53,741,693 of NC_072429.2, forward strand.
CTTAAAGGAACAGTAGACATTATGATGAATGCTAAATCAAGCAATACAGAAAGAAACATAACATGTTAATTTAAAGGTTTATAGGTTATAAGCAAATCGTTCTAGTTACCCAGTTATACATGCATTTCGAACAATATATATAGGGACTTAATTATGTATGTCAAAATAAATTTGTATATACACATGGACTATTATTATCTGTGTACACATAGGCATGCATAAGCCTGAGAACTGCTGTATTGGGTCAGAGCCCTGCTCCCAGTTACATTTCTGGCAATAACATCAAATAACGTTTTGTGAGAAGATATGGCTGTCAACTTCTGAGATTCAAAATTCCCTTAAAGTTTTCTTACTTTCCTTTAACCTGATATATAATTAACTACTATCTTATCAGAGATCTTCTTGAGCCTATTTATATTTGATATTTCTCCCAATATGTAACAAGTTTCAAATACTTAACACTTGCTGTAATAGCTTTATGACTTAAAACTATCTCCTTAAAATGTTCCCGGGGGTAATCTCTTTTCTGGTGTTCTGCAAAATTACCTTATTCTCACTTAGTTCAAATGCTCCATAATTAAAAAAATAAAACAGAGTATCTGTATCTTAATTTATATTTTCTCCAGGATCACAGCATTCTAGTTATTTTCTCATCTCTTGAAAGAAAGACCTGATATCACACGTAATTCCAAGGAAGAGTATGAAGCTATCTAAATTACGTGAGCTCAGGAATTCCAACAAAGTTTATTTTCCTCTAGTAGCTTGCCAATTAACTAACTGCTGTCTTAGATTTCACTGTTAAATACTTATTCCTTCAACTTTATTGTTTGACCACTGTTAAATTTGACTCCTCGGGGAGGAGCATACAGAATGAATGGACTGGGTGCAGAGGAAACAAACTTCCTCAAGTTTTATATCTGTGCCTAGCTAGAAGAACTATAAATTTATGAAGTGTTTCCTTCAGTAGATGCTAAAGGACAGGAGACCGTGATCTATTACTTCCAGACTGCGGAAATGTTGGCCTTAACAGCATGTTAGCACAGTGCTCAGCAAATAGGCTACGGTGACTCTAGATACCTTTGTTGTGTTGTACTTGGTTACTCGATGCACTGACTGACTTTAAAATCTTTCCTTTGAAGCTGGAATATTTCCCCTAAAATAATACCATTCTGAGAGGAAGCCTATTATGATGCAAAGAATATGAACAGGAGAGGAGGTAGATCTGACTTCCGATTTTGGACGTGCCAATAAGATCTGTGTGACCTTAAGTACATTTCTCATTCTCTCTTGAGCATCAACTTACACATTTGGAAAATGACAAGAAATAAACTCTTAGGAGATTGCTTTTATTATTTTTTTTTGTAATGAAGCCAAGAAAAAGGTCCAAGATACAAGTTTAGTGTTTGGTAAATTGAAAACACCCAATATATGGTAGGTATTTTTATGAGCCCAAATAAAGTTTACCTACCACTTTACTGTGCTTTTGAGATCTTACAATTATCCTCAGAGATTAATTGAACAATAGGAAAAACTGAGTTTCCTTAACTAATTCAGAGGCTTCTGAATATAATCTTTCCTTCAGATCATTTGGAATCATGGAGCAATAAAGTTAGAAAGAACTTGAAGGGAACCTGTCTTCAAAGCTTTATAATGCACACCAAAAAACCTGACACCAAAGAGTTTGATATGTCTCGCTGAAGCACCTATTCTGTACTGCTTACTTCCCCATAGTAAAACCAAGCATTACCTTGCTCTTACTTTAATGCAGAAATAGCATGGTAATGCAGCAAACACAAGGCGCATAGTTTCTTTTAATACCATTCCTGCAAGATGTCAAATTTTGTTTCTAGTTCTTGTCCATATGGCAGGTTTTACAGAGCTGTAGCAATAATATAGGTGTAGCTTTAAATCCTGCTTTTTACTCTTAATCACATGCCTATCATTTTTCTCCGTATTGTTATATAATCTTTTAAAGTATAATTTTAAAGGCTACGGAGTATTTAATTGGATAAAAATATTATGTAAAAGCATTTGGCTACAATTGGAAATATTATTTGTTACTTATACTACAATGAACATAAATGCAAATAGCCTTTTCTTTCTTGTTTCATTAGGATACATTCTGAAATTTATAATTCCTAGGTCAAAGAATAAGAGCATTTAATGAATCTCAATATGTACTGCCAAAAAGCATCCTAAAAAATACTATGCTAATTTACAGTACCACCAACACTGTGCATCAGATTCACTGTAGCCACACCAGTACTGAGTATTGTTTGTTAAAAATATTGTTTACCAATTTAATAGGTGTGAAATGGTATCTCATTGTTTTAACTTGCATTTAGTTGATTATTAGCATAGTTGAACATTTTTCTGTGTTTGTTTACATGTCAGGTTTTTTCTTGTGTGAATTGACTGTTTTTAGCCTTTGTTCATTTATCTATTAAGATCTTAAAATAGTCACTCTTTAGGAAATGTTTTCTACAATGGTATAAATGATTTTTATGTTTCTATTTTAAAAGAAAACTCACATTTCTGGTAGGGAATTCACCATTAAGTTCCAAGACTATCATAATCTTCTGTGAATGTTGTCAAATCAACTGTTAGGTAAAAAGAGACGCTACAGAATTCCTTTACATGTCAAAGTATGCATAGGCACTGTATTTAAAGGTCCTCAGTATGTAATATATGAAAAGCAAAGTAAGGCAAAACTACTTTCTATTCGTTATTGGAGTCCTCAGCACCCTATTTACATGTTATAATAAACAACAATATAATAGAAGAAAACACGCTTCACAGATTTTATAAAGCATTTAAGAAGTTATTTTTTGACATGGATATTCAAAAATTTGCTCTTCTATATATTTGTGTTATACATATTTAAGGGATAAGATACTACTTATGCAACAGAATACAGTTAACCTTTTCTAAAATTAAAATATGTCTCTCCCCTCATAGTTGCACTCCAAACTTTTGTAATTTTGTTTTCTGGATAAATTATTTTTATTCCGATGTTGAGGAGTTTAGAGTTAGTAGATTTTAAAAATCAGGCTTGATTTTCTTGGCAGATTCAAATACTAATCAATAACAAGGTTATATTTAGTTGGGTTTCTAAAGTGCCTTTAGGAATGTAAACTTCAAAACAATCCCTGGCTTGAAGGTACTATTATTGACCATCTGGTCCACTTTACCTGTCTTTTCTACCACATCCCCTAAAAGTAGTGTTTTGAGCCTATGCTTGAACATTACAATGACAAGAATGTAGTCCCTTCAGAAGCAGCCCAATATTTGGGCAATTCTGGATGTCGGAAAATTCTTTGCTACATTGACGTAAAAACTGTCTTTTGTATAGTTTAGTCATTAGTCTTGGTTCTACTCTGGAGATTTATGGAACAAGTTTAATCCTTGTTTCTCATGACAGGCTTTCAAATATTTGAAGCCAGCTCATGAACAACAACAAACGATAATGTAAAGCACAAAAGAAATGCCATAATTGTAGCAAAGAGATAGTGCTTCTTGAGGAGCTTCAGTGGGTTTTCAAATCAGTTTGGGAAATCAAGAGAAAGTGACAATTAAGATAGACTCAGTGAATGGATAAAATTTTAACAGAGAGATTGAGAGAGGGGAGTGTTCTAAGTGATGTGGACTGTGAAAGCAAAGACATGAAGGAAAGCATCAAGGCTGTTCTGGAAACAGTTCAGTTTTGCTGGTGCATAGGAGAAGTGTGAATACTTAGGAAGACAGAGAACATATTATAAAAACTTTTATATGCAACAAAAGATTTGAAGATTTTAGAATTAGGAAGTGCCATGTTTGGATCAGAGCTTTAGGATAGTTAATTGACAGCTGAGCTAATAGGGCTCTTTAAAAATGTAGAATAATAGAAGGAAAGGAAATCAATTAGTATTCTCTTACAAAAGTGTATTCAGGGGACAATGAAGGCCTGAATATGTGACAGAGTTTGGAATGGAGAGGAAGAGATGGATGTAGGGTAGCATGCCTATAACTTTGAAACCGATTTAGTGCAGGAGGGAGGGGAGAAAGGAATGGAAAGAAAGAAATAAAAGATGACTCTGAAGGTTTCCCTTTTTATAGCTCTGGGAGAATGGTGGTGAGAGAAACAGAAATAGGAAAAGGAATAACTCATTGTACAAAAAAGACAATTAATTGTTTTTGAACAAATAACAAGGAGTTTGTATGGGCTATTTCCTGTAAGCATTTAAAAATGCATCTATAGGCCTTGGCTTGGCCTTCCAAAAGGATCAGAATCAGATCTCTGGCTATACAGGAGTTCACCAGACACTGCCAATCGAGCAGGCAAGTGTAGGAGCACAGAAGGAGCCAACTGAGATGGGTGATTAGGAAAGGGGACCATAAATATCATTTATTTAGTGCAGAAGACTTCTGAGAGGTAAGAAACAATCAAACAATCAAACAATCAAACAAAACATCCACAAGATGGGGATTTAATTCCGAGCAGGTCTACAAAATCAGAGAGAATTGAACAAGTTTAGGCAGGCAAAAACAGTCTGGGTTGGTGACTTGTTTTCCTTACCTGTAATAGAAGGATAACTATATGCCTACTTTCATGTGTTGTGACAATCAAAGAAAAAACGTATGCAGAAATTTAGTGTAGTACTGGAAGATAGTAAGCATTTAATAAATACTTACTAAATATATAACATTATCAGCTGAGAGATAAACTCATTCTTTGTACTACATAAACGTTAAAAAATTGTTAATTGTTTATTTATCAAGAGAAACTATTTCTTGGCCCACATATTCACGTTCCATAATTCAGGAACACAGGTCAGTGACAAACTTCTAGGTATTTCAACCTGAATAGATTCTTTATATTCTGAAATCACTTTGCACTCTGAAAGGTACCAGCCTCCTTCACCTCCTCAAAATCTTTCATGGAATCATAATTTCTGTAGAAATCTGTATATTCCTTCTTTCTTGGTTCAGCCACAGCAAACTTATAGAGAGCTGCAACCCTTGGGGATATAATGAATGTTCTAACAATATGAAATCACAGACCCTTGACCAGAAGGCCACACATCTGAGGTTTTGTCAAAGTACGGGAAGCCATGGTAGTTACTGTTGTTGATAAGTATGTCAACCTCAAAACCAATGTCCTTCGTTAAACATTTTAAAACATTCAAAATACTTCATCACTTTCATTGTTAAAATTGGAACCTTTAAAAATCATAATTGTATGGTTTTAAACAAAGAACATTTGACAAGAGATGAAGCCCTCAAAGTTCTAGTGTCAGTTGCCTGTAATCAACTTTTTGATCATATTAAAGTTCCTATTCCCTCTTGGCATTGTCATTTTTCTAATAAGAGATGGGCCTTCATGATCTCTAGAATACTTTTTAACTGTAAATGTAGATTCTATGAGATAAGATTTAGAAGACTGAACTTCCTCAAGGCACTACTTATTTTTGTAACTCAGTGTCTTTCACCATCAATGTCCACATCTTTTAATTGAGTGAAGTTGGACATAGAATTCCAGTGCTACTATTATGAGATTCTGTGGTTCCTAAAAATTATGCCATTTTAAGCAAGTCTTCACAGACTGTAGAGACTTCAAGTCACTTAGCAAGAGTATACCACCACCTGAGCTGACCAAAGGCAGCATCCAAATAACTGGATTTTATTTAGTTTATCAAAATCTTTAAAAACTGGAGCATTATTTAGTTCATCAAAACCTTTAAAAATGGAAACAAAAGAGGCAAAAAAAGAACCTTGAATTTGATAGATTTGTACTGATCTGTACTTTTATGAAAGACAATAAGGTGTCTAATTGGCTTGAAGACCAACATTTCTTTGAATTGTATGATATTGAAAGGAAATAGTATCAGTATAATGAGATTTTCCCCACACTAACCTACTTACTAACAAACAGGGGGTGACTTAGAAGGTGGAAGAATGTGACCATTTGTGGGTCATTATCATCATTGTCTACTTAAGTTACATTAACTAAGAAACTTCAGATTACAAGGCATCATGCCGTTTCTTAGTAATAGACAGACTTCTTCCTCTTAAATTATAAATAAATATAATACTTTCACTTTATATCGCCAGTGCTCCATGACTGCTAAATATACCTTAAAAGATAAATACCTAAATGTAAGTCAAGTTTAACAAATGTTTTTTAAGGTAAGTAAAAGATAGATTCAATTATTTACAGGAAAATGAATTTAAAAGGGAGGTAATTAACATTTATGAAGGACCTATTATGTGTAAGATACTTTTAAAAATGTGCTAAATTACTTGGTAAAAAATAGGTAATACGTTTTATCAAATACAAAATTTAGAAGGCAATAAACAATATTCAATGCAAAATAAACCTCCTTGTTATTTCTCTCTTCATCTCCAAATTTTTTCCTCAGGGGCAACTAACATTACTCATTTCTTGTGTAATAGAAATAGTAATAGCTAACGTGTATAAATCCCTTACTAATGCTTGTCAAGATTCTTAAGTGTTTTAAAATTTTTTATCTCATTTAATGCTCACAGCATCCATAGGTAATATTATTATCATGAATAATTAATAATAATTAATATTATTTTTACTCTTTTACAACTGAGGAAACTAAGGTACAGAAGATGACTTTTCCTGTGTAACACAGCTAGGGAGTAGTGGGCTGAGATTTAAACCAAAGTAGTCTGGCTTCACTGTATCATATTACACTGAAAAAAATCTATGAATATACAAGCACAAATGTATATATCTGCAAATATACACATGTACATATAAACACATACACACATTTTTATGCCATTTGCTTTTTTCACTTAATATTTCTTGGAGGCTGTTCTAAATCAGTATACTAAAGAACTGTCGCATTTTTTGAACATTTACATAGTTTCCAAATGCATGGATATATCACAATTTTTAGCTTAATTCCCTAATGATAAGCATTTAGATTGCTGCTTATCTTTTATCATTATAAACATTACCACAATGGCACAAACTGGCCACTTGTGTTAGGATTTATATTTGTTATTTAATGATGCTCTGTAGAAATGTGTGAGAATGACATTATTATTTAAAAAAAACTGAGACACAGAGGGATCAAATAATTTGCCCAAGTTTTCAGAGCTAGTAAATGGTAGCACTAATGTTCAAAATTGGCTATTTCTAGCTGAAATAATTTTTCCATTAGGGTATACACCTGGCACTCATCATAACACAATAATGAGAAGGGCAAGAGTTACTAGGGGCATAGAATCAAGAGTTGGCAATGTCTGGAACTCTTATCTTCCAACCGGGTCAAAATGGAAAACGGAGCCACTGTTAACAGAAAATACAGGCAAAAGAGCAGATATGAGATGTTGAATATTGATGAGCTTCAGGTGCTCCAAGACAACCCTTTTCTAGCTCTCACACATCCTCACCTTCATAGGTAGAGTGAACAAGAGCTCCTGAGCTCTCAAGCTCTGGAAGCAAGAAGCAGTTAGAGCTTGAGTTCTATATTTATGTCTGTAAGATAGCTCCTGCCCTGGCTTCCAAACCTCTATTGTCAAGACAAAATAGAATGTTGGATATATGCTTGGTCCTGTCAAGAGTCTTACCCTGCTGAAAAGCTCTATGACATTGGTCTGGACAGTGATTTCTTGGAGAAGATCCCAAATAAACAGGAAACAAAAGCAAAAATAGACAAATGGGACTGCATCAAACTAAAATCTTCTACACAGCAATGGAAACAAGAGAGTAAAGAGACAACCAAGAGATTGAGAAAACATATTTGCAAATCATATATCAGATAAGTGGCTAATATCCAAAACATATAGGGAACTGGAACTACTCAATAACAAGAAAACAAATCAATCTATGAAAAATGGGGAAAGGACTTGAACAGACATTTCTGAAAAGAAGATATACAAATGGCCAACAGGTAGATGTAAAAATGCTCAGCATCTCTAATCATCAGAGAAATGCAAATTAAAACCATAGTGAGATTTTGTCTCATACCTGTTAAATTTGCTATTATCAAAAAGATGAAACATAAGTGTTGGCAAGGATGTGGAAAATAGGAAACCCTTGTACATTGTTGGTGATGATGTAAATTAGCACAACCACTCTGGAAAACAGTATGGAAGTTCCTCAAAAACTAAAAATATAATTACTATATGATACAGTACACTTCTGGGTATATATCTAAAATAGTTGAAATCAGTATGTGGAAGAGATGTCTGCACTCCCATGTTTATTGTAGCATTAGTCACAGTAGCCAAGATATGGAAACAACCAAAGTGTCTGTCAATGGACAAATGGGTTAAAGATGTGGTATATATACACAATGAAATACTATTCAGCCTTTAAAAAGCAGGAAATTTGGTCACTTGAGACAACATAGTTGAACCTAAAGAATATTATGCTATGTGAAATAATCCAGGCACAGAGAGACAAATGCCATATGATCTCACTTATATGTGGAATCTAAAAAAGTTGAACTCATGGAAATAGCGAATAGAATCGTGGTTACCAGAGGATGGGGGTGTGGTAGATGGGGAGAGTGGAAATCTTAATCAGAGTACCAAGTTTTGGTTAGACAGGAGGAATAAGTTCTGGTGATCTATTGCACAGCATGATGACTATAGCTAATAATAATAATGTCTTGTACACTTCAAAATAGCTAAAAAAGAGGATTTTTGATGTTCTCACCACAAAGAAATTATAAATATTTGAGGTGATGTGATATGTTACTTAGCCTGATTTGATCTTTCCACAGTGTGCACATGTAACAAAACATCACACTGAGCCCCATAACTATATACAATTATTTGTCAATTAAAAATAAAATAAAGCCAAAAATTACACAAGAAATAAACAAGAGTCTCCCCTTGTTGTTTTTCTCCTCTTTTTCCTGCCCCCACCATTCTGGCCCACCAAATTGCACCACCCTGAGAGGATCAGAACAAATTTCACTATGGAATTCAATTCTGCTTAGTCTCTTTAGGACAATCTGGACTCTGAAGTCATCTCTCCTTCCATAGACTCTCAGTTCCCCACGTCTCTCTGCAACCTCTTTTCTGACCTCATCTCTCACCCACCTCATTTCTGAAACCCTTCCACTGGAACTCATAGTTATTAGGAACCTCTTTCCTTTACCTTCTTGCTTTCACTGAACCTGATTTTCCCTGAGTACATGTTTCTTTATGAACCCTCTCAAGCTTTAGTTATTTTTCTCCCACAACATTTCACCACTAGGGGTGGAGGCAGGGAGAGCTTCCTCCTTGCCCCAACAGCCCATTCTCCCTTCTCCTTTCTCAAACTTTCCCAGTTTTAAATCACATGCCATCAAACCACCTGCAACTCCTTCTTGCTGCTATCTTCTGCAAACCCTCCAGGCACTCCTCATTCCCTGAAGAGTTTATTGGCTTATAAACTCCTGGCTTATTGTCACTGGTCCCAATTCTACTTCTTGCATAATTCTTGGTGATTTCATTATCCTTATAATGTTCCTTCTAATGCCCTGTATTTTCAGTTCCTTCTTTTCACCAATGATTTTGTCCTGCTCTCCTTCTGGGCCAATTGTTCACAGGGCTATGCCCTATACCTTCCAGTTATCAACATCTAGCACCTCTCCATAATCTCAGTGTCAAGAAGTCTATTCTTCAAGTCTGTGTTCTTACCTTTCTAGCTTACTTCCTCTCATACCCAGCTCCAACAATTTTTTGGTTCACTGGGGACCTATAATCCATTGATCCTTCAATCACTTTTCCTCACAGCATCTCCCTCTTCTCAACTCTTCACTTTCTTGCCCATAGCAACTTCCAATATCAATTACTACAATCACTCCCTTGCAAATTCCCTAAACTCCCTTGCTCCACTACCATTTTGTATACTCACCTGACCAAACCTCAACCATAGTTAAAGCCTAATATTCATCTACCTCATGCCTGTATCTCCATAGTTAAATTAGCCAGATAAGAATACACAACCAGGATAATTGGCCTCATTTAAAATTCATGACCACTAGCATCAAATGTGATACTAGTCCTACTGCCTAACAATCCTGCTACAATTTCTTTCTGCATTTCTTGAAGACAATATTTTCTTCCCTTTATCCCCATACCTCCAAGACATTCTTCATCATTCTCACTCTTAGCAGGAAGCTTTCTAATACACTGAGAAAACAGCAGCAAACAGAAGAGAGTATCCACAACAGAAGAGAGTATCCAAAACATAAGAGAGGATCCACAAGCTCCCACCACCCGTCTTGCCACCTACCTGTAGCTGTGCTCATATACTGAACTTCTAGTTACTATAAATGAATAACCTGTTCCCACGCTTCCACTTGTATACTAGATTCCATCCCGTCTTCGTGACTCAGATTTTTGCTCCAATATTACTTTCTCAGTGAGTCCTTCTTTAACAACCTCTTTAAAATTTCACTTTCCTTGGCATTCTTTATTCTCATCCAATTATTCATTGTTTTCTCCATATTGTTTGTCACCATCTTACAGAGTATGTATTGTGATAATTTATTGTCTGTATTACTTTCCTTTCCCTCTGTAATGGAAGCTCCATGAGCAGAGAATTTTATGTTTTATTCACTAGTGTCTAAAACAGTTCCTGGAACAGAGTAACTGCTCAATAAATATTATGGAATGGAAGAATAAACAAATGGGTGACTTTGGTTTTGGACAGTGAGTTAGATATAGCCATGGCATAAATGTATGGGACTTTCTAACAGGATATTAGGAGGGGATTTTAGGGCAATTATATATATTTGGAGTTTATGTGCAAAATAAGAATAGAAGTCACAAGAATAAATAAGAATGCAAATAAAGATTAGAGAGAGGCGGCAAGTTTGGCAGGATGTTTTTTGTGGAAGTATAAAAACATCTGTATCTAAAATGATAGTTCCCATTATGATACCATACTTAACAGGGTATGGTTATTTTTATTAAATGCCATTTGTGTGTGAATATGTACATGTATATGTATACGTAAATGGTTTACTAAGCCAAGAAGTATGCTGATTACTTTTGGACATTGAATAACAGAAAATAAATAAAATTATAAAACAGAGAGGTATGGTCACTTCTGCTGGCAAAGGTAAGAAAAAGTTTATGTCTGGACTCTACAGAGCTAGTCAGCCTCAAATCCTGCAAGGTCATTTTTCTTGATGATTTTTACAGCAAAATGGTCATTCGAATCTTGACCTCCTTAATTTTAGAGTATTACTGCAATAATTCTATAATATACAACACATATTTGATTATCAGACATTATGAAATATATTTGTGTATGTATACATATATATGTGTATATATGTGAGTGTATATATATATGTGTGTGTGCATCTATATATCTACCTAAATATATATTCAGTTGGTAGTACGCATCTGACATTTTTAGTGACATGCTGAAAAGTTTCCACCAACCAGCGTATTTATTTTGTTGCTTAATATATTACTTATTTTAAAAGGCCACTTGAAAATACACATTTTTACAGCTAACATGCCTATGACTTGACCCCTTGCATGTTGTCTGGGGATTGGTGTGGTTATAGTAATGTTACATATCCATGTAAAGAATTCCATAATAACAATTTAGGTGACAATCCCAAGTGAAGCAGTCATGACTGCCCCTAATTCAGATAGTCTTTATCTGCCTATCTCCACATTTGTAAGTCAGGCAAGAATTTAGGGTAATAAACACCATCATCTAGTTCCTCGGTTCTAGTCCCTTTCAAAATGAACTGTACTGATTTGAAGAACCCTTCATGACACAGCAAGGTTTGGCTGACTGCTCTTGCCTTGACTTGATTCAATTTAAGCCATCAGCCCATTTTAGGATCAGAGAGAAAGGCACCCTCCCATGAACATTCTAGAATATAACCATATTTTAAGGTTCTTAATACTTAGTTTTTGTGGCATAAGCAATAAAGCAAAAAACCCAGTATAGATATTTGCTTGTGTTATAAAGATAGGTCCCAAGTTTAGATTTTTAACTAAAAAACTTACTAATGATAAATGGGATATACTATTAACTCTTTCTAATTTTGTTTATTATTGTTATATTTTTCCTTAACAAAACAGGAAATAGAAAATTAATAATGTAAAATGGAACAGATTGGAATCTAAAAATATAAGAAGTTTTCAAAACTACAGAAACTGTAGATTGTTGATGACTTAATCCAATAAATAAAGCATGAGTTTATTTGGTCTTAATCAAAACTTAATGTTTTCTGATATTAGGAAATTAAAATATTAGCAGATTAAAATAAAATTGTAATATTTTGTGAAACTTGGTCATATTTGTGTTCTGATAGTTTGAGTTGGTAAGATAATCACAACTTTGATTTTTCTTTTATATAATGTTTTTCTGCTTTAATATACACACAAATCACTTGGGGATCTTGTTAAACTGAAGATTGTGATTCTGTATGTTTGGATTGGGAACTTGAGGTTCTAATAAACTCCCCGGTGATACAGATATGTGGACCATACTTTGAGTAGTAAGGATTTAGAGGACAATTAGAGTAATCTTACTTAGGTTATTCATTTTTACAATCATTTTATTAAATCAAGTTATTTCATTATTTAACAACTAACGTTACATTTCTTTGAGAAGAAAAATTCAGTTTCTAGCAACAAAATTATTATAATATATAATGCTTCATTATTAAGTATAATTTTTCAGTTATATAACTTGCTTCATTTTTTTACATGAGTTGCAACACAAGGCAATAAATAATCTAAAGTTAGATTGTCATCTTTACAAGTTGATTTCATGAATGTTTCAGAGGAAAACAAGTTTAATTTCTTCAGTTGAAAACAAAAGTGGCATTATTTTTTCTGGTTGAGACTGTCAAAACTTTCTATAACATTTGAGCAGGTAAATCTATTAAGTTTTCATACGTTAAATCTCTTTCTTGAGCTATCAGTGGGAAATGATTAATTAAGGAAAAATTAAAAGGAGTCAAAATTGAAGATACAGGAACATTAAGTTGTATTTGGGAATGCCGCATGAGCAAAATTATGATTTCTTGACATTACTTGTCTAATGCAAAAATAAGTACATTTATGAAAAATGTCACAGTATTTTTTTTTTATCAGGTTAAGTGTAGTCTCTAATCTTGGTGACATGCTTATTAGATTTTGTTTTCCCTTGCACAATGCACTGAAGACTCAAATTAGGGTTCTCTTAGGGGATGTACTGATCAAGTGTAAATTGCAAACCAGTGATTCAGGTGAACTTCAGAAAGGCCTGATGCTGTAAGCATTTGTGTTTGAAAGGGGATAATTTGAGCCTATGCTATAGAAGAGTATATCCTATGAATGTACAGTAAAGTGCTATAAATGTGCAAATTTATTAACTTCACATAACTTTTATAATCCGTTGGGATTGATTTTGGCCTGACAGAGATGTACTGTGCTACAAGACATTCACTGTAACTAGAGCAGAAAGCCAAAGAAATGATACTGAAGCAGATAACCCCTGCCAGGAGCAGGAATACAACTTACTGGATGGAATAAGTTTATATGTGGTCAGCAAGGGAAGAGATGTGGACAATGTCAGATTTGAAAGGATAAACACAAACAAGTTGTTTTTCACACACTGGGAAAGAGATCTTAGGACAAATACTAGTAATTACAGTATATTTATTTATATTTAGTATACATTAAAACTCTAAATACATATGTAACTCCAAATACATATGTTTTTTTACTGCGAACATTCTTATATCTCACAGTAATTTCTCAGTTATCACAGATGAAGAGATTGTGGGCTGGTTAGTCCTCCAAGACTAATATGAATTAAAGAAACATGGGGAGTGTGTAGTTTCATTGTAATATGGTCTCTACCCTAAAATTTTCTCTCCCAGAGTTTTTAAAAACAGCCAGTCTATCATTTTTCTCCTTTTGCTGTTATGTTTTTTCTCCTGTTTTTCTGACTTTTACTGCATCCCAAACTATTGCATTTGCATTGATTGATACTCTGTCCTGCAAACCTGGTTATCCTTTGAACATGATTTAGTTTACTGCATGCTCCTGTTGTTTAGCATGTGGAGGTGGTCTGCTCACAGAGAACATTTTATCTGACTCTGGCACTTCTTCCCATTCTCATAGGTACCTTCCGCCCTTCAAGGTAACATTTATATTTCTCAGGTATATTTGTATTTGATTGGATGTATTGGGCTTAAGTTGAAGAAAAAATATTTTTACATATTCATATTATAACTATTTCATTATATGGGGGAAAGAGGAAATGATAATAGGGAGAAGGGCACTAACGTTTATTGCCTATTCACTTTATTTTTGTAACTCCAAATACGTTATATTATTTTTTCCTTATAACAAAGCTTCAGATAATAGATTTTTTTAAAGAGTAGGAGTTAACAAACTCTCCCCACATTGTCCAGCCCACAGGAGGGTAACCTGAATGAATCAGGTCTCTCTGGCTCCAAAAGTGGCAAAAACTTTAAATTATTCAGATGGGTAACAATATACCACAATTTAGTCTATTTTTATAGCATAATAGCTTTATAATGCAATCAGCGAATTCACAGTACCTTACAGTATGTCAGGGGAGTTAACCTAATGGTTATAGTGGGAACAGAGTCAATTCAAAACTAAAATGTATTCTGACTGTGTTTGTAAACCCAGATATAACATGTATGTCAATCTAAAGTGTATATATGTTCATTTTCAAAGGATTATGCATTTTTGTTTGGCTAAACTAATACAAAAGTATCTAAATTTCTTAGGATGGTTATGCATAATAAAAATAGTAATTGGAATTATGTATCAGTTATGGCATTGCTCTTGACAATAATTTACATGTAACAATTTATATGTTATTAAAACTTTCTTAAAATTACACAGTTTGAAAGTAAGTGGTAGAGCCAAAATTCAAACTCCAGATTTTCTTACTCCAAAATTCATTTTTTAACCATATATAAAAAATGCATACATTTTTACCATGCACAAAATAGAGATAAAAGATTTTATCACCTTCAGTTTGTGCATATTCATAGTAATTTGTGGAAGTTGAAATGCACCCTATTCCTAGTGGCTGGTTCAATTCCAGGATGATTCTAGGCATTCTAAGTCTGAGAATATGCATGTTTGAGCTGGAAGAAGAGAAGAAAGAATATTAGGTTTGCAATGAACTGAGATATCAGATCTTATTTATAACCAGGTTCTCAAACTTTTCTAGAAGGTCATTTTTGCTTCTGGAGCCATTCTGAAGGTTTAGGTTCATTGCCAGGTTTCCCAAAGCCTTACTTAAACCTTTTTATGACCCCATATATTATGCACCACAGTATTCTGTGTCTGATAAGAACTCAACCTATAAAGGTTGTTGTTGATGTTGCAGTTCTTTAGCCTGCCTTCAGATATTGTCTTTTTAAAATAAATTTTATGGTGCATATTTAAGTCTTATGCATGATGTTATAGGATACACATACATAGCAAAATCTCAAATACAATATAATTTTATTAAATTTAGTCCTCATTTTTAACATCATATCTTTAGACTTGTTCTTCCTACATATCTGCTCTTTTGAATCCCATGACCTATATCTCCTCAGTTACTCTCTCCCAAGAAAGACTTTTAAAGTGGTTTTCTTATTTGTGTTAGGAGAAGGGTGGCCTTTCCTTGGCCATTCAGTGCTACAGAATGGGAAAGTAACAGCTGGCTATTTCAGTCTTTATTTCTAGGTATCTCAATTCACCCAAGGATTCTAAACTAAACAACATAGGTATTTCTTCAGTAAAATGTCTTGTTATACAGAGGCCAAGATGTTCAAGGGTGATACAGTTATAAAATGGCATGCAATTTGTGGCGTGCTGATTAAAAATAGTCAAGTGATAAAGCATTATGATTAATCACATCTTCAGTGGAAATTATGCCCTAGGCAGCTGAGAATTTCCTTAGGACTATTTTAGTATGATTTTGTAGCTCATTTTAGATGCAACAAAGCACTATTGTTAATGTTTTAGAAGTTTACTATTGTATTTTAGAATCTATTAACTCCAGTATTTTATAATATATGGCCAAAAACATTGTTCTAGTCTTTAAAAAAATAACTCTAATATTTTATGCTTATGATTTTTAAGCATAATGTGAGAATGAACAAAATCAGCATTAAGACCATAACCCTGAGATAGTCGCTATTAGTGTTTTGTTGTATTTCCCACTTTTTTCCAAAGATAAAAATGCACATTTTAATAGCTTTACTTTTGATTGTAATTTTATTACATACATGGAAATAATTTTTCTCAGAGAAGAAACATCTCAAGAAATCAATGGGAAAATAAAATTTACTTCAATGCTTGTTTTCCTGGAAAATAAGTATGTTGAAAAAGAAATATATGTCTGTGTCTATATACATATATATTAGTTCTGTGATATCTGAGCTAAGCTGGAGATATATCTGGATTCCGCCCACTTCTCACTCTCTCTGCTGATGTTGCTTTAGTCTAAGCCACCATTATCTCTTGTCTGAAATAATTTCCTAACTTCCTTCTTTTCAATCTTCTGTCTTTCAATCTTGTGTCTAAAGAATTCATTCTTTTCACACTAGCCAGTAATCTTTAAACCCCGAAATTAGACTGCACCGCTCTTTAAACTCTCTCAGTGGCGTCTTACACTGAGAATTAAATCCAAACTCCTCATCTTTTTCTATGAAACTCTACATAATCTGATTCTTATTTTATTCTTGGACTAAATTTTGTACCATTCTCTCCTTTATTCACTACCTCCATCCATTCAGATTTCCTAGATTTTTTTGCCCATTGTATAATCTGTACCTTTCAAGGAATTTTCT
Source organism: Symphalangus syndactylus (assembly GCF_028878055.3). NCBI lineage: Eukaryota > Metazoa > Chordata > Mammalia > Primates > Hylobatidae > Symphalangus > Symphalangus syndactylus. The sequence continues at coordinate 53,758,492 of NC_072429.2, forward strand.
CATTTTATCTACATTGTTGAATTAATTAGCATAAAATTATTCATAATGTTCTCTTACTCTTTTAATATTTTTAACATCTGTAGTGATAGATTCACTTTGATTCATGATATTGGTAATTTATGTTTTCTCTCCTTTTGGCCAGTTTAATTAGAGGTTTAACAGTTTTATTTATCTATTTATTCTCAAAGATTCAACTTTGATTTTTTGGATTTTCTGTATTGTTTCTGTTGCTTACTTCATTTATTCCCAGTCTTATTTTATTATTTTCTTCTTTCTACACACTATTGGTTTAATTTGCTCTTGCCTTTTAACTTTCCTAGGTGGAAATTTAAACCTTCCTTCTTTTTTACTTACTGCATACCTTTTTTTTTTTCAGTTACTGAGAGGGAAACATTGGAATCTTTACCTGAAACTGTGGCTATATGTCTCTTCACTTTTCTCAGTTTTAGCTTTATGCATTTTAAAGATTTGTCATTAGCCACAGAGACAAATAGTCTTGTTATGTATTCTTGATGAATTGTTCCTTTTATCATTATGAAACATCCTTCTTTATCTATAGTAATATCATTTTTTGAAGTATGATATCAGTCTTTATCTAATAAAGTCATTCCTGCTTTGTCACATTTAGAGTTTGCATAGCATATTTTTTTCCAACCTTTGGCTTTTAGTCCATCTGTGTCTCTATAAAGTAGCTTTATTTTCGTCAGCATATAGTTGCGTCTTGTTTTTTTATACAGTCTGACAATCTACCTTTTAATTGGATATTTCCACTATTGAATAATGTAATTATTGATATGTTAGTTTTAAGACTGCTATCTTGCTATTCATTTTCTGTGTTTCATCTGTTCTTTGTTCTTTTCTTCTATGCTTTGTAACTAAGTGAATAAATTTTAGTATTCAATCTTATCTCTATTATTGGCTTATTTTATATCCTTTTTTTTTTCTTTTTTGAGACCAAGTCTTGTTCTGTTACCCAGGCTGGAATGCAGTGGCACAATCTTGGCTCATTACAGTCTCCATCTCCTGGATTCAAGCAATTCTCCTGCCTCAGCCTCCCAGGTAGCTGAGATTTCAGGCATGTGCCACCACACCTAGCTAATTTTTGTATTTTTAGTAAAGATGGGGTTTCACCATGTTGCCCAGGCTGGTCTTAAACTCCTGGCCTCAAGTGATCTGTCTGCCTTGGCCTCCCAAATTGTTGGGATTACAGGCATGAGCCACCTTGCCTGGCTTAATCCTTTATTCTTTTAGTGGTTGTTCTATGGTTTATAGTATGTGCCCTTAATTTGTCATACTCTACACTCATCTCTTATTATACTACACGTATAACACAAGAACTTTACAATAAAATACTTCCATTTGCCCTATCTTGATTTTATATATTTTTTCATATACTTTATCTCTACATATGTTATAAGCCTGAAAATACATTGTTATGGCTTTAAATAGTCAAATGTGTTAATTTTTTAATACACAATACTAAATTTTTGTATATCCCTATATTACCCTCCCTTGCACTCTACTCATTTGTGTAGATCCCAATTTCCATTTGTCATTATTTTCCTTCAACTCAGATAATTTTCTTTGTTATTATTTTTAGTGCAGGTTTGCTGGTTTCATTCTCTCAGCATTTTTTGGCTTAAAATGCCTTTATTTCTTTTTTTATGTGTGTGCAAGATGGTTTGGTTGAATATAAAATTATAGTTTTATATTTTTTTCTTTCAGTACACTAAGATTTATCTCCATTGTCTTCTTGCAATTTTTTTTTGTTAGAAATTGGCGAGTACTTCATTCTTTTCTATGGCTGCATAGTATTGCATGGTGTATATGTACTACATTTTCTATAACCAGTCTATTATTGATGGACATTTAGGTTAATTCCATGTCTTTGCTATTGTGATTAGGAACATGGATGGAGCTGGAGGCCATTATCCTTAGCAAACTAACACTGGAAAAGAAAACCAAATACCACAGGTTTTCAATTATAAGTGGGAGCTAAATGATAAGAACATGTGGACACATAGAGGGAAAAACACACAGTGGGGCCTATCAGAGGGTGAAAGTTGGGAAGAGGGAGAAGATCAGGAAAAATAACTAATGAATACTAGGCTTAATTCCCGGGTGATGAAATAATCTGTACAACAAACCCTCATGACTCAAGTTTACCTATGTGACAAACCTGCACTTGTACCTCTGAACTTTTTTTTTTTTTTTTTTTTTTTTTTGAGATGGAGTCTCGCTGTGTCGCCCAGGCTGGAGTGCAGTGGTGCGATCTCGGCTCACTGCAAGCTCCGCCTCCCAGGTTCACGCCATTCTCCTGCCTCAGCCTCTCCGAGTAGCTGGGACTACAGGCGCCCGCCACCGCGCCCGGCTAATTTTTTTGTATTTTTAGTAGAGACGGGGTTTCACCGTGGTCTCGATCTCCTGACCTCGTGATCCGCCCGCCTCGGCCTCCCAAAGTGCTGGGATTACAAGTGTGAGCCACCGCGCCCAGCCCCTCTGAACTTAAAATAAGAGCTTAAAACAGGAAGTTGGCAGGTATTCTTATCTTTGTTTTCCTCTAAGTAACATTTGCTCTTTTTCTGCTTGCTTTTAAGATTTTGACTTTATTAGTAGATTTTAATAATTTATGACACTGCTGCTCCTGGTTTACTCTGTATCTGTATGGGATTTGATGAGCTCATTGCATTTGCGGATTTAATTTTTCATCACATTTGGAAAAATTTTAGCAAATTTCTTGGGATATTATTCCTGGCCCCTTCTTTCTGTGTCTCCAACTGGATGCCTTTTAGACACATTAACACATTAATATTGCCATACAGGTCATTGAGGCTCTTTTTTTTTCTTATTTCTTAGCCTTTTATTTCTGCGTGCTTCAGATTGGAAAATTTCTAAGGTTATGCTTTCAGATTCGCTGATCTTTTTCTTCCAAAATGTCTAATCTACCAATCTACTGAATTTTTACTTCATATATTGTGTTTTTCAGCTCTACAAGTTTCATTTGTTTTTTCTTAATAGTTTTTATTCCTCTCTTCATTATACTCATATAGTTCTTTAAGATTTAAGCATATTTATAATAGCTGTTTTGAAGATCATCATTGCTCAGTTCATCACTTCTGTCATTTATGGACATGATTCTATTGACTGATATTACTTCTTTCTTAAAATTTTAGATCTGGGGCTACATGTGCAGATTCGTTTCATGGATATATTGTATAATGGTGAGGTTTGAGCTTCTAGTGAACCTGTCATCCAAATAGTGAACATTGTATCCAATAGGTAATTTTTCAACCCTCACTCGCTTTTCAGCCTCCTCTCCTTTTGAAGTCCCCAGTGTCTATTATTTCCATCTTTATGTCCATGTGTACCCATTACTTAGCTCCCAGTTATATGTGAAAACATCTGGTATTTGATTTTCTGTTTCTTAGTTATTTCACTTAGAATAATGGCCTCCAGCTTCATGCATGTTACTGTAAAGGATATGGTTTCATTCTTGTTTAAGGCTGCATGTATTCTATGATTTACATACACTATATTTTCCTTATCTAATCATCTGTTGATGGATACTTAGCTTGATTTGATAACTTTGCTATTGTAAATTGTGCTGCGTAAACATACCAGTTTATTTGTCTTTTTGATACAATTTTTTTTCTTTTGGGTAGATATCTAGTAGTGGGATTGCTGAGTCAAATGGTAGTTGTATGTTTTGTTCTTTGCAAAATCTCCATATTGTTTTCCATAGGGATTCAACTAATTTACATTCTCACCAAGAGTGTGTAAGTGTTTTCTTTTCACTGCATCCTTGCCAACATCTATAATTTTTGGTTTTTTAATAGTAGCCATTCTGACTGGCATGATGCGGTTTCTCATTGTGGCTTGAATCTGCATTTCTTTGGTGATTAGTGATGTTGAGCAATTTTTCATGTTTATTGGCTTCTTTTGAGAAATGTCAGTTCATGTCCTTTGCCTTCTTTTTAATGGAATTTTTTTTTGTAGATTTGTTTAGTATCCTTGCAGATTCTGGATATTTGTCCTCTGTGGGATGCATAGTTTGCATGTAATTTCTCCCATCTGTGGGTTGCCTGTTTAACCTGTTGATTACTTCTTTTGCTGTGCAGAAACTCTTTAGTTAGTTTAATGAAATCCCATTTGCCTGTTTTTTGGTTTTGTGCTTGTGCTATTGAGGTCATTTCCATAAATTCTTTGCTTAGGCTAATGTCCAGAAGAGGCTTTCCTGTTTTCTTCAAGGATTTTCATAGTTTCAGGTCTTACATTTTAGTGTTTTTTTTTCTTTTCTATTTTTTTTTGCATATGAGTAGCCAGTTGTCTCAGCACCATTTATTCAATAGGGTGTCCTTTCTTCATTGCTTGTTTTTGGGCAAGAGTTAAAGTTTGTTATTTTTTTTAATATATTTGAGTGTCTGGAGTTTGTTATTTTTCTTGTATTGGCAGGCAGTTCGCTTACTTGCAGAGCAACTTCATCCTTTTGTGGATCTAAAGAGGCCTTTACTCTAGAACTAATTTAGCCTTATTTCTAATGTAGAATCCTTCTCTACTGAGTAGTTCTGCAGAATGCCCTAGATATTGAACAAACTCTCTCCACTTGGCTTATAGGAACGCAAATGTCTTCCTGCTCTATGTGAGCTCTGGAAGTTGTTCAGCCCTTGGAGAGTTACTCTTTGTTTGAAATTTTAAAGTTTTACCCTACACATACGCAGTTTTGTATTCAAAGAGGCAAGAGACTCTTATTCAGATCTGGAGCTTTTAAAATATATTTCTCTCTCCTCTCTAGTACTCTTTTATGCCAAGTGAAGCTACCTCAACCTGCTCATGCTCAGTTCCTATTTCTCCTTCCTCCAAACATGGTCTGTAACTTCCAGAAGAGAGTGGAGGCAATGGAATCATCTCACTTATTTCCCTTCACTTAGGGATCACAGTTTTGCACTGCCTGTTTTCAAGTCTGAAAACAGTTTTCTTCCTAGATTTTGACCAGTTTTTAGTTGTTTACCATGGGAAAGCAGGTAGCTTTGCTAAAAGCACAAATCAGGAGCAGACTTTTTCTTTAACTATTCTGGCCTTTGTTTTTTTTGGTTCTTAAAAAAAAATCAAGTTGCTCTGTGCCTTAAAGGCTTTGTACTTGTTCTTTCTACTTAGGAGAGTCTTCCTATGACCCTCTACAAACTGCCTCCTTCTCATTTTTTGTCTTTTTAAAGAGGCCTTTGTTGATTACACTATTTAACTAAACTATCATATTAGTTCTTTATTCCTTTCTTTCATAGACTTTATCACAATCTATGATTATCTTTAAAACATTTTTTTCCATGTGTAACATTCCCCGTTCCCTCAAGCCATGTAAGCTGTATAAGGAAAGGAAACTTGTGGATTATACTCCTATATTTCTTAGCCTCTAGAGCAGTACCTGGCCTGAAAGAGGGAACCAACAAACATTTCTTGAATGAAAGCATGAGTAAAGATAGTATCAAGACATGTGCTCTGAAATCATAACGTAGAGAGACACTAAGCATGGTAGTACCAAAGGCCCATACATTAGAGTAGGTTGTGTTTATGTGTTCCTGTAGAATCTTCTTCAAGCACAGTAAAGAGAATTGAATCCATTATGTTCACAAGAAAAAATGTGACATTAAATTCTAGATATTTAGCTATGTTTGCTATTGCTCTTCACTTCTGTACATGTGGGGTAAATATACTACACTCTTATTGGTGGCATTATATGGTCTGTGGCAGTTCATTTGAAATTGAAATGCTACACGTTTTTTCAAAATTAACCTGGTTTAGTAAAATATATCGGTAATGTAAAGAAAATAATATTTTGTATAATGGCATATATCAACATTATGTAACGGTTTTAAATTTGGTTGACAATAAAGGGGCTGGCCTGCTTTAGTATGAAATAACTATGTTAATGTTACCTGATTTCAATTCTGAAGCAGATCAAAAAACAGCTGACCCAAATAGTCATGCTTTACTTTTTACTTTTACATTCTCTTAGGTGTGAGTTTTTTATTAATCATCCACTTCACTGGAATGTAGGTCTGCATTTTCTTAATTTTTTTTAAAGGATATCTCTGTGCAAGATCTTGGGATTTGGTGTTCTCTTAGTATTAATGGCCTACATGATGGAGAGCTAATTGTCTCCCCAGTTGAGGATTGGCATTTGAGAACATAGAGGACTTAATGACAGCTTTAGGGTCTGTACTTAGTTATCAGTCCTCTTCTCTTGGAATATGTAGAATAGATTTTTTTAATTGTCTTTAGAGCTTTGATAGTGGGGTTGTTTATAAGCTGTTCTTTTTTTGTACATCAAGTATTGGTAGCTTTCAGTATTTCATTTAAAATCATGCGTGCATTTTGACACAAACCAGGACATTTATTTAATTTTTAAAAATTATACTTTATGATAATAATATCATCTTAACACATAAATATTCTTAAATTTATCTGTGCTATATTGTCATAATTGAGTATAAAAGTACAAACTTAAGCACCACTGTAATTTATACAGTCTGGCGAATCAATGAAATGATATTATAGCATATACAATTTTTAAATATTTTTCAAAATATCTAGACAGCATGACTTCCCTGCCTAGACAAGAGCAGTTCAGTATAAATATTTAAGGTTAAAAAAGTCTTTGTGATGTGGTTAGAGGCAGGCATTTATATACTTTGCTTATAATTTTTCAGATGTGAAAGGGAAGAATCTGTTTTATCCCTCACAATTTCCTAAACATTATGACTTTCAGGTTTTATATGAATATTGCCAAGGTGGTAATGGATATGACTAGCAGCTTTTACATGGGAATAGGGTTTGCTTTCCAGGGCACATACATCAGTGGTCTAAGAATAACTTTTGTCTATGTCTCTAATTTACTTGGCCTCATTTAGCTGTCTTCACCATTGAGAAATTTTGCTCTTAAGCCCACTCTCTCCAGAGTCCTAAAGATCTCTGATGATAAATTAGAAATCTTATCACCACAAGTAAGTGGGATCTGGAAATAATTTTGTTGCCCTAAGTGTGGTGGTTAGTGTTTCAGATTTTTTGCTTATCAAAGGCATCATGGGTTTCTGTCCATCTTGTCCGCCAGCTTGACTTTCTTAATTAATAGGTTTAGTTCTATTGCTGCATTATATTTCCTTTTCATTTTTTTGATCTAGCTTCTTCTTTTTCTGCAAAAATAAATATAAAGAGATAATATTTAACTTCCTTTTGGGTGAGGAAATAAAATTTGAAATATTACACAGAGAGAATATAATACAATAGGGATATAATACCCTTAAGCTGTTTTCAATGGAATGTTTCCAATCATCCTTTGTGGGTATCTCCTGCCCCTCTGCATAACTGCCTTCCATAAATATTTGTTAAACAAATGAGTGGATTAGTGAATAAATCAACCATGTTAAGATATATTTAAAATTCTTGTAGAAATAGGAATTTTTTCCCAGATAATCAAAGCCCAAAACTCAGAATAATTAGATACCCAAGTCTATTATTTCATTAGCATATTTACTAGTAAATATATTTAACAAATAATGGAAACTGCTTTTTATGAATAATGCAGTACACCCAGACTGAACGATCGCTGATGGCTTTCTTCTCCATCGAATAGTCATTGTAAAGGGTGTAGGAATGCCTTTGGTGAGAAAGCCTTATGTGTTTATATATCTAAAGCTATATCATTTGTCACTTTGTTCTTTAATTTTTAACTAAAGGTCAACCTGTTTTTAACATATTGAAAATAGCTTATTTTTACGGAACGTTTTTATGTCCAAAAGATTTCAGTAAAAATTTGATGAAAATAAGGCAATTGTTTATAAGCACCACCATATTGCCTGACCTTTTGCAAGATGTCCTACTTCAGACACCCACTGTCTTGCAAAGTTTCAAATTCTCTATTTGCTTTTTGTACTTTATTACTTTTTTCCCATGAGTTTAAGATGCTTTTCTAAGAGGGAAAAGTGTATCAATAAGTTCTTCAGCATTGCTAAAATTATCAGTGAACATCTTGTCAGACAGTGATGTGTGAATCTGTTTTGTACGCCTCTATCCAAGGCCAGGTTTGTTGATGGAAGAAACACTTTCTCGTTTTTAAACCCGAATTCCACCCTGTGTGGAACACATTAGTATAATGCAGAGACTGTGGGAGAGTGTAGCATATAATTTGTTTTCTAGCTTCCTTATTTGTCCACATTTCTTTACACATTCAGTTTAAAACAAAGAACTCTACTATTTGCTCCTAATGTTTGTTGGATGCTTTCAGAGACCCTTTGTTTGTTTTAGTTCAGACAGAATTACACCCTAATTCTAAGAATCTCTGAGTTAGGAGTGGAGCTTTCTTTGTTATGTTCTTTAATGTCCTTTGATCCAGGTCCAGCATGTATTAGCTGCTGCAGCTATCCAAGAATAATTTACTTATCCACTAATGCCAGCTGTGTAAGAAAAAATAAACCAGGTTTGTATAAAATGTAAGATTCTAATGTGACCACTAACATTAAGTCACTAATGTGACCCTTTCATTAGCTATTACTTTTAATTAGGAGTTCTCAAACAATTAGCTTTTGAGCTACATAATCTTATTTATAGCATATACATTCCCTGATGAGAGAAGAAATTACTTCTGGGAAAGCTGAGGCTCAAACTTTTAATTTACGTACTAAATTCAGATACATTACCTCAGTTGGACTTTCTTCTTGTGGAATTACTAAACTCAATTATCTTGATCACGTGATCCTCTAGGCATCAACCGCCTCTTAAAAACAGAACTGCTGACATCCACGGGTGCTTAGAGCACAAAGGGAGATAAACACAGCAGAAACCTGCTCTTGCAAAAAGCATTCATATTTTTCAGATTTTTCAAAGCATTCTCAGACTCTCACCTCTTATTAATATTATTTAAGGCCATATATATGTAGATTCCTATTCATTCATTCATATATGTATATATATATATGTCAGAAGTTTGTGTTACTGCTTCTTTGGCTTGATATTCTACCATGAAAACTGAGATTGGAATCACTTTAAATGTTATCCTGATAGACTTTTCAAAATCTATGATAACATTTATTGTATCTGTCATCACATAGTACTTTTCAGGGTAGTGTATCAAATTCTTTCCAAATAAGACATGGTCTTTGCCTGCAAAGAGCTTACTATATAAATGTAAAGTTATACAATAAACATTAAATATGTATTCATCAGTTCTTTCAAGAAATTCATAGAGGGTGCCTAATATTTTATAGACCCTGGAGAGTCAGTGTGTAAGAAAAAACAAAGTTCTGCCCTGACAGTTCTTTCATTTTGTTGGGGACTTCATTTTGTTGAATTTCACAAGAAATCTAATAAACAAGATAATTACAGATTATGGTAAGTGCTATGGAGAAAATAAACAAGAGGATGTGATAGACAGGCACAGAATATGTTAGAGGAGTGAGCAGGGAAGGGTTCTCAGTGGAAGTGACATTTCATCTGAGTTCTGAAGGATGGAAAGGAGCTCACGAGGAAAGAGCCACCATGGCAGAGGGAAAAGAGAGCACAACGGCCCAGAGTCGGAACAAGCTTGATCTTGTCATTGTGATTGGCGCTCAGTCAAAGAATGAGAGAGAGTGGGAATTGAACAGTGAGAACTCATGGACACAAGAAGGGGAACATCACGCTCCGGGGACTGTTGTGGGGTGGGGGGAGGGGGGAGGGACAGCATTAGGAGATACATCTAATGCTAAATGACGAGTTAATGGGTGCAGGAAATCAACATGGCACATGGATACATATGTAACAAACCTGCACATTGTGCACATGTACCCTAAAACCCTAAAGTATAATAAAAAAAAAAAAAGGAAAAAATAAAAAAATAAAAAAATAAAAAAATAAAAAGAATGAGAGAGAGGTAGGAGACGAAGTTGGTTTAGGAAGCAAAAGTCAGATCACGGAGGCCAGGTTGGATTTTATTTTAAAGGCAGTAGGAAGTTGTTGAAACATTTTCAGAAGGGTAGTGTGTCTTATTAGACTATAAAGAAGATAGCTCTGTCTGCTGTATGAAGATTAAATTATAAAGGCAGGAGGAGAAACCAGGAAATACATTAGGAGCCCATTTCGTTATCCACCCAAGAGACGGTGGATGGGACTAAGACTAGCGATGAAGAACAATGGATAGATTTAAGATATATTTTTGAAGTAGAAACAACAGAATCTGATGATTGATTGGCTGTAGAGGATATGAGAAATGGAGAAGTGAGGATGATTACTTGATTTTTGGCTTGAAAAACTGGGTATCATTTGCCAAAAAAAAGTGAGAAGATTGGAAATATGTAAACTGAAAGATCATAAACAAATGTAGAAAAGGCACACTTGGAAGAAGTTGTTGGTTAATAGTGATTATTTTTTCTTGTTTATGTGTTTTATGCATGCTCTATTGAGCAAATATATTAATAATTATGTGAAAATTTCTAAGTGCTGTATGTCAGGCTAGAACAGATAGAATGTCTTGAACCAGCAAGCCAACTGCATTTATTGAATGCTATTGTGTCCTAAGCACTCTACTTAATCAGTATAGTATTAATTCCTGCTCTCAGATAGAAAAATCAATATGCCAAAAACAATTAAAATATGTTGTGATGAGTGGTGTAATGGAGGTATACTTAAAAACTGTGGGAACAGAGAGAAAGAGACAGTCATCCTAGAGGACAGAGCAAGGGTGCCTGGAAAACAGTGATTATTCTAATATTCATACATGTGAGGGGCTGAGGGCTTGCAGGCTGGCTGAAGATAGCAGAGGGTCCATGACCTTGTCCTGATACTGTGTTTGAGAGGGAGGCTGATTCTACTTGTTGAAGCCTAAGTACTCATGGCATTGCCACTGCTCAAAAACATCTGTGCTGGGTTTTCAAAGTGAGATGGGAATTTTGCCAAGTAGAAATGGGAAAAATGCTTTCCAGGGAGAAGAGAGAACATGATATTCAGGACAAAAGGGAGAAATGACAAGAAATGAAGTGGGCACATAGACTAGAAACAGCTTGTGAAAGCCTTGCATGCTGAACTCAAGAGTTCTGCCTTTGCCCTCAGGGAGCTTCTCATGCAGAGACTTGCACATCAGTGGACATGCCAGGCTTGGATGTGATAGATTGAGAATAGAACACATTCTTAATGAGCACTTGATGATGCAGGGACTTGTGTCTTTGTTGAATTATTATATTTAGGTATTGTAATTTGTGTTTCACATCCTTAAAAAAAAAAGGAATTAGTGGTATCCTTATAGGAGCCACTAAGGAACAATGAGGGGCTTACCTACTGATATGATTTGGCTCTGTGTCCCCACCCAATTGTAATCCTCACATGTCAAAGAAGGCACCTGGTGGGAGTGATTAGATCATGGGGTTGGTTTTCCCCATACTGTTCTCATGATAGTGAGTGAGTTCTCACAAGATCTGATGGCTTAAAAGTGTTTGGCAGTTCCCTCCTCTCTCATTCTCTCTCTCTCCTGCCACCATGTAAGATGTGCCTTGCTTTCCCTTCACCTTCTGCCGTGATTGTAAGTTTCTTGAGGCTTCCCCAGCCATGCAAAACTGTGAGTCAATTACACATTATTTTTCTTCATCAATTGCCCAGGCTCGGGTAGTTCTTTGTAGCAGTAGGGAAATGGACTAATAACTCCTACTGAGAAGGTTCAGGTTACATTTTTAGGACTAGCTTTCCTTCTCATGCCCTATTTCTCTTTTCTGTTATAGGCTTCAAGAAGTGAACATACCTTTCTTTCCTTTGTAAAGCTGCTGTTTTCCATTCTATGTCTTGGGTTTCTTCTAGTTCTGAAATGGATTCCAAGTACATGGCAATTCTGCCAGCTCCCAGCTCTCAGCTTCTAGAACCTAGCCAGGCAGTAAAGGGGTTGAAAGTTTGGGCTCTGTGGCCAGAGTGACCAGATTTGAATTTTGGCTCTGTCACCACATATTAACTCTGTAAACTTGGACATGTTTTTAAAACTCTCTGAGCCTCAATTTTTTTCTTTTTAATCCATGAAATACAGATAGTATTAATACGTACCCTCTAGGTTTGTTGTAAAGGACATATAAGATAATGCATATGGACTTAGTATGGTGTCCTAAGGGTATTCAATCAATGTTGGCTGCCATAATCATTAATCCTCATCAGGATTAAAAATATAATAACAACAAACCTTAAGTAAATTATATAAACTATGGCCATGGCAATATTACCATAGAGGCAAAGACAGTGTCATGCTCAAAGATATTAGTTTCTCTGGATCTACTTTCGTTGACTCTGTGAAGACAGCATATTTCCTCAATTCCTCCGACTCAGCACCGAGTTAGCTCTTGTGCTTGGAAGAACTGTCCCTCATGGTCACTGCTTTTTGCCTGTACCTGCTCTGAGTTGCTGTGGTGATAGCTCCCCTTGCTTCTTCTCCTGTGACTAATACCATCATTGCTCCTGATGTCTTTAGGAGCTTGCTGAAGCCTGCTGCCCTTCCCAGTCTTGGGAGATCTGGGAGAGTCTTGCTCCTGGTTTATTCCATTCTTTCCATTTTGGGCTCAGTCTTGGATTCAAATAAAGAAACAGTCTGTTTTCCACTGATGAGGCCCTTTGTGACGAGGCTGCTTCATACTTCCGCCTCATGCTCTCAGTGTGAAGTGGAGAGCTCACATAATAGTTTTTACCAGTTACTTTTCTATAGCCAATTTTTCCTAAAATCCAGACATAATTTCTTGGGAACTAGTCTGGAAAGTATTCAGTGTGGAGGATATTGTGATGGTCTTATAAAGCATTCTCCCTGGTCTTTACTCTGTTGCTGAGACAGTATTGGAAGCTACTCTAGACTTTTGCCTTCTACTTTTGTTCTAATAAAAATCCTCTCTGACTTTCCTTAGGAGAAGCATAGGCTGACTGTTTCCCTGGGAAGGTTCTTTTAAATTTCTGTGGCCATCTGCACTAGCACTGGCTTTGCAGATAACAACACTATAAGAAAAGAGGGCTCTCTAACAATACATGGAAGGAGAAAAAAAAAAAAACTATAGGAAAGCTTCATGTGTACTGATATATTTAAAATACTAATATAAATTGTTTTGTATATTTCCCCCAATTTAAATTTTCTCAATATGTCAGTCAATCTTACTTTGAAGATTAGGAGAAAAATCAGAAGAGAGGAAGGATGCTAAGCGTGATTAAAGAATGATTTTAGGGGATGACTAAGGAAAAGCAAGGAGAGGAATGAAGGAAGATAATAAAGAAAAGATCAGATAAAAGAGCACATACATTTAAAGAAAATGCTGTGATGCTTCGTTTGGAGTATTTCACCAGCTACCTTGCACCTGATAAAAAGAAGGCATACCCACTGGCTTCTGTTTTGCTTCTATTTAACAATATTTCTTGTTCTCAATGTAAATATTACCATTCTTCATATCAAACTCTAGGCAGTTACAGAATGCAAATAGCCCAGAAGTTTGGGCAATCTCATTTTTAATGATTTAAAAGATAACTTCACAATAATATAAAAAGTAGTCTTTTTCAAACTAATGGCTACTAAACGCATCATAATTTATTGAATTACAACTGGCAAATAACTATGTTTATCACCTTTCTATTGGCAAATAACTTGGCATCAGATGCTATTCCCTAAATAAATATTCTAGACTAACATCTCAAAATAATTTTTCCAAAAACATTAATAAAGTATGTAGAAATAAAGTGAAAAGACAGGAGACAAGAATTCCTTATCTCATAAAAAAAGGTTAAAAAAATCCCAGTTTATTACCAAGTAATGGATTTTGGAAAGGAAATTTTGAGAAACTGATGTTTTAGGCTTTCATGGTGTCTCGGGAAGTGTAGGTGGGCCTGTTAGCAAAAATTTGAGAACATTGGTAGGGCGATATGGTTGATTTATTTACTTTCTTTAATGGTTTAGGATATGAGTTAGAAACATAAATTTCAAAAAGCAGAGGAAAATCCAGAGGGTAGCACCATGGTGGTCCTCTTAGCTGTGTGTGTTCCTTCAATGGATACCTAGAACAAGTGGCCTGGCAAAGCCCACCCAATCCTCCACAGGCTCAGATGGATCTCCCCTTAAGAATAAGGGGTGGATGGAGGCTGTAAAGGGGAGAAACAGTCTATGTACAAAAAATATGTTGAGCTTTACAATAAATATTGCTGTTGCACTAAGTGGAGGCTGTTTCTTCTCCCATCCTCAAACAGGAGGTGTGGTAGGTGTTAAATTCACTTACTTTTCCTTTTGCTGTTTTCATTTGTGCATACTCCTGTTAAAACCCATTCGACTTTGAGGATCATGCCATTTGATTATAGCGACCATTTCCTTTCTTTGATTATTGTCATCTCTAATTTTCCTGACTCACTAGTTTCTTGACCTTCATGACTGGGTCAGTTCTTGTATGTACAATTACATGTACCATTATAACTGATTATAACACTTTTTACACTCTTTTCTGGAGTCAATAACCCATGCCCATCAGAGTCAGGCAGGCCACATTAATGTCTGAAGCAGCTGGGTATAAGAAAATAAAGATTAAACTGCTTGTATTGAAACAAAGCTAAATCTATGCCCTGGTCTTAGTGCATTGAACTCCATGAAGATAGGAAGCTTTCCTATTTTGTTTACTGTTGTATCCCCATCAAGAAGCACAAGCCCTAGTGCTTAACAGACAGGCAATAAGACTTGTGAAATGATTGAGTACATAAATTACTGCACTGGATTTTCCTCCCATAGCCCCTGGAAAGTATTCTTTTTGTTGTCAGTGACTCTCAGAATTGCAAAATTCAACACTATATATTCAGACCTTGTTACTTGACTCCTTTCAAGTGCAAAGAAAAAGTTTTTTGTGTTACTATGTGTTTCATATCAGAAAATTTTCTCCCCTTGACTACCTAATGCCACATCCCCAGTTTTCTTCCTGTCTTTCAGGCCACTCCTGTTAGATCTCATTTCTCTACTTGCCCCTACTGTGCTTTTGTACCAATGATCACGCTTTCCCCCTGCTTCTATTTCTCTCTGGCTTATTTCATTAATTCCCATACTTTTAAGCGCTGTCTATTTACCAATTTCTCTTAAATTTGTGCTCTGCCCAGAAGTCTCACCTAAATACTAAAATAAAAATTCTAAAAAGATAAATTGCCTTATAAACATTTCTACATGGATGCTCCACAGATATCTTATATTCATGTTTATCCCCAAACTCGAATCCTACTGCCAAACTCCTTCTGTATTACTGTCACAACCCACCACTCCATATACTTAGAATGTCCTCATAAATTAATTCATTTTGGATTAAGCACTATAGATAAAAAGTGACCAAAACAGGCACATATTTTGACAGACAGGCATTGAGTATATACTAATCAAAATGATTTTTTTTAAATTTCCACTGTGGTAAGAGCTATGAAGGTAAAGGTGAAGGTATTATGAGAAGATATCATGGGGGTAATCTGTCTGAATCTAGAGGCCAGAGAAAGCCTTCCTGAGTAGGTAACATTTAGGCTGAGAGGATGTGTGTGAAGGGGTATAGAGAGATCTTTGCAAGAGGAAGGATCAGAAGGTGTGAAGACCCTGGGCTGGGAAAAAAGCAGGTGCTTTGTAAAGAGAGGGACAACACTGAAGGGGAGGCTGGGAAAATGGCAGAAATTTTATGGGGCATGTTCAGGAATTTAGGCTTTAGTCAAATAGCAACGTAAGTCATTAAAGAGTTTTCAGTGGAGGAATGACATAATTTTGTGCCCCCAAAGATGGCACCATCATTAACTCAGTTATTCAAACCAACAGAATGAGAGTCCTCCTGCCCTTCTCCTTGATTTCTCATATCCATCTCTCATATCTACCTGATCTCTCATATGAACAAACCTGCATTTTCCAAGTGGTCTGATCCTTCTTTCCTCCCTGTCTTTGCACATGTGCCCCATCCCAAATGTCCTCGCAGTTCTCCATTTGGAGGATTTCTATCTGTTCTTTGTGAGTCTGAACATCACCCAAATCTTCGAAAACTTCTCTTTTTGTCTTCATGCCTGTCTCCAAGTCAGCTGTTGACTTTCCCATGGCAGTCTGTATGTGCCCCAACCCCGTGCTTATCACACTGTATTGAAATTGTGGATTTGCTTTCCTTTCTGCCCTTCTTGACTGTAAATCTTTCAGAGGTGAAGGATTTCCTTCAGTTTTGTATTTCCAGACACTAGCACAGCACAATAGTAACTGCTTGGTAAATAAGTGTTGAATAAAGAGATATATCAATTAGCAAGACTCCTCTATTATTTTGGGTAGTGCTACACATCTATTTTCTACTAAAGAATATTCATTTATGTCGATTGGATATACATATATATGTATTGGATGTACCTTAGAATTATGTATGGATATGCACAAAACACTTTTGTGGAAAAGGCATAGATTTGATAATCACGGCGATCTGGGTTTCCTCTCTTGCTTCTGTTACTCACCTACCATGCCATTTGTGAGAAGGCAGTTTACTTCTCTAGGCATCAGTTTCCTTAACTACCAAATGGAGATTATAAGTGCTAAGATAGTTTTGTGGATTAAATAAAATACCTGTGAATCAATATAGTGCCTGACCTAAGGTAGGCTTTTAATAAACGGTAATTCTTTCCTGTCTCTTTTCTTTCTTTTCTTTCATCCATATTCACACACTCCCTTTATTTCTTCATTCTTGTAGTTAAGTGCTCCTAAAAAAATAAATAAAACAGCAACAACTCAGCCTTAGAATTTATGGTTATTGATGAGTTCTTTTGAGAAAGATTATACAAAGTGAGAGAGAACTGTACATCTCTGATATTGGGGACTAAAAGGGAGCCCTAAATCTTTAAGGATAGGAAGTACAGTCAAGAAGACTAGTATTTAGTCATTATCTCATCATATCATAATTTACCTTGTTCACCATAAAAGCTTATTTATTTTAAAGCATTTAATGTAATTTACTTTTTCTACTATGTTATTCTATGTTGTTTCCACAGATCAGGATATTTATGTTTAGTAGAGTTCAACATATTATATTAATGCAAAATTCATTGTTAATTATATTTATTGTAATATATTATAATTATATATAATATAATGCTAATTTATATATCCATATTACTGAAAGAGAAAACAGCAAGTCAAAGGTATTAGATTAGTTTTAAGTATGTATACACATAATCACTTTATATGTATACATTCATTGAAATGAAATTGTTTTAAATATAATCTTTAACCATTACAGAATAACTATTTCTCATTTTAGGGCCTTTTCATTATTTTGTATTGATTGCAAGTACAAAAAAACCCACTAAGTAATTAGCGCTTTATTATACAAATTATACAGGGAAAATTAAATAAGTTTAGAAACAGAAAAGGTCAAATTTTTGATTAGTTTTTGAATTGTGGACTGCACTCAGCAAACTATCATATCTGTACTTTATTCTCAAGAACCAAATTGCACTGACGTCTCTTAAATTTACTGAAGATATCCTCATTTTAAAAGTTCCATATAGTATTTTGTTAAAATATGTTATGTAACTCTTGGGGATTGGGTAGTGACTGGTTCCCAAATTACACTTTATACTCATTATAGATCAGAGGGAACAGATACCGAGTTAGGTCTTAGCAGAATAGAAATAGGTATAGGCCTGGGAGAGTATCCATTCTGATGGACAGATCTCAGCATCTTAATATCAAAGGAGGAGGTGAATGATCTCTCAATAAGTGGTCTCACTGGAAGTTGCATGAAGGGGAGCAGAGAAGCATAATAAGGGGAATATGGTAACGTCAGCAGTCATTTGGCATTAAAGAAGCCCGACTATAGATGGCTAATGAGAATGGGAACAAGGTTCCAGTGTGAAAGGAGGGTATTGGCAAGAGCAAGTATGGTCCAAGTATGGAGTAGCAAAATGGTCTAAGTATGGAGTAGTAGCCACATGTATTTGTCAAGATAAGGACTCAGCTATGGAGAAATAGAACAAACTCTTAGACTAGGCAAATGTATTAGTCAGGATTCTCCCTGGAAAGAGAGGCAATATGACACACACACACACACACACACACACACACACATTTATTATAAGAAATGGGCTCATGTGAATATGGAGACTAAGTCCCTTTATCCTCAGCTAGTAAACTAGGGAACCAGGACAGTTGGTGGCATAGGTCCAATCCTAATTCAAAGGCCTGAAACCAGGAGAGTTTATGGGTAAGTCCCAGTCTGAGGACAGTAAAAGATGAATGTCCTAGTTCAGTCAGTCATGCAGAGAGAGACAGAGAGTGAATTCTTCCTTCTTTTGTCTTTTTGTTCTGTTCAAGCCGCAACAGATTGGATGAGGCCCACTCACATTAGGACAATCTGCTTTACTCTATCAATTCAAATGCTCATCTCTTCCAGAAACACCTGCACAGACACACCCAGGAACAATGTTTATTCAAATATCCAGGCACCCTATGGCTCAGTCAAGCTGAAACATAAAATTAACTATCACAGCAAGGTGTGAGTCAGATAGAGTTCCAGTATCAAACCAGAAACTCAAACATCAGATGTGGGGCCCAGGTTCCAGGTCAGAGAAGTAACAAAAGTAACTTTCTATGGAAGCTGAAGATCTGATTTGGTCTCACAGTTAGGAACAGTCTGAATAATGGAACTTGTCTTAGCTGCTTGGGCAAGTGAAGGGCTGCTAGACCTGATAGACCACAGTTAACATAAGGCTCTAAGTGGTTCTGACTTGTCAAAATGGGACTGCAGCAGCAACAGCCCTCCCTGTGACTAGGGGAGGAGCTGAACGTAAGTGATATCAGCACTGACTTTCATTATGATTCACACACTCAAAGCAGGGTGTATTGAAAATGTTCCTCTGAAAAATTTGCATAGAGGAGATAGTTTCCCTGAGCAGGAATAGTCATGGTATTATTTAGGTTTCAGAATGCTAGTGTTCTGTTCTATGCAGGACTTCTGTGCCAGGCAGCCTGTGTGATAGTGATGATTTTACCTGGAGTGGAGCAACCTTGCACTTAAAGTTGGAAGATAATGTGAAGAACAAGGGTAGTCTGAGGAAGGGATTAGAAATGAGTGAGGAGACTAAAGGCAAGAACAGCACAGATGGGTAGAGAAATGCTCATATTGGCTGTGAATATCTGGGAAGTTAGGGAGCAGGAGAAAAGAAGCTGTTGAGTCTGAAAAGCATTTGGGCAGCATTTTGGAAAGAAGAGTTGCTTGATTTAAAAAAAGTGGTAGGAAAATATCACTGAGTTGGTATTGGATGACACTATAATATTAATCTGAAGCTAAGATTCTAAGGGACCCTGAGGTCTTACAAAGAACAGTATTTCCTGAGGATTGGGAATCAAGTAATCAGCCAGCTGACTTGAAAATGAAACCTGGATGAATAGCTTTTCAAATGCTTCACTATTATGACAAGCTGCATCAAGTCAACATGAATGTCTTTGTATCTGCTCTTGAATAGCTCTCTGACCTATAGTTAAGACAAAAGCATAAGGAAATTTACCGCATGAGAGTAAAGTTGTGAATACTGGTTGACTAAAACTTAAGTGGTATTGTTTCAGCAATATATTTTCTAATGTGGCTATTTTCCTAATATAGAAATATAAAATACAAGTTTCTTGTACAACATATGAAAATGTATTTTAGAGCTTTTGTGGTTATATCGAATACATCTGCGAATCAATGGGATCAAGCACATCTCTCTATTAAGGCACTCCTTCAACAAACTTTTATTTATAATTGCTACTGTACTGGATGCTGGTTATAGATAATAAGGAACAGACTATGTACACTTTACAGAAGGTTATGTCTATCAGAGGATAAGGCAGGCAAATGGTAAAAACCATTAGAGCTATCACAGAGCAAACAGAATGCCATAGAAGCCTGTAAGGAAGAACATACTCCAGACTGGGAAATACAAAGAAGTCCAGTTCAGTAGCTATCTATTGGTGGTGATAACCTCTATGTTGAATTTTGGGGAAGAAAATAGTCTCTCTTAGATATTACTTGAAAGAAAGTAACAAGGGCAAAGTCACAAAGATTTACTAGAGCAAGATGCATTTGATAAGTTACAAATAACATTATAGAATATAAGGAATAGGTGCTGGAGAGCTGGGAGAAAAACAGGGAATGCAGAGAAAAATTCATGGGGCATGCAGTAACTGGGTTATTAAGGAGCCCTAGAGGTCATGACAGGGACTTTGATTGGTTTATCCTGAGGTTAAAGATAGTATTCAATCATTGAAGAATGCTAATATGCAAATAATATTTTCAAATTTGTCTTTTAAAGGCATTATTATGACAGGAGAGTAGAACATGGTAAGAAGGAGATGAGCCTGGGGACAAAATATATTGCAACTCAATCAGAATCTATGAACTTTTGAACTAAGGTGATAACAGTGGCAATAAAGAAGAAGAAACAGATTCAGAGGATATTAAGGAGATAGACTTGCTAAGAGTTGGTAAGCAAATGTAGTGAGTAAGTGAGAGGAATGAGGATAAAAAGTTGCTCTCACATTTTCTGGCAGGTAGATTGTATGAAAGGTGGTGCAATTTACTAAGAAAGTGAATTTAGGATACTTGATGTGGAGCGAATAGATAATAAGGTTTAATTTCAAACATATTGAATAAAGCATAGGTATAATATCCACATGAAAATGTTCAGTAGGGATTTAGACATATTGGTTGGTGCTCAGGAGAAAGATTGGAGTAGATATTTGGATTTGGTACTAGTCAGCAATTGAAATAATGAGAGAGAATTAAGTAGATCAGTGTTAAGGACTTAACTGTGTCCCTGCAAAATCAATATACTCAACTCCTAACCCCAATATGACTATATGTGGAGATAGAACCTTTAAGGAGGTAATTAAGACTAACTGACATAAAAAAATGTGGAACCCTACCTAATCCAATATGATTGGTGTGCTTACAAGAAGAGAAAGACACCAGAGATGCATGTGCACAGTGAGAAGGCCATGTGAGGGCAAAGTAAGAAAGTAGTCATCTTCAAGCCAGGAAGAAAAGCCTCACCACAAACCAACCCAACCTGCACCTTGATCTTAGACACACAGCTGTGAGGAAATAAATTTTTGTTATTTAAGCCATCCAGTTTTTGGTGTTCTGACATGGCAGTTCTAGCAGACTAACACAGTCATGAAGAATCTAGGGTTAGAAGAAAAGACAACCAAAGACAGAAATCTGGAGGATAACAACATATAGAAGAGCTATACTTGAGAAGGAGCAGCCAGCAAAAAGAACCAGGAAAGAGGGAGACACTGAAGATGCAAAGGAAAGAGGTGACTAGAAACTGAGGACCCTGATGAATCTGAAAAGTTAGGATTTATGGGGAGAAAGGGAAGGAATTGAAAAGTGTTACAACTTGATATAAATTGTAGAATGTAGAGACAAGAAGTTAACGAATTACATATAAAGCTTTGAGTAATATTGTCATCTAAGAGGCAGTGGGAAGGAGGTGGGATGGGAAACTTTCTTTCTGATGCTTTTGAAGCTTGATTTTATAGGCAAGACTATATCAGTCTTTAGTCTAGGGCAAATTTTGCCTCACCACTATACTAACACCCTTTTGATTACTCTACCTGATTCCCCATTAATTACAAGTGAAGAAAATATTGAAGATTTAATATAGCTATTGCAGATTTCTACTTCTGATTGTGATGGGGTAATAGGGGCTGAATTCACTTTCTTGCTTTAAATAATTAAACACATGGGCAAAATATAATAAATATAATTGTCAGACATTGGACATCAGGTAAGGAAGTTCAGTAATGCCTTCCCTGAGATAGAGGAGGAAGTAAGGTGAGCCCTGTGATGGCTCCAGTTTGCTGTCTGGAGAGTTCCCAGACATAATTCAAATGGGAGAATCTACATGGAGCTTAGCAAAATCCCTGAGTTGAAGAAAGAAAATTAGAACTTTGAGGAGGCCAAAGTAACTAGAGTTTCTAGAGTCTTGGAGGAGGGAGGGAGAAAGGGAGGGAGACAGAGTGCGAGTGAGAGCGAGAGTGAGAGCAAGAGAGAAACAGAGAGACAGAGAGAGAGAGGAAGGGAAGAGAGATATGAAGTGCTCTGGAGATCTTCAGAATTCCTTCCATTTTTCTGCATACACATGAGGAAAGTAGCCAAGGCTGGGGAAAGAGCCATTTAAAAGGGGCTAAGGAAACAATCACTGTCACTCACCCAGGACCAGGAAAAGTACTTGTTTCTACATGCCTTAGTGGGAAACTTGTAATTGATGGGACATCAGGTAGAGTACCCAAAAGTATATTAGTATAGTGGTGAGGCAAAATTTGCCCTGGTCTAAAGGCTGATATAGTCTTGCTTATAAAATAAAGCTTCAAAGGGATCAGGTTATTTCCAACTAACTTAACTGTGACTCATAAACAAGTTCAAGATTATTTATAGGAATCCAAAAATATCCAGCACCCAAGAATATCTATAGAATTATAAAACATCCAGTACTCAACAAGATAAAATTCACATGGCATGTGATAAAAAATTACCAGGTATGCAAAAAGGCAGGGAAATATGACACATCATAAGGGAAAAGTCAATAAATAGAGACAGATTCCAAAATGACAGATAATAGATTCACCAGGTGACATTAAAACACTTATAACTATATTCCATATGTTAAATAAAGTAGAGGAAGGATTGAACATATTAAGTGGTGACATGGACAATGTAAAAAAAATGACTCAAATCAAATCTATAGGAATAAAAAATACATTGTTTAAGATGAGAAACATACTCGATGGTGTTAATAGCAGGATCAAAACTGTTAGAAGAAAAGACTAATGAACTTGAAGATAAAGCCAAATAAACTTTCCAAGGTGGTACATGGAAAAACAAAATGACTTAAAGTTAGATAATCAATGAACAGTTGAACAATGAAAAGCTGAAATATATATATAAAATTGGAATTTCTGAAAGAAGGGTCAGAAAAATATTTGAAGAAATAATAGCTGAAATTTTTCAAAATTGAGGGAAAATATAAATCCAAGCACAAGATACTTGAGGAAAACTTCATCAAGACATGATAACAAAATTCTTTAAAATCAATGTTAAAGAAAAATATCTTTAAAAACTCGTAGCAAAAATACATATGTGATACAGAAGAAAAAAGGTAAAAATGATATCAGACTTCTTGGTAGAAACAATGCAAACAAGGGGTCAGAAAAGCTGAACCTTTGAAATACTGAAAGAAAAACTGTCACTGAAAATATCTTTTAGAATAAAAGTGAAATAAAGTCTTTTTCAGACAAATAAAAACTGAAAAAAAATTAATCAGCATACCTGCATGAAAGAAGTGTTAAAAGTCCTCAGCTTGAAGGCAAATGATACCAGATGGAAATCTGGATTTACACAAAGTAATTAAGAGAATTAGAAATGTTAAATATGTGAGTTAATATAAAACACTTATCTTAATCTCTTTAAGAGATAACTGATTATTTAAAATAAAAGTAATGACAAATTAATAAGAGGTTTATAAAATATTTAGAAAAAATATGTGTGAAACAATAACACAATGGTTGTGAGGGCAAAGTGCAAGTGAAGGTAGACTGTGATTAGTTAAAGATATATACTATAAACCAGAAGCAACTATTAACACAGACACACATACACATATTTAAATGAGTTACAGCCAATAAGCCAACAAAGGGAACAAAGTGTAATGAAAAAATACTGTATTTGTCCAAAAGAATGCAGAAAAGAGGAAAAAGTGAACAATAAACAGATGAGATTGATAGAAAACCTATAGCAGGATGATACATTTAAACACAACCATATCAATAATCACATAAAAGATTCAATGCCATCCCCATCAAGCTACCAATGACTTTCTTCACAGAATTGGAAAAAACTACTTTAAAGTTCATATGGAACCAAAAAAGAGCCCACATTGCCAAGTCAATCCTAAGCCAAAAGAACAAAGCTGGAGGCATCACACTACCTGACTTCAAACTACACTACAAAGCTACAGTAAGCAAAACAGCATGGTACTGGTACCAAAACAGAGATATAGACCAATGGAACAGAACAGAACCCTCAGAAATAATGCTGCATATCTACAACCATCTGATCTTTGACAAACCTGACAAAAACAAGAAACGGGGAAAGGATTCCCTATTTAATAAATGGTGCTGGGAAAACTGGCTAGCCATATGTAGAAAACTGAAACTGGATCCCTTTCTTACACCTTATACAAAAATTAATTCAAGATGGATTAAAGACTTAAATGTTAGACCTAAAACCATAAAAACCCTAGAAGAAAACCTAGGCAATGCCATTCAGGACATAGGCATGGGCAAGGACTTCATGTCTAAAACACCAAAAGCAATGGCAACAAAAGCTAAAATTGACAAAAGGGATCTAACTAAACTAAAGAGCTTCTGCACAGCAAAAGAAACTACCCTCAGAGTGAACAGGCAACCTAGAGAATGGGAGAAAAATTTTGCAATCTACTCATCTGACAAAGGGCTAATATCCAGAATCTACAATGAACTCAAACAAATTTACAAGAAAAAAACAAACAACCCCATTAACAAGTGGGTGAAGGATATGAACAGACACTTCTCAAAAGAAGACATTTATGCAGCCAACAGACACATGAAAAAATGCTCATCATCACCGGCCATCAGAGAAATGCAAATCAAAACCACAATGAGATACCATCTCATACCAGTTAGAATGGTGATCATTAAAAAATCAGGAAACAACAGATGCTGCAGAGGATGTGGAGAAATAGGAACACTTTTACACTGTTGGTGGGACTGTAAACTAGTTCAACCACTGTGGAAGACAGTGTGGCGATTCCTCAGGGATCTAGAACTAGAAATACCATTTGACCCAGCCATCCCATTACTGGGTATATACCCAGAGGAATATGAAATATGCTGCTATAAAGACACATACACATGTATGTTTATTGCAGCACTACTCACAATAGCAAAGACTTGGAACCAACCCAAATGTCCAACAACGATAGACTGGATTAAGAAAATGTGGCACATATACACCATGGAATACTATGCAGCCATAAAAAACGATGAGTTCATGTCCCTTGTAGGGACATGGATGAAGCTGGAAACCATCATTCTCAGCAAACTATCACAAGGACAAAAAAACAAACACTGCATGTTCTCACTCATAGGTGGGAATTGAACAATGAGAACAGTTGGACACAGGAAGGGGAACATCACACACTGGGACCTGTTGTTGGGTGGGGGGAGGGGGGAGGGATAACATTAGGAGATATACCTAATGTAAATGACGAGTTAATGGCTGCAGCACACCAACATGGCACATGGATACATATGTAACAAACCTGCACATTTTGCACATGTACCCTAGAACTTAAAGCATAATAAAATATATATATATATAAAAAGAAAAAAAAAGAAGATTCACTTTGATCGCATAAAAAAAATTAAATAGTTTGAACACCCCAACTAAAAGGCAGAGAGTCTCAGCCTGGATAAAAAAAACAAAGACCCAACTATGTGCTGCCTACAAGAAACCCACTTTAAGTACATAGACACAAATAGGTTAAAAGTAAAAAGATGGAAAGAAATAGACTATGTTAACACTAATCAAAGGAAAGCTGATGAGAATTTTAAACGATACAAGCACTTTGGAAAACATTTTGGCAGTTTCTTAAAAGCTAAATATACAGCTACCATATGATCCAGACATTCCACTACTGGATATTTTTGCAAGAGAATGAAAGCATATGTCTATACAAAGACTTATACATGAATATTCATAGCAGCTAGGTTTCCAATAGCCATAAAGTTGAAAAAAATCAATCATCCATCAAAAGTTTAACAGATAAATAAATTATTGGTTATTCACAAAATAAAATACTATTCACCAGTGAAAAGGAATGAGCCATTGATAATAGTACAGCATAACCGAATCTCTTAATAATTATGTAAAGTAAAAGAAGCCAGGCATAAGAGTGTACATACTGTATGAGTCTCTTTATATAAAATTTGAAAATGTAAAATAGTGTATAATGACAGATAAGCAGATCAGAGTTTGCTTGGGAATGGAGGGAATAAGAGGAAAGGAATAACAAGGGGTACAAGGAAACCTTTGGGGGTGCTGGGTATGTACACTATTCTGATTGTAGTTGATGGTTTCACATGTACTTCTATATGGCAAAAGTTATGAAATCATACACTTTAACTGTGTACATACAGTTCATTGTATGTCAATTGTAGATATTAAAGAATATTGTGACAATTGGTTAGGAAAGCTAATTAAACAGAACTGTTATGAGGAAGTGTTCAGAACTCAACAGGTTGAAAACTATGAGTTCATTTTTGCACCAGTCTGTACAACTGCGTGACTTTTCATCAGTGTTAGAAGTTGAGTTATAGGAATAGGGAATATAAGATTTTAAGAGACCAGATAAGTTATTTTCAAGAAAGTACAACTGACTGTCAAAATAGTATTATCTACTAACGGGTAACATAATTCAAATTTCTCTGGATGAAAGCAGTTTTATGAGGTGTATTTACTAATGCATGAGAACTGAAGAAATAACTCACTAAAAGTTACCATAAAAGAGTTAATATACTACATCAAGTATCAAATTTTCTACTATTGTGTAGGCACTTGAGAAAATCTGACTTAATGTATTTTCAACTATCATGATAACATGTTGCATTTAATAAATGTTTTCCAATATAATATTTTCTCTACCAGCTCATTTCATATCTCCCTTTTACTTTTTAATAAACTGGTTATAGATGAGCTTAAAAACACCGAATAACTATGGACAGAGAATTGTATACTTAGTACCTTCCTTGACCTACAACATTGGAACATAAGCTTTCAAATAAAGATTGCAAAAAAATATCCATTTAATTGTTCTCAGTTCTGCCATTTGCATTGTTCATGTGTACAGCACCTTGCAAGTCTAGTATTTAGTGTTTGACCATGGTAGATTTTCTATGGGTTCTGCTTCTCCCAGGAATGTTGCGATTGACTATAACTCAAAAATACCAGATGGCTGACTGTAATCAAACAATAATGTAACAGAGAAAGATTAATCCTGATTTTTAAATGTGATGCTAAGCTTTTGCAAACCTATTTTAGGTTAAGCTCAGGTGATTGATTTATGGTATCATAGACATAAAATAGAATATTGTGATATTTGAATTATGGATCTAGATTTGTCAGTATATGCTATTGTAAGACTCTCAGAATATGATTTCAACTCATCTTTGTAATGTGGCCATAACTATGTGCATAACTGAAAATAAGCCTAACTATAAATGAATTTAGAATTGCAGTGAAAATCTTCCTAGATCCTTTAATGAAGTAGAGTCAGGCAACAAGGTACAATGCATTTGTTCAATAAATGAATAAATAAAATTGGAATTATGGGATCCAGTAATAATAGCCATCTACAATGTTTTCAGTATTAACTGGCATTATTAATGATAGGTTTAATAAATGCCTTTAAAGTGTACATTTGTTTGCATAACAGAGACTAGTTTTTTAGTTCCTTTCAGGTTGAACAGTGTTAAACAGGTGACACTCTTAAAGACCTATGGCAATGCGTTTGATTAACTGGTACCATGGCTAAGGGAAGATTGATAACTTATTTTCTTTGTTGTCCATTTCCTAAATGAATATAATTAAAATTTACACAGTCATAGAGATACCGTTTATTCAGATAATGTGTCCCAAGAGGTAATTGTGGTTTTTTTCCCTCAAAAATAAATAACTTCACAATTTTAACTTTGTTTCCAAGTGGGTAGAGTGTATGGCATCAGGAATATCTTGGCACTGGTCCCTCCTACCCTCCTTGAAACCTCCTGAGGGCCAAGTGCTTGTGTGTCTTGTCTCACTGACACATCATTGCTTATCACCTTATTTTCTTGGCAAAATCATGATTTTTTTGGCCCTGTTTTCCTTCTGTTGCATTCTTAAGGCAAATAATCCCTCCACTCTGAATCAATTTAAGTATCTGCCTTTTTGATACCTACTTCTAAGCTGTTTAATGCTGCTGGAGAAAATGAATTAGGTACAGTAACACACAAATTTGTGGTCTCCACCCTCACCTGCACCTTTGACACTGTGGAGTACTCCCATCTTTCTTAGTCAGTGCTTACTCTCTCCACAAATGTTACTTCATGTCAACATTCTTTAAAATTTTATCCCCACCAATCCCCATTGTATCCTCTTCTCTGCCATCCCTCACCTTAGCAGATGGTCACTGGTTCCTGTTCCACAGAAAAATTAGAGATCTTTGGGCAGGAATGTCCTCATTCTCTTCCCCCAACCCTCTGCTTTTGTTACTATATAAAGTCTTTTCCCTTTTCTGAGTTCCTCTTATCCCTGTTTTTGTGTTTTTCTTACCTAAGCAGGAGGATCTCTATATTATTAATAATCTCTCTTCTGTCTTCCTTCTCTACTAGCTTCTTCCTATTAGCATTGATACAGGTTCAAATCTCTCATATATTAAAAATCTTCACATTCCTTCTAGCTTATGCTTTCCTTATCATAGCTGAGCATCTTTTAAATGTCATGTACTCCTATTATTTTTGCACCTTCATCTTCCTTTCACTCTTCAATATGCTGAATTGTTTTCCAGCCTAACTAACTCCGCCACTGAAACTTCAGAAAAGCCAGTAATGCCTTCTTTGTAGAAAAACCTTATGGATACCATTTGGGATTAATGTTATTGAACTCCGAGTGACGTTTGGAATTGTAGATCACTTCTTTATTCTTAAGAAACTTTTTTCTTTGTTCCCTGGACAATTCTCTCCCCTGATTTTCCTCTGACCCCTTTGGATTTTTAAATCAGAATGGTTTGCTACCTCCTTTTTCTCTGCCTTTCCCTCAAGTGTTTTCCTCAGAGATGAGGCCAAGGCCCTGTCACATGTTCCCTTAATGACCTTATTCACTATTTGGCCTTGAAGTGCTATTTACCTGCTTATAACTCTTTGCCTATAATATAATTTATATCCAGATCTATATTTGAATATAAATCTATATCCGGATCTCTCCTCTGAGCTTCCATTTGTATCCAACTGTCTTCTGGAGACCTCCATTTGCATTTCTCATATAAACATCAAATTTGATGTATCTTCAAACAAATGATGATTTCCCCCCACTGTCCAATATGCTTCTTTTCCTGAGATTTCTAGCAGTGAGGCACAGCATATAGTTTCCAGCCTTGTGCATCATCTTGGATGCATCTTTCACCATTCCCATGTACATATTCAGTCAGTCACCCAATGCTATGGATATTGCCTCTAAATATCCCTCAAATCATTCAAATTCTCTCAATGCACATCATTCCTTCCCTCCTTCACTCAACACTCCCCTTCTCACTTGGATAACTAATTAATCCAACTGAATTATTCACCTCCAGTTTGCCTCCCTCCAATCCCATCTCTACACTGCCGCCAGAGTAATATTTCTCAGCCATCTAATCATGTACACTCGCACTTAAAACATTTTAGTCACTCCACATTGCCTTTAAAATAAAGTTCATGCTCTTTAACACAGCTTATGAGTCCTTCACCACTTATCGCTTGCTTATCACTCCAATTTCATCTCTCACCAATTTGAGCTCTCTCTCTAGGCTCCAGCCGTGTAGCCCTACTTCTGAAGCCTCAATATGCCAGGTTCCTTCTCGTTTCTGGGACTTCACATATGCTGTTTCCTCTGCCTGAAATATTCTTACTAATCCCTTGACTTGAGCTTTTGGTTTTCAGCTTAGACGTCATTTACAAAAAAGTCTTTCCTAATAACTTGAGTCAGATTTAGGTGCTATTCTTATATGCTTCCATAACATCCTGTACTTTCATTTCAGCATCTAGCAGAGCTCATCTATATTTCCCCTATACTGCCAGCTTTTATGGAGTGAACCATATTTGTTTTGCAGCTATGTTTCTGTCTACTGGAATACACTGATGCTTATTGAAAGTGTGGGGGAGAAAAGATTTCTCACCCAGTGCAAAGTTCATGCCTGAGACACCGACAATAAAAGAAAGATTAACAAGAAAAAAACATACACATTTATTTAATGTGTTTCACCTGACATTGGAGTCTTCAGAAATGAAGACCCAAAGAAACAGGGAAAACTATGTACTTTTATGGACAGTCATGCAGAAGCATAATTAGAAGACAAAGTGTTCCCAGTGGTAATAAACTGGGGGGAACTTGGCAAGGTCTGCTTGTTCAGATGCTTCTGTGTGTCTCTGTATCTTCAGAGATGAGGATGCTCCTTCCCTCCAGGTACAGGGTGGGCACCTCTGAAACTAAAGTTTTTTGACCAACTCTAGAAGAAGATCAGAGAATCCGCTTCCTGCTTTAGGGGAGAAGGGCTTGGAAAAGGGCAGAGAGAACTTTCTGCTTCTGCTGTCTTCTTAAATGCCAGGGAGTCACATTTTGGGGCAGTAGGTCCTGAACTTCATCAAAACTTTACTGAATGAATGAATGTTTGTGTGAATAGTAAATTAAATTCCTCCCTTTCTGTTTATATTGACTGACTTTGTTTATTCATTTATTATGAAATCTGTATATCAGCTAGGGCTTCTAATCTTAACATCTATCTAAGATTGGCTTAAACCCATATGTGTGTGTTACTGGAAAATCAAAGCTGAGCTGGAATTTCTATTAAATTTCTGGTAGATTTTTGCTCTCATGAGTACTTTATCCCCAGTTCTTGTGACTGTGAGTTCTTTTCTGCAACAAGTAAGCCTAGATAAGAAAGTCAGATCCTTTCGCAATTTCAAAGAGCCTTATATGTAATAATGGTGAGTGTGGGAAAGTTTACTGAAACAAGGGGTGGGAGGGTTCAGTGGGAGAGATGGAGGGTTTTAGGTTCTAGCAGTTCAAACAGCTTCCAATGGAACCTGCCACCGGCAGGGTCTCTAGTAGGCCCATGTCAGTGGCAACGATCACTGACTTTTATACGCTCCTTCCCTCTACTCGTTCTTTCTCCGTGTCTCTTGTAAAAGCCAAGTTTCTCCTCATCTTGGGCCATTCTCTAACCTTGTTGCCTTGGCTCTTGCTGTGTAATCCACACATTCAGGTCTCACTTTCACCTTACTTTATTGAGCTATTTCACCAAGGCAGTTCATTTCTTAAAATAGTGTCGTTTTCAGCTTATTGAGATGATCTTACTCATTTCTTTATTCAGTAAATATCTGTTAAGGTGTGTGATGGGCTAGGCATTATGCTAAGTTAAGCTAGGCACTATGCAGAAGTTAAGAGGGTGGGATCTGTATCTTGAAGAGCTCAGTCTGGTGGGGGACACAGCAGATATGTCCTGAAAAGGTGTGCTGATGTTGCTAAAAGAACTCAGGGAAGAGGGTGGCTCCACCAGGCTAAGACTGCAGACCGATGCCAGATTGAGAGGCGTGAGCAGTGACTGTATTAGAGAAAGAAAGTAGTACTTTTAAAGTTTTTAAAAAACATTGGTTATAAAAGGCTGGAAGTAGTTGTGGTGGTAATTGAATGGGAAGAGGACTCTGGATGATAGTGCATTCATGCTATGGCCAGCTCAGAGATGTGCATAGAAAGCTGGGGGATAAATAAGGACACAGGGGCTTAACAAGCTCATCTGTGGGGTTGGCCTCACAGAAACACTCAGGAGTGTGGTACAGTGGAAATTCTGATAGTCTGGATATGCCCATTGTAAATTGAGCTCCCCCACTAACTAGAAAATAACTTTGAACAAGCTGGGTAACTTCTGTGACTATATCTTTGCTTTTTAAATGAGGCGAAAGGCACTTACTCTTTTGCAAGTTATTGTGAAGATTAAGTCAGAGAATGAATGTTTATATTGTTTAAAAGAAATATAAATAAAATACATACATGTAAGCTATTCATCAATATTTACTGAATTTTGGTAGGGTAAAAACTTAATGTTCAGAGACTAAAACTTGTAAGGTTTATGAACTCAAAGTTTCAAATCTTAAAAAGATTCCATTAATATGGGCACAGTGATTCACAACTAGGTAAATAAATGCAAAATCTTTTATAGCCAATTTTATTTTATTTTATGTTTGCATGTACTTGGCAATATTTCTAAAGAGATGATGCAACAGAAAAATGAGCCACAGTAAACTTGACTCTGATTTTTTCCAACGTGAGCAGATTGAGGATGACGAGTCCAGGATTCTTAATAGTGATTGTGGTTCCAAGTTTTTGTCCATTCAACATGATGGTGCATTTTGCCTGGAAAGAGTCCCCACTTTGCATGTGTGTTTTAGTAACAAAAGAATGCTTTCAAACTGTGAATCAATTTACAAAACAGCAAACTGTAACATCTCTTAAAGGCCGCACACACACAGAAATGCAAACCAAGATCTATAGAAACAATTCTAAGCCATTAGCTGGCTCTGCTCTGAAGTTGTTTGAGGAAACATTGCCAAAGTACCTTTAAAACGGAAAAGGTTGTAGGATGAAAAAATTGAAAAAAGTACCATGACTGATGTAGATCAGTATATAATTCTCAAAAGAAACATTATCTAATAATACATTGAATTTAGATATTATTTGCTAACAAACTTCTCAAATACAGATTGAATTATTTGCAACTTAAACTTTTTTATAATGTAAAAAAGAGCAAAGCACAAAGAAGAAATCGATTACCTCCCATTCTTTGAAAATTAAATACTTCCCACAATGTTTTATTTTAACGAACAAAATTATAGTGAGTAGAATTTAACACAACCCTTTTAAAATTAAATGTTTTGTATAGGTCTGTTATATTTACAAACATAATTTGGGAAACAAAGTTACTTAAAACTTTGACTTGTTTAGGATGTTTTGATGTGTTAATTAACATTCATTTACTTTATTTAAACAAAACATTCCAGGACAAAATTAAATGGCTGAATTCATCAATAAACTTGATCCAGTACTTTACTCAGTATTACACTTAAAAGTAGAGTATGAGGTTTACTCTGCTATTTTAATTCTAAGTTACCAAAGGAGTCCAAATGCAAACTGTTTGCTAGCTTCCATTTGGAAAACAAACATTTAATAGAATTACAAAATTATTACGAAAATGATGCAGTAAGTAGTACTTAGCCTTACCTGTTCAGGATTTGATAAAGTGTTTGGTTGATTAATTTTATGTAATAATATGATTATTAAGTAAAATTTTATTTGATCAAATGAAATTTTAGTTTCTGATTTTATGCAAATAGAAATTGAAATGTGAGCTAATGTATTTTGATCATGTTGAACACTAACTAATCATATGTTATGCCAACTTCATTTTAGTTCCATTCTGAAATTATTATGGTCTGTGAAAGTAACTAAGGTCTCTTGATCTGCTATTGACCCAACTACAAGTACACTGACCTATTTATGGAAGTTTCTCTCTCTAAAATGGTTTTATTTGAAAAATTGAATATTTCATAATTAAATGTTATACTTTTAACTTTTAGAAAAGAAAGAATACATTCAACTAAAAATTACACAACAACTCTATAACAATAAGTATTCACATATAAACACAGTATTCTCAAGAGGGTATGAAAGGAAAGATGTCTTAAAAATTATGGTGATTTAATTTTATTTTGCCCTAGAATGACATTCTCTTAAGCATTTGTGAAAATGAAGATGAATATGCAGGGATACATTCGGTTGATTTTGTGCCAGATGGCCAGTTGCAGAGGCTGAACTAAGCTGAACTGATTGATTCGTTTTTGCCATATTGCACGCTGGCGCTTACCAGAGTTCACATCATTCAAGTACTAGCATATTTGGTAGGTTTGTGGGTGTCTTTTTTTTTTTTTTTTGTTACCCATCTTTAAAAACTTTCTTGGTATGATCTCTGCTTTAAAATACACTATTTTTGTTGTTGTTGTTATATCAAATGGTCAGTTCTTCCAAAAAAGTTTCATAAATTTAGAAAAAGCAATTTATACTTTCATTATACTATTACATGCTCATCAGTTAAATTACTCATATTGAGTGATAATATTTAAAATTCACAAAATAATTACCTCTTCAAATTTTGAAGATAAATCCATAGAGTATAATAACTATTATTCAAATCAATAAGTACACAATAACTTTCAAGAAAAAGAGAGGCCACAATGTCTACCTTCAAGGTGCTGCTCACTAGCATGGAGAAGACAAGTAGCATGTCTGTTTTAATATTGGTGTTATAAGTACTTATATACACATACTGGACATAATTATCTAGCAATCCGTACACAAGCTAAGTGATTGAGTAGTGAAAACATAAACGACCAGGGTCCAGAATGGGCTATTCCATTCTAACAACAATACCATAATACCTTCTTGGGGTATTTTTGACAAATCCTCGTTCATTGTGGTTCTCTGTTTTGTTCATCAACACTCTTCCTAGTTGAAGGGAGATATGAAGAGAAGTGTGACATACGCAGGAGCTGAAGTGCAGAAGTTGATACAATCACAGGTGCACCTATTCTCTTGCCTTTACTTTTCAAGGTTATTTTAAAGGTTACTTTTCAAGGTTACTTTACCTTTCATATAGGTTACTCCCAAGGTCTAGTACTTTTAAGTTTCGAATATAAGCTGTTTTATAGTAACTGATAATTTAAGATGAAACAGTAGAAAAAGGAGTTACCAAAATCCTGAAGAAGAAAAAGAATCATTAAAGACTAATGACTTAGAGTGAGTATATTTCATTCATAGCTACATTCACATTAAAATCAAAGGAGTAACTGCATTTAAAAATTTTTAGTGTCTTTAAATTTTGAAATGTACATTATTACATGGATCACTGTGCAATGAGACAAGTATTTAAAGAACTGTACATTTAGCATAAAGTCCTTCAATTTTTTTCAAGAGTAGGATGTTTTTGGTGCCAAACCCTCAATACCATTAAAAAATGAAAAAACAAAACCCAGCAAATGTCATAACCCTAACAAATCATAATTTGAAATACTTTTTAGCAAAGGGTTTTGATTCCTTTATTGGCAGAAAATTTTTACAATTTCAGGAGAGAAATATAACCTGAAAAACACTTGCAAGAGAAAAGCCTACCAAATTATTTCTAAGCATGCATGAGATACCAAGCTTTAAATTTTTGGTTATTCATCCTCCACAGAAATTTTAGAGAAAATTGTAGGAAAAAAACCAAAAGGATTATCTCAAGGTGCACAAGGCCAAATTCTAATCTGTTTTAGATCTCATTTATATGTTTATCAAGATTGTGCAATATCTTCTGTGAATAATGGGTGGATGAAAAATTTAATAAGGAAACAGGTTTTGTTGTGAAAAAAGGACTAAAAATGGCATTACTTGGAAATGAAATTTGACCTTTATTATTTCAGTTGAAAGAGAAAAAAACTTGTCAAATTGTTCTGAGAAATTAGTTTTTTTTAATCTTCTGAAACTTGTGACTGACTGAATATATAAATTTCCGCTATGCCAAAAATTCCCATGACATCCATGTTACCTATAGTGATTTGGTGAGTCAAGCAGAGCAGTTAACACTGCAGACTATAGGACTGAAAGAGATTAAAGCGGTGAACCCACAGTACTTTATTGACCGAGGTCCCCACATTAACCTGATCTGATCCTGTAATTACTATGAATAGAATAGGGCTTACAGTTCTCCTTAATAACACCGCAGGCTTTTTTATTCTATAAAGAGATTTTCTATTCATGTTCTTTACTCCTTTCCAGATTTACAGATTTGTAGCAAGAAAGAATGTGTGTGGCTTTGCTGACACACCAGGAAAGAAAGATACCTAATGTTCATGGTCAATAAGTGACATGGTTCAAGACATCCAACACAACATAACGCATTCTTTTTAACCTAACTTACTTTAAAGTTTTGTCTCGTATTTTCAATTTTCCAATTTCCTCCTGCTCCTTAGGAATACTAAAAATTGATTTACAAACATTGACTAACTATGAGGGAAGTTTTAGCTTTAAACTTAGGGAATTGTTAAAATACCATAATTTTATAACTTTTTTACTGTAACTCTTAGAGTACATACATTTAAACATATTGAAAACCATTAGCTACTTTAACACAGAATGATAAGTAGTCAGAAAGGTCATGTACGTGAGTGAGACACAATGCTATAATTAATAATCAGTATTTTCTTTCAATTTAGAAAAACAGCTGCAGCTAGCAGATAAGGTATATTATAAGAATAAAGTAAAACCTGGCTATTAATAATTATGATTTGGGATAATCCAAAATAGTGATGTAATCATTTCACTTTTAAAAATGGGTTAAAGCCTGCAATTAGTTAAGAATTAAAAGGTAAATACTGGTTAATGTTAGGAGTTGTAAGTTTAGATTATCACAAAATCTTTAAAAATATTATAAAGTAAGAATTTGACTTTTGCATTAATAAATTTTAATTTTTATTGCAGTTCTGCAAGAATTAGAAAGCACACCTTTGCCATTCAGAAATGATAAATACGTTTGTGAATGAAGTGAGTTAGTGAGTGTGCATGAGAGTAAAACCAAAATGGCTGTTACTGTTGCTAAAAGAAGGAATTCTCATATTAGAGAACTAGCTTCACAATATTACAGTAAACATCTCAAGTAAAAATATATTTTGTAAGATTTCTATAATATTATATTTATCAAAAATTTTCTAAAGTGTCAATATGGGTCATTCTTTTCTAAAATAATAAAATAAGACCATTAATATATTTTGTTAGTTAAATGTTTTAAATAAGAATTTTAAAATATTCAAGAAAAAAGCCAAGCTACAAAATAGAGTAATACTTTGACAGTTACGGAATATTGGATGGATGATATAATTTCATTTCTTTTTAAAGTTTATGTTTAGAGCAATTACTACAAGTAGAAGATACCATTTAATATCAGAACCTTGTTTTAAGATCTTTTATCATAATTTTCCCATCTTCCCAAATAGAAGGATTATTATGAGTCAATTTGATTAGCCTGTCAAAAGCCTCTTTCTTTGTGGTATTTTATGAGTGTATGAATAATCTGTATCATGCTTTTAAGAAGTAAGAACTTGAAATTAGGCAGGTTAGTAGTTGGCCAAACAAACTCAGTTTGTTGGTGTTCATTATGAGAGCTATATTGCTTTAGAAATGTCATGTGCATAAAATCGGTTTAATCATGGAATTCTTTGATGCTATTTTGGTATTTGATGTTTTACTATATTGAGGAAATATTGATAATGTAACTGATGATACGAATATATTTTAGGTTCAAAATAACTAAGTTAGCAATTAGTTACTTTAAAAAAGTATATGGATATATTTATACTTTGTAATAATGCATACTCGGTAAGAGATTCACAGTGAAACCCCATCTTTTTGGTGGCTATTTTTACCATTAAAATAAAACAGCATTTGGAAACAGTAGGATAGTTTTTATCTGTAGAATTAAAAAGAATCTGAACAGAAAATGGATTCATATCATCTTCTTTCTGGGTATTAAACATAGAAAAATATATAGCAGTTGATTTATTATAAGTGAGTTGAATTTTCTCTCCTGGTGGGCTTTTCAAACCTTTAGTTGCTGTTCTTATCCTTGCTGTGTGAATATCATTTTTATATCATTTTTTGTTAAAAGGAATTTCCATGAAAGCCCCACAAAAGTAGCCTGGAATCTGATTATCTGCTTTTCATGAAAATTTTGATGGGTTTGGGTCAGTATTCCACCTCTGTTCAGATGATTTAATTTGCACCAGACTCTGTAATGAGGAAATTGTCCATGAATGAGTGTGGGCATTATAGTCTGTAGGACCAGAGGGGATTTCTTCTGTAAAACACAAAAGGACAAAAAATGACAATCATAGGAAACCATGCTATTTCAAAAGGCTACAAGTTGGTGAATTTTTATGGTTATAGGAGATGATAATGTAAACATTTTTTCCTCTCCATCTTGGAAAAGTTAAGTGGAGAAAGAGGTTAGAGGAGAAAAAGTATTTTAAGAAAATTCTTTTATGTACTTACTTTAGGATGTTCAGTTTTTTAAAATTTTTAAATCACATGAATTGTCTCTAGTTCAAACCTACTTGTCTTATTAAGAAAGAAGCTAGAATGTGATTAGGGCCTTTGAGTAGAGCACCAGAATAAATAAATATATTTTAAAATGCAATTATTGTTGTATTTTAATGCCATTAATGTAGTTTTTAAACAATAAATTTGTATTTTGTATAATCACTCACAGAGTCCATTATAATAATGTTTGGTTGGAATATATACTGTGAGTCATAATAATTTTAACTTAGACCTTAGAGTGATATTGACTATAGACAAAGATTTTACCATTTGTTTTACAAAAAAATGGCAGCTTTTAAAGGCTTGCTTCTTCACAGCTATAAATATTTTGTTTTAGTAATCTAATACATAATACTCTGAATTTTGCCACAAAGTATAGAAACTTTGTTGTTAAC
Organism: Symphalangus syndactylus; assembly: GCF_028878055.3. Taxonomy (NCBI): domain Eukaryota; kingdom Metazoa; phylum Chordata; class Mammalia; order Primates; family Hylobatidae; genus Symphalangus; species Symphalangus syndactylus. The sequence goes on from NC_072429.2 coordinate 53,796,884, forward strand.
TTAGTGCTATTTTTAATTGGTTTATGTTTTCCTATCATGAAAAATTATATTAAAATTATTTAATTTATATAATTGCACTCAGTAGGAAGTTTAGCAGAATTCAACATCAAAGATAATAAAAGAGGGCTATCCGCTAAGCTATTTTCTTTCCAAATATAAACTAAAGTAGTGAGATTCATAAGTTTAGTCAGAGAACAAAGTCTTATTCTTGTAGTGAATTAGCTTTTGATTTAAAAATTATTTAAAAAGACAAATTTTTTAATTTTTCTATGTAAGAATACTTTGCATTTTTATTTTATTATAAATTTGCATTTCAGAGTTGGCTGTAGGGGATGTATGGAAATGGCAGTTAAACACTCATGGAAAGTTTCAATTTTATTTCAAAAATTGCTGTAATTTACCCTTCCTTCCTTCCTTCCTTCCTTCCTTCCTTCCTTCCTTCCTTCCTTCCTTCCCTCCCTCCCTCCCTCCCTCCCTCCCTCCCTCCCTCCCTCCTTCCTTCCTTCCTTCCTTCCTTCCCTTCTTCCTTCCTTCCTTTGAAATATATATTTACTATATAGGCTGCACGAAGTAAAATATTTTTACTTTTATACTGCTACTATTTTTATTCATTATAACATAGATCTGTTGGAAAAGGAAAACATTTAAAAACATTTATTTCCTCTATGGTAAAAAGTCTTACGGCTTCCTTTTAAAAGAAAAATATTAAGCCAGATAAGAAGGAAAAAACTTAATACCACCTGACTATTTTGAATGGTGCAGGTAAAACTAAAAATTGAATTAAAAATGAGGATACACGACAGCGACAACAAAACACATTAACTGAATTCAAGAAGGGTCTTCTTACACATTAGTATTGATTGCTGCTTTGCATTACTTATGCAGAATTAATGGTGGCTTTTGCCATGTTCTAGATAATTCCTCTCTTTGGGTTTGATATGCATGTTAAGAGGATACATTGTACATGTGATCTTGGGCAAAATTCAAGGCTGTAGGACATGAGCAGAACTTCCAGTTTCTAGCTTTTCATCCTGTATTTCTTTCATAGGTCATCAAATACAGGCATGTCAGAATTCTGGAAAACAAAGTAAATGGCTATTTTTTTTTTTCTCCCTGAGGTCAGTTGCATTCCTTATATTATTGGAGAACTTTAGTTAAAGCAAATTTTCCTGTTGATACACAGTATGTATAATTGTGTGTGCACATATGTGTCTAAATTAGCCATAGGTTTCTAAGGAGGCCCTTTCAGAAAGGTTACAATATATGTATGTTATATACCTATTTGAACAAGTCTGTTATTAGTAGCTTAGTATATGAAATTAGGGCTGTGGTCATGATTTTTGAAAGATTACAAATAGTTGCATCTTACTGAGTACCTTCTCTGTGTTGTGTACTTTTCATACATTTACTCTTAAATTCTAAATATGTACATCTTTATTTTATAAGGGAAATTAAGGCTCAGAGAGGTTAAGTGATTTGCCAAAGATAATGCAACCAATAAATGTAAGATGGAATTTTTAACCCATGTCCATTTGAATACACTCACCCTTTTTATCCCAGCATTTGGATAAAGATTTAAAGTTTACAAAGCATCCTGACATAAAATATTCCAAGCTCATGAGTTGTAATAGAACAAAAAATTTCTAAAATGCTTAAAAGGCAAATGAATTTAATGGCATTTGGGGTAGCCCCACACTAGATGGGTTGACAAGGAATAAATGCATATTATTTTACCTTCCATAGAAAGGCTTTAAACAGGATGCAAAATCCATATATTTTATTCAATGTAAGTGGCCTGTTGGGCATAAGTGTTTCAAATGTAGTCTTCTATTTACAAATCAGAACCAAGCACTGGATAATGTATGACGAATGGGATTAGAAAGGAAATATTAAGGATCCTCTCTTGATTTTTTGTTCTAAAAAAATGACAAAACTCCATTTGCACATATAAATTGCCAGGAGGGTTGAGAATATGTAGATTGTGAATGTTTTTGAGAATTTTTGGAGTTTATTTTCTATCAAATACGTATCCCCCTACTTTTTCGATAATGAAATATATTTATATTAGTTTATTTAATACTATTATTAAATTATAGAATTATTTTTAAATTTTAATGCAAACAATTTTGTTTAGCTTCCACTCTCTGGAATGGACTGGGAGAGCTTTTTTAAAAAAGATAATTTTAATTTTCTGCTTTTTTTTTTTTGCTGGATGTTCCAAAGATGCAATGTTGATATAATAAATATACTATATATTTAATAATGTTTGGAGAAAAAAATCAGTGTTAGCTTTTGAAGACAAAGGTGCCGTGAAACTCCTTAGTTTTTGTCTGGTCATCCTATCAGCTGTCAGGGGTGAGTGGGTTGGATGAAGGAAATTTAATCACAAAGTATTCAGATACCCCAAATTTTCATTATGAGTAACACAAGTGAAATGGCTAAGGGATCCAGGTCCAAAGCCTAATAAACCAAATTATTTTAAATGAATTGTAAGATTTCATATTTTCAGTGACAGTAGCAAATGACTGTGCTTTCCTAGCAATTTATTCAAATTATTAATAGAAAAATGAACACTCCGGGGACAGACTCTGGGTACAGCTCTTTATCAGAAGGTAATCTTTCATGGCCAGACATTACATTATCTTTTACCTTTGTAGTGCTCTTGACAAATATGTTTCACCCAAATTTAGTTGTTAAGAAAAACGACTGGAAGAAATTTAAATTGTGGGACATTTAAACAAATGACATGGGTTCTTCAAAAATTTCAATGCATAGAAGACACATGCTGAGGAACTGTTCTAGATGAAAGGTGAATAAAAAGACAAACAGCTAAATGCAAAGTGTGGTCCATAACCTTTGATTGGATTCAGATTCTCTCCTCTCAAATAAGTTATAAAAGACATTATCAAGAGAACTGGAGAAATTTTACATATGGACTTTATAATAGAAAATGCTATTGCAACCATGTTAAATTTATTGTGAGTGATAATGGCATTGTAGTTTATGTAGAAGAATGCCCTGACTCTTTGGAGGCACATGCTAAAGTATGTAGGGGTGAAATGTCATAATGTTTGCAGCTTAAGGTCAAATGGTTCAGTGTAAGAAAACGTGTTTTAGGTTGAAACATGATTTTGCCAATATTCATTATTTTGGACTGAGAGAGAAAAAAACAAATGTGGCAAAAATGTTAACAACTGTCAAATTAAGTGAAGGACACATGAATGTTTGCTATGCTATTTCAAATTTTCTATAGCTTTGAAGTTTTTTGAATAAGTTTGAAAAAAGGTTACATTTATTCCTTACATTAGTGAGCTATAAAAATGATTTAGTTGAAATGGGCATACTGTACTCAGTGTACACAGCTAATTCCTATTACCCAAGCCAAATAAAACCTCCTCATTCACAGTCATGGGGTTTAGTGCTCAAATTATCCAAATAATTGCTCTGTGGATTCACGTAACTTTTACAGAAAATAGCACTTATGGCTTGTTCATCAGAAAACCATTTTGAAGTGTAGCTTGTAGTTCCAACTATAGGGGTATCCTTTGCTGTATTAAGAGGGACATAGTCTTATAGAACTCAAAAACTCTAATGGTTTGGTTAGTTTAGCAATGGCAAATTTAAATACTAATCTTACTTTAAAATTCTGCAAACTAAAATGTTTGTTGTTAAAGTATCTTCATTATACAAATTGAAATGTAGTATTTTCCAGATTAATATAAAATGTATTGAGAAATAATCAATATTTAAGTAATCCAATAGGATTTTACATTTCATATTACCTAAAAGACCTGGTTTTAAATCCCTGTAAGTAAATTTGCATTTACTTGATTGTGAGTTCTCTGCCCTATATTGCAGTGAAATACAAGCTGCAATGAATAGGCCCTAAGTACCAGTCTACAGGATTGCAGAAGATGCCCCTGGTGTATGTATCAGGTTGGGAATTTGTTTTGTGGTGATCACCCTTTCTGATTGGAAGATTGCATGACAAGGAACTATTAAAGTAAAGGCAAAGAATTCAATTCCTTGATGTCGCTTTTCTTGGACAGGCTTTAAAAATAGGTCACTTAATGTTATCTGGATTTGTGTATTACAGCAGCACCTGCTAACGCTGCTATGTTTAAGGGTCTATCAGAGTTTTCGTTTTTAGGGTTTCTAGACAGTATCTTTACACTCTAAACCTAAATATGCTTCCATTCAAATGGTAGTGAACAAGATCTGCAGGAGAATGCATATTTCTTTTATTATACTGCAATTAAAAAAATGAATGTTTGCTTTAATATATGCTAAGAGGTGAAAAACGAAAACATGAGATTAAAAAATCATCCTAGCATTGGATAACTCAACATTTGGTTCTTTTAAGAAGGATCTATGAATTGTGCAATTAGATATCTACTTAAAGATCCATTAAAATGGTAATTACAAGTTTCTGAAATTTATGTGTTTTATTTTAGTCATGAACATATTAATGTGCTACCTTTTAGCTATTGTTAAATTTCACTTTTTAAATGTGTCTAACTAAGGCTTTTTAGAATGGGCAATTATGTTTTATTAACATGTGCTATTCTACTAATATAAAGATAATGCCACTAATATTGTGTGTATGCATCTGTACAGAGTTTTTATATACTAGGATTTCACTCAAGAAATATTTTGTCTGACATATCTGCACATAAGCCTATTAAGTGATATATAATAAAAATACTAAGAATCAGTTTCAACATAAATATTAAAACCAGATAACTGATTTAAACACTAGACACCACCTATGTCTTCCTTAAAATTTTACGAAGTTCTGTGTTAACACAGCTGTATTTCAGCAATTTATATAAGTACAGAAATAAATTTGATACATGTTTTATTTTGTGGATTCATAATTATTTTAAAAGCTCCAAAAGCTACAAATAAAAAGGTGACCATTCTATATGGTAGAGCAAAAGTACTGTAATACCACTAGAATCTGATTAAATATAATAAAACCTGCTTCTTTGCTTGCCTGCTAGTGAGTTTTATATCATGTAAATTAGCAAGTGGTTACAGTACCCTTAAATAAAGTACTAATTTTTAGTGATAATCTTAGCTTTCTATGAAGAAGTATCCTATCTCCAAATAAGAAATTGGAATATTAGAATAAGAAAAGTAAGTGATTATTATTTTGGGGATGTTAAACCTATATTTGCAAAAACTGCGAGCACCTAATGCTACATTGCAAGCTATTCTTCAGTTAATAATATTGTATCTGTGTATTAAGAGTTCCTTTTATGTAATAAATTTATCAGATATTGTGATAGCAAGGATTCTTGAAATATTTTGGCTCACCAGGGTTAGAAAAAAATTAGTTTGAAAAAAGTGTCGGCAATAGTTTTCCTACCTCTCTTTGCTTGAGTTTTCTTCTTAAGGACTTTGATATTGGGATCACATGCTGCAATATTTAAGCTTGATGGGATGAGTTAAGGATAGGGGCTTAAGATGGCTTAACTGTCATTTCTGCTTACATTTTAAAGACTTGGATCGGTGTCATCAGAGCCATCTTTGTAGTCTTGCCTGAAACAACTGAAAATATTAGAAATACAGTAGAAATACAGATGGAACTTTGGGATGAGACCATACTTTACATGTTAGGTTAATTTATATTTTGGCTAAGTTGCTTGTTTCATACAAAGGTTTCCATGGACATTGATTTTTTTTTCTTTCTGTTGACATTAAATGAGAAAGCAAAAAAATTTTTTTCTCGAAAGCCAATGGTTTTCTACGTAAATGAGTTCAGACTTAATTTTAATGGAAGTGAAACATAGTCAATAGAGGCAAATTAAAACCATATAATTTTGTAATCTTAGTTTAGCTATAATTGCAGCAATAAAACAGTGGAAAGAATAATTGTGGAACATATGTTTGTGAGTGACATTATCTAGGTGACTTCCCCTTTACGGCAATGTGCTGTCCTATTTGTTTCCCCTCCCTATGTATTGGAATGACAAACCTGCAAGCCTGGAGTTAATGCTGATTGCAGCAGCTGCTTACACATGGAGTCTCCATAGCAACTGTGAAGGTTGCCATGCAACCATATTCTTTTAGGGACAGTGAAAATGCCCAAAGGCTTACTAAAAATACACGGTGAAAAAATCTGAAATTTTCTTACTACTTTTAGTGGTTATAAAGAACTATGATACAAGTTGAAAGCACAGGTCAAGCAAATAAAAACCCAGCCCTGACCTTTCAAAAATTGCTTGCTGTTGCCTGAAATCTCAAGCTTTATTCACAGAGATGACTTTTGATCGATTGTAAAATTGGTAGCTTATGCTAGGCAGCCCTCAAAGACAGGAAGATTCAGTATGGTGCTATTGGTATTCCTCGTGGGGTTAAAGGTCAGTAGAAAGTCATCAATGCAATATTGATTGGTGGGGCTGAAAAATGCCCATGTTTACACCTTCTCGCTGCTTAGGGTTGGGTACTAAACCTTAAGAAGACTCATGCAGCCTCTGAGCGTGCTCTGGAACAAACCATTCCATCAGCAAATGTGACATCACTTCAGTCAGCTCAGCTGTTTCTTCAGCTTTCTATAAATAGCTAGATAAAAAATTGAAGACTACTTGCAGAGAATTTGGCCAACCAATCTGCTTATTCGAATCATTTAAGATAGGCTAGGATTCTGGTTTTTAAACATCTTCAGTTGATACTGGTGTTTTTCAATATAAATTGTTATTTTAAAAGCAGAATCCTTTTTAGCATACATATAAAATGTGCTGATGTATATGTAACTTTATTATACTGCGACTCTTTTAAAAAATTGAACAGGCATTGGCCAGCATCTAATGGGGTAGGCTGTCATAACATCTGATCATACATGTTCACATACATATAGATTTCTTGATATCATCTAATTTACTTTAGCAACACAAATTTAGTGAATAAATAATAATATGTCAGACAAGATAGCTATCATCAAATTATAATACTGTAAGGTTTTACAAAATCAGCTGAGGTAATAACAAAGGTATTAATATTTGAAAAGAATAAACAAAGAATGTACATGAATTTTCTTTAGTCATATTTCACATGTAATCAGTCATATTCTAACATTTACTATGAAATTTTCTCAGATGGTTGCATAGTTATATTTAAAATGAATCTATTCCTCTAAAAATACTCTGAAATTGCAGACTCTATTAGACTAATAACAATACAATGTTCTGTTATTGAGGCATTTCTCAATTTTCCATAGATTTTGTGCCAGTAAAGATGATAGCAAGTTACCCAGGTCATCGTAATGAAGAAGTTTAGTACTTCAGATAGTCAAGACAGACTTTTTTGAAAGCTATTATAGGCTGTGTCTACAATTTAACAAAAATATGTGGTTAGCTCACTTAACCTAGTTAAAGGAGTACATGAATGCATTGTTTCCAAGACTTCAAATATCCAGACTAACCTAAGATGTGAATATAATATGTATGCCTGGAAAATAGGATAAACCTTCATCAGTTTGAAGCATCCTTAAGAACAGTAAAGAACACCCACCTAGTAGGAAAAGCTTATGCTACCAACCAGCTAATTTCTTACTGTCGTCTCAGGTTTTTTTTGTTATTGTTACCAGTAGCTTGTGTTTTTAAAATACTTTCATCCCCTCCATTAGGAAAAATTATGGCAAGCAACATAAATTTTATCTAAATCTACCCTCTTCTTAAAATCATGAACCAGGTGTACTAGACTATTAACATGCTTTTTCTGTTTAGCATTTCTCCTTAATTGATAATCCATAAAGATGATTGCAAGTGACGTTAAATTAAATTAGTGACTGAATTGAAATCCAGATTTGTTTTTAAATAAATATTTACCTTATTATTTGAGCAGACAATACCTAGAACCAGACCTGAAAGTAATCTATAGTACAGTGATCTGAAAGTTTTTTGAAAAATTATTATAAAATTTAATATGCAAAAAATTAATAATCATTCTATTTGACACCAAGTTGTACGAACACAACTAATACTTTTCAAAATTTAGAAGTACTTAAATTAACATTACTTAAGCAAACTGTAAACATGCAGATATAAACTATACAATAAGCAGTATGAATGATCTATAGAGCAGAACTCTAGGCTTATATTCCACTATGCTGCTATTTCTTAAACTTCATATCTTATGATATAAATGGAAACATGATTTAGCATGCAAACATAAAAAAATTAAATTAGTATTGTTACATCACCATCTCCCCCATTCTGGTATTCGGAAAGCATGAGAGAAAAATGTGCTAGTTTTATGATGACTTTCTTTTTCACAGCTGTTTGATATGTATTAAAACTACATATTTATATTTCATTTTAATCTGGCTTGGTTTGAAATTTGAATCTTTGTCAGGGAGCAGTTTTGAATTTACATTCCATAGCCTGTTAATAAATTTAAGGATATAGGTAGACTATTTTCACTAGATTTGATAGGCGAGCCTCTTTCTGAGTATGTGCAGATCTCTAAAATGTTCTGAGTTTTTAAGATTATGATAATTAAAATTTTTTTGAGGCACCATCCTAAAATAGTGGGAAGAATTTTGTACAGATTTTATTTGAAAACTGAATAGAATAAGAGTATATAACTATGGCTATAGCTTTATTTAATTCATCTCAAAATACCCCTACATGTTCATCTTTGCTCAAATGTGATACCATGGCTAAAATTACACTTAATTTTTGAGCATCTGTTCATTGTGCTCTCAAGTTTTTAAAAGTAAAGTATTTAATAGCTTGGAAAGAGAAATTCCTAATAACAAGATACAAGTGTTTGTTAAAATATAATGAAATGCATTTTAAAAAAAATTGTGTAATCCTATTTTAGCTTAGTATGTCTCAGGGCATTATCAACACTCTAAAAAAGCCAAACTTGAAAAAAATCTTTTTTTAGCTTCTTTTTTTTTTTCCCTTTAGGATAGTCAACCATTAAATCTCACGAGTAATGTTGAAAAGATCTGGTTGTGTGCATAGATTGCTCTTTACCCAGGATGCACTTCTGTCTACAAGATTCTGAATAGAGACACACCTGCTAGCTAGCTGATAACACTCTGGGGTCATTTCATTGAAGAAACTGTCAGCCAGGAGATACTTAAAATAAAGCCACAGACAAAATCATGACCTACACTGTTGAGACTAAAAAGGTGTAAAAGCAGAAAGGAAATGTAGATAAATGCACATTCCTTTGTACCATAACAAAACTTTTACATGTAAATTCAGCTGAATAGGAAAGAATGGGGAAGAATGTTTCCCTCTACAGTAGAAACAAATTAGATTGTTCAGCTGCACATTTGGCTCTCCGCCAAAGGAGTCGTGTGCCATGCTTGTTTGCCTACCAGTCCTGCTTAGATTGGCAAATGCCCATGCAGTTTGAAGAGGGCAGGCGGATGACTGGATGCCTGCCAGGAAGTGTGTGGGCCTGATGCCACTGCTGGACTCCATAGCCTGGTAGGAATGAGGAGTACAAAGGCATTCAATAATCTGAATGTCCCTTTGCTTCAAGAGAGTGGTGCCAGGCAGCATTTAATGAGAGATTGCTTTGTTACAAAGTCCTCAACATCAAGTGGGCTGGTGAGCTCATTAACCTGACTGCAGCAAATAAAAAAGGCACACTCAGAAGACTCCCATGATAGCCTACTCAATGGTGTAAGAGCCCTTTTGCTTCCTTTATGGTGATCCATTAACAAGCAGCAGTGTAAACACCATAAAGCAAGCCAGGTTTCTGATTGTTCAACTAAAGTCTGTTTCCTCTTGGGGATTATACCACCAGTTGATATAGGATTTTTCCTCTTAAGGTTCCTATCTACTATATAATGACCTTCTTTGCAATGAAGGATTTTGGGGGTTGCTCTTAATGGCATAGCTCCAGTTAAGGAAACATGAACTGTTCAGGTGTCTGAAAGAAGGTAATGATGTAGGACATACAGAGAAACAAACTACAAAGTGGAGTGATCCCAAGGGGAATCTTGCCAGTGCACTTCTGAAGCCCAAAATGGTGAACACATTACATTACTTTTCTATGTTCCCTTTATTTTTAGCTTTCATGGGGCTTTACATTTATACAGGAGGTAGGCCACCCCTGCAGTTAGGAGATAGTTAGTTCACTGAGCATCTGTCTCTGAGTGCTGCTCTGACTCTCTGGGGATCGCATTACTCCACAAAGGCTCTCCAGCAAAGATTCATTTCTCCTCCATTTGAAACATATTTGATGGTTGATTGTGCAAAAATTCAACTTGCAGCATCTAAACAGGATGCTACAAAATAAGTGTTTTTTTTTAATTGTCAAACTAGAAAGGCAAAGGAAGACCAAAAAGAAAAGACAAACCATTTCAACATTATGTCTTTAGAAATCTACAGGCCATCTGTTGCTTTGTTACATGTCCAGTTACTAATCTGGGGATATCAGACTGGGGGAGTGTATAACTGTAGGGACCGGTTTGAAGACCAGAAAGTAAAGAGCCTATTACTTTCAGGTCACCAGTTCAAATCCAGAACTAGTCACTGATGAGTGCTGGTCATTGTCTTTTGATTGATACCTGATGATCAAAATAAAATATGTTAATCGTCTTGGTCATATATTTAGTTGACATATGACTGTAGTCATCAAAATTACTATCTATACTTGCAATATAATCTGGAGATGGAAGTCATTGTTTTTGTTTTCTCAATAATCATTTTGGAAAAAGTATCAAGTTTAGCTGTGATGGAACCATGTGTGAGACTGTTCTGGCACTTTGTTAATATTTTAAAAAATAGAATATGTCAATTTGACATACATATTTCTGAATGAAAGATGATGCTATGACTAGTGAATTGAATGAACAGCAAAGAAATAATAAAAATGCCATATATTTTAATAACATGGAGTCCATTCGTTTGATCATACAAAGCAAAAGCAGCTCTATACTTTACTTTCCCATTTTGTATAAAGAATGAACTGTTTTTAAAAAAGATTATTGTCTTTATATATGAATGCCTTAAAAGTTAATTACTTTTTAATTAATTTAGGTCTAATACATATATCTACATGTAGAATAAATACTCTTATAGATACACATAAAGATATTTATATCTTTATATGTATATGTACAGATAGAAAGGGCAAGTTAAAAATATCCACGACTTTATTTTGAACTGGTTTCTTGTTTGAGATAAAATGGGAAGCATATAATGAGAAAAGTACCCTTCATTGGGATAAGGGAAATGGATTTTTAAAGGTATGGTTAGACCACTAGAATGTCAGAAAGGCTTACTAAATATTTTAGAAGTCTTTTTCTGGATGGGGAGTTTTTGGAGGGGAGCCATCACAATTTATTTTTGTCTCATTCATCTTTGTTTTCCTCATGGTATTTCTGTAGTGTTTTACAAAATACATTTAAAAATTTATTTAATTTATTGTATAGAGATTTCTAAGCAGGAAGATAGAATCACATAGTAGAAAAAGCAAGAATTTTGAAGCAATGCAACCCTGGGTTATAATTCCATCTTCTCTTCTCATGAGTTCTGCATCTTTGGACGGGTTAGTTGATTTCTCTAAGCCTCAGATTCTTCACATATAAAATAGATAGGAACGCTTGCCTCATAGGAGATTAAAGGGCTCAGCATCTGAAAAGTAATGTGAACACTGCTGGTACAGAGTAGGTGGTATTGTTACTGTTATTTCAGTAACATTGCTATTTTGAGCTCTTGTTCATTCCTCCATCCTGTTTTTGTTGAATATCTATCATCCTAGGATCATTTTATTAAGCCATGCCCAGTGATTTCCATGTGATACCTTATATTCGAATTATAAAAAAAGATGCCCTATTCCCCACAAAAAGTAACCGTAAGATTTGCTGCAGACAGCTTATTGATCTACCTTCTCTCACCAACAGTAGATAGCTGAAAATCTAAGAAGAAAGTAAATCCCTTTTTAAGCTCCACAGCATGCCCCGTACAGGAACTAGATATCAACATTCTTTTTATTTTAAAAGCGGTTAAAAATTATAACGACTTCTTTTGGTATTATGCACTATAAAAGTAGGCCAAAGACAAACATTCCACTAGGAGGCAGCACAATGTTGTGAGAAGGTCCAGGACTTTGAGGTCAGACAGACGCGGGTTCAAATCAGTCCGGTCATTGTATGACTTGAACCAAATCTTTTTGCTCCCTGCAAGGCTCCTTTTCTTGAATCCAGGGAGTGGAAACAAGGTTTTCTTTGAAGAATTATGGTTAGGATGAGTGAAATAGCAGTGAACAATGCCAGGCACCCACAAGGCAATTTTATCAGTAGTTGTTCCCTGCCACCTTCCTGCTAAAGCTGCAGATGAAGCTGGAACGTTGAGGACTGGAGATGACTTGGAGAGCTGCCCAGCAGCTGTGAGAGTGTGTGGTGAAAGGGTAGTAGAGAATGTGACTCGGCAAATGGCTGGGAATATCAGAGGGCAACAGATTGGAATAGCATGGAGCGGGGAAAGAAAAGCAAGTGCTTCTTCTTGAATGTAAGCTGAGTCAATAAGAGGCGGTTCAGGCTTTGCTGTGCAGTGGAACTTCAATATGGCTGATCAGGGATAGAAAAATAAGCATAGAATTATTTATCATGACATGAAACAATCTAGTCCAAGAAACCATCCTTTCTTGGTTAGGCTGCTGCTATAATCTCTGTGCTGGTCTCACTTAATCTGTTCTTGTGCCTTTTAAATCTCTTTTCCAAACTGAAACTGGATATTTTTCCCAAAAACACATATTCTTAATACTGTTATCTAGACTTCTTTATTCTAATTCTCCTAGCCTGACTCTGAGTTCTTTGGAGGTATCAAGGGGTAGGAGGAACATTCAAAAGGAGAAGTGACCACAATTGCTATAGGCTAAGTCAGTGAACAAAAGCCACCAGGTGAATAAATGCCATTTTCTTTTTGCCCAGAGTTTGTTCATTTACTGAAAATGAACAAGCTAATGCTCTGCATATAAAAAAAATTAAAGTTCTCAAGATCCCATGCTTTCTGGATTCCTCTGTATTTATCACTCAAGTCATCCTCCTTTTTGTAATCTTGCTTTTTGTCCTCGCTTTATTTAAATCCTTTATATCACTACCCCCAACTCCCCTCCCTGTGAATCTCACAAGACCACACGTTACTTTAGCCCTGATTATTAGTTATGCATTTGCATATGTGTTTGCTCATTATAATGTTATTGGCTTGAAGAGCAGATCTTGCAACAGAAGTTATCAGGAGTGACCCTGTGCATTTCCTTCTAGTTGCAATCTTTTCTCAACTTGGAGCTGTCATTTTTGTCACTGCAAAAAATCTTCCTTTTTTGGCTCACCTCACTAATGCCTTCATATATTTTGTGCACCGAGATACATTCTCCTAAATGCACCAAGTTAGCTTTATAGTTCTGGTAACATTACACAAAAATATTGCCAAGCATAAAAAAAATATGATTGTATCATTACAAACTAACCAAATAAATAAGCTCAATTTGGTGTCCCTATTTGTTATAAGACCCCCCTAACATACTATGATGCTATTTGTCTCCAAATCTTTTTTCCACGAATAACCTATATGCATATTTAAATATAATGCAACCATGAACTGCCTAGATATAGCTCTCCATGCTTTGTGTGCTAGCAGAGCCTCTCAGCCAATACGAGCTAGGGTGACAGTTTGTGCTAGACTTACTCTCTCCGCCAATGAATGTCAGTGTACCATCCTGCAAATGCTTTCAATTTCAGTCACTCTTTTGTCATTATTGTATGTTCCTGCGAATATTTTTTACTTAGGATGGCTGCCAGAAAATGTAATGAATCTGCCCACCCCGAAAAAACACAAACAAGGAATATCTTACCAAGCATAAAAATTAATTTTTGCAAATGGCTGAAGAAACTTAATGAAATGGTAAGAAAAGCCGGGTAAAGATCACAGACAATTAAGGACTAGGGCTTTGGCATTATAAAGGGCATTAAAAACATCAGCACAGCATGGAAGTAATGACCAACTATTTTTTTTTTATGCCCGGCTAATTTTTTCTTTTTTTTGTATTTCCATTAATTTTCTTTATTTTAAAATTTTAAATTCACATATAAACATTCTATATATTTTTGGTGTACAACATGTTTTGATATATGCATACACCGTAGGATGGCTAAATCAAGTTAATTAACATATGCATGATCACAGATACAATTTTTGGTGGTGAGGATACTTAAAATCTCTCAGTAATTTTCAAGTGTATATTATTATTATTATTATTTTATATATTTTTTATTATACTTTAAGTTCTAGGGTACATGTGCACAACATGCAGGTTTTTTCCATATGTATACATGTGCCATGTTGGTGTGCTGCACCCATTAACTCGTCATTTACATTAGGTAAATCTCCTAATGCTATCCGTCACCCAATTTTTGTTTCTTTAATCTTCCAAAGGTATGACTGGGAGGATACTTGCACCTATTGAGAAAGCATGTGGTCCTCTCCCTGAGTGATTGCTGATGACATAGAAATGTATGGTAGCCTGTTTTCACTTAAAAATTAAATATCAGGTACTGCTTACTCTAGATTAGGTTACAGAGCTGCATCACTTAAAGATGAGCAACTGTTATACAAAATATAGTTGCAAACACAGAAAGATGTAGGTATGCCATGATTCCAGGGGGTTGGAAGAGTATGAAAGAGTGACTTCATCCCTCTCTCCAGATGATGCTGAGAGCATTCATTTCTGTAGGGATGGTTCAGTTATTGCTGATCCAGCCTTCTTGCTTATAAAAATGCATTCCTTATGCTAAATGGGATATGCATGTATCTTTTGTATGCCAAGTTCTTAGACTGGTAGACTTCTTTGATCCAGGAAAAAGTTTCTTTTTTGGATCAATACTACCCATCACCTTCAGTGATTCCTCAGTCCTCTGATGACAGACTTTAGGCCATGCATAAATTGTTTCCTTTTTACATCTTCAGATTTAGGTCTCAATTTTTATCCTCATATTGTGCTGTTTTGAATGTGCTATTCCATCATGTTCTAGTCCTCTCACCTTTTTGCCTGGTGAAATATAATCCTTTGTATCTCCACTTTAATAACCCCCTACTGAAGAAAGACTCCCTTGAACTCCCAGAGCAGGGTTAGGCCCTCATGCCAGGCCCCCATGGATTGTGCGCTCACTCTGTTAATCTCTTCTTCACGGCTTGTCACAAGTTACAATTCTTGTTTATTTATGGCATGCATTATGATATAATTAGATGACAGCAGGAATTATGTGTGCACCTTTACTCATCATATACCACAGCATCTAACACAGTATCCTTGGCACACTGTAGACACCCGAATATTATCTGTTAAAAAATTGAATGCATTCAAACTCACTTTCCAATTTCATCTCTCACCAACCTCCCATTTCCGTATACTCCTTATCCTCCAGTTGTCTTAATGGCAATGATACTCCCCAAACACATAATGTACTTTTAAATTTATCTGCCTATGTTTATCATCTTCCTTCAGTATGAAATGCATTTTCTGCTTATTGAAATTATACTTATAGCTTCCATGGCTCATTCTCTGATATTCATTTCCTAATCTCCCCACTTAAATGAGTTGTTTCTCTCATCTCCTCTCTACAACTTAGTTGTTTTTTTCTCAGCACTTCTACAATATACAACATTAAATTATATGTTTCTTTAGTACTTCTCCTTTTTTTTTGTTTGTTTGTTTGCTTTCACCACATTGCATGCTCTCAGTGGGCCAAAACTATGCAAATGTTCTTTGTTCCTAACCTGACTTTCATAGCACTTAGCCATGGGCCTTGAACACAGATTATACACTTTGTAATTCTTTTAAATTGAATTGTAGTTAAAAGTTTGTTACCCACATCTTCAGGAGACTGGGCCTTGCTGGAAAGAGTCAGAGTGTGCAACGTGGCTGCACTTTGCAGAGGGTAGTATTGGCGGAGAGACCATGCATAGGACTCATGGTGGAAGAAGAGGAGAGGCACAGCAGTGTGGAGGCTACATGGAGAGGGTGTGCGTAGGAGAGACAGAGTGGTTTCTGCGCAGTCTATGTGGGGATCCCTGGGGGTTGAGACTGGTGAAGCACTAAGCATGTTTTGCTCAGCACTGCTCAAAGATTTTTGTGAACCATTCTTTTCCCTTCTGGAAAATCTGCAGTAAAGGTCTACATTATTCTTCATGCATCTGGAATTGAATTTGTGGGGTTTTTGTAGATTACATACAATGTTAAATGCTGAGAAGAAGAGGTAAAATAGAGGCTAGGGAGGCACATAAATCTACCTTTTTTTATAGCATCACAGACACAAGGAGAAAAATCCTTTTAACCCTTTTTACTAAATGATTCATATTTTCCTCCTGACTTTTTTTGTCATTTCATTTTTCTACAATGGTCTCCAAATTATTCAGTCATTAAAAAACTTATCATAACATTTGATGCAGTCACTGACGCGTTAAAGGTCATTTATGGTTTATGGGAAATTACATTGTGTGAAGTGACATATTAAGTCCCAGTGGGCTAAAGAAAAAATATACTGATTTTGGTTTAAGGATGTACTTAGGACAGTGGATATGATGTGAACACTGACAGCTCATGGAATCTTGTAGACTCTTAAAGAATAGGAATAAAGTTAATTGCCGACGTCAGTTGAATAGGGACATGGAAACAAAGGAAACCAACTATTTACCTGTATGTTTTAAGCTGTTCATAGCTTAGTCTTGCTGAAATACAGAATGACAGGATTCTAGGGCTGAAGGCTAGAGGAAATAATTTAACTCTTAGCAGCAAATTTAAACCCATCAAACTCAGTCCTATTCACAAAGATCCTGAGGAAAGAAAACATTACAACTTTTCACTGTGACCAGTTTGTAAAATAATCCTTATTAGTAAAAAATTAATTTTACATACAAAAGGGGTTTATCAGTGTTAACTATTTTGACCTTCACCTGAAAAATTAGTTGGCAAAAATTAGGAGACATTTAAAATTTTTTTCTCCCATTGAGTTAGGCCTGGGAGTCTCAGTATGTAGGCAGTTACCTGTTATTTTCCCAAGAAAGTACTTATTGGAGAGGAATAAAACTCTCCTTTCTCTTGACCTCAGAGGTAACCAACTCAGCTCTATCTCCCAGTTACATTTGGGTAACTGAAAACAGGACAATCACACAATGTCATACTTTTAGCATGTTGTGGCTGTCTTGTTGCGTACATCTTTCTGTCTCTAATACAAATAGTGGTATTATGGATATGATAGTCTAAAAAGTTTGTCTAGTTTTCTCAAATATATTGTGAGAAGTAGTAAGAATAGAAAAAATAGTCGAACATGTCCTTCTCTGTTTAATAAATATATGTTAGAACTCAGTTATTAAAGTTATCCAAGGCTTTTCTTCTCCAAACTAAGTACTCTATTACTTCTAAACCCTTTTTATAGGTTTTATATCACAATGACTTTCTCAAATAATAATCAGTCATTCACTATAAGACATTCCATTCTCCCCGCCCCCTGCCAATATATACTATGTGGAAATAGAGCAGTGAACCAACAGCCGAGCTCCCTGCCTTCTGGAGCCTGCTTTACACTGACCTAAGTCACTGGTGAACCTGAAAAATGTATCAGACACAATTCCTCCATTCTAAGAAATTTCACTCTAGGGAAGGTAAATATAAAATCAGTGTTTATTAAACGTATGTACCAGGTACTATGAAATGTACTTTCACAAAACTAATGCCATTTAATCTTCAAATATGCCTTGAAGCTATGTATTATTTTCTCCATTTTTGTAGCAAAGAAAGCTGAAATTAAGTAAAATTAAGAGACTTCCAAAATATAACATAGGAAGGTGGAGGCAGTACTGGAACTAGGTTGTGCTTTTGGACTCGAACACCCTTTTTACTGAAATTATGCACACAAAGTAATGCAAGGCACCATTGCCTCATAGGAGTTGTGCTATAGCAGCGCATTTCAAACTATAATGTGCATATAAAATCACCTAAATGCATACATATATACACATGCATATACACATATATACATATATATGTATACATATATACACATATAGGTACATACACACATATATGTATATACACACTTATACACACATATGTCTATATGTATACACACACATATATATAAAGTATATATGTGTAAGCATATATATATATAAATATATATATTTTAAATCTAGACTCTGATTCAGTAAATCTGGGATGGAACCCAAGATCTTGCAATTCTATCAGGCTCCAAGGTGATGTTAACTAATGCTGCTGGTTCGAATGCCACACTTTGAGCAGCAGGAAGCTATAGGAATATAGAAGTGAGAAAAGAGTTCAGGAGTTGAGAATGCCCTATAAAATAAGTGATATTTGGATAGGCCCTTGATTGACAGGAAGATCTTTCACAAGGCACAAGTGAGGAGGAGAAGGTGGAGTGTGCATTTCAGGTGGTGGAAAAGCTTGAATAAGGGCTTGCAGGTCAAAGAAATAAATGTAGTGTGTTGTGGAATGGGTAAGAAGTCTATGATAACAAAAGTGTAGGTAATTTGTAAGTGCATGATGTGTAATTAGAAACCAGAATGACAGTGTCGAGCAGATTACAGAGCTCCTCAAAGTGAGGCTAGGGATTATGAAATTAATTATAAATGCAGAAGGAATCTATTGGACACTTTTGAGTGTTCTTTCTTATAGACTTATGATGTAGGTATTGTATTAAGAAATCTACTCTGTCAATGCTGTGTAGGAGGTGAGGAAAAATAGTAAATTGGGATATCTTGTGATGATTTCGGTATTTAATAATGAAAACTTAAATTTCAATGATAACAGGGAAAACACAAAGGAATAGACCAATGTAATTATTGACAATATTTTGCAAGTATATTAATGTGATAGACAAGAATATGAAAAAAGTCAACAATGAATTTGAAATTTACCCTCTATGTTATTAGCAGAATGGTGCTACCATTGACAAACTGAGGACACAGAAGGATTAGTTGGCTAAAGAGGAAATAATATGCCCACTATATCATTTGTTCCCAGAATTCACTGCCTCCCTCCACTGGGTCCATTCTTACTGAATGGTCCCTATTCCTTGAAGGTAGACATTTGGATTGATACCAGAGTGAGGGTTTGTGGTAGATGTGGCAAAGTGACATTTGGTAATGAAGATATTATGATGGAGAGGGATGTCTGTGCTAGATTGGAAAAGACATGAAACTAGAGGTTTTGAGAGATAGGAAAGTGGGATCAAAACAGAGAGTATAATTTTATTTTATGTCTAGTGAGTTTTGAGCAGGTGAAGTGAAAGTAAGGGATTGATAAAATGGGAAGATATAAGGCTATGACCAGAGTGCAGGATATCAAAGTAAAATATTTCAGAAGCAAAACAGATCCGAGTGATAACAAAGTCTAAATGTACTATAGAAGTGTATGGCTGAACTGGGGTGGCTGAGGCAGGCCATCTGTATTAAGAGGTTCCACAAATTTTGATAATAGATTATTGAATGCATGATTTGAAGGAGTAACATCTACTAGGTTAATGTTCAAAGACAGGATATAGAGAATGTGAGCCAGTACCAGATTTGAGGATGTAGCTCTATAATTGGCAGATTATGGGGAGAAAGAAAAGTAGAAAATAGTATAGCAGGATGGAATTAGACTTGAACAGGAGAGACTTCGAATGGGAGTGTTAAAGTAGCAGTCTGAAAATGACAACAAGATGTGGTAGATTGTAATGCAATTTTCTGTGTCTTGTACATATTTATTTTATTTATTTTTTGGTGAGGGTGGAGGTAGGAGAAATAGCAAAAGAGGGGTTGAATGATTGCCCTATATCAGCAAGGAATTTGAGGACTAAGGGGACTAGGGTGGAGATGGAAAGGAACCCAGATTTCATTGAAGCAAAAAGGTCAAGAATATGTATTGTAAACAGATATCAGATAAATGGAAGCGTACCTTTAAGTGAGGGTGCCAAGGTAAGGTGGAATAGTAGTGGGAGGAGCCAGAGGAGATATTATCCTACACACTAGCACCTTGGATCCTACCACAAATTTAAAGCTTTAAAATTACCATGTGACAAAAGTTGTCACTATATTTTATCTTGTTGATTCTCACAACAATCTTAGGTGATAGATGCCATATTTCTTTCTTGTAAATAAGCAAGAAACATCTCAAGGAAGGTGAGTAAGAATTTTGGAGATAAGTAGGTCATTTTGAGGCTACATTGTGAAATGTATCAGCTCCATGAATGCTGAAGTTGATGAGGATAATGACAAGAATTAGAGCAGAGAGAACCCAACTGGAGATCATCCAGCTAGTGAGTAGCAGAATTTACCACAGTGTTAATACTCTTGGGCTCAATAAGACATATCACTTCTGTGATACATGGAGGAAGAGAAAAATCTATAAATTTGAAGTAAAATAGAAGAGGTTTACTTCAAAGGATAGTAACAACGTGAACAATGAAGTGCCTCTGTAGAAGCCATCTTGTCATTAGAATGATTTGGAAGATTGACCAGTCGGTTATTCCGAAGGTAACGTTGATGTGCACACATCATCTAGATTATGGGTAGGCAGAATTTCTAGTCATAAATAAATGACTTTGCAAGACATTCGGTTAGACACAATTGCTTAACTCTGCCATTTTGACATGAAAGTAGCTGTAGACAATACCAAAATGAATGAGCATGGCCGTATTCCAATAAAAATTTATTTCTTTACAAAAGCAGGCAGCAAACTGGATTTTGCCTGTACTATGCAGTTTGCCGACCCTTTATCTAGACCTTGTTCTCTTCTTCTAGAGGATGAACTTTCCAACACCACTTTGGCATGGACAAGGAGCATTAAGAGAACTAACTACTCAATGACTCCTGCATTCATTATCTGAATCACTCGATTTTAAATTCTCCAATACTATAGATAAAGGTCTGCCAGAATCATTTTACCTACTTACCTTTCCCCATGTCCATCCCTGGTTCTGTGGTACTAGGTTTGCTTTTGAGGTTGACTCTCTGTTTTCACCCTTCTTCTGTTCCTGACCTCTGCAAGATGTTGAGATCATTTGAAATAATAATACTGTTTCTTAGAGTATTAAACATTATACCCAACTTGATGCCACGAATTTCATGAACATGTATTTTATTATCTGGGTCATTGGCCAGAGAACTGTGAAAATGTAGGAAATTTAAATTTTCCTGAAAGGTAATAGAAAAATGTTTATTCATCCAAAAAGATTTATGAAACTCTTACTTAAAGTCTGAGTGAAGGATGGGTGTGGAGATTCCAGATACTTTCATAAAGAGCTCCTCTCCAATAGACCTAATGCATATTTCTTCATAATACAGGATCGCACTGATGTGACACAACATCACCTATCTAAATGGTGCTATTCTCCAGAGACTGTGTAGCTTAATGGAATGCCTCAGATAAAAAAAAAAAAAGGTTTGTTATTTGAACTTTCTGGATAATCTCATTATATTCCATCTTAACAAGATATGTCACTACAGTAGTGTTAAATGTCAATCTAGCATTAAATAAAATAGGCCACTAAGGCATGCTCACCAACTGAGAAATAGAGTTACAACAATTACAAATAACTTTTATCAATTGTTTTCAGTTACTTAAAGTGAGTTTTGCGCCTTTGTGATGCTCATAAGTTTTTTGCTTTTTCTTCTGTAAACTAATATATTGCAATGTGTATTCAAATTCCCATTGCTACATAATATTCATTAGGTGTAACATTTCATTTTAATGTTCCTCTACAATTTTGAATTATATAAATCTAAAATTAGAGCTATCATTTATTTTTTCTTTTAGAAAAACTTTTTATTGTATTTTACATCATAGTTCTGGCATCACCTCTAGTGTTCTTAATGCTATGTTACCATCTTACTTGTTCTTTGTGTATTTCAGAATAAGACCTCATCAAGGTGAGAAAGGAAGGGTGAAAGCAAGGAGATAGGGGAACAGAAAATAATTATTTTTATTAGCAATCACACTAACATCTACCTAAGAGATATAGGCCAGGTCAGATGGAAGTTATGGCTGATGCCAGGGTGGTATAAATAAGTAGGGGTAGAGAATAACTGCATTTATTTATCTTCTTATTTTTGTTTCATGATATTTTGAAACCTGATGTTTGCTAAAGGTGAATAGTATATTTAATTTACCTTAGGTTGATTTGAATTATGCATATGTATGATAGAGTTCTTGTTCTTTGAAGCATGTAAAAATTTAGGGTGAATTTTTAGTTTCTCTGTAGAACTTATTTACTTGGGAAAATAAAGCTACTTAGCTCAGGCTAATGAGATTAAAGTCCTGGGTCCAATATCCCTGCATGAGTCAGATAGCTTTGCCTTGTTCTGCAGACACTAAGTGCATCTGTCGTCCAGCCAAATACATTTCAAGGGCCCATCACTAAGTAAATCAGGTGTTGAGATAGAGATGAGGCTGCACAAGTTCATTTCCACTGGAAAAACAGCAGAACATACATGTTTTAAAGACAGTGGGTCATTAAATAGGCCCTGTATACAACATACATGAAAGAGTAATATATAGACAAATTATTTGAGATATAGGTAAGTTTTCTATTCATTTTATTTGTGATCCTAATGAAACTATGACGGCAACAAAGTAGATGTTAAATAGATGTTGAATCAAGTCAAGCTTCTGACTAAATATTCCTGAATTGGGCCAAAATTTTCTAGGTAATATACTGATATGTGCACATCTGTTACCCACTTATCTAATGGTTATTATTATTCTGGTGATTATTATATTTTTGATTAAGGATAAATTATCTTCCTCATTTTGACCCTGTCTTCACTCTCAGTTTGGCTTCTAGCCCTCATTTCATAGTTCTCCATTCCATTCGCAATGCAACCAATACCCACACCATTTCTTCTTATTTTGTTTGGATGTTTGCTTTCCCAGTAAATTCAAACTTTGTATCTCATATTCTAGACTTGCATTTCTTCTTTCTTTCTGCCTCTCCCAGGTCTTGGAGTGTGCTCAGGAATATATACAGTTAGTCTAATAAGATTCCATCAAGTGTTTTCTGTGAGACTCTTGTAGTGTGCTATAAAAGCAGAATTATATACATCTAGAATTAGAACTATCATTTATTTTTCTTTTAATAATCTTTTTCTTGTATTTAACATCATAGTTCTCATAACACCTCTAGTGGCCTTGTGTCACTAGAAAGATGTTCCTAAATCATCATTAGAATATATCCTAGAGATTATAAGAAAAATTCTGCATCATCACTATAACATTTATATTAAACTCCTAACACTTATAAGGAGATGATCTAGGCTCCATGACTCAAACTGTTGTGGTGACTTGAAGACTGTATTAAAATGGAGCTTCTAATTTTGCCATAAATTATTTACAAGGACTTTCCCAGTGACTTAACTCTGTAAGTTTTAGTTTTCTCATCTGCAAATTTGGGAAAGTGGGCCAAATTAGAGATTTTCATATGTTTTTGTAACAAAATCCAGTTTATAATTGAAGTCTTATTTGGTACTCTGATACGGAAAACAGATGAAAGCAAGGCATCCCCTACCAAAGAGTGGGGAAGCTCACTCGGCATTGCCTCTGTCCAGCCTCCCTGTCATCTCCCTCAAGGCTCTTCAGGTACTGCCTTGGAACAGAGCTTGAAACAAAATAAGTAGATGCTTAAAGTCTTCTCTAAATCTGGATTTCTAAACATCAGCTGTGGTCTACCACAGTGGCCCCTATGAACAGGAACAGGAAGTGCTGAATATGTGTTGAATTGAACTAAATGGAATTAACTTGAATTAAGGAGCATCATCCAGATCTCCAGTGCTTTTCCAAACCAGCTTCTTGAACAAGAATGTTCTCTGCTTGTTATGTTCACCTGGTTTGTAGCAGTTTGTAGGACTGAAAACGTAATTCTTTGTTTGATCTCATTTACATGCCATTAGAGGGGCACAGATTTGAGTCCCAGATGATAAATGGTTTAGTATTTATTTGGCCTTAAACAGATATTATGTAATAAGTCCTTAAGAAAAGCAAACAAATGTAACTAATAATAAAATATAGGGTAAAGATGAACAGATTAAAGAAAAATTGGTCAAGAAATTACTTAGATGATGGATCATTAAATGAGTATTTTCTGTTAATGAGTATTAATTAATGATATTTCCACAGAAATAAATTGATGTTTTAGGAATTATAAAATATTTCCAGAGATAAATTAGTGCCTGATAAAATTTTTTTCATAAGCCAAATAGGAATTTAGTAGATTAAAATTTTAGCAGTTTAGAATAACTAAAAACCTAATTTACTAAATATGAACGAAAAATGATAAGTAGAACACTGGATATTTGGGGGAAGCATTTCTCTGGGAAATGGTTTTCCCACTTTATTTTGAAGTTATAGGTGTTGGAATGCTACATTTTAAAAAGACACAGAGGTTAAAAGGGGTTATTAATTTTTTTGAAGTTTAAATGCAAATATACCCTTCTCTCCCCCTCGTTCAATAGGAAGAAATGAATAATCAAAAAGAAATACAACAAACTTTTGTTTAGTCTGGGAATTGGGAATAGGAAAAGCACGGGCAATTAAATTTTACAACTAATTACCAAGACTCATTTTAAGGCAAGTAATTTTAACCTCATCCCCAATTGAAATCCAGAGCTACTAACGAATTGAAAATCTGACTGGGTTTAATTTCATTTCCATTATTTTTCTCGCACACCCTCTGAAACTGTGCCCAAATAAAAAGAGAATAATAGGAATGTCTCTGAAAAAAAAGTGGATAAGTGGAAGAATGCCTAATGAAGAAATGACTCTGTGGGCCAAAAGGAAGATGGCTGAGATTGATTATAGCCTCCTGCAGTTAATTTGACTGGATTGTCCGTAAATGAATTCTTGTGGCTGTATTTCCCTGATCTCCCCAATGTATACAGTCCTTTTTAGGCCCTATCTTTCAGAACAAATTGCCATGTATTAGGTCTGCAGTTAAAGTCCTGAAGCTTCTGGACTTTTCTGTTTGTGGAATCCATGTCAAAGCATCTATTTTCCTTGAGGGTTGGTTATGACTTTATGTGTCATGCAGGAATTCAGCTGTCACTGTAAGTATTGGTGACAATAATGATTAGTGATTTTTATAATGATTAGAACAAACGATATTGTTAGGACATTAGAAAGAGTTCAAATGTTGTACCACTCTCAATATGTAAATATTTTTAATAAAAACATACATTTTAAGTTAATGCCACAGTTCTCACATCCACTTGTTTGTTACTTTTACTTAGTCTTCATGGTCTAGCAATGTTAGAGACAAAACAATGGCTGGATTCATTTTACAGCCTTGAGTATGAAGTTGATTCAGATCCAAAAGGTCTTGCATTGGAAAATTTATTTTGCTTTACTTGGTTTTAATATTAGTACATAATTTATTGCAATGAGGAAGTGTTTAAGACTTTGAACATGAGAAGAAAATATTAATTAATCTTTGAAGACACCTTCTGAATCTTCCATGGTGCCCCCTATAGCCCCGCAAAGGGCTGACTTCTTAAAAAACTTATTTGAATTTCTACAGTGGCTCATACTGAGACTTCTACCATTTGGAAAGCAATGGGATGCCTATGCAAGAAGCTCCTTTAAACTCAAGTGCATTTTGGGACCAACAAGCCCAAAAGAACAAGCAGACCCAAGTCATGGAATCACATAGATTGGTCGCAGAAGCACTCCACTTTACAGAGTGAGGAGAGATTAAGGTGGATGCATATTAGTGTTACTGCATCTCTTTCTTTTTCTACATTTCCTACTTTTCAGTACTGGGATCGCTGCTCTTTGCTACCTCCTCTGAATCTGTTAAGATAATGACACTGAATGGTAGAATAATATCTGTTGATTTATCACTTATTTAATAAAATAGACAATCACAAGTTACGTACTGGTCAGACTGTAGAAGTTGTGTGAAAATATTCACAAGAGAGGAAATTAGCAAGATTTTGTTACAATTTAAGTGGCTGAGGATTCACATGTTCAATTACCTCTAGGCTGATATGAGTGAAAGTATTATCCTGCAGTATAAGTAGGTAATGGAAGAATGGTTCCAGAAATATTCAAGCCCTAGGAAAAGAATTAAGTACGTGATGTAAACCCTAATTGTTGATTAAGTCCTCTTTTCCTGTTTTAATAAAAAATGTGTTCTTAACTCACTTTTTTTACATGTTAAATTCCCAGATGCCGCAATGTATCTGGCAGATAGTATATGCTTTATACATATTGGCTGAACTCTACTTATTTTATCTGTAGGCCTGTTCCAAGTGCAAGTGACAAATTTAAATGTACTGATTTCTGGCATTTGGGTGGGGGCAGACTTTAACCATAAGGCCCTTCATACCACTTGTTTCTTCGGCAGCAGAGTGAGGGAGGTTGGGCTCTGTGAGGCTTCCACAGACTCCATCACCAGGCTTTCCTGGAGTCTCTATCGCTATCTTTTCTTAGCTGGGTTTTCTGAGGAAACTTGTAAAATTTCAGCTTTACCATAGATCGAAAAAAAAAAAATCATTGTTTCTTCTAAATTAGAGCTTGCCTTACCTTTAATACCTTAAACTTTGGCCTCAGAGTTGACAATCTATTTCTAGATATGAACCTCACCTATTACCAAGTTCTATCATGCACTTTTGTTGAAACAATATGATGAAATATAAAATCTAACCATCTTAAACACGTCTGAGGAAATCTTCATTCTTATTCACATCTAAAATATAGATAACTGGCACATTTAACTTTGAAATGTTTGAGATCACAGGTTCATCTAATGAGGTAGAGATCTAACATTGGTGTGGGTACCAATTAATTACCTTGGTGAATGCAGTGTACTCAGTGTTGATTCTCTTTAATGAACTTTATATCTGCACCTTAAGATAGTATAGTTACACTCACATCTTCATTTATTCAATATACATCTGGTGAGTATTCTCTAGAAGGCAGGCAGTGTGCTGGAAGCTGGAGCTGCCATGTCTAATGAAACATACTCTCTGCCCTGCCTTGAGAAGATTTCAACAGGAGTGGAGGAAGAACATTACAGTAGATGGACTGCCAGGATAAAATTATGCCCAAAGTGTTGTAGAAACATAGAAGGATAATAAAATACAGCAATGGAAGGACAGCAGGAGGCCTTCTCAAGTGAGTATGTGTTGGTTAGACAAAGAACAGGACAAAGAGACAAGTGGA
Source organism: Symphalangus syndactylus (assembly GCF_028878055.3). Lineage (NCBI taxonomy): Eukaryota > Metazoa > Chordata > Mammalia > Primates > Hylobatidae > Symphalangus > Symphalangus syndactylus. The sequence goes on from NC_072429.2 coordinate 53,824,067, forward strand.
GATTTGAAAAAGTATGTCATCTTTGCAAAAATTTTCAGATCATGAGCTAGAAAAATCAGTGGCAGATAGTCCATTTTGAATCTAAGGTGATTAGCTAAGGCATTACTATCCTGAGTGATGTTGGAAGCCCCTAATGGGTTTTAAGAAAGGAAGCATCATGATCAGATTTGTAATTCTTAAAAATCACTTTGAAAAATTATATTATTGAAAGAAAGACTATGGGGAGGAGGACATAGATGTCAGTCCATGATAAAAAAAGAAGGGAACCTTTAGGAGATGAACAACTGAAGCCTGGAATCTGACAATAGAAGTTGGATTATTGGGAAAAGGCAACTGATAATAGAGATACACATTTTTCATTTCTTGGGCTTAAAAGATGTTTCAAATGGAGAGAGGTGGTGAGTTAAAGGGAAGAGCTTATGATAAATCTAAGGTTTCTGGAATATAGGAGGGGAGACAGCTATGAATTTGATATGTTTAATTTAAGATGCCTGCAGGTGGGGCATAAAGATAGAGAGATCCAGTAGATGGTTAGGTTAAATGTCCATATGAGGTATCTAAGAGTGCTAAGTTGAAGATACAGAATTGGGAGTCTCGAATGGTTTTTAAACTAAGAATGTTCAAGTGAGTGAGTACACTGAGTGATAAAGGTAGAAGACTAAGAATGAGTTCCTTGGGAGCAGCCACATTTCACAGAAAAATGGAGAAGATTTTGTGAATGAATATAAAGGAGTAGCTATTGATGTAGGAGGAAACCAGGAGAGGCAATTGGTATAGAAGTCAAGGGAGCAAAGAGTTTTACAAAGAAGGGTATAGTCAATAATGCACAATGCTTCCGAGAAGTCAGGTGTTCAAAAATGGTGTCCATAGGATTTGGTGAAATTGAATAATCACTGGTGACCTTAGAGAAACCATTTCAATAAGATAGTGGTGCTGAATCAAAATTACAGTGGGTTGTTGGAAGACTGAGAGGGAAATAAGTAACAGTTAGTATAAACTTACTGATAGTATGTTATTAGTGCCATTAACTCTTTATCCAGAAAGAGATAGGAGAGTTCAGGGAAAAGGCTAGTAAGCAGAATTAGTAATTAAAAGTTACAAGAAAAGCAAGGATGTTTTCAGAGAGACTACTTGATTTGAGCCTTGAAATAGACTATAAAAAGGAGAAGTAGATGGTATATTACAAGTGGTAAGAATGACACTAACATGTGTGTGATTCTGAAAACATAATCACAAATGTTGGCATGCATTGAAATCACCTGGTGGGCTTGTTAAAACATCCAGCATTTCTGAGTCAGAAGGTCTGGGATGGGCTCCCAGAAATTTTATTTCTAACAAGTTTCCTAAGTGATGCTAATGTTGTTCTGGAAACCACACTTTGAGAACCACTGACTTAGGGTAGCCTTTGAATGGAAATGAGTTATGTATAAGAGAGTATTAGGAGAGGAATCTGGAAAAAAGTGTTCTAGTCCAGTGAAAAAAGTGTTTGAATATGTGACTAAGATCATATTTGTCCCTTAGAAAATGAAAATAACAATGTTTTTGAATGATATGATTGCAATTTTACTCTCAGATGTCTCATTTGTTAGTTCTAGTAAGGTATTAATGCATACAAAAATTTATCATAAATATATTTGTTGAATACCATGGAAATCATAATCCTAGATAGGGAGAATGTTTAAGAGGTTTATTCCAGTAGTTACTTTCCAGGTCAATGGTGACATTTAGAAATCATGGTAAAGACAATGGCATTGAAAAAATAAGGACAGGTTCAAGAGGCATTTCAAAAGAAGAAGGAATGAATCAAATATGAACATAAAGTTTTATAACTGATAGAAGGTTCTACTATTAATAGAAATGTCAACATCAAAAGGACGAACTATCTTCTGGAGAGAATTCATTCTTTGAACTCCTATGTCACATAGAATTTCACTGGAGTCCTGCCAAATTTGAAGTACTTGTGAGGCATTCAGGTTAAAATGTCCCAAGGTAGCAGAACTGAAGAAAGAAATTAAGCCTATTTTATAGTTGAAACCAAAGGAATGGACAGGTTCACCAAGAGCTTGAAGAGCTGGAGGGATTGTGGATCATGTAGTTGTATACCAGAACTTAAGATTTCAGACAAAAGCAGTTCCAGGTGTTGACGTATCCCAGGATAAAGCCAGGGGAGTGAGTGGCTGAAACAGAGTAAGGCAAAAGGCATTGAAATTGAGAAGGTCAAAAATCCAACTTAGGTTTTGGGATAATCTACATAGACTCTTAAATTGCCCAGAGAGATAGCTGAAAAGAAAGACTGAGCTAATTGTTAAAGTCTTCAAGGAACTCTGAAAAGTGACTAGGAAGACAGCATATGATAGTGATAAGGATGAATAGAGTGTCATATTCACAGACATGTGATCAGCAAGGAGACTTTTTTTTTTTTTTTTTTTTTTTTAAATGAAGGAGGCAATGTGGTACGGTTTGGCTCTGTGTCCCCACCCAATCTCACCTCGAAATGTAACAATCCCCACAGTGTCAAGGGCGGGACCAGAGGGAGATAACTGAATCATGGAGGTGGTTTCCGCCATGCTGTTCTCGTGAGAGTGAGTGAGTTCTCACGAGATCTGATGATTTTATAAGGGACTTCCCCTTTTGCTGGGCACTCATTCTCTCTCCTGCTGCTCTGTAAAGAGATTCCTTATGACATGATTGTAAGTTTCCCAAGGACTTCCCAGACATGCGGAACTGTGAGTCAATTAGACCTCTTTTCTTTATAAATTACTCAATCCCAGGTATTTATTCATAGCAGCATGAGAATGGACTAATACAAAGTCCTTTGGCTGGAGGCAACAAGAAAAATTCTGACTATCATTTCCCATGCTGCCCCTCACCTTTCAAATCCTTTACAGTATGGGGAGCAGGAGAAAGGCAGACCTTACTTGAGATGACCGTGAGGGGAGCAAGGTCGAGAGTCCACGTGGAACCCCAAAAACTAGGAGAGCTAGAACAAGAACATTTGGTAAAAACCTCGTGGTTGGAGGTGTACGGGAGATTTCTTGGGATGGGACCTCCAGTAAAAGAGTGGGCAACAAGAGCAGGAGGCTTGAATTAGAGACCACAATAAATAAGCATTTAAATGAATGCTTAGTAGACAAGGAATGAGTAAAGGGGCATGCATTTTGAGAGGCGGCCTAACATAACTACTCTTGGTACTTCAGACATGGGAATTTGTTCAAACTGGTTTGTCCATATAACTTTTCAGCTAGATCCACTGCAAAATTGGTATTGTGTTCTTCAAATGATACAAGCTTGCACTACTTTTTTAAAAAAGGTATGCATACTTAAATTCTCTTTAAGATTTTGATTTTGTGTAATGCCATTCCAGAATCTGTGATAGTATAGTGGATTCAGAGTGCTTATTTATAATTCCAGAAATTTAAATGTAACATTAGAGACATGAAGTTCAACTACAATGCAGAGGTTTACGTACTTATTTTTCCATTACTTCTTAAAAATAAGCAACTAGAGGCCGGGTGCGGTGGCTCACGCCTGTAATCCCAGCACTCTGGGAGGCCGAGCTGGGTGGATCACGAGGTCAGGAGATCGAGACCACGGTGAAACCCCGTCTCCACTAAAAAATACAAAAAATTAGCCAGGCGTGGTGGCGGGCGCCTGTAGTCCCAGCTACTGGGGCAGCTCAGGCAGGAGAATGGCGTGAACCCGAGAGGCGGAGCTTGCAGTGAGCCGAGATTGCGCCACGGCACTCCAGCCTGGGCGACAGAGCGAGACTCCGTCTCAAAAAAAACAAAAACAAAAACAAAAAGACAAACAAAAAAAAAGCAACTAGAAAGGTGCAGTCAGCTGACTGCTGTTCTAAAAAGTTGATAAGAAAATACATAAACAATCTTCTAAGGTTGTTTTACATAATTCATTGAGATGGTGTACACAGTTTTAATTTTGTTTTCCCTTAGTTTACCATCAATATTTCTTTATCAATCTTACCTTGTTTTTTAGTCCCCTCTCCCAGGTCTCTTTTGTAAAATAGTTGGAGCCACAAGATGGGTTTACAAAACTTCACTGGTTTTAAAGGTCAACATGTAAATGAACTAATTAGGTCAATGCAAATTACTATAGCACTTTCAGTTACAAGCCTCACACCTTTTAAATTCTTTCTGAATTAAATAATGAGCCATATTGTTAACAGAACTAGCATAACATGAAAAAAAGATATTAAATACTTAAGCGTCCTAGATAAACAGAAAACTAATTTGCAGATATTTTACAATGATAAAATAATGCATAAAATTAGAAGTATAAGATTTACACAGTACAATATTTACAAAATGGAAATGTAACCTTAGCACTGAGGAGAACAGGAAATTATAAAATGAAATTGAAAGGAATCAGGGGAATGGAACCAACTCTTCATTTGTCTCAAAAGAAATTTCTCTTTTGGCTTTCTAAAAACCTGTTTATTAAAACAACACATGAACAGACAATAAACTAAACTAAAACAACCCCAAACAAAACAAAGATTTGTATTATCTGAAGTACTTCAATTAATTAGAAATTTTGGGATTTCATTGCATTTATATCTATTTATCTTAAATTGTTAAATAGATCTATATATTAGCCATATCTACATATATGCCAGCATATATCTGTATGTAGAAGTACCTGAGCTATACATCAGTTTAAGGATAGCTAATAAAACAACAATTCTTCCTCTTTTTCACCTGCAGTTTGAATGACTGTTATATTGTTATCCTGCTATATCTAGTCAGGAATTCCTTAATTATTTAGATTCTTAAAATATTTCCAAGGACGGATATTAAATTTAACTATTTGCAACTCATGGGTGGATTAAAAACCATTTTTAACATTTCTTTTTGCAAAGCATTTTTATGTTTGCAAGGTAAATGGAGTAAATAGAATACTAAGGCTAATTTCTATTTCTGGAATTATTTATAAGTTATTGAACAAATCCATTCTCAGCCTTGTATCAAAACTTAAAATAGGAAACCCTTTTATTCTATTTCACTGCTTTGAGCATTTCAAAGACACCAGATGCCTCAGTTCTGAAAATAATAAATACTTAAATTTTTTATTTTGATATGCAAATGAATTGTTCTGTAAAAAATATAATAAAACTGACGTAATTTACTTCATCGTATCTAATCATAATGAGTTCTCTGTAGAAGTTATTTCTTTTAAAATCTTAAGTATTTTTATTTTTAAAATAGAGTAAAATTTAAAAAAGAATAACAAATGAGAGACTAACTTATAATGTATTAATTCATGCAACAGCAGCTGCCTCTTTTGCTATTAGAGTGTGCTTATGTTCTCAGTTTGGGTGAGAGAGCTCATGTGAGCACACTTCTCTTGTAAAAGAGACAGCTGCTGCTGCATGTATTAATACATATCAAATGGCTCCAGAGTAAACACAATGCTATAAATTACTTGCCCTCTCTGCTGACGTCATAAACCCTGAGACTGCAGGAGAGTTGATGAGATTGGTTTCCTTTGATGTGACATCATTGCAACAGCAGAGATGGGGAGGCAATTTCGTCATCTTGTTTTTGCTTATTGGCCTACACAGGTCATCCGTAATACTATTCACATTCTTCTTAGTTGATTCACAAAAAGGGTACAGCTCTCTTATTTTAAAAATTTCAGTTGGTGTATTTTAAGCTTTTCTTCTTTTCCTTTGCTGATAATTTCTCTGGTCCTAGGTAGGTGCTGATACTAACAGAATTTCCAGTGCCCAATCACAGCTGGCTTATCCTCTGAGAAACTGTGATGCAGACGGCAAGACAGATATATTTTTAGAAAGGAAGCAGTAGGTGAAGTAACTGATGACATTGGGTTAATAATTTAGCAAGACCTTCCTATGTAAGCCTAAGGAATGCAGGCAAACATGTCCTGTAGCTATGTTATTAACCACATTAATAAATTACATTTATGTTGTTTACTGTATGAAATATACTGTTTTTGACACCTATACAAAATTATGCAAGTTTATCATAGTATCTATATTCACCGATAATTTAAGAAACATTTAGACCTTGCAAGAGAATATTTTTCATTTATTGAGAACAAACACGTCAAATCTTAGAATGAAGAAACTTTTTCAGACACCTTGCATTTTCATTCCTCATTTTAATAAAAACCTCTTTTTGAAGTTCTTTTATCATAGGAATTTTAATACATATGCTTAACAAAATAAGTAATAATTAGTTAATAAAATAAGTCATAAAATTTACTTCACAAAATAAGTAAATTCACCATTCTATAAAAGCGAATACATTTATTAGTTAATTTTTTTATATTATTATACTTTAGGTTCTAGGGTACATGTGCACAATGTGCAAATTTGTTACATATGTATACATGTGCCATGTTGGTGTGCTGCACCCATTAACTCGTCATTTACATTAGGTATATCTCCTAATGCTATCCTTCCCCACTCACTCCACCCCAAGACAGGCCCCAGTGTGTTGTTCCCCTTCCTGTGTCCAACTGTTCTCATTGTTCAATTCCCACCTATGAGTGAGAACATGCAGTGTTTGTTTTTTTGTCCTTGCAATAGTTTGCTGAGAATGATGGTTTCCAGCTTCATCCACGTCCCTACAAAGGACATGAACTCATCCTTTTTTGTGGCTGCATAGTATTCCATGGTGTATATGTGCCACATTTTCTTAATCCAGTATATCATTGATGGACATTTGGGTTGGTTCCAAGTCTTTGCTATTGTGAATAGTGCCGCAATAAACATACGTGTGCATGTGTCTTTATAGCAGCATAATTTATAATCCTTTGGGTATATACCCAGTAATGGGATGGCTGGGTCAAATGGTATTTCTAGTTCTAGATCCCTGAGGAATCGCCACACTGTCTTCCACAATGGTTGAACTAGTTTACAGTCCCACCAACAGCGTAAAAGTGTTCCTATTTCTCCACATCCTCTCCAGCATCTGTTGTTTCCTGACCTTTTAATGATCGCCATTCTAACTGGTGTGAGATGGTATCTCATTGTGGTTTTGATTTGCATTTCTCTGATGACCAGTGATGATGAGCATTTTTTCATGTGTCTGTTGGCTGCATAAATGTCTTCTTTTGAGAAGTGTCTGTTCATATCCTTCACCCACTTTTTGATGGGGTTTTTTTCTTGTAAATTTGTTTGAGTTCTTTGTAGATTCTGGATATTAGCCCTTTGTCAGATGAGTAGATTGCAAAAATTTTCTCCCATTCTGTATTTTGCCTGTTCACCCTGATGGTAGTTTCTTTTGCTGTGCAGAAGCTCTTTAGTTTAATTAGATCCCATTTGTCAATTTTGGCTTATTAGTTAATCTTAAGGTGTTTGTAGAACTAGATAAAGAAGGTTGTTAGTATCTGACTTCTTTCAGTTAATCAGGATTGGGAGTTCTAATTGGCTTAGAGGAAATTTTGTTTCCTGGTAACCTCAGGACATCCTAGATACACTAAAGCTTATGGCTCAAGGAGACACTATTATTAAAGATAAAAAGGAGTGTCTAATTTGAAATAATTTCTACACCTCTCTAGCCTCCAGAAGTTTTTTCTTCTTTCTTTCTTCCTCTCTATCGCCCAGGCTCGAGTGCAGTGGCGCGATCTTGGCTCACTGCAAGCCCCGCCTGCTAGGTTCACGCAATTCTCCTGCCTCAGCCTCCCGAGTAGCTGGGACTACAGGCGCCTGCTACCACGCCCAGCTAATTTTTTTTGTATTTTTAGTAGAGACGTGTTTTAGTAGAGACCGTGTTAGCCAGGATGGTCTCGATCTCCTGACCTTGTGATCCGCCCACCTCGGCCTCCCAAAGTGTTGGGATTACAGGCGTGAGCCGCCGTGCCCGGCCCCCATTTTCTTAATAGCCAGGAGAAACCAGTGAATCCCTCATCCTAATTTCCTCTTGGAAATATTATACAGAAGCTTCCTTAGAGATACAAACTTAATATTTGAACTCACCTAAATTGCCAGTGTCTTCAAGATTTTAGTATATTATTATTAAAGTGTTGTGAAAGACCATTTCAGATGTTATTTTCATTACATTTAGAGACAAAATTTCTTATTCATATTGAGTCAAGGTCAAACAACAAAAGGAATCGTTTCTGATGCTTAGGATGAGACCCATCTCCTAAGAACATCTCCTAATCAGAAATGGACTTTAGAAATTATTTCATTCAACCACCTATTTCTCATACGAGTAAACATAGGTCCAGCAGAGTGAAATAATTTGGTAAAAATGTTGAACTATTCTCATTGAATATTCTCTCTCATTGTAATTTTTCTTACACTCCCAATATTATTTATTGATAGTATTTATAATATTTGTTTATTATTCAAAAATTTAAAACTATGATAAGCTTAGCCTAGTCTTGATTAAAGAAAGAATGGCCATCATTCTCTGTGCTGGTTGATTTTGTTTTTGTTTTTTCATCATTACTATGCAAGACAAGGATATGTCCCATCTGCACCGAGAGACCCTGCATAAATAAATAAGCAGCCCTAACCCTAAAGGAGAATGCCTTCTGTTACAAAGATATATTCAACAGTGCCAATTTATTTAAAAAAGTTCGGTTAGTAAGTGATTCACTAGCAAACTGATAATGGAATATGACTGTAACTCATCAAAAATGAGAATGACTCACAAAATAATGTATTCAAAAAGTTTGTGTTAGAAAATGGAAAAAAATAATTATTTTCAACTGAATCTTCATAAATTGACTCTCTTTTTTAAATTGATTATTGAATTGAAAGTGTTTTCCAAGAAAAGTGTTTGATCTCTTTTTAAAAAATAAGAGATCAAATTCTAAATTCCATATTTATCCATCTGGAAATGTTAAGGACAGGTGAAATGGAGAAAGGCACAGTTTGGGAACAACCCACAGGAGGTATAGGAAGGCTATCAGAATTGTTAGGATAGTCCATGGCAATTTGGGTGCACAAACCTCAAAGTGTTTAGGGTTTTTTTTTTTTTTTTTAAACAGGTGGGAGCAGAATCCCTGGCTCCTGTAGGTGCTGATGGTAGGGTAGAAAAGTTCTGTCCCTCCAAACAGGCGGGTATTATAAGAGAGGATTAAAAAGATTTCTGAGGAAAGGAAGATGTGGGGGTGGGGAATGTCACCCTGCATGGAAAGAATAAAAATCAGCAAAAGAGAAAAGAGAGCCTGCCAGCTGTCCCGGTCTGTTTCATGGCCATAGTCTCCCCAGTTGTTCCCTGGAGGCTCCAGTGAGAATCCCCAAAGAGACTGCTTTGCTCTCTTTTAAGAACTCTGTTCACCAAATGCCTGCTTCCTCTCAAAAAGGATAACATTTGGAATAAGGAAACTTGGGCAAGAAGAAATATTATGTACCTTAAGTGAGATTTAGGTGGATTCACCAAGATGTTTGGGAGATTAAAATAAACTGATAGTTATGTGAATAACCAGTGTCCCTGGAAACCCTGTATGTCTGGAAAATTATCTGCATCTCAATAAATTCTCATTATTGTGCATAATACTGTTTTACAGGAAATATACTGGTACTGTACGAAAAAATTTTATTTGGGAGTGGAACGTTTCCCTTGGTAATCCATGTATCTTGTCACCTAGTAGCAATGTGAATTTGTTAGTAGCTAGTCCCAAGTACAACTAAAATTACTAGATCTAGCAATTTCTAGACAAAAGGAATTGGCGAATATATACATGAGAAAAACCAGATGGGACAAAAGCTCTCCTCTTCCCATAAAAGGGCTTGGAAGGATGATAAAGTTATATATATATATGTACACACTGCTCTATACTAAGGGTAGCTCTATACTGCTCTTCTGGGACTACCTACACATTAGCAGCCCTTTTGTTAGCTCTGAGATTATTTATTATTGATTTGATTTCTACAGAAACCAATTTTATAAAGTGCTGTGTCCATCAGGAATTGAATACTACTTAACCATTACTCGTTGTACCTATGTTTAAAGTTGCTTCTATTATAGATTTTAAACTTCAAAATTTATATCACTACATGTGATATGAATATTTTCAGAAACAATGATTTTATTGGTCAAAGAGAGATAAGTATATACTCTTGTTGGTTAAAATGTTTACTTTCTTGGTAATTGAACTATATAAAATATGACATTATTTAAATTTGGATTATAGGAACAAAGCAGCTTAGTCTAAATGAGAAATTAATTATAACACCCTAAAACAGAAAGTCCTTAACTTTAAGTTAAATTTTAAAATGCTCCCTTTATAAGATATTTAGGTCATATTCATGTGTTTTTTGTGTCTTATATTAATCTTTACAGTTCTTATAGAAATTCATGGGATTTCATATGGTAAAGCTTTCTTGTATTACCTAGTGAAGGTTTGAAAGTCCAAAATTTTCATTTGGCAATTCTCATTTCATAGCTGGGAAAACTGCAGTACCCAAAAGTTAAGTGAGTTCATCCAAGACATTCAATTACTGAACTCAGTACAGGAGGCCAAGTCTTTAACTCTCAGTCACGTTCTGTAATCTAGCCTTGACAATCCTTGGGGAATTTTTTTCCTTGCTCTAGGAAGAATTAGTTACATACGTTTATTGAAGTTATCCAACTTTAATTTCGAGTTGGCTTCGATTTTGGAGATCTGTGGGTGGGCTTTGAAAGTTACTTTATGTGTTCACTTATAAGTGGATTTGTTGAAGAGCAGCATGGGATAGCAGAAAGATCATGGGATTTAGAGTCAAGTGTAGCTGGATTGGTTAGAATCCTGGTTTTGCATTTTATGAATTGTGTCATTGAGGGAAAGCTACTGAAATCCACCAAGGCTGTTTCCTCAACTGTAAAAACAGAGTAGCCATGCCAAATTCATATCATAGAAGGTATATGATTCACCTGCTATGCTGAGTGCTTAATTGTTGTTTCTTTCCTTCTCTGTTGAACTTTTCATAGTCAAGTCTTAGGTATCCTGTAGGCTGGGAGTCATCTGGGGGCCACAGGTAAAGGTAGTTAACCCAAATCCCAGGGCATATGCTATACAATGGCTTCATTTTGGACATATCCCAACTAGCTTAGCTGGCCCTATCAACTCTTTTTTTTCAAATTTAGGATTTTTTGTTATTGGTTGACGGGATTAACACTACTTTATGAGGACACACATATATCTGACTATTTGTGCCATTAGTGGTAGCTGATGAACATTGCCTAGATTCCTTAATTCATTAAGGACTGAAAAGTGAGGATATTCTAATTCTCTTATTTCTTCTTCATTTTTTAGCCTATGCACTCTTAAATCACCTGCTGGTGCATTAAGATTTCATATTTTGTGGTTAAAAACAGTATCCCAAGTTACCTTTCTGCTTGGCCTATTTTAAGTGTATCTGCTTACAGTCTTTGAAATAAAGCCGATCAAAACTCAAACAGTGACTTGAATATCAGTTCTTTGATATGGAAGATAGATGGTGAAAATCACCAGAGAATTATGAAGAGAGTTTTGAATGGGCTACAGCCATAGTAGCCTACTCTGTACAATTAATTGCATGTTATTAATATATTTTTCAAATATATGTAGAAATGCATGTAATTAATAAAATATAATTTAATAGTGCTATGAAACTTATACAGCATTTTGTCTTTGTTTTATCTCAGCAGATACAAAAAGAAAAATTACTGTCATGTGATGTGTGATCCATGATACCATCATAGTCTTGTTGTAAGTAGTTTTTTGTTGAAAAAGTGTGGGATCCTTGGTGCAACAGAGTCCTGACCTAGCCACTTATAAGCCATGTGACCTTCATCAACCTTTCTTCTTCCCTTCCTACACTTTTTTTCCTTATTAGGGGGAATAGCAAAATAAGTGTTTTATTCTGATTTATATCATTAGTATGTATAGTATATGAGAATATCTCATTGTTTATAAGTAAATTATCAAAATGGTTGTGCCCAAATACTGAGACAAGCTTTATTTGGGACTGAAAAATTAAATCAAACAAGTTAAATGATTTTGAAAAATTACTTGTGCGTTACTTTTTAACATTTAGGAGACTTTTTAATCAAACACCCACAATGAGCTAGGCTGTTAGCATCGAAGGGTAAATTGCTACTTTATGGAAATTCTAGCTTTTTAAACACATAATTACAAAATAATTGTTTCAATTCAAATTAATTTTTCATGCCTGAATCAAACTTTCTCCTATCCTTGCACAGGGGCCCCCTCGATATTTTCCGTATGAACATGCCATCCACAGATAGGCCAGACTTTGTCAATGACTTATATCTTAACATAAATATCACTTGTTTACATTTCTATATTGCAGTAAATATGACTTTCTAATGTCTCTACTTAAAAATCTTCATGGCTGAGTCTAAATATTGTGATCTAATAGTTATTATTTCAAATTTATGGTGCTGGGACAATTGAGGAATTTTGAGAAACTGTTACCCCTTTGACATTCAGATACTGAAACTTTAAACATCTCAAGTGCTCCCAGCACTTTACTTATATTAACTCAATTAAAACTCATGACAACTCCCATGAGGCAGATACTTCTTATTACCTCCATCTTACAGATGAGAACACTTTAGCACAGAATGATGAATAACCTGGCCAAGGACAGACAGCTTCTAGGTGCTTCAGTAAGAGTTTCATTCAGTTTAGTTGCTGAGTCCATACTTTTAACTGCAATGTTCCTGTATCTTGAATACTTATAATTGGCCAGATCGTAGGGGCTCTAGGTTCATTAGTAATAAAAGACCCCATCCCCAGAATGACCCAGTTGATGAATGGAAAAGCTGAGCATCTAAGCAATTTCTGAATTAAGAAATAACTTGAATTTAGCCCCTCCCCCACCTCCTGTGTGTGTGTGTGTGTGTGTGTGTGTGTGTGTGTGTGTGTGTTTAATCATAGCTTTATTGGATATCATTCACATGCCATAAAATTTACCCTTTACAAATCTACAATTTGGTAGTTTTTAGAATATTCACAGAGTTGCTCAACCCTTACAGTGATCTAACTTTAGAACATTTTCATCACCCCCAAAAGAAACTCTATACCCATTAAAGTCATTCCTGTTTCCCCTTCCATCCTGCCCCTGTAAACCACTGATCTACTTTCTGTTTGTATGGATTTGCCTATTCTGGATGTTTCATATAAATGGAATCATACAATATGTGTTTTTTTTCTGTGTGTGTGTGTGTGTGTGTGTCTGGATTTATTTACTTTAGTATAATGTATTCAGGGTTCATCTATGTTGTAGCATGTATCAGTACTTCATTTCTTTTCATTGTTGAATAATATTTTATAATACAAATATACTACATTTTGTTTACGCATTCATCAGTGGATAGACATTTGGGTTGTTTCCACTTTTTAGCTATTCTGAATAATGCTACTATGAACATTTGTGCACAAATTTTTGTGTGGAAATATGTTTGCATTTATCTTGGGTGTATACCTAGAAGTAGAATTTCTGGGTCATATGATAACTCCATGTTGAACTTTCTGAGGAATTGTCAAAAAGTCCACAGCATCTACATTCCCACCAGCAGTTTCTGAGGGTTCCAATTTCTCTACATTCTTAACAACACTTGTTATTACTCTTATTTTTGATTGGACTCAAACTAGTGATGTGAAGGGGTATTGCATTGTGATTTTTGTTGTGGATTTTTCTGATGACAAATGATGTTGAGGATCCTTTATGTGCTTATTGGCCATTTGTATATCTTCTCTCTATTCAAAAGTCCACTCAAATCTTTTACCCATGTTTTAACTGTTTTTTTTTTTCTGTTGAGTTGTGTTCTTTACTTATTCTTATTGTGATTTGCAATATTTTCTTCTATTTTATAGTTTATATTTTAATTTCCTTGATGATAGCTCTTCGACATGCAAAAGTTTTTAATTTGATAAGGTCAAACTTATTTTTTTCTTTTTTGGCTTGTGCTTTTGTTGTTTTATCTAAGAAACCATTGTCTTACTCAAGTTCGCTAAGATTTGCTTCAATGTTTCCTTCTAAGAGTTTTAGAGTTTTAGCTCTAACATTTAAAATGTGTGGGTTTTTGAAAATAGTACTGAGTTTCTAAATTTTTAATAGAAGCACACATCTTTTAGGTCATTTTCGTTCTCAGTAGTCAAGGACCAGGGTATTTCTAATAACTACTTTGTCCCTTAAGGTTACAGTGCTTTTCTAAGTTATTTTAATGTAGTCTTGAATGGAGCTTCAAATTTTTATGATGTGGTAAGTATTGTTCCATCCATTTTTCTTTTCTAGAAGATAAGAAGGACACAGCTAATTGGAACAAGTCCCATACTTTTGACTGGCTTATAACCATTTCCCATTGTAACGTTTTCTGGGTTCTGCATCTTCATTTACTTTTAAACGTTAAGTGAGGTAAACATTAGCAGATGTTTCTGTGATGCCTGTTGCTTGCAATAGGCATGTCTCGTGATGCTTGACATATCGAACGCCACTGGGGTCTCTGCAGGTACGTTGGAATACCTGTCACTGTGAGTTGAGGCTGATAGAAAGGTTAACAAATTATAACACTAACCATTTTCTCATGTTTAAATTAAATCCTTTTGAACATATCATTTAGACTTGTCCTTACCAATAATTAGCTGTATGAAAGTGTGAATGTTTCGAAAGCTGTTTTGTATAGGGTCAAAACGACCATGCTGACTCAGTTTTGCATTCTCAGCCTTAATTTCTCTTTGTCAGCCTATTTTGGTCATTTGTTCAAACGTTTATTTGTTATGAGAACTGGGGAAATGGCATAGGACCTGATTGTGTACTTTGAAGACTAGTGCTTGGGTGTAACCCTGACTGATTGTTTGTCCTTTGACACTCAGATTTTCCATCTGTAATATGATAATTCTCTTTTCTTTTTTACTCTGATGACATTATATAAAGAATATATACATTTAGAATGTCATTGTTTGTAATGATATTTCCAAATAACAGCTTCCTTCTTCAAGCAAATACTTCCGTTATAGTATTATTCCATTTTATTCCCACACTAATTGCTTTGGATTTTTTCTAAAATAGAAGGCATTTTATTTTCATAGTTTTAAGATGATGTTAATTTTGATTGTGAGTTTCTAGTCTGGACCTCTAAACTGCAATTCATTTAGGATATAGAAAATAATATAAAAAAATTTTTTAGTATTACTGAATACCTCAAAATATGACAAGAAATGGATGTAACTTTATGTTCTGTCTCCCACAGTATAGCTCAAACATATGTCTTAGCACTGTTCAGTTTTGTTTAAAGCACTTTTTAAATAATAGTCATTCTCTTTTCTTAAGTGAGCATTCTGTAGAATAATAGAAGAGAGTGTCAATGAATTATACTTATTAAGCCTGACATAACATTCATAATCTATATTAAAATATACATTATTAGAAAGGATTTTTATAAATTTAAAATATTAGGTCTGAAAGCCAATGATTATTCTTAATTTCTATAATTATATCAGAATTTCTTAGCAATAATGACTTTCTTCAGTGAACTATAAAAATAATCATATACGTGATATCAAATCAAGAGTAGTTTTCCTCATCCTCATCATTTCAGAATAAAGATTTCTACATTTTTTTTCTTCTAAAGTCAGAAAATTCAAATGAGGTACATACAACTTGGTTGCCTCATAATTTGCAATGGAAAGCAGGATTATCTCAATATATTTTTAACCAGGGTGGTAGCAGACATATGAATTCCAGTCTAGAAACCTGCTGTATGTTCCACTATATTCCGTCCGGGATGTATAAAAGTAAGCCTTTTTTTAGTATCCCCCCACCCCCCACAGGATGGTAATTGCAATGTACATAAAACCTGTCAAAGCTCCAATTTCCAATATTCTAATGAATATCAAAAGAGTCCAATATTTCTGACTTTGACAAATTGCAGATGAGGTTTTATTCATTAAGAGGGGCTGCTAATGTTTATTTAAATGCAATTTACTGTTGCATTATTGATTAGCTACTGCAAAATTATCTTACAAGGAGCACGTGTGGCAAGAAGATTTCAGGTTGAGAGCGGATTTATCTAGGGAAGGCCTGTAGGCTTGATTTAGGCCCCAGGACATGAGAGTTTTAATTTATCTGGAAAGAAAGGCCTGGTGGAAGGTTTTCTTTGTTTGCATTTAGACAGCAGATGAAAGGGGTTTTGATGTTGAGCTGGGAGAAAATGGCTGCCACTCTTGTTATTCACACAGAGAATTCAGCAAAAGAAAAAAATCTATTACTCAGGCAAGATAAAACAAGCCTTTTCTTACCCTCAAATCATTTTTCGAATCAAATATGTGGCTCTTGTTATCTTCCAAAGAAGAAATAAAATTTTCAAAATGCTGCCTGTTATCTAAAATCTTTAAAAATTTTTTTCA
This sequence comes from Symphalangus syndactylus, assembly GCF_028878055.3. NCBI lineage: Eukaryota > Metazoa > Chordata > Mammalia > Primates > Hylobatidae > Symphalangus > Symphalangus syndactylus. Next base: position 53,840,399 of record NC_072429.2, read on the forward strand.
TGATGCATTTGTTACTAAATATTCACTTGCTATTGTGGTTCTACATCTTTTGGTGGGGTCATTGTGTCTGAAGTATCTTAAGACGGGAATGTAACTTAGTAAAAGAACCAATACGAGACAAATATTTTAGTGAAAAGTGAACAAACAGACCTTTTATGTGCTCTTTTTGAAAAGTGGTAACAGAACCAGTATTTAGGTAGAAAGTCTGTTAGACACACTAATAATACATTATTGATTCTGTGAGGTAGACATATTTGCCCTAAAAGGTAAGGAAGGCTTTTTCGTGCTGATTTATTTTAGCTTAATCACTATGAATATATTAATGGGTAAGACAAATCCATTAGGATTGCACTAGTAATCTTCGTGTAACTAATAGCAGTGTATTTCTATGCATATAGATAGAAGGATCACAATCGTATCAAAATGTTATTTAAAATGAAGAAAATGAGTACCAAGAAAATTCATGAAGTTTGTAGAGGAAAATACTCATTTTATAGTTTTTGTGTATATTAAGAAAACAACAGAAGTGTCTGATAATTTTTTGCCCAGACAACTGATGGGTTTATTCCAAGTAAGTAAAGAGATTTTATTTATTCAACTCCCTCTATATCAAGGGTGGAGAACAAGTTTATATAGATAATTTGAGGACTTATGATTTCTTTATTGTGTGAAACTGAGAAATGCATATGGTGAGAAATGATGTTTAAAAACTCATAACTTCAATATACTGGAGGACAACTATCAGTTTGGTGTTCCTAAGAATCCCACAATAGTTATTTTGAATGTGTGTCAGCCAACCACAGGAATTTGGACAGTGTCTCAATTGATCAGTAACATGTATGAATTGAATTTCAATATGCGATAATGTGATACCTAAATCTGGACTCTGGAATCATATCATTCAGAAGACATTTCAGCTAGTTTATTATTCTGTGCAAATAAATTTCATAGGCAGCATTCTGTATTGAAAAAGAAGCACAAAAGAACTTTTTCTCTGTGATTTCGGGCCACAAATGAGAGTGACAGCAACAAGAATGACGTTTTCCTTTGGGGTTAATACCACTAGAGACACAGTGATGATGACTGAGTATCAGTTCTGACAATCTGAAGGTTAATCACTTACCTCATATTTTGGATCTGCAAGGATAGGATACGCTTTGCATTTGTTTACAGAAGTCTGAAGTATTCACTGTTTTTAAAACTTCAACTCATAGTAATGGAACACTATTAACTTCACACGTCTTTTTCTTTTTATCTGCAATTCTTAGTTTTTATTTCCCTTTTAGATAGCTTTCTCCTCTGTTCTTTCTCAAGGAGGCTTTTGCTATTTTCCTCTTCATTCTCAGTTCTTGGCAAACAGCACAGCACTCCAACTCAGAATAAGAGCAATTAAAAAGTAAAGCTAGGTGTTACACGGTCCTCTTCTAGATACATGAATACGTTGTTCCATTAGAAGCATTTGAAAATTGTGATTTGTTCTTCCAACATGAAACTTGGGGCAGATTTGGCCTACTAAGTAAAACAAGAGGTTTATCTTTGTGATAAAAGGGTTGCAGAGGTACCCAGAGAGGTGAAAACATTTGAATTTCTTGAGATGGTATCATTGTGAGTTATTTATTTTTTCAAGTGTTGTTTTATATTATTTTAATTTATTTAGTTAATGTGATCATGATCTAGTTTGTATCATATAGAACAATGAAAAGAAAGTAAAATAAAGATTTCTTGCAGGTAAGGGTTAAAAAGTTACATATGCGTACAGTGGTCATTACTTGGAGGATAGACCATTGGACTAGAAGCTCAAAACCCACCATTATGCAATACATCCATGTAACAAACCTGCATATATACCACTGAATCTAAATAAAATACAATTTAAAAAGAAAAAATTATTTAAGATACTATTAATAAAATATGGTATATTGAATTATACTAGGTTTATTTAAAAAAGATAAATGTGGTGGTGGCCATGACTATGTTATCTGGATTGACATTTCACTTTTTTAGCTCTCTGAAATTTTATATATGAAAGTGCTTTACATGGGAAAAAATGGAAACACCAAAACAAGAATTAAAGGAGAAAATTTGGCAGCTGTAAGAAGCATTAATTAATGTGCTTGTAGCCTAAAATAAATAAAAATGAGAACTAGCAAGTGAATTTAAGAAATAAAATCTAGTTGCTCATTGATTAACTGATATATTGATTCATTTATTTATTTAACATATGTCTACCACTGAGCTCCTACCAAGTGTCAAGACTATTCTACATGTAGGCATCTGCAATAATAAAACATTTATTCTAGGTGAGGAGATAGATGGTGAGTGAATGTCAAGGACTGGGTTGCAAATAGGTGATTTTTAAAAATTCCTCCCAATGCAATGCTGAAACATCTATTATTTCCATTTTGTTTTCTCTTGAGCATATTTTGGCAAAAGCTCAGCCATATTGCCATCATTTGCCATTTATTTACTTGAATTTCATATATTTAGATTGATTGATGACTTTTATCTGCCCAGAACTTGGAGAAACATTTTGCAGTATTTTTTTTGTGTGTAACGTAACCCAAAATTTAGGATGAACAGTGGTGATTATTAAACAAATTCACCTTTAAATGCAGTTACCCTTTAGTCCCTTTTTAAAAAGGCTTCTGAGTCAAAAATCTCTAGTAGGAGGTGGTTACCAAAGGCTTGGTGGTTAGGGAAAAGGGGGAGAGGGGGATATGTTGGTCAAAGGATACATAATTACAGTTAGACAGGAGGAATAAATTCAAGAGCTCTATTGTACAGCAAGGTGACTATAGTCGATGACTGTATTCTTCACAAATGTAAAAAGAAAGGATAAGTGCTCTCATCACAAAATAATAACTACTTGAGGTAACACATTTGTTAATTAGCTATATTTAACTATCCCATAATGTATATATACATTGAAACATCATGTTGTACATGATAAAAACATACATGGTATATGTCAATTAAAAAATTAAAAAGTCTGTAGTGGCAAGTTACTTTTTCCATAAAGGATAATGGAGATGTTGAATTGAAAGAAATAGTCACCTTTTCTGAATGAAATAGAATTTTTAGGATCCATATGATTTTGAAAATTAAAAATGGGTGAAATGGAGACTGGATATTCTACATTTCTTGGCTTGAGCTAATGACCCATATTTTTACCTCTGAAATTGAATATGAAGAGGTTTCAGCACAGTATCTAATACACAATAAAAGCTGTATAGCTAAATTCACAGCACTTATTTTCACGTATGTCTTATTTTCAGCACTTATTTTCAGCTATGTCTAATTTCTTAATGTTTTTGATAAAAAGGTTTGGAGAGATGCTCAGAGAGGTGAAAACCTTTGGATTTCTTGAGTTTATATCTCTGTGAGTGATTTATACGTTCTATTATTATTTTCTATTATTTCTATATCTCTATTTATTCAATTAATGTGATCACTATGTAGTTTGTATCAAACTGAATGATCATAATGAACTTTTTCATAATTCTCCATCGAAGTCTCTTTTTAGTTTTCACAATCAGGTCTGTTGCTGTCTTTTCAGAGCTTAGTACAGGGATACAAATGGAGACGTCCATACCATCTAACCTAATATTTGAAATTTGTAAGTCAAGCTAACAAGTCATAAAACTTTCTATCATACTTTCTTGGCCAATATACCTTCATAGGAACTGAAGAGTGGGTTTAAATTTAGAATCCCAGACTCCTTCACCAAAAGCATAGAGAAGTAGGAGGACTGCCACCTGGCCCTTGGTCTCCACAGCCTACTTCCTGTGTGTTCTCTCTGCATCTCATAGGCACATCCATGTCCACCACAATGGGACCTTTCAAGCTCTGTCTAAATCCACCCTCCTGGATTTCACCCAAGAGCCACTCCTTGATCATTCCTCAGGTTAGTAAGCAGCATTATTCACCTTGGTTCAGACATAGACAAATACCAGCACAGGCCATGGAAGCAGTCTTGGGATTTTGCAAAATGCCAATTTCCCTGAGCATGATATGAGGGTGGAACATATTCTCTAGATTTAACTGCATGGACTTATCACCCTGTAAAGGAAGGTCAGAGTGAGGTCTTCCAAAGCCTTGCCCAGAAGACTGGCCCTACGTAGAATCATTTTCAGACTTCTCATGTTTCTACTGCTCAATGGCATTATCTTCCCATTTTTAGTTATTTGGTATTATAATTTGCATTACAATGAGCATTCTTGAACATTGTACTGGTGCTCATGGGCAAGGGTTTATATGTCAAAATAGAATTGCTGAATCTTAAAGTATGAACTTTTTTTTTTTACTTTAATACAAAATTATTTTCCAAAGTGAATGTACCAATTTACATTCCTACCATTGGCACTCCCATTATGCCATAGCCTTGCAAAAATTTGGTATGCTTTAATTTTGCCAAATCAGTGGATGTGAACTAGAATCGTGATATGGTATTAATGTGCATTTCCCTAGTTACTAATGAGATTAAGCATATTTTCACATGTTCATTTGGCATTTTCCTTTTTGTAAGGTGCCTGCTCATGTCTTTTGCCCATTTTCTATTAGGTTGTTTTTCTTGATTTATAAGAAGTTTACAGGGGCAGCATACACATACTGTGGACATACAGGATTGGTTATATATTACACAAGATGGCACATCTGAAGACACACCATTCATGTTTGATCAATTATATCAACGTGCAGGCAAGGCCTAGTCCTGAAATAGTGAGGGAGAGCCAAGTCCTTCGAAATCCCACCGGAGTACACACAGCTACTACAAATAACCACTTGGGAAGGCAAACACTGTGAAAGCATTTACTGAACTCTGGCTTCACCTGAAGTCATTTCTATTGCTTCTCTCTCCTGTCTCCAATTTTTTTGAGGAAAGGGTGCAGACAATTTATTTGAAAATGATCTCAGGAAGTGCTAGTGATTGAGTGGGGAAATGAAACAGGGAAGGGAGAAATATCAATATATTGTACATTAATGGATGAATTAATACCTTGAGCAACTGGGTCTCAATTCCACTGTAGATGATCTCAGAAATCATTTAGAATTTGCCTCAGAATTTTCTCTCAATAGGCAGGGAAGTGGAGTATTTATCCACAGTTTTCTGTCTCTTACTTTGTTGAAGTTTGCCCCGCGGCATTAAATCTTTCACATCTAGGCAGTCCTGCGCATGGACTGCATAAGTTCTTGTAGCACTAGAGGAAGTTCTCAGACAGAGAAGCACAGAGACACGGGCCTTTAAAGTCAGCATGTGTGTGAAATGGGACAGACATCAATAGTGTCTGCTGGCCTTAAAACTTCCACATTCTGCCTTTCTTCCAAAAAAAAAAAGCAAATGCTGTTCGTTCATTTTTTTGCCTACAGTTGTGCCTATGGTTGTACTAGGCTCAGTAGGCATTTGTTTGAAACTGTTGTCCACATCTTTACCACAGGATCAATATGTCTCCTTTGGCTCTAAATTTTTTCATTCAGACAATCATCTGGCTATAAATCACCTTCCCAGCACCCCTATCAACTAGTCTTTTAACCTGTACACAACATCATGCTCAACTACTCATAATTTTTCTAATATTCTCAGAACCATGTCTTTATTCATAGTGTTCCCTGAGTCTGGAATACGATTGAAAATTCATATCCTCTGAGATCCAATTCTATCATGGAAGTCCCCCCTTCCTGCCCCTGTTAGAATCCATCATTCATGTATTCCTGTTATGACTCGGTTCAATTTGCATGCCTCTATTTAGGCCTACTTATACTCTATTATAACCAGTTTTCATTATTGTTTAAAAAAATTTTAATGGACAGATAAATATTATATATATTATTGTATACAAAATGATGTTTTGAAAATATGTATTCAGACATTGAGGAATGGCTAAATCAAGCTAACTAGCATATGCATTACCTCTCACCCTTATTTTGTTATGGTGAGAACACATAAAATTGATTCTCAGCAATTTTCAAGTATACAATACATTATTATTAACTATAGTCAACAAGTTGTACAATAAATTCTTGAGTTTATTTCTTCTGTGTAACTGAAATTTTGTGTCCTTTGACCGACACTTCCTCAATTCACCCCATTCCACCATATCACATTCTACTCTCCTGGTAACCAACATTCTACTCTCTGCTTCTGAGTTCAATTCTTTTAGATTACACATATAGGTGAGATCATGCAATATTTGTATTTTTGTGCCTGGCACATTACATTTAACATAACATCCTTCAGGTTTATCCATGTTGTTGTAAATGATAAGAAAGGCTAAACGTAATTATTGTGTGTACATACCACATTTTAAAAATCTATTTATCTGTTGATGGACATTTAGGTTGATTCCATATCTTGGTTGTTGTGAATAATGCTGCCATGGACATGGGCGTGCAGATATCACTTTGACATACTGATCTAATTTCCCTTGGATATATAAGTAGCAAGATTGCTGTATCATATGGTCATTCTATTTTTAATTTTTTGAGAAACCTCCATACTGTTTCCCATAAATCCAATTTATATTCCTGCCAACTGTGTACAAAGGTTCCCGTTTCTTCACATCTTTGCCAGTATTTGTTATTTTTTTTACCTTTTTGATAATAGCCAGTCTAACAGGTGTGAGGTGATACTTCATTGTGGTTTTAATTTGCATTTCCTTAGTGATTAGTAATGTTGAACATTTTTTCATATACCTGTTGGCCCTGTGTATGTCTTCTTTTGAAAAACGTTTATTCAGGTCCTTTGCCATCTTTTAACAGGATTTTTGTTTCGCTGTTATTGAATTGTTTGAGTTCCTTATGTATTTTACGTATTAACCCTTCATCAGATGTATAGTTGACAAATATTTTATCTCATTTCATAGATGATCCCTTCACACTGTTGATTGTTTCCTTTGCTGTGCAGAAGTTTTCTGTCAATTTTTGCTTTTGTTGCCTGTTGCCTGTGCTTTTGGGGTCATAGCCAAAACAAAAACCATTGTCTAGATTAACAACATGGAGTTTTTTTCTTATTTTATTCTAGCAATTTTACAGTTTCAGATTTTCCAGTTAAGTTTTTAATCCATTTGAACTGATTTTTATATGCTGTCTCCAATTTTGGAGGCTTGATTTCTACCTCTGCCTAAAATGATGGCCTCATCTGGAGGTCAAAAGAGGGCATGAAGTGTGTGTATTGCTGGTATGTGTGCCCCAGAACCTGGTTGAAGGCAAGGGTGTGTATACATACATGAGAGTATGGGATGTAGGGATGTGAAGCCAGAGATTATGTCTACTGAGGCATTGGAAGGCTTCCCAATTAGAACTGTTCAAGTTCTACAAAATGATACTAACAAAAAAAATTAAGGAATGATACCTTTCCTAATTTGTCCAAAGGTGCTATATGGGCACCTTTTGTAATCATTGTTAGTGGTTGGCTAAGGTCATTTATGTATTCTCCAAAAATTGGATACATAAATGACCTTAGCCAGCCACTAGCAGCCCATATAGCACCTTTGGACATCACTTTTTGGAATGCATCACTTTCTTTATGTTGTTTTAAAGACAGAAATTCTTAATTTAAAGGAAGTCATATAAATCGTTCCCTTTGTGGCTTGTGTTTTTTTCTGCTTATTTAAGAAATTATCCTTTACTGTGATGCCATACAGTTATTTTCCTATATTGTTTCTATAAGTTTTATTGCCTTGTTCGTTACATTTACATCTTTAATGTACCTGTAATTGAATGTAGCTTGCAGTTTTGTGTGAGATATAAGTTAATGGTCCATTTTAATAAAAACATCAACCAAATATTGGAAATACAATTGAATTTATAAATCAATTTGGAATCTTTGGACTAGTCTTCCAATAAATGAACACAACGGTTATCTCTCTAATTATTTGTCTTCTTCAGTGACCAAAAATATTTTCAAATATTCTCCAAGAATTTATTATGCAAACTTTGTTAAATTTATTTCTTGATATTTTTTACTTTTTGATCTTAATTGATGTGTTTTTTAAAAATTACGTTTCCTAGCTGTAAGTTTCTGACATATAGAAATACAATTGACCTTTTATATATTTTTTTTAAATTTAGAAATCTGCTAATCTTTCCCATTAATTCTAAATAGTTATCTAGACACTCACATCATCTGTATGTAACAAAAACCAGTCCTTGTTCTTCTTTCTAATTCTTATGTATTTCATTTATTTTCTTACCTACTGCACTGTTTATGATTGTCAGTATAATGTTGAATAGATGTGGTAGAAGAAGTCATCTTTTACCTGTTTCTTATTTTTACCACTAAAATTTTCCTGCATAGATTTACTATAAAGCTTTACTATACTATAGGTTACTACACTATACCATAAGGCTTACTATATAGGTATAGGTTTTGGGAGCTAGTATTTATCAAGCTAAGGAAGTGTTATTCTAGTCTCAATTTTGCAAGTGTTTCCAAGCTTTTTAAATCATGAAATGAATGTTGGATTTTATCAAATGCTTTTTCTGCATCTACTAAGATGATCATATGAAATCTCTCTAATAATATATTAATATGATTAATTACCTCAATTTGTATTTTTAGTATTAAACAACTTTGCATTTCTGGGATAAATCCAGCATAGTAATGGTATATTATCTTTTTATATTGCTTGATTTATGTTTTTTGGTATTTTGTTTTAGAGTTTTACATTTATGTTCATGAGTGAGATTGGTCTTTACTTTCCTCTTTCATACTGATCAGGCTTAGGTACCAAGAATATCCTATTCTTACAGGGAGGAGAAAAGTGTTCTTTCTTTTTCTCATCACTATAAACACTCATGTATTTTTTTCTTATGCAGAGATGTTAAACTACTAATCTAATTTCTTAACTGATTTGGGGCTATTTGTTTTCTATTCCTTCTTAAGCAGGTTTAGTAGGCTAACAATTTGTTCATGTTACCTAAATTTTAAATTAATTAACATGTTATTTACAATATTCTTTATTTTTAAAATTCAGTTTGTTAACTTACTTTTAAAATATGTAATGTAGTCAATTGCTGAATGTCAATTCCTATGATTATTTCCTTTTCATAAAGTTTCCAAGTTTTGCAATCATTGCTATTACTTCTTATTATCCTGTAGACTAGTGCTGATCAATATGTTAGCCACTAGGGACAAGTGCCAAAATAGTTCATTAGTAATTTTCATATTGGCTATATGTTGAAATAGATATACTGGGTTAAAAAATATACTATTAAACTTTAGAAAGCTTAAAATTATACACGAAATTTGCATTTGTGGCTCACATACTATTTCTATTTGACTACAGTGCTTTAGACATGTATAAGCAAAAAAAAATTTTTTTTTGACACAAGGTGTTGCCTAGGGTGGTGTGCAGTGGTGCAATCATGGCTCACTGCAGCCTTAAACTTCTAGGAACAAGTAATCTTCCTGCCTGAGCCTCCCAAGTAGCTGGGACTACAAGTGCACATCACCATGTCTAGTTAATTTTTTATTTATTTTTTATGTTTTTGTAGAGACAACATTTCCTTTGTTGCCTAGGCTGGTCTGAAACCCCTGGGTTCCAGTGACCCTCATGCCTTGGCTTCCCAAAGTGCCCAGGTTACAGGTATAAGCCACTGTTCCCAGCCCAATTTCCTTTTTTATATTAAAATATACCTGGTAGATTGTTTCACATATATGCAGAGCTATAATTTATTTATTTTTACAGCTGCATAAATATTTATTGTGTGAATGAACATGCAGGTTGTTTCTAATTTAGTGGTATTATAAAAATGCTGCCTTTTATGTAAGTTATAAAAATGAACTGCCTTTTATATAAGTTATATTTTATATGTGCAAGTGTATCCAAAGATAAATTCTTAAGAGGGAATTTCTTGGTCACAAGGTATTGGTAGATATTGACCCATTGTCTATCATGCGGATTTCATAGACACTGGCAATGTGAGAGTGCCTGTTCCTCAGTACCTTCACAATTTTCAGCATTTTATCTGAGAGAAAAAAACATGGTTTCTCATTATACATTTATTATGAATCTCCCATGATGAAGGGAGGTTGTGCATATTTTTATATGTTTTACAAAATGTTTTTTCTTCCTCTTTTATTAACTCATAATTATTATACATATTTGTGGAGTACAGGTGATATTTTGATACATGCATACAATGTGTAATGATCAAATCTGAGTAATTGGGATATACATTACCTCAAACATCTTTGTTTGGAGATCATTCCAAATCTTCTAGGTATTTTGAAATGTACAGTAAATTAATAATCATTGTTACCCTACTATTCTGTTGAACACTGTAATTTATTCCTTGTATCTAACTATATTTTTGGACCCATTAAGCAATTTCTGTTTCTCTCCGCTTTCCATTACCTTTCTCAGTCTCTAGTAACCACCAATGTGCCTTCTACCTCCATGAGACAAACTCTTTTAGCTCCCACATGTAAGTGAGAACATGTGATAAATTTCTTTTTGTGCCTGACTTATTTCACTTAATATAATGTCCTCCAGTTCCATCCATGTTGCTGTGACAGGATTTCCTTTTTTATGGCTGAATAGTATTCCATTGTTCATTTTATATATATACCATATTTTAAAAATCTGTTCATCTGTTGATGGGCACTCAGATTGATTCCATATTTTGGCTATTGTGAATGCAGTGAACATGGGAGCAGATATTTCTTTGATATTACTGATTTCCTTTCTTCTGGATACATACCAGCAGTGGGATTGTTGGATCATATGGTAGTTCTATGTTTAGTTTTTGAGGAAACTTCATACTGTTTTTCATAATGTCTGTACTAATTTACGTTTCCACCAACAGTGTATGCGAGTTCTCTTTTCTCTACATCCTCACCGGTATTTATCTTTTGTGTTTTTGATTATAGTCATTTTAACTGGGGTGAAATGATATCTCATTGTGGTTTTGATTTGCATTTTCCTGATTAGTGATGTTGAACATTTTTTTTGTATATTTCTTGGCCGAGTTTATGTCTTCTTTTGAGAAATGTCTGTTCACATCATTTGCCCACTTTGTAATCAGATTATTTGTTTTCTTGCTGTTGAATTGAATTCCTCATATGTCCTGGTTATTAATCCCTTGTTTGACGGAAAGTTTGCAAACATTTCCTCCCATTCTGTGGGTTGTCTCTTCATTCTGTTAATGGTTTCTTTTGCTGTTCAGCATCTTTTCAGCTTGATGTAATCCAATTTATCTCTATTTATTTTTGTTGCCTGTGTTTTTTCAGATCTTTGCTAAATATCATGTGTTTGCTAAATATCATGTTCTGAAGGGTTTCTCCATGTCCTTTTTTATTGCATCTTTTCTTTGCACATATATTCTGTTGGATCATAGGTCTTTTTCTTAGTAATACTGAGAAATTCAATATATTACCAAAATTAACTTTGGTAGAGGCTGAAAACATATTTTCCAGGTTTAATTTTTATTTTTTATGTGTTTTATAATTTTTCTTGCTAACAAATATTTTGTTTTTCATGTAGTAGCATCTACCCATATTTTCTTTGATAGATTCTGGATTTTGAATCTTAGTTAAAATGACCTCTTTCACTCTCACTTTATAAAAATTTTTTTCCCATGTTTTGCTGTTTTAAAAAATTATAGAACCTTAATCCATTCAAAATTTATCCTTAGTGTATGATATGGGGTATGAATCTAACTTAATTGTATCCAGATGGCCAGTCAACACAATTAATTATGTAATTCGTCTTTTCGTCATAAGTTTGAGATGTCATTTTAATCTTTTTCTAAGTTCCAAAATGTACAGGAGATCTGGATTTCCTTACCTGTTCTTTTGATCTGTCTATTCATAGTTGAGGCCACATAGTTATTAAAATATTATGACTAGTTCTCTCTCATTGTTTTAGTTTTTTCAGTTTGAATTTTTATTTTTTAATATAAAGTTTATAATAAGCTTGTCTATTAATAAAACTGTTGGTATTTTTGAATGATCATATGAAATTATGAAAATGAGAACATTGGTCTATTGAATCTTTGTATCAATAATTTAAATGTTTTTCCATTTTTTCAAGTTTTTGTTTGTGTTTTTTAGTTTGGTTCATCTGTGTCATATACTTTCCTTAAATTCATTCATAGGTGTTATATTTATTTTCTTTTATATAGTTTTTGTCTCTTCAGAATCTATATTTATTTTTCTTCCTCATTTCCTATTACTATTTGTTTGTACCATTCCCCCCTCATTTGATTAATCTTCCCAGAGTGTTGTCTATCTTATTTTCCCAGATAACTTTATTGATCTTCTCTATTGCATGCTTGCTTTCCATTTTGTTATTTTTGCACTTATCTTTATTGGTTGCTTTCTTCTGCATTCTTTGGTTTGATATATATACATTTTTTTTAGATGGAGTTTCGTTCTGTAGCCCAACTGGAGTGCAGTGGCACAATCTCGGCTCACTGTAAACTCCGCCTCCTGAGTTCACGCCATTCTCCTGCCTCAGCCTCCTGAGTAGCTGGGACCACAGGCGCCTGCCACCATGCCCGGCTAATTTTTTGTATTTTTAGTAGAGACGGGGTTTCACCGTTTTAGCCAAGATGGTCTCGATCTCCTGACTTCGTGATCCGCCCGCCTCGGCCTCCCAAAGTGCTGGGATTACAGGCGTGAGCCACTGCACCCAGCCTGATTTGGTTTTTCTTTTTCTAGTCTAACAGATATTCTTAGCTTATTAATTTTTAGTTTTTTATATAAACATTCATGGCTATAGATAGACCTTAAAGTACCACTTTGGCATTATTGCATAGGTTCATGATAATTTAGTTTAAATACTTTACATTTATTTATTTGATGTATTCACCACTTATAAGGTGTTTCATAATTTCAAAGCTTGTTTTTATTTTCAACTTTTTCTAATTATCTTTTGGTTATTGATTTCTTACTTATTTGCATTGTGGTCAGAAAATTTGATTTGTATACTAATTTCCTGAAATATATAAAGATTTAGTTTATGGCCCAGCCTGTGAAGAGCTTTCATAAATGTAATATTTTGTGCTTAATCTGTACATTTTCTAGTTTTAGAGTAAAACTATATGGTCATTAGATAAAACATACCAATTATTTCATTCAGATATTTTGTTTGCTTTTTACTTTAGCTCCTTGATCTATTAGTTACTTAAAAAGTTGTATTAAAATATTCCAATGTGATGATGATTTTATCTGTTTCTCCCTAAAATTTTGATCATTTTTACTTTATTATTTTGAGGTTATTTTAGTAGGTGCATATACGTTCAGGATCATATCTTCTTACAAAATAAAACTTTTCTCCTCTTTTTGATTTTTGATCTCTTTATCTTCTTTATTTCTGGTAATATTTTCTGATTTTCACACTATTTTATTGTTGCTAAAATAGCCTTACCAGTTTTCTTTTGATAAACAATTATTTTAGCAACGATGTATTTTTAACCCTTATGTATCTTCATGTTTTAGATATTTGTCTTGAAAATGACATATGGCTGGATTTTCAATAACAGTATTAGTGTATTTGTTCATTAGCTATGGTATTTAGTCAATTGTTTTGAATTAATATTATTTGACTTTATTTTTACAATTTTTTGCTTTCTATTTGATCTTTCTCTATATTCCCATTTATCTTATTTTGCCTTATTTTCCTTTTCTTTTCTTTCTTTCTTTTTTCTTTCTTTTTTTAAGATGGAGTCTTCCTCTGTCACCCAGGCTGGAATGCAGTGATGCAAACTTGGCTCACTACAACCTTTGCCTCTCCAGTTCAAGTGATTCTCCTGCCTCAGCCTCCCAAGTAGCTGGTATTACAGGCGACTGTCACCACACCTGGCTAAGTTTTGTATTTTTGGTAGAGACAGGGGCTCACCATGTTGGCCAGGCTGGTCTCGAACTCCTGACCTCAAGTGATCTGCCCACCTTGGTCTCCCAAAGAGCTGGGATTTTAGGCGTGAGCCACTACACCTGGCCTGTTTTTCTTCTCACTCAAAATTTTCCCTTTAGTAACATTCTAAGTTATTCACTCTATCTTTATGATTTGTGGATGAATTTGGAGATTCCTCTAGAAATTTTAGATACATTAAAAAAAATCAAACTATAAAGCTAATACTGGACCCTTTAACAGTTTTGTCACCCCTTTTCTGACATATACTAATGTTATTATATGTTTTAATGCTATCATTTAAAAAATGTATTTAAAAATGTTTTGTAGTTAATGTCAGTTTAAATATATTCACAAATGCATCACTTACTTTTTTTCCATCCCTTTGTGCATCTCGCAGCACTGTCTGGGCCCCTCTCCATCTACTCAAAGTATATCTTTTATAATTTCTATTAGCAACGATTTGTTCCTTGAAAAGTTCTTTTCAGGGATAACTTTTATCGTTTGTTTGTCTATTGTACCCTAAGTTTTGAAATACGCTTTTGCTGAGTAGAGATTTTTAGGCTTATAATCTTTTTGTCATAGCACACTGAAATTATTTGTGTTAGTTTTCTCTCTCCGTGTAACAAATTACCACAAATAGAGAAGTTTAAACAGCTGCCATTTACTAGGTAAAGGTTCTACAGGCCGAAAGTCTGGCATGGTATAGTTGGTTTCTTTGATAATGGTATATAAAGGCTAAAATCAGAGTATTGACTAGTTTGAGTTTTATTCTGCATGCTCTGGAAAAGAATCTGCTTTCAAGCTCATTCTTGTTGACAAAATTCAGTTCCTTGAGGTTCTATCTGTTTCCTTGCAAGCTGTCAGTTAGGGGCTGCTCTCAGTGCTCAGAGGCTACACACATTGCTTGCTGTGTAATGTCCCTCACCTTTAAACCAGCTTCTGCATGTCAAATCTCATGATTCACGTCTCTGACTTCCTCTGTCTCTGACTTCTAGACCCAGATTTAAAGAGTCTATATGATTAGGTCAGGCATACCTACTCTTCCTATTTTAAGGCTGATTTGGGGTCTTAATTACATCTGCAAAATCTCCTCACAGCAATGTTGGATTGACTACACACCTAGAATTCTACCTACCACATCATTCAAAAGACTTAGAGCTTTCATTTCCTGTAAATAAGCCAACTTTCAGTCCAATTCTTGTTCCTTCCATTTTTCTTTATTCTGTGACTATTGTTAAGAACTTGTTTTTGCTTTGGCATTCTTTTCCTCTAGATAGAAGTTTCCTTTTATATGTACTATTTGGAATTTGTTGCTTTTCCAGGGTCTGTAACTCAGTGTATTTTTAGCTTTGGGAAATGCTTTGCCATTATCTTGTCAAATATTACCTCTCTCTCATTCTCTTTCCTATCTCTTTCTGAATGTCTGTGTATACGTTTTTAAACCCTGCTCTCTTTATGCTCCCCATCTCTTAACCTCTCTTTTGTATTCTCCATCTCAAATCACAGACGAAAGCCTGAAAATCAAAGTTCGAATTCACCGAATTTTGTAAATTCTTGCTTTTGCCTGGTGTTCATTTCTAATTATTTGTTACCTTCTTTCTATCCATCATTGCATTTAGCAAGTTTTAAAAATATATTTTATTCAGAAAATTTTTGTTGTTTCTATTGGTAGGATTAATAAAAAAAGTAACCTATTTTACTGTCAGAAATAAAATTTCTTGAAAGGGAGAGAGAGAGACAGAAAGAGAGTGTGAGAGAAAAAGTGTTTACTGGTTAAAAAAACTGAGAGAATGGAAAAATTTATTAAGTGTTTACTGTGTTTTAAGCACTAGATATGGTGCAAAATATATATGGTTCTTATCCTTACATGTTCACTAACATAAACGTCAATCCAGTGAGAAAACCAGACCAATCAAATAATAAAACAAATAGCCTTCCATTTCCTTTCCCCACTTCCATTGATTAATCGAATGAAGCTTCCCTTACTTTTGTGTTATATTTACTTTCTATTCTCTTGTCATATACATAGTTCTATACATTTTCAGAACTTGGGACAGATAAAATACAAAGTTCCGCCTACCATGTGTCATCTGCCCTACTTTCTTTTCTAAAAGAGGCCAAAATGAACCTCAGGAGGACTTCGAAAAGTAAAAGAAATCCAGGAAATAGCTGGCCTTTTGGCTGTGGGAGACTGCGTCAAGGAAATTGAGGTCCTTTTCATCCTAAGAGCTGTGTTCATGGGCTGATTGCAGGGCTCATGCACTGCACCTTGGTACTGGTCATTCATTCATAATGGCTCTAATATTTGGAGTGTCTGCTCTGATTGGTAGGTACTTGTGGTGTCCTCGCTGTTCAGAATTTTAAGTATTATTCATGACTGATTGTGTGAGCCAGAAATCCTTTTTAGTGCTGCTTTACACCACACCTGCTACCTACCCCCAAAGCCTATATTAGTAAAAGAGAATTGCTATGGTTTGGATGTGGTTTGTGCCCATCAAAACTCCCATCAAAACTTAATGCCCAATGTGGCAGTGTTGGGAAGTGCCTAGAGGGTGGGGTTTGGGTCATGGGAATGGATTCCTCACGAATAGATTAACGCTACTTCTAGGGGGTGAGTGAGTTATTGCTCTCTTGGGAATAGAGTAGTTTCCCAAGAGAGTAGGTTGTTATCAAGGAAGGATACATGTCTGGCCCTTTGCATTCTCCTGTGACTTTTTGCCATGATATGAGACAGCAGGAAAGCCCTCACCAGAAGCCGGCATCATGCCGTTGAAACTCCCCAGACTGCAGAATGATGAGCCAAATAAACCTCTTTTCTTTCTAAATTACTCAGCCTCAGGTATTCTGTCATAACAACACTAAATGAACTAAGACAAAAAAATACCTACTTTCATCTGTCTGAGAGTGGAGCCTGTAGCATATGTCAGAATTCGAGTTGATCCTAGCAACTTTCCTCCCCTTTGGTAAAGAACAGGATTAAACAGGTTATACCCCACAGTCATTTATCTTGCTGCAGGAAACAGGGCAGAAAGTTTTATTTATGGATGTGTGCATATGTAAAGCCAGCTTACTTTTGGGTTTCTGGATCTTTCTTAGCCTTCGTGTCAGCTTAGTCCTCCCTGTTTCAATTCTCTTCCTGAGACTGACCCGTGTTTTCTGGGACACACATTTGCAAACCCTTCTGCTTCACTGCTCTTCTGGTTTGGTTCCTCATGGTGACAACCCCTTAACCATCACTTTCTGCATCTCAGAGAGTCAAACTAAACATTTTTAGGGCCCTCTGCTCTCAGTTTCTGGACTCTCTCTTTTGAACCAAACTGTTTGCCTTGCTCTCCAACTTTGTTTTAAGCTCCATGCTTTTATTCTGGCCTTCCGTTTTCACTTTGTTTCAGATTTAACTGCTGTATTTATTTCTCTCCTTGTTTATATACCAAATATTGAAGTGGAAAGATCATGCTAAGTTAAGAATGTGTCTAGTTAAGAGTTCAAGTGGACAGAATATGTTTTATGAGGAAATTTACCTTTTAGCTTCTAGTCCAATGGACATACAACATTAAAGGAAAGACTCATTTATCTAACCTTTGGGAAGCTTCTAATTATTTAATGAGTGTTATAAACAAGGGGAATATTTTTAAAAACTCTTTTCTAGAAGGCAAAGTCCTGACAAAGTCAAGTTTGCGGGCTTTACATTTATATTTGCTTAATTTTTTAAATTGTTATCAAGCATAATTAAGTTGCTTGGATAATCAAAAAATCAAATTTGGGCATTGCAGATAAAAGTTTTTCAAAATTATATATTTAACAATGTTCTTGTCTCATAGTTGGGTGTGTACCTGCATTTCTATGATATTTCATTATTAAGTAATTCACGAATACTTTACCACCACCACCCCCCTTTTTTGAGATATTGCAGGTCAATTTGTAGAAGGAAAATCAATTTTAGAAGATTTAAAGAACAGTGTATGGAAAACACTTATAATATGTCCATTTGGGTAGTGAGGAGGGAGCTGTAATGCATGGATATTATACGATATTTTAGAAAATGATAGAACTTCAGAGTTGTACCTTCTAATAAAATCTTCTCATATAACTCCATACCTAAACCAGAATTTTCTATCTCCTGCATCTTGGTTGTGTAGCTACTGAGCAATACTCGCTAAACTTGTACTTTTATAGTGCAGTGAATTTTTAGACTGCTCTCTCTTATATTAAGCAGAATCCACCTCTTTGTAACTAATCTTCTAATTAATTAACTTTCTTATTTCTATTATAAAATTTACTGCATACAAACTGTGTATTAGGTTGTATGTTTAGATGTATGGGTACAAAAATGAATAAAACATAGCCCTTATTCTGGAAAGTCTCACAGTCTAGGTGGGAAGATAGATGTGTAAACAAATAATTACGGTAGAGAAAGAAGTGCTAATAGAGGTACTCACAATAGCATTATGTGAGTAGAGTTCTTTGAGCTATTCATCATATAATGTAGATTCCAGGCCCTTTATCATCATAATAAAAGATTCTTCAAGTAAAGGTTGAAGAGATCTTACAAATTGCCTACTTATGTGAGGTGACTGTTCTGAGGCGTTCAGTTATAGTAAGTGTGACAATAATTAGGACTCCTCTACAAGGTGGTTTTAGATAGAAATAAGTAGTGCAAGTTCAATCAATTCTGGATTGTCCATGCACAGACAAGAATATGTATTTGAATGTATAAATGTAATTTATAAACAGTAATGCAATTCACTGGCTCTCAGAAATAAGTTAGTAATGATGTTTGTCTATTCAATAGAAGAAATTTCCAAATTCTAAACTCTATTAATATTAATTAATGCATTACTCATGCTCTGTGTTTTAGGATTTTAAAAATGTTTCCAGTTTACATTCCTTTTAATTCTAGTTATTTCTTTTCATGCTTTGATGTATGATTTCTAGTTCAGAAGTTTACATGGATTTATATTGTCTGCTTTATTAAATGGATTGGAATAATAGTACACATTCCATTATTTCTTTCATTTTAAGTAGGTGGCGGTGACAATATTTGGGACCTGAATTGAGTGTGGCTTTTAGAATTTTACTTGATTTAAGGTTTGGAGTGCTTTATCTTATGAACAAAAGAAGCAAAGAAAGGGGTTCCAAATTGTGCAGATGATTCTCTTTTCACAGAGACTTTGCTTTGTATAATGTTGTTAACATGAGCTTTTTTGAAAGCACTTGTAATTTTATGTGAAATCTTGTGTTTATGTGCATAGGATGTGCATTTTTCTTGGAAGAACACTCCAGAAGATTGATCAAACACTGAAGAGAGGCTGGATTCCTGTAAAAGTTTGTTGATCCATGCAGTATATCCTTCATTTCAGAAATTCATGCAACTATACCAAATGGCAAGGCTCCCAAAGCCACGAGCATGCTTTATGCTTTATATACTTCATTATGCAATTATATACTTCATTTATGTCATTCTTGACATAAATAGTAGTATATGTTATTTTTAAAATGGATTAGTAAAGATCATATTATTAGTTCATGACTTTATAGTTTCAAAACACTTTCAAATATCATCTAATCCTTAAAACTTATGAAAAAAATATTATCCCCATTTTAGAGAAGAACGAACTGAGGTTCAAATATATACAGCTCATAACTCATAGAACATAAACACAAGTCAGCTCTTCAGAGCTAAATATTCTTTTCCACATCAAATAGTTATAATAAAAATTTTCCTTTGATTAATTTATGTTTCTTATTTAAAGAAAGGGTGCTGGACTTGTTCTATAATAAGGGAAGCATCAGCACAATAAACTATGAAATGAAGGAAGCCATGCAACCTCTTGAGGCCTTGGTGTTCTCACATGTAAAATGAGGTAATAAACCTAACCCACACTCAGGTACCTTCCAGCTCCCACATTCCATGTGTCTCTGTCAAAGTTTGGCCCAAAACTTCTTCTCAGGAGAGCAGATCCATTTATTACCTCTGCATGCTACATGAGTTGGCCTGTTCCCCATCCACCACAGTTACGCCCAAGGCTGCAAGCTGTGTGTTTATGATCTTTAAAGGGTTTCTTCCTGTTTTAGGGAACCCACCTTGGTTAATCTTACAGAAACAGTTTGCAGTAGCTGGCTTTCGTTTGTTTTCTCTTCACTCACGTCTTGCCTAGAGAATTATGTTAATCATGGCTTCAGTGCCGTGAGGCCATTTATGTTTTAAGATGTTGTTGTGGTTTTCTTGCATTATCATGTGCTGTAGAGTATGTAAATCAAGTTTGTCCAACCCTCAGCCTGTGGGCCACATGCAGCTCAGGGCGGCTTTGAATGCAGCCCAACACAAATTCGTAAACTGTCTTAAAACATTATAAGATTTTTTTGCAATTTTTTTTTTTAGTTCATCAGCTATAGTTAGTGTGTTTTATGTGTGGCCCAAGACAATTCTTCATCTTCCAGTGTGACCCACGGAAGCCAAAAGATTGGACACTCATGATGTAAATCAATGTGAGGAGTGTGGTGCTTGGGGAACTTAAGCTTCAGAACAAAAAATAGTGTGTAACAAACAATATCAGGAATTAACTTGATTAAAGTTCCAGGCCTTTAGAAGTCTTGAGTCTGAGTGCTATTATTCCTAGATCTGTTTCAGAAGTTGCATATCTTGGTGAAAGGATGATTGAACTGGGGATCTGCAGACTTGGTTTTCAGTATAGGCTTGTCACTGGACAAGTCACTCAGTATAGTCTTATCTTTGTCACTTATTAACAGGAAGTTGAATTAGGTAATCTCCAAGAGCCATGCCAGTCAGAAATCATCTGCCTTTTGAACAGTTTTATTAATAATCCTTAATATACTATTTTCTTCTTACTCTCCTTATGTATTGTAGGATGACTTAGCTTTCTAATGTTGTCATTTTAACACTTTAATAAGATCTGGACTTTTCTCTGATAAATACATAGTTTCAAATCTGCAATAGGCATTCTCCTCCACTTTGCCCAAACCTAACCTTCCAAAGTTTTTCCCTGGAATTGTTTGACTTTTTAATCCTTCTATTCCTTTTATTTTAAATTAGTCGCATAAATGGAAATTAAAGCCACAATTAAAGCCCGAAATGCAGTAGGTCAATATCAGCCCTCTTGACCAAAGGAGGACTGTGTAGGCAGGCTGGTAGTTCTCAAGCTCAGGATTAAGTGGTTTCTTCATGGAGATCCCTTCATAGAATATGCTCAGCACTCTGCACCACCTGGTGCAATATCCACTCCAGAGCTGAAATCACAGGCTGGATTTTTATAATGATGGGATAACTTGCTATTGAAATACGATTTTGCTCTCCTATTCGTAGTCTGCCACCTGATAAAAGCTAGATTATGAGTCAGAATAATAAACACGAAGGTGTTGTGGTGGGCCAAAATGCTTCCCATTGTCTACCGTTACGTCTATCTCTTTAGGCATATTCTCCAAGGACAACAAAATTTGAATGTTTACCTGTACACTAACAGTTTCTGGAAATGGCGGCGCCTATCCATTTTCTTTTTAAATAAAGGCTTTCTGTAAACGGCTCACATACCAGTTATTTGGCTTCAAATGGCCTCCTCATGAAAATGCCTGCTTTAATGTCAAGGCAGGGAATAGTGAAGCTTTGCTGGAGTCCCAGTGTCTAGCAGATATACTATAAATTTAATTTCATGGCAAAGTGAAGTCTATTACACAAAATCAGAAAGAACTACCTTCTCAGCAAGGCCATCTCTCTTTTTTTATTGAGTCCTTTTTGTGTGGCTTTTCCCAGCTTTGTCTGCACCTGCCAATAAAAAAGGGGCTCTTTGTTTGAGGACAATACTAACAAATTAACCAGCAAACATATTTCCAGTGGTGGGTTGGGGCAGAGGTTCAAGAGAGGGTCATGGCTACTACCTGTTTTATTATACCTGCAGCCGAGGAGCTCGGTCTTGTTAACAGTTTTGATTCTACTAAATTTGAATAGTCTTGGTTCTCTCGCTGTCTTAATATATTTGTCAGTGAAGCTGGGACATTTTTGTACATTTTGCTGCTGTAAAGGCATAAGCCAAGAAAGGAGGAAGATGAGGTGGATATGAGAACCATGGTGCCTTGAGGGAATCCCAAAGGTTCTCAGAGACAAGTAAAAAAATCTTCCAAGTCATACAGAAAGTATTTCTTAATTGGTGTTTACTGGTTTGTTGCCATGTGATATAACACATTAATTAAAGACCTACTTGATACTTTGAAAAAAACAGCTGATGACTTTGTAAGTGTTTGATTTAGCCAGGAATCATTATTTTCATACAGTCAACATAAAATTTTTCTTGGGCATTTAGAAAAGAATTACACTGACATATACTATGAAAGGGATGAACTGGAACTGTCATTATTAAAACCTCTGTAACTAAGGTTTTTGAACGATTTCCTCCAGCTTTCTTTTGAAAATTACCATGGAATACAAGCACTAAGCTTTTCTGGTATATGCAGGAGTGAACTAGACAGTATATTAAATATGAAAATAAAGCAACAACTCCATCACCATACTTTTCCTGTAATTAGCTGAATGATTAGGAGTTTCACTAGGTGTTCCTTCATTGACGTCTGGTGGTTCAGTTTTAACCCAGATCAATTTCTTATGAATTTCTTTTTATGGAATCAATTCTCTATCAGTACCTATGAGGCTGCTGGTGCTTTTCTGTGTTTTGTGACATACAGAAATAATAAATATGGCTCCTATCCTTAAGGAACTAATTAAGCATTCAGCAGACCTCCATTAATATTTTTTAAAGCAGTGTAAGTAATAATCATAATTGCAAAAAGCAATATTTATTGAATGTTTGTCAAGTGTCAGGCATACACTAGGGGATGTGCTTTTCCTTATGTGTCACATATAACTCTTACAGCTATATTTATGGAAAACTTAATGATGTCCATTTTATGAATACACATCTGGTGCTTGGAATGGTTATGTAACATGCCCTATATTGTATAATTAATATTGGTTCCCAGGTCTTTCTGACTCTAATGTCCATGCAATTAATTACTACTCTCTTCTACTTCCCCAACACTATTTGAGATGTAATCAATGTATTTATTGTCAAAAATATATTAGCATGGCTAAGTTTCACATCTACAACTAGAATGTAGTGTTAAAAATATTGATTGGTACCATTTGCCAAACTATTGTGTGGGGAAAGAACCTGGATGACTGAAAGTGTTAGATACTCCTTTATGAAATAGTTTACTCACTGTTGGAGCCCAATTCATCTATGATTTGCCATCACCTTATTTACAAATATAATGAGCTTTGGGAGGCCATTGTCATGGGTAAAATGTGTCTCTCTGTGTGTGTATGTGTATGTTTGGGGAGCAAACATTATGGGCGTCCACTTATCTAAAATCTGCTCTCAAAAACTTTCTCATAGAGCAGAGGTGTATCCATGCACGTTGTATTCTACTAACAATGGTATGAGAGAGAACTGCTGACACAGGTGGAAACTGCCTTTAATTGTAGAACTTTGGAGCTAAGGGGGACTTTGATAATCATCTAAATAAATTCCATCAGCCATGTTTTGGGGATGTTAATAGGTGTTTCCTAAAAAATTGGGGAAAATTATGTGATAAATAAAGTTCGTTCATTTGTTTTTAACTTCGGGGCTTCTCAGTTTCTTAATGTTACTATGGAATAGAAACTTTATGACAGATTATAATAAGTAACATTTCCTAAACTTACATGGCCGTGAAGCCAGCTTTCTTTGGGAGCATCTTTAGGAATTAGTGCTCCAAGAAACACTTTAGGGAACCTTAATCTATTCCAATAGTTATATCCTAACAGACACCATGGTAAAATTATTTATCACACCTGCTATTACTTAGTTTTATATCTATAAATAGTTTAAACACGTACAATCTTTGATCTAAAATAGGTATAAATCATTGTTTATCCTGAAATGAAAATGAATATATTAAATGAATGATTAGATAAAAAAGTGCTTACATATTAGAATTTGACAGTTGGAAATTTGGCTTTAGTGCATAGTTCAATTATTAGCGAGGCTACTCTTGGCTGGTCATTTAACAAAATATCTGAATTTAAAGGGACTTAAACCGTAAGGATGCATTATTCTCCACATATTAAGAAGTGGGCTGTAAGGTGGCTTAGTTGCTACATGAAGTCAGTGAGGACTGAGGCTCTGTCCATGGTTCAGGTTTGTTATCCTCAGTGTGGCAGTGATGTTGCCATTCATGGTGGCCCAGGTGGCTGCAGCAGCTTCCAGACTGGTATCCTTAAATGCATAGTCATGTCCAAAAGTATGGAGTTAAGCCTCTCTCAGAGCTCTGTACTCCAGCCTCCAGCCCCCTTACCTAGTGAACTTGCCTGAAGGTCCATTGGGCCAAAGTGAGTCACATACCCAGACCCTAGACCCAGGATGCTGAGAAAGTGACTATCTTGCCTTTCAGCCTCTATCCTGGGTACCGGCTCTGCCAGGAAGGAGAATGGTTGTGTTCTTCATGTGTTTTCAGTATTTATATTTAACTACTATTTTGCTATGGCAATGTGCTAGCTTGCTATTGCCCAAAATGTCTTTGTTAGTAATTTAAAATGAGATTAAATGCTGAAATACTGTAGAGTGACTGTAAATGTGGACTTATTGCAGAAAATGACAGTATTATAAAAGAAAAGATTCTCTGGATATGCTTGACTCCTTTAATTATGGTTAGAGGTGTTTTTTTTTAATCCACTTGGTTTTAAATCAAAGGTTTCCCAACATGACCATAAACCTTAATTTCAAAGAAAGCTATTGTTTATAGAAAAGAAGTAGGAATCTGTCAAGTACTGGCTTTTAAATGCTCTTTCTTACCTTGCCCAATTCCAGTTTGTGTTCCTCATGTCTTTCGTGTTTTACATTCCTAGTCAGGCTCTTGGATTCTATTTTACTCATGATATTCCAGAAGGCTATTGCCTTCTTCCATTTTTCCCAATCATGAGAGATAAGTGGAGACAGGGAGCACTGATGATAGGTTCCAACACAGATATAACTGGTTTTGCTGTTGTCGTTTGATTGCTTGTTTTTCTTTAGCTCAGCTTGGAAAATGACATAGATAATTTATAGATGTAAAATTTCAACACTGCAGGATAGAAGACAGCTCCCTGGTTTCCCCTGTTCTCAACTTCATATACTCTTTTTCAGCTACTTGGCAGTTGAGCCAGAATAGAAAAGGCAGTGTAGCAAGAAGAGCAGTTAAGTATAATCTGAATATGATCAGGGTAGTTTGTGAATCTGATAAGAAGTACACACCATGAGTGGGGCATGTGTGAAACTGCCATAGACTGAGTGCCAGGGGAACCTAAGCTATTTGAGGTGTCATTTGAAAGAGTGTTGATGATCCCTGAAGGCCTGTGATTCATTTTCAAGTATCTTAATGAGGAGATTTGGAAAAGGAGAGGAAGCACATTTGACAGCAAGTGTATGTAGAATAATGTGATACTTTAATGTATGAATGAAATGAAACTTTATTATAAAAAAACATTTTTTTTCAGGCAACATGTATTGAGTGTATACTTGTGCCAGGCACTGGGGTGCTTAAATTCGAAATAAGTCATAATCTCTACCCTCTGGATACACGTGGTCTAGTGAAGGATCCAAGTTCGTAAGCATAAAAATTATAATAGCAAATGACAAAAGTTATTCATTGAACTACAAGTTATTGAATACCTTCTATGTGTCAGGGTTAGAACTGAATATTGGCCGTTAGATGTAGCATCAGGGAGATTACGGTGACCGTGATAATAAGAACTATTTCAGTGGAATGGTAGACAAGTACATGACAGTCATTTGTTCAAGAGAAACTAGAAGGTGGTGATAGAATTGGTGATTATAAATGACATTTTTAGGATATTTATTGTAAAAAGGAGCAGATACATGGTGTGGCAGCTGGAAGATCAAGGGTGAGGTTTTTGTTATTTGCTTTTAAAAGACTGGAAATATTCATCATCTAATATCCGGAGTCTAGATAAAATAATATAGGAAGATTCAAGAGTCATTTGGAAGATAGATTTCAGTAAGAATGACCTCTATATGTGGAAAGGAATGAAAAAGGAATTGAAAAATGTGTTCATATTTCTAGTTTGGGGAACATATAAATAGTATCAATTTAAAACTTTTTAATTTGAGAGAAGAATTTTTCTGACTTGTCCTGAATTTTAACTTATGACAGAAATCTCTGATGATGAGATTTGATGGGTGTTAAAGATGGTAATATTAACAGGTATTATGGTGATAGTAACGTAGTTAACATTTATTAATTTCAATGTAGCTTCAATCCACTGTTCAACAGTAGAGTATGTACTATTCTTAACCCTATTTTAGTGATGAGGAGACTAAAGCCCAGGAAGAAAAAGCAGCTTACCAAAGGTATCGGAGTTTGTTAATGTTAGATCCAAGTATACTAATAAGAAAGTCCAGTTTATTCAAGAAATCCTATTGACTCCAGTAAAGATTTGAAGTAAATAGATTTTTACTGAATGCAGAACCAAGCCTGGAACTTGGGTTTTAACATTCACTTCAGTTTTCTCCTATCATTTTTACTTCTTCATCAGACAAATGGTAATTGCTTAATCAACTGCAACTGGTGTTATCGAAATCCATTCTTTTTCTGGTCCTAGTTTTCTTGTTTCATTTCAGCTCTTACCAGGCCTTAACTAGAGATTCATGGAATACCTTCAAGTCAGTTCAGTCTCTCCCCTGCTAGTGAGGTTATCTATGTTTCTAACAAGAACAGAAAGATAAGGTATTAATTTGAGCCTGCATTCTAAAGTATACTTGAACATGCTCACACACACACTGACACACACACACTACTTGAATCCATTATGAAACACTACCAAAAATATCTTCCAGGGTACTTAGACTCCTAATTCTTTCCGACTTCTCTGAGCGTTTAGGTTTCCCAGAGTCCCGTGTTTCATTTGCCCCCAATTCTCTCACATAATAATCTCGTTCCAGAAGGAGGTAAACCCAGGTACCTTGTGGACATTTTTACTACATATTTCCCACCTTGCATGTGCCCCTTGGCTCTATTGTTGTCTTCAGTACTGCACACATAATTCGACAGGCAGATGGCAGAGTTGGATAATGAGGTGACTCTTATACTTTTCAAGTATGTTTTACCTGTGGATTCCTTTCTTTAACTGGGCCTTTTAACATTATGGATATGAGCACAAATAGCTTGTGTAAGAACTGACAGTAATGGTTAATGCCATGGCTATGGGTTTTAATTTTAACTCTACCACTATAGAGTTATGTGCATGGAGTACATATGTCTATGTGACCCTGCCCAAGTTATTTAACATTTCATGAGGAGTGGCATATACTTGTACTATTATTTTCTTAAGCCTGCTGAAATCTTTTGATTTAAAGTTTAAGGATAATATAGTGTAATCAATTTGTTATTTTCCCTAATTATTTTTAAGGAGTTAATAATATATAAATATATTATAAACAGATGTGAATATTTCTACTCCTGTTCAGCTGTCATTAAGTGATAAGTCATCTGGAATGACATCCTCACTGGCAGGATTTTTTGAAGGAGGGTAACAGATCTCACTACAATTCTAAGAGTATTAGTCTCTTCTCCTGCATGCATTTTGTGTTTTGTTAAAATTTAACTCTTGGGACTAATTATATTCTTAATGGACATGTGTTTTCCAACTGCATATAAATATTGGTAAAGAAAAAAATGGAAGAAAAGAAGAGAGCCAAGCAGGCAGACACGTTTCATATATCAGATCTATCATTCAATTTTGAGGGAATGCAATTATATGGAAGGCAAATGAGAAGGAAAGTGTCAGGAGATGCTAAAACGTGACATTCACATATATGTATACTCATACACAGACTTAATTGTCTCATATATATGAAAGAAAATCCCACCCCTTCAACCTCATCCTTTAAGATACGTTTTTCTTTTTGCAATTCTGTCTTCTACCAAGATTTATCTTGATGTTCATTTTGACAAGGTTCTATTGGTATAAAAAAGTTGAGCGTTTGGGGACAGGAGAAAAGGAGAAGGGCACAGAGCATGATTGGCTTCGTGTGTTACATACCTCTAAGGATATCTAGGTCCACAGAAAATAATTACCTTTACTTCGGCTAATCCAGTAGTAAAGAGGCCACATGCCAAAACATCCCATCTTCTTAGAGGCCACAGTGACATAAAACAATGGTCATGGAGCCGTTTTGGTTTTAATTTTGATCCTTTGTAGCACTGAGCACTGTTCATTATGCTTCCTTTTGATGCTTCTTCCCCTCAGTAATTTCTAGACCACTCCCTCTCTGAGGGCCTCTTCTTCCACTTAACTGTGAATTACCAATTTCTCCCAAAGGGCTGTGTTCCACGACCCTCTGACCATTTCATTTATTCTGTTCATTTCATTCACTCTGTTGCCCAGGTTGGAGTGCCCAGCCTGGAGTGCAGCGGTGCAGTTATAGCTCACTCTAGCCTTGAACTCCTGGGCTCAAGAGATCCTCCCACCTCAGCCTCCCAACTAGCTAGGACCAGAAGTGCATGTCACCATGTTGGCTAATTTCTTTCAGTTTTTGTAGAGACTGGGGTCTTGCTATGTTGCTCAGGCTGGTCTCAAACTCTTGGCCTCAAATGATCCTCCAGCCTTGACCTCCCAAAGCGCTAGGATTACAGGTGTAAGCCACTGCACCTGGCCTCCTTTTCATTCTTTATGCTCTCTCTGAGCGACCTTTTCCAGCCTCTAGAAAGGTGGGCTACCTATATAGTCTGCATCATTCTGTTATGCTGAGTTCTATTTATCTAGTATCCAAATATTAAAATTTATTATTCTGTTCCAGAAACCCACTCTTCCTATATACTTTTTTTTTTCAGTGAATGTCCTCCAGCAAACACCCATTCACTCAAGCCTGAAAGATAGAAGTCATCTTTGACTCTTCCCTCTTCCTCATACATAAGAAGTCATGACATTCTTCAGATCGACCTTCTCAATATCTGCCTTTTTCTCTTCCATACCCACTGTCGCTGTCTTAGTTTCAGTTCTGTAGTTTATTTCTTACCTAGGTCATGCCAACATCATCCTCTGATCTCTTCATATTAATACAGAAATGATCTTCTAATATGCAAAACATGACCGTATTACTCTGCTTAAATCCTTTATTTATTTCCTTGAACATTCAGAAAAGAAATTAAGACTTCTGGCTTAGCATACTAGCTAGTGAATGATCTGTCTCCTGTCCACAGTTCTGATCATATTTCCCTTCACTCACCCGTACCCTCTCTTTGTTCTAACCAACCTATTTAGGGGCTGTTCTCTGAATGTATCATGCCACGTTGTCTCTGCTAGAAATGCTGACCCTGCATTTTTCTCTCCCTTATTCCAGGTCATTTTTTAAATCTCAGCTTGTGTTATATCCTCCTGAAAGCTCATAATGGGCAAGAGTTTTTCGAGATTAGATAGTAAATCTAGTGAGAAAAGTAAGCTTGAAGCAGGTTACTGGTAATTCAACAGACACATATTGAACCTCTTATAAAATTTTAAAATTGAATGATATATGCTTTATGCCTTCAATCAATTTATAGGTCAGTGAAGCAGTCAGAGAAGGAAATCAGCAAAAGGCAATGTAGCCCTATGGGTATGAACACATCTTTGGAGACAGGAATACTTAAGATCGATAACTGTCTATACCTGTTCTCACTGTGTGTACTTGAGAAAGTCACTTAAACTAAATTCTTTTAATCTGTTTATGTCAAAATAAAAATATCTACCTGAAAGGGCTATTGGGATTATTAAAGTAAATGAGATTGTGCATATGACTCATCGTAAGTGCTCACCTTGTGGTGGTGAAAAGGAGGATGTTTATGATGACAATGACAACTGCAGTGCCCTGGGATAAGTACTGGAACAGTACATGCAGGGGGTGCTAATGCCAATGCAAGCACAGACAATGGTAACTCTACTTCGGAGGGTCAAGGAAGGCTTTCAGTCACTTAAATTCTTCATTGATTAAAAAAATAATAGAAATAACATAGAGTTGTGAGGATTAAATGAAACAATGACTATGAAATTTCCTTTTCAGAACATGGCACATTTAATAATCTTAATCTTAATTAATATGAATTGACGTGGGTTTACATTGACCTTCTCCCCTCTCTATGTCATTATGTTAGACAACTTGTTGAGACTCTTAATGACAGTCAACTATTTATTACTCACAGTTTAGGCAGTATCCAGAAACTCTTGACTTGTATAAAATCAGGAAATTTCTACATTCACAATAATTAAATATATACATATCTTATTCATACCACAACAAAACTTGTAAATTCCACCATGCAACCAACATTTA
This sequence comes from Symphalangus syndactylus, assembly GCF_028878055.3. Classification (NCBI taxonomy): domain Eukaryota; kingdom Metazoa; phylum Chordata; class Mammalia; order Primates; family Hylobatidae; genus Symphalangus; species Symphalangus syndactylus. The sequence continues at coordinate 53,870,607 of NC_072429.2, forward strand.
CTAACAGCTAAGATGCCCAGCAGAGTGCTAAATATTTGTTGGATGATTCAGGTATCATTATAGAGGCATCATGGAGAAGGATGTCTACCAAGGCTTGAAAGAATAACATGTCCATCTTTGAATCTATAACTTAAATGTGTCACTAAGAGGAACCCTGTTTAATATCTTTACAACAACTTTAACAGAAGTCTCAAGTACCGTTACAGTGATGAAGTATGGATGTCTCATCCTACTTGATGAGATGTCTAAAGTTACATCTTTAGAGTAACTAAACAACGTTACTCTAGAGATCCTGGGAAATACTGCATAGCATCTGTCATTCCACGGTGCACTGAAGAAATATGGCCATTGCAAAGGAAGGACTGATGCTGCCATCTTAAGTCCCATGTTAGAGAGGTTTAATAAATATATGCTGACTTAAGAAAGGAAACCAGTTCTCTTTAGGGCAATCATTGTAGTACCTTCCACATTTCTATTGCACTTGAACATAAGTTCTTGATGTGCTCTACAGCTCTGGATCACAATTTAAACAATATTTACTCTATCTCAGATACGGCCCCTTTAAAACCACAACTTTTGTTGCATATTATTTAAACCAAACTGTCATTATTAATGTATTAGCTAAATAGACATGAACCCATGATTATATGCCATGTATTATTTTAGACCCTAGAAATATGCTGATATAAATACTCTCCACTTCATGCACTCAGGTAGCTCATAGACTACTGAAGTAGTCATGCTAATAGACATATAGTAAAATTATGTTGTAATGGCAATAATAAAGGGATAGAAAAGTACTATGGAGACCCAAAGATTGAAGCTACTAATTTTGTCTAGGGAAAATTCTTGGATGCTTTCTCATATTTTTAAGCATAAGTTGAAGCATCAATAAAAATATGCCCTGAGAATACATGATAGGGCATTCCAAGCATTGGAAACAAGATACGCCAAACTTTTAAGTCGTGCAACGCCTGCTATGCTTGGGGAAATTTAATAGTGGTGGAGAGCAGGCTGCATGCAGGAGGATGGTTAAAGGTGAGTCTAGGCCAGGCGCAGTGGCTCACGCCTGTAATCTCAGCACTTTGGGAGGCCGAGGCGGGCAGATCACAAGGTCAGGAGATCGAGACCATCCTGGCTAACATGGTGAAAACCCGTCTCTACTAAAAAAAATACAAAAAAAAAAAAAATTAGCAGGGCATGGTGGCCGGCGCCTTAGTCCCAGCTACTCGGGAGGCTGAGGCAAGAGAATGGCGTGAACCTGGGAGGAGGAGTTTGCAGTGAATCCAGATCACGCCACTGCACTCCAGCCTGGGCGACAGAGTGAGACTTTGTCTCAAAAAAAGAAAAAAAAAAAAGGTGAGTCTAGAGAGGCAAGCATGGGCCAGGTTATGAACAGCTGTGAATATCATTTGGGATTTGAATTGTATTCATTCTCTACATGGTAGGAAGAATAAACTAGAAAAGGCAGACATCAGTGTTTAAGAGACCTCGTTGTCGTGATCTAGACAATATTTGGTAGAGTCTGAACTGGAAAGAATGGAGGCGGTGAGAGATGTATAACCCAGGTATTACCTGGAGGCCTTCTTGCCTTAGAGTTTAACTGAAATGACCTTGCTCCAAAATCCATCTCCATTTTTACCACTGGTGAAGTCAAATTTTGCCCCAAGACTATGGCTAAATTTTTGATATGGGTGGACAGAAAAGAGTCTTGGACTTTCCTACCTACTTAGTTTCGATAACCAATTTTTTTTATAATACCAAGTGTTCATGAATTTAATGAGCTCAATTCAGGTTTCTTTTAAAGGGCATCATCACTTAGCACCCAGGTCTTAATCACTTTACCCACTCTTCATACCTCTCTGTTCTTCCCGTTACTGCTCTTTAGTCCTTCCATTGTCCAATAAGTGATGCAAAAAGTTATCACTGCCTTATGCAGAGGAAATCAACGCCCTCAACTTATGCAAAATCCTTTCATTAAATGTTTATCAGATGGCTCTCAGTGCCATGCCTTGTGACTTGTGGGGCCAAGAATGTTTAGTAAAAACAAACTCCAACTCTTCCAATCTGTGAATATGAGATTTTGATCAAATAATCATATATGTGAAGTATTATAAATGCAAATAACTGCCAAGAAAAGAGGCAATGTGATATGAGAAGGGCCAGAGAAGTTCTCCTGGGGACATGTGAGCTGAAATCTGCGGTGGGATGGGGGTTAAGTAGGGAATTATGTAAAGGGTGGGAGACATGGGGCAGGAAGGGCTTTCCTAGCAAATGGAACAGTATGCACACAGCCCTGTGGTGAGAGGTGCTTGCTGAAATTAAACAACTGAAGACCGAACTAGAATCTACTTGCAAATTGCTAAACCCCAAATCAAGTTGTTTAGTAAAAAAGGACCTTGGTATGCACAATTCGCAGCTCTTATTAAAAGAGAATCAGTCTCAGGAAGATCCTAGGCATCTTTAAAGAAATGGCTTATTCTTTACCTAAGGAAGGGCCAACAGGGATAAGATATATCAAATTTAAAAAATTAACAACAAATATTTACTAAGCTCCCATTATGTGGTTAGTAATGTTTACTAAGATACCATTCTAGGTGCTTGGGATATAAGGGTGAAAAAAAAAAAAAAACAGGGAAAAATCTCTGCCTTCATGATACTTACATTTTTCTAGGAAAGAAAAAAGAAGTAAACAAGATAAATAAATAAAATGTACAGTTTGCTAGATAATAAGTTGTAAGGAAAACAATACAGGGAAAATTATATGAAGTTTCATGATCAGGGATTAAATATTACATAGGGTAGCCAGAAGAGGCTCTTTTGCAAAGCTACCTTTTGAATAAGGACTTGAAAGAAATGTTGGAGCAAGCTAGTCACATCGCAATCTGAGGAGAAAGAATTAGAGGCAGAGAAAAGGGAGCAGGGGCACAGGCCTGGAGGCAGGAAGGTACCTGGACTGTTGGGGAAGAGAAAAGAACAGAGAGAACTGAGAGTGGTTGTGGACAGAGGTGAAGCACTGGCAGCTGCCCATCCACTGTGCCTCCTTGGTTGTAGGAAGAAAGTGGCTGTCCTCTGAGAGATGGAGAGCTGCTGGAAGGTTCTGAGTTGAGGGGGGACCTAAACTGAGTTAAATTTCAAAAGGATCCCTTTTTCTATCTGTTTCTCAAGGCCACAGTTATATAGTGTATAATTAGAAGGGATTTCTTAAAGTATGCTCTAATGAGATTTTGTCTCCATCTGAACTGAGAACAACTAGATGCCCTTTTACTAAATATGAAGAAAAACAAATTCTGGAGAGCAGTTGGCTAAATCATACATTTAGCAGCAATAAGACAGCCTTTCAGAACTTCTAGAGGCAGGAGGTGCTGGGGAGTGAAAAAGGGAATTTTTTTTATAGTAAACTCCTTTCTTGGAGATTAATTTCACTGACACTCAAAAAAGCAGCTGGTGAATAATGAATGAAGACAAAAGAATGAATGAGGGGAAGCATGTGCATTGAGCAGGTGTGCTCAAAGCTAAATGATTTGCCCAAACCTGTAGTGAGGAAGGTGAACCCCAAGAAATGAAGTTCTGGTTCTCTCTCAATGATCAGTCATTCCACATTTTTGGTTTTTGGACCTGGGGGCATCTTTTGGTCTGGGTGCAATTGCGTGATTGTGCTTCAGCAGTGAACAGTAGATGCTGATTCCAGAATCATTAACAAAATTTACCACTTAACCACCATTTTCACTTAAAATAACTTTATTTGCTCCTAAAATGGTGAATGGGGGAGTTACTTCCTGATGAGATATTTATATGAAAAATGAGCAGAAGGCAGTTTAATAGAAGGAAAGGTCTGGTTCAGAGATCAGTGTCCCTCTGAAGTGCTGTTCTGGAAGGCTAGAGGACAGAATGCTGTGGATTCACTGTGGGGCCAAAGTAAAAGACAACCTTGCAATTGTGTCGTGTGATCTTAAACCATTTTAGCAAAACCCAGTGCAGGAGGCTTCCCTATGGTGCTTTGACTCTGACAAGTATAAAGACTCCAAATATTTTGTCTTGGTTTTATTATGTATTTTAAAAATAAATCTTAATATGTATATTCGAGGTTCACAACATGATGTTATGGCATATGTATAGATAGTAAAATGGTTCATATACTGAAGCAAATTAACATCTTTTTCAGTTATGATTTTGTGATGAGAGCAGCTAAAATCTATTTGTTTAACAAAAATCATTAATACAATTTTAGTAACTATAGTCCTCATGTTATTCATTAGATCTCTGGACTTGTTCATCACACATATCTGCTACTTTTTATTTGCTGGCCTACATCTCCCCCTTTCTTGCCTCTCACCCTGACCTTGCTAATCACTTAACCTCTGTTTTATTCTCTGTTTCTGTGTATTTGACCTTTCTTTCTTTATATCTTTCTGCTTTTTTTTTTTTAGGTTCTACATGTAAGTGGAATCATGCAATAGTTTTCTTTTTGGGTCTAGCTTATTTAACTTAGTATAATGTCCTCCAGGTCCATCCATGTTGTGGTAAATAGCAGAATCTCCTTCTTTAAGGCTGAATAATATTTCATTGTGTATATGTAAAACACATTTCTAAATCAATTTGTCCAACAGGCTCTTAGATTGTTTTCATGTCTTGGCTATTGTGAACAATACTGCAATTAATATGGTACTTCAGATATATTTGTGAGGTAATGATTTAATTTCCATACCCAGAAGAGAGATTCCTAGGTCATATGGTAGTTCTATTTTTAATTTATTTAGTGACCTCCATACTGTTTTCTATAATGGCTCTACCAATCTACATTCCTACCAACAGTGTACAAGGGTTCCCTTTTCATTATACCTTCACCACCATTTGTTATCTCTTGTCTTTTTGGTAATAGCAATCCTAATGTGTGTGAGGTGATATAGCGGTTTTAATTTGCATTTCCCTCATGATTAGTGACATTGAACACATGTGTCCCCTTGGTGATCTTGTTGAATACAGTTGACTGTATATGTTTGACTTTATTTCTGGGCTCACTATTTTATTCTATTGGCCTATGTTTCTTTTTTTGTGCAAGTACCATGCTGTTTTAATTACTGTAGCCTAGTAACATAGTTTTAAACCAGGAAATGTGATGCCTTTAAATTTTCTTTTAGTGTTGCTTTGTCTATTCAGTTTTTTTTATGTTCCTTGCAAATTTTAGGATTTTTTTTTCTATTTCTGTGAAGAATGCCATTGGAAACTAGATAAGGATTGCATCTAATAGGGATTAAATTTTATGTGACATAATCGCTATCATCTGAGAGGGATTGTGTATTACCTTGACCAATATAGACATTTTAATAATATTAATTCTTTTGATCCATGAACATGGGACAGCTTTCCATTTATTTGTCTTCAATTTTTTCATCAATGTTTTATTATTTTCAGTATACAAGTCTCAGCTTCTTGGTTAAATTTATTCCTAATATTTTATTTTTTTGATTCTATTGTAAATAAATTATTTTCTTAATTTCTTTTTAAGGTAGACTGTAATGTGTATGTCGAAATAATGCTGATTTTGTATGTTAATTATGTATTCTGCAACTTTATTGAATTCATTAATTAATTCTAATAGGTTTTATTTTTCCTTGTAAAATCATTGGGTTTTCTCTATATATGATTATGTCATCTGCAAATAGATGTAATTTTATGTCTTTCTTTCCATTTTGGATCCTTCCTTCCTTCCTTCCTTCCTTCCTCCCTTCCTTCCTTCCTTCCTTCCTTCCTTCCTTCCTTCCTTCCTTCCTTCTTTCCTTCCTTTCTTCCTTCCTTTCTCTTTTCTCTCTCCCTCCCTCCTCTCCCTCCCTCCCTTCCTTCTTTTTCCTTTGACTGATTTCTCTTGCTAGTACTTCCAGTACTATGTTAAATAGAAGTGGTAAGAGTTGACATCCCTGCCTTATACCTGATCTTAATTGAAAAGCTTTCAGTTGTTACTAATTGATTATGATTTTAGCTATGGGTTTTTCATAAATAAACTTTATTATGTCAAATAACTTTTCTTCTATACCTAAACTGTTAAGAGTTTTTATCGAGAAAAGATGCTGAACTTTGTTAAATGTTTTTTCTGCATTGATTGAGATGATTGTGTGGTTTTTAACATTCTATTAATGTATTATATCACATTGATTGTCTTGCATGCCAGAAATAAATCCCAGTTGGTCATAATGTATAATTTTTTGTTTGCAAATATTTTATTGATAATTGTTTGCATCTATGTTCATTCGAGATATTGGCCCGTAGCTTTCTTTCCTTGTGGTGTCATTGTCTGGCTTAGGTATCAAGACAATACTTGCTTTGTAAAACTTGTTTGAAAGTATTCTCTCTAGCTGTATTTTTCTGAAGAATTTAAAAAGCATTAGTAATAATTCCTTTTTGAATATTTGGTGGGATTAATCTGTCAAGCCATTTGGGCCCTTGCTTTTCTCTGTTGGAAAGTTTTTGGTCTGTTTGAGCTTTCTATTCTTCCTGATTCAACCTTGATAGGTTACATTTTTCTAGAAATTAATGATAGAAAATTTATCCTACAATTTTTTCTCTTTGCGGGGGGAGTAGCTTTACTAGTATATAATTCAAATACCAAACAATTCACACATTTAAAATGCACAATTTGATAATTTTTAGTATATTCACAGACTTGCGCAACTATCACCACAATCAATTTTAGAACATTTTCATTACCTCAAAAAAGAAATTATACCACTTGGGTATCACCTATCAATTTCCGCATCTCCTCCAACCCTCAGCAACCACTAATCCACTTTTTGTCTCTGTAGATTTGTCTATACTGGGCATTTGATATAAAAAGAATCATATAATATTAGGTCCTTTGTGATTGGCTTCTTTCATTTATTAGTATAATGTTAATAATGTTAATAAAACATTGACAGTATAATGTTTTCGGGTTCATCCATGTTTGTAGCATGTACGAGTACTGAATTCCTTTTTATGGCTGAATAATATTCAATGGTATGGACTATCACATTTTGTTTAATCATTTATCAGCTGATGGACATTTGGGTTGTTTACCCCTTTTATGTTTATGTTGCCATGCATATTCATATGCAAGTTTTTGGGTGAACATATGTTTTTATTTCTCTTGGGTACATACCTAAGAGTGGAATTACCAGATCAAATGGTAACCAATGTTTAACTTTTTGAGACATTTCACACTGTTTTCCAAAATGGCTGTACCATTTTACTTTCTTACTATCAATATGTGACAATTCCAATTTCTCCAAATCCTAACACCTGTTATTTTCTCATTTAAAAAAATATATAGCCATCTTAGTGTGTGTGAAGTAGTATCTCATTGTGGTTTTGCATCGCATTTCCAGATGACTAATATCATATCTATAAATCTTAAAAAAATATTTTTTTCACCTATGGTGTTGTTGCAGTCACTCTGGAATTATATAATACTCAATTTTTACCCCTTGAGTTTTTTGGTTTTCTTTTTCTTTTCTTTTTTTTTTAACTTTTGTTTTAAATTCCAGCGTACATATGCAGGTTTGTTATATAGGTAAACTTGTGTCAGGGGGATTTCTTGTACAGACAATTTTGTCACCCAAGTATTAATCCTAGTATCCATTAGTTATTTTTTCTGATCCTCTCCTTCCTCCTATCTCTCACCACCAGGTAGTACCCAGTGTCTGTTATTCCCTTCTATGTGTCCATGTGTTCTCATCATTTAGCTCCCACTTACAAGTGGGGACATGTGGTATTTGGTTTTCTGTTCCTGCATTAATTCACTAAAGATAATGGCCTCCAGCTCCATCCATGTTCCTACAAATGACATGATCTCATTCCTTTTTATGGCTGCATAGTATTCCATAGTGTATTTGTACCACATTTCTTTATGCATTCTACCATTGGTGGGCATTCAGGTTGATTCCTTGTCTTTGCATTTGTGAATAGTGCTGCAATGAATATACACGTGTGTCTTTATGACAGAATGGTTTATATTCTTTTGAGTATATACCCAGTATTGGTAGTTCTGTTTTTAGGCCTTCGAGGAATCACCACACTGCTTTCCACAATGGTTGAACTAGTTTACACTCCCACCAACAGTGTACAGGCATTCCCTTTTCTCTGCAATCTCACCAGCAACTGTTATTTTCTGACTTTTTAGTAATATCCATTCTGACTGGTGAAAGAAGTTATCTCATTGTGGTTTTAATTTGCATTTTTTAATAATCAGTGATGTTGAGCTTTTTTATTATATGCATGTTGGCCACATGTATGCTCTCTTTGGAAAAGTATCTATTTCTTTCATTTGCCCACTTTTTAATGGGGTTATTTTTCTTGTAGATTTGTTTAAGATCCTTATAGATGCTGGATTCATCTTGTCAGATGCATAGTTTGCAAAAACTTTTTCTCATTTTGTAGGCTGTATGTTTATTCTTTTTATACTATCTTTTGCTGTGCAGAAGCTCTTTAGTTTAATTAGATCTCATTTGTCAGTTTTTGCTTTTGTTGCAATTGCTTTTGGCATCTTTGTCATGAAATTTTTGCCTGTTCTTATGTCCAGAATGATATTGCCTAGGTTGTCTTCCAGAGTTTTCATAGTTTTGGATTTTATAGTTAAGTCTTAAATCCATTCTTGAGTTGATTTTTGCATATAGTGTAAGGAAAAGCTCCAGTTTCAATCTTCTGCATATGGCTAACCAGTTATCTCAGCAACATTTATTGAGCAGGAAATCTTTTCCCTCTTGCTTGTTTTTGTCAGCTTTGTCAAAGATCAGCTGGTTGTAAGTGTATGGCCTTATTTCTGTGCTCTCTAGTTTGTTCCATTGGTCTATGTGACCGTTTCGTACCAGTACCATGCTGTTTTGGTTATTGTAGCCCTGTAGTGTAGTTTGAAGTCAGGTAGCATAATGCCTCCAGATTTATTCTTTTTGCTTAGGATTGCCTTGGCTATTCAGGCTCTTTGTTTTTTTGGTTTTATATGAATTTTAAAGCTTTTTCTAGTTCTGTGAAATATTTCATTTGTAGTTTGATGGGAATAAGTGTTGAATCTATAAATTTCTTTGGGCAGTATGTACATTTTAACTATATTCATTTTTCCTATCCATGAACATGGAATGTTTTTCCATTTGTTTGTGTCACCTCTGGTTTCTTTGAAGAGCGTTTTGTATTTCTTATTGCAGAGATCTTTCACCTCCCTGGTTAGCTGTATTCCTAGATATTTTACTCTTTTTGTGGCAGTTGTGAATGGAATTGTGTTCCTGATTTGGCTCTCAGCTTGACTGTTGTTGGTGTATAGAAATACTGGTGACTTTTGCACATGGAATTTGTATCCTGAGACTTCACTGAAGTTATTTAGAAACTTGAGAAACTTTTGGGCCAAGACTTTGGGGTTTTCTTGATATAGAATTATATTATCTGGAAACAGGGATAGTTTGACTTCCTCTCTTTCTATTTGGATGTGCCTTATTTCTTTCTCTTGCCTGATTGCTCTGGCCAGGACTTCCAATACTATATTGAATAGGAGTGGTGAGAGAGGGCATCCTTGTCTTGTGCTGATTTTTGAGCAGAATGCTTCCAGCTTTTGCCCATTCAGTATGATGTCAGCTGCGGGTTTGCGATAGATGACTCATTATTTTGGGTATGTTCCTTCAATACCTGGCTTATTGAGAGGTTTTTTTTTTACATGAAGTGGTGTTGAATTTTATTGAAAGCCTTTTCTGCATTTATTGATAATCATGTGATTTTTGTCTTTAGTTCTGTTTATTTGATGAGTGATATTTATTGATTTGCATATGTTGAACCAACCTGGCATCCCAGAGATAAAAGCTACTTGATTATGGTGGATAAGCTTTTCAATTTGCTGCTGGATTCAGTTTTCCAGTATTTTGTTGAAGATTTTTGCATTGATGTTCATTGAGGATATTGGCCCGAAGTTTTCTTTTTTTATTGTGTCTCTGCCAGGTTTTGGTATCAAGATGATGCTAGCCTCATAGAATTAATTAGGGAGGAGTCCCTTATCCTTATGTCTTTGGGATGGTTTCAGCAGAAATGGTACCAAATCTTTTTTGTACCTCTGGTAGAATTCAGCTCTGAGTCTGTGTGGTCCTGGGCTTTTGCTGGTTGGTAGGCTATTTATTACTGATTCAATTTGGGAGCTTGTTATTGGTCTGTTTAGGGATTCCATTTCTTCCTGGTTCAGTCTTTGGAGGGTGTATGTGTCCAGGAATTTCTAGATTTTTCAGTTTGTGTGCATAGAATAATTAATAATATTCTCTGATATTTGTTTTTATTTCTGCGGGGTCAGGTGTAATATTCCCTTTGTCATTTCCATGTGGAATTGTTTGTGTGGATGCTTTATAGTGTCATCGGTCTGTGTACTTAGGTTCGTTTTTGTCGTGGCTGGTAATGGTTTTTTCTTCCCAAATCTAGTGCTTTCTTTAGGAGCTCTTATAAGGCAGGTCTGGTGGTAACAAATCCCCTCAGTATTTATTTGCTTGTGTGAAAAGAATCTAATTTATCCTTCACTTATGAAGCTTAGTTTGCCTGGATATGAAATTATTAGTTGAAATTTCTTTTCTTTAAGAATGTTCAATATTGAGCCACAATCTTGTAGAGTTTCTGCTGACAGGTCCACTGTTAGTCTGATGCGCTTACCTTTGTAGGTGTCCTGACCTTTTTCTCTAGCTACCTTTAACATTTTTTCTTTCATTTCAACTTTAGAGAATCTGACGATTATGGGTCCTGGGGATGACCTTTCTGTGAAGTATCTTTCTGGAGTTTTCTGCATTTCCTGAATTTGAATGTTGGCCTCTCCAGCTAGATTGGGGAAGTACTCATGGAATATATCCTGAAATATGTTTTGCAGGCCAAGCACGGTGGCTCACACCTGTAATCCTAGCACTTTGGGAGGCTGAGGTGGGCAGATCCCCTGAGATCAGGAGCTTGGTGGTCCCTGTCTCTACTAAAAATATAAAAATTAGCTGAATGTGGTGATGCATGCCTGTAATCCCAGTTACTTGGGAGGCTGAGGCAGGAGAATCACTTGAACCCAGGAGGCGGGGGTAGCAGTGAGCTGAGATAGCACCACTGTGCTCCAGCCTGGGTAGCAGAACAAGACTCTGTTTCAAAAAAAAAAAAAAGAAAAGAAAAGAAGAAAAAAAGAAACATGTTTTGCAAGTTGCTTCCATTCTCCCCATATATTTCAGGGACACCAATGAGTTGTAGATTTGGTCTCCTTACATAAGCTTATATGTTTCAGAGGGTCTGCTTGTTCCTTTTCATTTCTTTTTATCTATTCTTGTCTGACTGTCTTATTTCAGAAAGCCAGTCTTCAAGCTCTAACATTCTTTCCTCAGCTTGGTCTATTCTGCTATTAATACTTGCAATTGCATTATGAAATTCTTGTAGTGTTATTTTTTTCATGTCGGTTATATTCCTCTCTATACTGGCTATTTTGTCTGTCAGTTCCTGTATTGTTTTATTTTGATTCTTAGCTTCCTTGGATTGGTTTTCAGCATATTCCTGCATCTTGATGATCTTCATTCCTATTCATATTCTGAATTTTATTTCTGTTATTTCAGGCATCTCAGCCTGGTTCAGAAACCTTGCTGGAGAGCTAGCGCAATCATTTGGAGGAAAGAAGGCACTCTGATTTTTGAGTTGTCAGAATTCTTGCTCTGTTTTTTTCTCATCTTTGTGGGCTGATTGTTCCTTCAATCTTTGAAGTTGCCATGGTTTGGACTTTTTTTTTTTTTTTTTTTAATCCTATTTGATGACCCTGAGGGTTTGATTGTGGTATAAGGTAGGTTCAGTCTACTGGCTTCATTTTTGGAAGATTTTAGGGGGTCAAGGCTCAGTTTCTAACACCTTGACTGTGCTCTCTACCTGGAGGAGTGGTATTCAGCCCTTTGTTCTCTGGTTCCTCAAGGCTAGCAACCTCCTGTGCTGGGGAGGCCAAGGTGTTCCTGGACTGCTGGTCACAACACTCTGATGGGTTGTGCCAGCCAAAGTGTTTTGTAGGGCAGTGGCAGTGGGATTCATCCTTGTTTGCACTTGCCAGCAGAAGTGGCAGTGGCAGTGGCAGTGCACTGGGGTGAATGCTTGTTGGCAGCGGCAGAGTGCTAGCAGGTGCCAGGGTTCTGGCCTCTGTGTAGGCATTCATAGGACCACTGGAGGAAGCCCAGCTGGGAAGTGGTGACTGGGTGTGCAGTTGCACTGGTAGTGATGTTAGCACATGGGCAAGCGCTGGGAGGTACAGGACAGTGTGCATCCTCCCTGCGTATCATGCGGGTATAGCTGGCCACTCAGGCTGGTGGAGGGTTTACTGTTCTCCATACGTAGTTTTACTTCAACAGCAATGTTGGCTCAGCGGCTGGGCACTGATGTAGGTGGCACTGAGAGGCTCTGTGCCTGCTAAGGCTCCCACTGCAATGGCTTTACAGTGAGAGGGTGGATTGCACTCACGCCAGCAGCAGAGCAGGGCATGGTGCACAAACACACACACACACACACACACGCTAGTGGGGCAGGGAAGGCAAAATCCACCTGTACATACACATGCCAGCCAAGAGATGTGGGTGGTGGCTGTGGGCCTGGAGGAAGCCACAGTGGGAGGAGGAAGCGGGTGGGCTGGTGCATGTCCCTGGAGCCCACTCTGTTGGAGCTCTGTACTGGTCAAGCACAGTCCACCAGTGCAGGAGGTGTCGTGCAAGCCCCTAGAGAACCCAAGACTGCACTGCATGCAGGTGTGGCCAGGCTGGGGCCCCAGGAGAGGGCAGGAGACCAAGCAGAGCTCAGATCACACCGATCCCATCTGATAGGCAAGACTGCACTGCAGAGTTCAACTCTAACTGTTCCTCTCGGGCTAAAGTTTTCTGGAAGCAAGTTGAACCTGGGGGGATGGCCATCCCTGGCTCTGCTCCACTACAGACGCTTCCGCAGCAAATCCTCTGGGCTTCACTTGAACTGGATTGCTGTCTCTACTACTTTTCTAAGCAGCTTTCCCTGCCAACTCAAGTGTCTGTGGTGGTTGAAGGGTCTCCTCCTACTAGAATTCCAGAGGACCATAGCAAGAGCAAGTTGTTCCTTGCCAGTGCAATGCACCCATTCCTTCACAGTCACTAGGCACCAGGAATGAACCCCAATGCATGCTAGCCCCATACAAATTTCCCAGCTTTCTCCCCCTTCATCCTAGCTTCTGTGTCTTCCCACTGTCTGCTTTCAGGGACTTCCCCTTGAAGATCAGTTCGTGTGCCAGTTGTTCCAGACCCTCCATTGCTGCTGCTCCACCTGGCTGCATTCAGTCTGCCATCTTTTGAAATTTTTCTTTAGATTAGCCAATTTATTGGCACAAGGGACTACATTTATTATTTTTGAGGTGTCTGTTTCAATACCTCCACTTTATTTTATTTGTGCCTTTTCTCTTTTTTTCTTAGTCTGAGTGTTTGTTGATTTTAATTTTTCAAAGAACCAACTATTGATATTATTGATATTTTCTATGACTTTTCTATTCTCAATGTGATTTATTTCTATTCCAATATTTATTATTTCCCTCTGGCTGCTAACTTTGGGTTTAGTTTGTTCTTATTTTCTAACTCCTTGAGGCATAATATTAGGCTATTTATTTGGGATCATTCTTCTTTTGTAACATAGGCATTTATTGCTATCAACTTCCATCTTAGTAATGCTTTTGCTGTAGGTCACAGGTTTTGATCTGCTGTATTTCCGTTGTCATTTGTCTCAAAACTTTTATAATTGTGCGTTTGATTTCCTCTGTGACCCATTGGTTGTTCAGGAGCATGTTGTTTAATTTCCACATATTTGTGAGTTTTCCAAAATTCGTCTTGTTACTGATTTCTACTTTCACACCATTATGGTTGGAAACAATACTAGATATAATTTTATGATTCTTGAATTTGTTAAGACTTGTTTTGTGGTCTAACACATGGTCTCTCCTGGATAATGTTCCATGTGCATTAGAGAATTACGTATAGTCTGCTGCTGTTGAAACGAATGTCCTACATGTTAGGTCTATTTGAGCAAAAGTGCAGTTTAATTCCAGTATTTCCTCACTAATATCATGTCTGGTTGATCTCTCCACTGTTAAAAGTGAGGAATTAAAATCCTCTACTATTATTATATAGCTGTCTATTTCTTCCTTCATGTACATTAATATTTGCTTTATATATTTAGGTGTTCCATTTATGAGGTACGTATATATTTATAATTGTTATGTCCTTTTTCTGATTTGACCCCTTTGTAATTAAGTAATGATTTTCTTTGTTTTTCCAAACAGATTTTGACTTGAAATCTATTTTATCTGATATAAGTATAGTCACTCCTGCTCTTATTTGGTTACTGTTTGCATGGAATATTTTTTTCGTTCATTTACTTTCAGCCTATGTGTGTACATAAAGCTAAAATGGGACTCTTGTCAAAAGTATATAATTGGATCTTGTTTTTAATTCATTCAGACACTATTTTTTTATTGGAGAGTTTAATCCATTTCATTCAAAGTTATTACTGGTAAATAATTATTGACTCCTGCCATTTTTGTTAATTGTTTTCTGGTTGTTTTATAAATCTTTATTCCTTTCTTCCTCTCTTCTTACCTACCTCTGTGGCTTGGTAGTTTTCTGTAGTGATAAGCTTTGGTTCCTTTCTCTTTCTTTTACTTTTTTTTTTTTTTTCCTTCGAGATGGAGTCTCACTCCGTTGCCCAGGCTGGAGTGCAGTGGCACAATCTTGGCTCACTGCAACCTCCGCCTCCCATGTTCAAGCGATTCTCCTGCCTCAGCCTCCTGAGTAGCTGGGATTACAAGCACGTGCCACCACATCTGGCTAGTTTTTTATATTTTTAGTAGAGATGGGGTTTCACTGTGTTAGCCAGGATAGTCTCGATCTCCTGACCTTGTGATCCACCTGCCTTGGCCTCCCAAAGTGCTGGGATTACAGGCATGAGCCACTGTGCCTGGCCTGTTTCTCTTTCTTGCTTGTGTATCTGCTGTAGTTTTTTTGCTTTGTGGTTACCATGAGACTTACATAAAAAAACTTATAATAGACTATCTTAAGCTGACAACTGCAGTCTCTTATGAATACTCTAGCCTTTAACCCTCCCCCACAATTTATATTTTGCTCTGTCAGTTTAGATATTTTTGCATTATGTATTCCCTAACAACTTATTGTTGTTTTAGTTATTTTTGACCATTTGAAATTTTAGCCTTCAGAGTAGAGATTTGAAAGATGTATATACCACCATTACAGTTATAAAGTATTCTGAAATTGACTACTATTTACCTTTACTACTGATTTTTTACCTTCACATTTCTTCATGATAGTTATCATTGTCCATTCACTTATGGTTGAAGAATTTTCTTAAGTATTTCTTATAAGGCATGCCCTTTGGTGAATTTCCTCAGCTTTTACTTGTCTGGGAAAGTCTTGATTTCTCCTTCATTTCTGAAGCACAGCTTCGTTGGGTATCATATTCTTGAACGGCAGGTTTTGGCACTTTGACTATATTATCCTATTCTCTCCTGTCCTGCAAGAAATCTCCTGCTAGTATAATAGTGATTTATTTCTTCATCAATTGACATGTTTTTCTTATTGCTTTTAAAATTCTCTGTGTCTTTCACTTTTGACATTTTAGTTATAGTATGCCTAGGTGAGGATCTTTCTGGGCTGAACCTGTTTGGGTACCTTTGATCTTTATGGATCTGAATATCCATAACTCTCCTAAGAGTTAGAAAGTTTTCAGCAATTACTTTGTTAAATAGCTTTTTTAAAAAAAGTTTTAAGACAGGGTCTTGCTCTGTAGCCCAGGATGGAATGCAGTGGCGTGATCTCGGCTCACTGCAACCTCTCCCATCCAGGTTCGAGCAATCCTCCTGCTTCAGCCTCCCGAGTGGCTGGGATTACAGGCATGCATTACCATGCCTGGCTAATTTTTGTACTTTTAGTAGAGACAGGGTTACATTATGTTGGCCGGGCTAGTCTTGAACTCCTGACCTCAAGTGATCTGCATGCTTCGGCCCCAAAAGTGCTGAGATTACAAGCCTGGGCCACTGTGCCTGGCCTACTTTGTTAAATAAGTTTTCTGTGACGTTCTCCAATCATCGTCATCTGAATTCCCATAATGCAAAACTTATTTACTTAGTGATGTCCCGTAAGTCGTATAGGTTTTGTTCACTTTTTTATATTCTTTTGTTATTTTCCCCCTGTGAACGGGTTATTTTAAAAAACCTTTCTTCAAATGCAGAGATTATTTCTTCTGCTTGATCTAATCTGCTGTTGAATTTCTCAGTTGCATTTTTAAAAAATGTTATTCATTAAATTCTTCAACCCCAAGATTTCTATTTGGTTCTTATTTTCTGATATATCTCTGTTCAATTTATCTTTCAGATCATGGATTTTTTCCTGATTTCGTTGAATTATCTATCTGTATTCTCTTGTATCTCACTGAGTTTCCTTAATATAATTATTATGAATTCGTTTTCAGTTAATTCATAAATTTTCATTTTAGGAGGGTCAGTTACTAAAGATTTATTGTGGGCTATTTTTGTGGTATAATGTACTCTAGCTTTTTCATGTTTCTTGTGTTTTTGTTTTGGTGTCTGTACATCTGGTGGAACTCTTATCCCTTTCAATTTTATAGTGCAGGTTTTGTAGGGAAATATTTTCACCTATAGATGGGTCATAGGGACTAAGTTGGGCAAGTTCTTTGGCTCTGATTTTGAATGGTTGCAGTAGTATAGTCTCTATTCAGCTTGGGCCCAGGAGACAGGGATGTACCTATGACTCTGATCCTGTGCTTCTGGGTGCAGTACTGACATGACTCCAAGGAAGACGATTTCTTTCAAAGACTCAGGCCTCCAGGAGCAGTCACAGCTGCAATTTGTGTCCCAAAGGCAACAGGGTACAATGGAAACTCAGGCACCCAGGAGACACGAACTACATGATGGTGACTCTTGACTTTGGAATGGTGGGACATAGCAGTGGCCCAGGCTTCGTGATGTTGGGGCACTAGCATCAAGGATTCAATAATGATGGGCAAAGTTGTGACTTGGGCCTCAGGGGGTGGAAGCATTGTAAAGGTGGCTCCATTCCTTAGGGAGGCAGGGTGCATCAGCAGGTCAGACTCCAGAGGACTGTTCAAGATCCAGGGAAGTTGAGCACTGCTGCTGTTTGGCCCAAAGGATAGGGTGATACAGATGAGTGAAAACTCTGTTTCCCTAGAGGGCAGTGCGCCATGTCAGCTCAGGTGCATAGAGGTTTGTCTGCTCTGCTGGATCAGATTCTGGGTCCCTTCAGGGCAGAGTGCCATGTGGGCTTGGGTGCAGGGTTGTGACTGTTCCCCTGGGCTGAGGCTCTTATTCCTGATGGACAGGTCACCAGGTTGTTTCAGGCACTAAGGGACACAGCTGCTCTGCCAAGTTGGGTGCAGCTTCTCTGTTCGGCCAGTGTACCTGGTACCCAGGGATCAGGATGCCATGTGGGCTCTGATGCTATGATTGTAGCTGTTCACCTAGGCCAAACCTTTAGTTCCCTAGGGGCAGGACACTTGGTTGGTTTAGGCACTGAGGGGACATAGCTACTTCTCTGGGCCTAGGCTCTGAGTAGCTAGGGGAAGATAAGGGATATGGATTTTTTCCTAGGCAACTTTTCCCCAGAAGGTAGAGAGCTGCAGCAGCTCAGCTGAGGAATATTATGTCCATTCAGGGATGAAAGGATGCAGTGGCTACTGGCTCCTGAAACCTGATACACTCTAGCAGTGGCTCTGGTTTCACAATGGCACAGTGCAGTAACAGCTTAGGCCATGGGGGCATGGTACAAATGTGGTCTTCTTCTCTGGAGTAGTACAGCCATGTGAACTCGAGGCAGCTCTTTAAGCTGGGCTCAGAGCCTGAGAGAACTGCAGGATTTCCCAGTAGTGAAGACTTCAGGGGTCCGTGGTAGTGATGGGGGCCGCTGAGGGCTTCCTGGTTACCTTTTCCCTTCAGGAAGAAGCCCCTTCTCTTTCTGAGCTGATCTTTGCTTCGGGGATGAGGAGGTGGAGGCAAGATGTTTTCTTTCCTCCTCTTTGTGGCCATCCTAAGTTTCTGTGTTCCACAGGGTTTTTACCATTCTCTTGCCATATTCTAGCCCTCTTCTTTAGTCACCTTTGTCAAAATGTGGTTATTTATTCATAGCTTTGGTTCCTTTTTGTCAGAAGAATGAGCGTTAGGCACCTTTAGACTGCCATCTTGCTCTGCTGCAGCCTCCTAAGCTATAATATTTTGAATACGACTGAAACTGGGGGATAAATTTGAATGCCAAAGTTGGATTGAATTTTCAACATAAGGAATCATCTCTTGAATTATGTATTATATAATGAAGTGCACTCTTGGTGTAATTAAAGTTTCTTAATTCACAGATATATGTCACTTTTCACGTCATTGAACACTCAAGGGCCTCTAAATGAACTAAAACTAGAAGGTTGTGATTTTTCCCTACAACTGTATTTTTACTTAGCTTTTATGGGAAAGCTAATCTGACAAGGTATTTGAAGGACTGCTGTAAATATTAAAATCTGCCTATTGTTGATAAAGGAATTTCAGAAATTATACTAAGCATATCATGGGGCTGGAAAAAAAAACAGTACTAAATCATCACTTAATAAAAATTGCCTGCTAATTCAGTTTATAAAACTCACAACCTTTGTATTATAATATATCATTTAATCATGAAAAAGTAAATTAGATAACTAAAGTTTTAATTATTCATCAATCACGTAAAACAATGACATATTAATTTCACTATCAAAATGTATAAATTAACATCACAATTTAATGTTTGTTTTTAGTTATACAGTCTATAAATCAGTTTTGTTTATTCTTTTAATTACAGATTGATTTTTCTTATATCAGCATGATCTATTTTAAAACGACTGTGAATAATACGGTGGTTTCATGATAAAAATGAAGGTGAAGCATGGAGATAAGAAAAAGTAATTCCTCCCAAATAGATAATTAGACTTTGAAGCACAGTAATCCTAAAACAGTGACCACTGTGGGGTCTGATAAAGATTTGGATCACTAAAGTTTTGATAGATTCTTATTTAACTCTGCACTTTGCCATAATATTGGAAAACCTTCTTGGCAAAATTTCTCAATTGTCAAAAAAATAGCCTCGGTCATCATCATCACCTTCTACTGAGTTCTTTTTGTGTAGAAAATTATAGAGAAGATTATAAGAGTAAACCTTTACCTAACAAAAGCTTTTTCGAGTTTTCTTCAAAGCATGCATTGAATTTATTTATTTTTATTTGAATTTATTTTTATATTTATGCAAGATTCAATGAACACCTGCTATATGCTAGACATTGAGAGGTGCTAAGGGCATCAAGGTACATATGACTCAGTCATTACCCTCAGTGAGCTTACCATCTAGTGAGGGAATCAGACAAAAACAACTTCCAAGCAACAGAGAAGACACTAGGGGAGGAGAGACCAGCTCTCCGTGAAGTAATGGAAGAGCTCAAAAAGAGCTTCAAGAAGTAGCTTTAAGATGCCTTCAACTGAGTCCTTAAGGACAAGTAGAAATTAACTAAATTTAATTTAGGCAGTCTGGGTAAAGAAGAATCAAGGAGGGAAGAGCATATTTCATATAGGGAAGGGCCTATTAAAATAGGACATTGTGCTTTATTAACTAGAAAGGGCTTGAAAGACCATCAAGTTTATATTCTCCAATTCGTAGATGATGAAATTGAGGGTGAGAAAGAGGCAAAATGATCTGCTAAATTTCCTTTCTCTCCTTCCCCCTGGATAACTCCTAGTCATTCTTCTGGCCTCAAATGACATCTCATTTTGCTACTGGAAACATTCTGGACTACCTTTAGGCTAAGTAGCTGTCCCTGCTCTGAGCTCTATAACACCTGCGTCCTTTCTTCTTTCATAGCACACGTGTGCGTCAGTGTAAGTGATTCTTGGTATGTTTGTCTTCCTGTTACTCTGAAACTTCTGTGAGGGCAGAAATTTAGCACACCATGTTACTCTATGCTTAATTTGTGAATCAGTCAATTAATGAAAATCACGCTATTATCAAAACTTACTTGAATGGTTGGAATAATATGCATCATTTCCATATGATTCTATGTAAGATAACTTTTCTTAACTGAGTGATAAAATTAACAAAGTCAAAATTATAATGGTTAAAACAGGATCTG
This sequence comes from Symphalangus syndactylus, assembly GCF_028878055.3. Lineage (NCBI taxonomy): Eukaryota > Metazoa > Chordata > Mammalia > Primates > Hylobatidae > Symphalangus > Symphalangus syndactylus. Next base: position 53,890,800 of record NC_072429.2, read on the forward strand.
TTTTTATAGTAGATTATGCCAATGGCTTTCTATCTCTGATGTCTAGAATTCTACTGCAAACCAAAATTCAATCACTGTGAATCATTCCTTTTACAATAACCCATGTGGATGGCAAAAAGAAGGAGCACAAAGAAAATAAACATAGGATTTTTGGAGTTACGTAAACTGGAAAACTTATCTAGGCTATTTGGGGACTCTTTCCTATATGCATAAAGGCTTTCTGAAAGATAATTTTTAGATAACTAATAAAATGTTTTATGAAAATAAAAGTAATTGGTGGTTCTTTTTTTAAATCTTTTGTAGTAGAATGCAATGCCAGAAATAGGCTTTTAAATAAAATCTAAGGCCTATTCTTAATAAAGGTACTGGAAAAATTTTATTTTAGAAAAATACACAAGTTTACCTTCTTTTCTTGTCCCTGGAAAATGAATATTCCTTGATACACTATCCTTAATCTCTCCAGGTGAAATCTGTCTTTATTTCTGTAGGAATGATTAACAAATAGTATCTTTGGCTCCAGTCTCTGAATTTTTTCATTTTTTCATGATACCCCAGAGGCAGCAAGTTTAAAACTGAATTAAAACATTTAACATTTTTTTGTTAAACAAATATTTTCCTTTTTAATACAGTTTCTCGTATTTACACTTCTTCTTTTGTAAATGGAATAATCATTCTCACAGTTAAACTAATTCCAGAACACTCTGCTCTCCTTTCCTTACCTCACCTTATTATCAGGATTTGTTGCTTCTTCTATGGAAATAGAAGAAGCCTCCTAAAGGTTCTTCTATTTCAGAGTATTATCGAATATTGAATAATGTTATTGAATAATATTAAATATTATTCAAACCTTTCACTGGGTTTCTTTCCAACCTGTAAACAAATCCCAAATCATTTCTTCAAAAGTGAAGTTCTGATGATATCACTCCTCCTTTTGCTCTGAAACCTTCATTTGCTTCTCATGGTGGACATAATAAAATCTCCTAAATAGCATCTTCAAGGACTTTCATGAACTAACCATAATTAACTTGCAGCAGCATCTACCACTTCTAGCTCTTATGAAGCCTAAACACCAGCCAAACTAGTTTATCCACCATTCCCAAATATACTGTGACTCTGCTACCAAGCACTTGCTAATTTAGCTCTTTCTACATCTATCAGAGTCCTACTCTGTTCATATTGTTTCCTCTGTGATGTTTTGTTTTTTCGTTGCCCTCAGCCCTTGATAATTGCTATTAAACATCAGATGCCTGCAATGCCGAGAAGGCATTCTACAGAATTTTTTAAAATCCGCACAATAATACTAGCGCATAGATGCTATTTTGTAAATTTCACAATTTATTTCATCAATTGGGAAATACTTGCTGGGCGCCTAATATGGGCAGTCACAATGCTTGTTATTGAGAATAGAGAACCTTTGCAATCATGGTATTTGCCCTGAATTAAAACTTAAGAAAGATTGAATAACTTGGCCACATTGAGTAAGTGGCAGAACTGAAACTGCCAAGGTTTGTCTGGATCCAAATTTTGTGCCCATTTCATTATGAATGGAGAAGTTTTGTGCTGTACCTGGAAGAGCTTTTCTAATTACTCAGCATTTCCCTGTCTGCATGACCTATTCTTCAGGATTCTGATACGTTTTTAAAATTGTGAGTGTCACTGGGATCTGTAGGGGTGTGGGGAGGGAGAGCATCAGGAAGAATAGCTAATGAATGCTGGGCTTAGTACCTAGGTGATGGGTTAATATGTGCAGCAAACCAGCATGGCACATGTTTACCTATGTGACAAACCTGGACATCCTGCATGTGTACCCCAGAATTTAAAATAAAAGTCGAAGAAAAAAATAAAATAAAACTGTGTGTGCACTGGGCAGGGAGGGGCAGAGAGTGGTTGGGGTAGAGGTTGAGAAATAATTGGAGTGATCGGGAGTGATGATGAAAAATCCAAATATATTTAAAGAGGTTTCTTCTGAGCCAATATGAGTGACTGCAGCCCAGGTTACACAATCTCAAGAAGTCCTGAGAAAATGTGCCCAAGGCTGGCAAGTTACAGATTGGTTTTATACATTTTAGGGAGACAGGAATTGCAGATAAAATCATTAATCAATACATGGAAGGTATACATTGGTTTGGCCCCAAAAGGCAGGACAGTTCAAAGTGGGTGGGGATTACAAGTCATAGATAGGTTTTAAGAATCTTTAGCTGACAATTGGTTGAGACAGTTAAGCTATTGTCTAGAGGCTTGAAGTCAGCAGAAAGGGATTCCTGAGTTACAAAGGGGTTGTGGAGTCCAAGGATTTTTTTTTTTTTATGTAGATGAATTCTCATAGGTGACAGCCCTCAGAGAGAATAGATAATAAATGTCTCTTTTCAGACTTTAAATGTGTCAGACTCTCAGTTATTCTCTCCTAGATCTGGGAACAGCCTATAAGGGGAGAATTCTGGCTACTTTAATGGAGATTCTCTAGGGATGCAAATTTTTTCCACAAAAGACAATCTGCAGGGACTTTTCAATCTGTTGGCCCTGTGGCAGCCATTTCAAAATAGATAGAAAAAATATATTTTGGGGTAACATTATATAGAGTCAATAAAGAGCCATCTGATGGGATTTTGTGGTTTGTAGGGCATGACTCCTCAGGCCTTTTAGACAGAAGTTTGGGCAAGAGAAAAAAAAAAAGTCAGAGTTTAGTCCTCAGGAGAGTTAAAAAACCTTCCCAGATGTTTTTAACATCATATCCCCCAGTTGACACCCACTATATTAAATATATATATATATACATAGCAAAGCTCCTGCATTATTCTCTATGTAATTGGTTTACATATTCAGTGCATATTACCCTGATTATAGTTTTTCCTGCTTCTCTAAAGAGGAAGGAAAGTCACACTGATTGACTGAATACTGATATTTTGCTAAGCACTGTATGAACATTATCTCCCCATTCTCATAACAAGCCCATCAGAAAGACATTTTTATCCCGATTTTACATATAAAGAACCAGAGACCCAGCTGGCAGCAGGCAGAGATGGAATTTGAACCCAATCTGTGTGTTTCCAGAGTCCTCTCCTTTCTAACATGTGGCCTCCTTGTCTGTATGAAAATGGAGATTCCTTAAAGGCAGAGACCATATTTTCCCTTTTACCCACTAAAGCACTTAACACAATGCCTCACACAGAATATGCTCTCAACATATATTTGTCTAAGGAATGAAGAACCAGAGCAGACCAGGAAACATTTTTTTTGTTCAGAGAAATCAAATAAGCATCAATGTACAAAGCCCTTGAAGAATAAATAAGCCATCTGAAATTATAATGTCAGACACATTATTACATTTCACAGTTTTTCACAATTTGCACATTCCTATTGATCCATGAAATAATTTAATTACATAGATTATTGCATTGTGATAGTTTGGTATTGCCATTTTCTCCAGCATGTTGTTGGATGGAGATAAATTCTTTCTCAGAAAGGAAATATATTACAAAAGAGTCTAAATAAAGATGAAAGAACTTGCATTCAGCTCCTCCATCCTCAGGATAGTATTGGCTAGTTCCCTCCAGCATCTTTTAATGATTTTGTCCAGAGCAGTTTTAAGTATTCCAAGTGGAGCTCCAGTCAGTTCTCAGGGAATGCAATGGAGAAACTGCGATATTTAATGGAAAACTGTTCTAGTTAAATTCTTTCTTTCTTTTTCTTTCTTTTTTTCTTTCTTTCTTTCTTTCTTTCTTTCTTTCTTTCTTTCTTCTTTCTTTCTTTTTTTTTCTTTCTTTCACATACGCTAACAGTTGTTCTCATTAGAATGCTGAAGGAAATCAGAACCTCAAAAATGCCTTTCTAATGCTTTCATATTTACCTTTTTATAAATATAAATTATGGAATAAAATTAATTTTTTCTGTTTATTCTAATTCTTTGTCATTATTGAACTTTGGTCTCTTTAGACAAATACGGTTGCTATATATCCTGTTTTGTGTAGTTTCTAATATTTTCAAAAACATTTTCATATTTAATTTTAAACTTCTTTTGAGGCACATAGGACTGCCTGTTGGGCTTTCTGGTTTCAATTCACAGAAATACGATCAGGTTGCTTCAACTAATGGGTTAAGGACCAATAGGGAAATAATGACAAGGAAACCATCTTAACCTTTCAGGCAGAAGTCACAGAGAACTTAGATACCAAAATTTACATAGTTGATTTAATGTACTTTTGACAGTACATTTAAAGCAGTTTTTTTTTCTTCTTGATAGTTGTGATGAGAGGAGGATAGACATCTATGAATGCTTGTCCCAGAGTCTCTCTGCCTCTGATTTTAGTCTTTTCTCCTCTGAACCTCATGGTTCCCTCTGACTCATGATTCCTACAATTTTATGGCTTTTTTTCTTCAGCCTGTCTTGTTGCCTGTGTGTTTCTGTGCACGTAAGTGTCTGTCCAGCCTATTTGTATTGATTTCATGTCAGGCATGAATCCATGACACAGATGTTATGGGATCCTTGGAGTGTCACTTTTCTGGGCAGAAACCTCTGTGGCTGGTGGCTTCTTTGTCCAAGTTTTGCTCGGACTTGCTGGGCTTGTTCTGCCTACTCAGCATGGCAGACTGTGCTTGGTTCATGCTACAAGCCTGGATCCCACACCTGCCAAGGGTGAGTCAGGCGTGGAGCAGCGAGGGTTGTGTGAGTGAGCATGGGGTCCATCCACTGCACACAGTCAGACATGCCTGCTGCTGCAGCGGGGCAGGCAGCTTCAGGTGCCGGCACAGGTTCTGGCTCTCTGTGAAGCTGTGGCCAGACCAGGCACACCACAAACAGCTTCCACGGTTGGCAGTGGGGAACGTGGTGGCACCTGGAAGCTTGGAGATGCCAGGAACCACAGAGCCCCAAAGAGGGAGTAACAGCCCTGGCTCAGGGAGCTCCCAGGTCTGGGCTCCCTGACAGGTGGCAGATATTCACTCCTCTTTGCCTGCAACATGGTGAGCAAGGGGCATGTTTCAGCCCTTTTTGTCTTAAGGCTCTTTTAGCCTCACCATTTGGTGGGTCCCAAGTTCTTGTCCTGTGACCAGGAAGAATGAAATACTCAGACAAGTAAAGGGTGAGCAAGACAAAGAGGAGCTTTACTGAGCAATAGAACAGCTCAGAGGAGACCTACAGGGGATAGCTCCTTTCTCTAGTCAGGGTGTCCCGTCAAGAGTTCAGCTCCTAGCAGAGAGAGTACCTCTTCTCTGCAGCTGGTCGTCTTATCATCTGTCCCGGTCTGGCTGAGCCCAGGTCTTTTACGGGCCTCAGGGGGGAGGAAGTACGTGACAGTTGGTTCATGGGCGACCATCAGTGGGCCTGGAAAAGGCACCACAAGTTCCCACTCCAGTCCACAGGACTGGCAGCGCAGCCCCGCTCTGTGGCTTGAAGGTGGGGCTTCACCAGTGACCTGCCCCCTTCTGCCCAGGAAACTGCCTCCTGCCACTGTCCATGGCACCCAGGCTCCTCGCACCAAAGGGCACCTGCAGGTCAGCATCTAGCTGCCCTCAGTTCCCTGTTGGCTTCCCTGCAATGCTCGCCAGTGCCCAAAGTCCAGAGGGGGCCGAGGCAGCATGAGGGTGGCATATCAGCACTGTCCCAAGCATGTGCACAGTCAGTCAGGTGGTGACAGTGCTTGGGCTCAGCCCCAACCCCATTCTGAGGTCAGAGCAGGTGTGGGAGCAGGGAGAGGCCAGCAGCAGGCACAGACACCCCCAAGCCTGTGAGGGCAGCAAGAGCCTTCCCAACTGACCATGAGCGCAGAGTGCTGCAGAGACACCTGAGTCCTGTGCCTGGGATGGCAGGGCTCCCACCCAGTCCATGGAGCATGTAGGCAGCCCCAGCCACACTTGTTCATAGCTGGGGTGGGGGGCTCTGGGTCCTTGCTGGGCCCCTCTGCCCAGCCCTCAGTGCTAAACCATGCTGCTCCCCTATCCATGGGTAGCTTGGCCCAACCCCATTGCAGTGGACCCCAGGGCAGTAGGCTCTAGGGCGGACTCCCACTTTTCTCTGCCTCCTGCCAGCTCCATGGAGCATGGCACCACCCTGGGCTCAGCTCCACCTCCTCCCCGTGCCCTCCCTGCAGCAGCAGTGGGCAAGAGTGGTGACACGGGACAAGGTTCTGGAGCAGCAGAGGCTCCAGACCTGTAAGCGGGTCTTGCCTGGCCACATGAGGGTAGGGGTGGTGCAGTCGGCTGCCTCAGGGATGTGGGGTGCAGGGGACCCACCATTGCCATTGCTGCTCCTGCAGCCGCTCCTGCCGCCACTGCTCACACCTCCCTGCTGCAGCCTGCACGGTGGCAGTGGCCATTCCAGATGGCCCACCGCTGCCATCACAGAGACCCAAGGGTAAAGAGGTGTTTTTTTCCCACTTCTTGTGCCATATGAGGCTATCAAGTACTCAAAGTATTGCACACCTCCTGGCAAGTAGAGTTTCATATTATTTCAATGTGACAAGTATGGACATGAGATCTCAGGAAAGTTGCCTGATTTGTTCATGTCCACTCAGTTGCTGGAGGGTGATTTAGATTTAGTGCACAGTTTTCCTGAAACTTATATATTCAATGATCATACAAGGACCTCACTTAGCAAAGCTATACTACTGAAACAGTCATTGCAAAATTGTAGCTGAGACAGTGAAAGATATCTGACCTAACCAACTCCATCTTGCTTCTAGCCTCCAAGCTGTCCCTGTTCATTCCTGGGTGTAGGCTGAACAAGCTTTGAGAGAAACTTAGTTTATAGTTTATGGTTTAGTCCTTTCTCAAAACAAAGCTCCTTCTTACCTGGGGACTAGACTGTCTTTGTGGCTAACATTAGCCACAAGAATAGAAATTATGGTTTAGGAGTCATGCAGCTTGAGGCTACAAGATTCTGATTCTCCCTAAACTGCTTCTAGGATCGTGCTTGAGACATTTTGCAGACCCTGCACTGGATGAATCAGCTGACAACACCCAGATCGATAAGCTGGCTCATCTGATCTTGTGGCCACCACCCAGGAACTGACTCAGTGCAAGAAGGCAGCTTCAACTCCCTAAGATTTCATCTCTGACCTGACCTATCAGCAGTCTTGGCTCACTGGCTTCCCCCAACCCACCAAGTAGTCCTTAAAAACTCTGATTCCCCAAATGCTCAGGGAGACTGATTTGAGTATAATATAACTCTGGTCTCCTGCATAGCTGGCTCTGTGTGAATTACTCTTTTTCTATTGCAATTCTCCTGTCTTGATAAATCGACTCTGTCTAGGCAGCGGGCAAGGTGAACACAATGGGCAGTTACACAACTATGCATATTTAGCTTGGTTTAACTTAATATACTTAGTGTCCCTAATAAGTTATTCATCTTTCTGATCTTCAGTTTCTTTATAAAATCAGAGCCTTATAGGGTTGTTTGGAGATTAAATGATACGATGCACATAAAGCCATCAGCATAGTGCCAAGGGGCTAATGATTTATAGCTATTGTGATTTGTTTCTAGTATCTGAAGTATTTGAACATTTGTATCTTATAATGTCCTTTTTGGGCAAAATTACCCACCAAAATAATTGAGAAGATAAAAATTATTCTTTTTATCTTCTCAGTTATTTTTTCTTTAAAAATGCTCTTCCATTTCTAAAACTTCTTTCAGATTATTAACAGTGATGATAAGGAGGTTGAAATTGAGGATAATGATGACAACTAAGATTTACTGAACAATAGTCTGCTAAGCACTTTACTTAGATCACTGAATTTTTTTAAACATCAACTTAAAGTGTTTATTATTTTATCCTTATTTACAGATGAGAAAACTGAGGCTCTGAGAGATGACATCATAAAGCCTTGTAAGACCCAGGTCTGTCTCACTTTAGTTCCGGAGGTTTTAACCAAGACACTTGCTATTTATTATTTTTCTTTACCACTTTTTTATTATACTTTAAGTTCTAGGGTACATGTGCACAATGTGCAGGTTTTTGTTACATATGTATACATTTGCCATGTTGGTGTGCTGCATTCGTTAACTCGTCATTTACATTAGGTATATCTCTCAATGCTATCCCTCCCTCCTCCCCCCACCCCATGACAGGCCCCAGTGTGTGATGTTTCCCACCCTGTGTCCAAGTGTTCTCATTGTTCAATTCCCACCTATGAGTGAGAACATACCATTTTTGATAGTAGAATCTATTCCTCAGTAGTCATGGGGCCCATAATCACCTAATCACTGTTTTTAATCACCTAGCTACGGTGATTGTTCTAAGATTTGTCTACCTAACCAATTAATTGTCCTCTTGTGTTTTTTGCTTTGTTTTAGTTTGCATATGTATTTATTTTTACACAGATCTAGAAGGCAAATTCCTTATCTCTCTGGCTGCTAAGCTTTGAGGATACTGAACTCCAAATTTCTAAATGTCCATGTCTCTAGTTTCATGTATAAGTCAGTCTGACAATCAATTGACAGCAGAGGAAGTAAAGCAGGGTAAGATAAGATGAAACCACCTTTGCAAAAATCATAACAGTGAGAAAATTATGACAGTAAAAGAGATCTGATCTAAACCTCCAAACTGTGCTTGGTCATTCCTGGATATGGGCCAAGCTAACTTTGGGAGAAATTTATAGTTTAAGTGATAGTATCCTTTCCCAAAACTAAACTGCCTTTGTAAAACTAAAGAAAGGCCAGGAGGTTAGGATGGAGTCCACTAAAATGTAGGTGTAGTTAAGTGATTAGCATCCATTATTTTGGAGGTCATGAGATGTGCAACTTCCCAAATTATTCCTGCAAATAACACTGAAGCAAGAAATTTTCCCTGATCCCTTTGTGGGTGGGAACTGGAGTGCATGGGTGCTGGCAGGGGCAAACTCCACTCACTTGAACCTGCTTTGCTCAACCCCTTGAGGGAGGGAGTATACAGGTGAGGGGGTGCAGGAGCTGGGGCAAGCACTTTTGGGTGCCAGCAGGAATGAACTCTGTACCAGCCCCACGGCAGCATCTAGGGGGGTGCCCACGATCCCTGAAGCCCCAGAAGGAGTGTTACAGTAAGCGCTCTTTTAGCTTTGCCATCTGCAGATGGCTTAAGTGTTAACAGCTCAGTGAAAAGTCAGTGTGACAGCTTTTTGCGCCCACACCCAAGTTCTCGTCCAGTGTCCAGGAGGAATGAGTTCGCATGAACAAATTTGAAGGATGGTGAATGTGGGGGATTTTATTTCCAATGAAAGTGGCTCTCAGTGGGAAGGGGAGCTGAAAAGGGGATGCAGCAGGAAGGTAATCTTCCCCTGGAGTCCAGCCACAGCTAATCTCTTCTGCGAAGCTCTGCCGTCAAGCCATGTCTCTGAAGTTAAGTTGCTTCTTTCCAGTATTCAACTGTAGTCCTTGACATCCAAATGTTTCTCCTCTTCTCTGCTGGCAGAGCCTGGGGTTTTTATGGGCACAGGATCAGGGGTGGGGTAGGACATGGGTAGTTTTGGAAAAGGCAATGTTTGAGCAAGAAAACAGGAATGTATGTTCTCACTTTGGGCTGTGGTTCCAGGCTTGAGGCTGGGGCCCCTGCTGAGGCCCCACCCTCTTCTGCCCAGAATTTTCCTGCATTGTGTCTCTATCAACATCACTATTGTAGAACCTACAATAGGCCTTTTGAGATATCTTTTCAGGCTTTTCCGTTTCTGACTACCGAATGGCCCCACCCAGACCAGCAACTCCTCTGTGGTCCCCATCCAGAAGCTGACTCAGTGTATGAGGGCTGCTTTTGATACCCCTATGATTGTATCCCCAACCAGTCAGCATTCACCCTTTCCTAGTCCCCAGCTCACCAAACTATCCTTGAAAAATTCTAGTCCCTGAATTGTGGGGGAGGCTGATTTGAGTAATAACAAAACTCCAGTCTCTCATTTAGCCAGCTCTACTACTGGCTATTTTTCTCTACTGCAATTCTCCTGTCCTGATAAATTGGCCTTGCCTAGCCGCAGGCAAGATAAGCCCATTGGGTGGTTACAAGTACAGTCTTGATGGTTTTGTATACTTGGATCTTGTTGTTCCTAAGAGAGCAGTGCCCCTACTTTTTTTTTTTTTTTTTTTTTTTTTTTTTTCCTTGAGACAGAGTCTTGCTCTGTCGCCCAGGCTGGAGTGCAGTGGCGCAATCTCGGCTCACTGCAAGCTCCGCCTCCCGGGTTCACGCCATTCTCCTGCCTCAGCCTCTCAGAGTAGCTGGGACTACAGGCGCCCGCCACCACGCCTGGCTAATTTTTTTGTATTTTTAGTAGAGACGGGGTTTCACCGTGGTCTCGATCTCCTGACCTCGTGATCCGCCCGCCTCGGCCTCCCAAAGTGCTGGGATTACAAGCATGAGCCACCGCGCCCGGCAGTGCCCCTACTTTTAAAGGTTTTGTGTAGAATTAGATTTATTAAGATATACAGCATTCACGGTTCTTTCAAAGCTAGTTCAAGTTCTGTAATTTGCCAGCAAAGCATTTTAACTAATAAAATACTATTACCTCCTAAAATGAAAAGAAGCAGAGTATAAGATTACACAATTTATAAAATAAAAAAATTACAATAAAAAACAAAAAAATAAAATTAGAGCCATAGAAAATATTTCATAGGAAATTTAAAAAATTACAGTGTAGAAAATGATTACTAATGGTGTTAAATTAAGTGTAGCCTAAAGCGACCTCATTACATATTTATTTTCAGTTTAGACTAAAGGTTTCTCCATTCATAGTGAACTGTAACTTAAGAGAATGTTCAAATAGACTGTCACCTATTGCTATAAGAGGTAGCCAAGTCTGCCAGTCACAGGTGGACAACTGTTCAAATTGTGTTTAAATAAGGCCAACACCAAACAGTAACCAATCCAATTGTTTCTGACCTCACTTTCTTTTCTGTATGTCACTTTCCTTTTTGTTTGTTCATAAATGTTTTCTGACTCTGTGGAAACCCTGAAGTCACTCTGAACCTACTCTGATACTGGGAGCTGCCTGATTCATGAATCCTTCTTCGCTCAATTTAGCTCTGTTAAATTTAATTTATCTAAAGTTTTTTTTTAATAATGGTGATTTCAGAAATTGAAAATTTGTGATTTTGTAAATAAGTATGCTTAATTTCCTAACAAGGGTTCATTTCATGGTGATTATGATTGGTAATAAACTTAAAATCTTGTTCATTCATTTACATTCATTTACTTATTCATTTACCAGCTACTATTTATGTGCCATAGTATTTTGGCTTTCCTGTTAACCAGAATATAAAAATGAATAAGACATAGTTCCTGCCCTCTTGGAACTCACAAGCCAGTTATGGAAACAGATAATTATGGAACTATCTCCTAGTCCTACAGAAAAGATACCATGGGAGCAACAAGGACTAAATGACTCTAATGAAAATTAAAGCACTATGTCAAGAGAAGACTTTGTAAGCATAACATAAAAAATAAAAATCATAAATACAAAGAGGGTTAATAAATTTTACTCTATAAAAATAACAAATAAAAAATCAAAAGCAAACAATATTCCATAAAAATGTTTACCTCACAAATGGCAGTGTACGTAATATAAAATAAACTCTCACACATGATAAAAAAAACCCACAATAAAATGGGCCAAAGGTGTACACAAGGCTGTTCAATGATCCCTGTAACTATATTGGCTGTACAAATGCCAATAAACACAAAAGAAGACATAATGCCATATCAGGGAAAAATACAAATTAAGACAAGAATAAATAATTTTCAAATATTAGATTGGCAAAGATTAAAAAGATTATTAATATTGATTCTCTGTTGGTGAAGATATGAATGTAAAACAAAGTTTCACATACTTTGAGGCATTTATTCAAGCTTTTTGGAAGCCAATTTGGAAAAAGACATCAAAAGTAGAACTCTAACTCAGCAAATGTTTTGTATTTAAACCAGCCTATATTTAATTTAAAAGATGACAATTACAATGCTATATAAATGTATTATAATGTAATTATAATATTGGAGCCAACTTAATTATATTCTGAGAACTAATTAATGCTATGTAAAAAGGAATATACACACACTTAAGTGTACACGGGAACGTTTGTGTAGACATAGACTACATACCAAAATATTGTCCACAGCCACCTGAGAAGTGGTAGAATAGAAAATCTCAATTTTTACTTAGACACAGCTGCCTGTTTTTGTCCATTTAAACAAATGAGTTTGATTTAATTATATACTGAAAATACTAAAAAAAATTACATAAAATTATGAAAAAGAGGATGCACAATGTGACTTTACTATGAAGATGGTGTCACTTTAGCTTTTTACTCAGCGAAAAATAGCCATTAAATGAAAAGTGGAGGGTATTCTGTAAAGGGAAGAAAATTCATAGAGATATGAGAGAGTAGATGATAGGGCACAAAAATGGCCCAGGAAACACAGGAGAAGTAGCAAAAACCAAACACCTTAGATCTCAATGCTCTGAAATTTTGCATAATGCTATTGGAGGTTTATGCTTTCATCACTTGCAAAACTGTAGTTGTTTTGCTACATATGTATTTTTTCTAGGATCTTTACCCTTGAGAAGTAAAGGTATGCTTTATTATCTGTATCAATAATAATAATAGCAATAACAGGATTTGTTTTCACATAGAAATTCTACTTCAGTTTTCTGCACTATGAAACAGAAGCTTTTGGATGACAGAAAGAACCAGCTAATCGGGTTATCTAATCATTCCCTTCTTTCTTCTTTTATACCACAGTCCCTATCTATTTCTAAATGACTTAAACAATGGAGATCCTCTTTCTCTTGTAGGGCCAAACTACCAGATGATAGATTTAATTTCCTGAAAGTGTTCATGATATCCACCTAAAACACCAGTCTCTAATTATAACACTGACTCCTTTATACCTTTGTTTATGATTTTGTAGCTCTCCGATGGTGTATTTTTGGCATTATTTAGATATTTTTGAATGCACATTTCATTTTTCTTCTGCTTATGTCATAATTTCTTGATTTAATTTGCGAAATTTTCCTTGCTAGTAAATTGAGACCGTAACATTATGTAACCCATAATAAATTTATCTAGAAAAATTAAATGCTAAATAAATTAATGTTATTATGCATAACACCATCAGATTAAAAAAAAGTGGTTATAAATCCAGATTTCCTACACCTAGCATTTTCCCTAGTAATACCTTACTTTTAAAATGGGGTAGTCATTGAAAGGAAAGGGTTCTCCACATTATGACACATGCTTTAAAATTCACAGCCATTTCTCATACCTTAAAAAGCATTTTGTGGGCTGTGTGAGGGAAAAGTGGGGGATGGGACAGTCTCAATAGGTTCTGCATTAGCTCATTAAATACTAAAATACCATTTCTATTTTACATAATTTAACACGGCAAACTATAAAAAAGGTGAAACTGGCAACCCCTAGGCATGCGTTTTAAAACATCCTCATTTAGATGCTAATTTTGATTCTAAGTGTATGACTGGCTTAAAAAAAAGCCATTAACAACGGGCCAGATTACTTAAAAGGGATTATTAGGCAAATATGTGAGGGTGTTCTGATACCAAGTGGCCTCTTTTATGACCAAATACAACCACCTCAAGTAAAAAGGGATGAAGGTATTTGTTTTAAAAGGAAACTGAAATCACACAATAGGTTTTAAAAAAGAAAAAAGTAGATAATAATCACCCTAAACATAAAATGTGCAACTAATAAATAAGGTTACCTTTTCCCTAGTGCTAGAGGAATATGAGTTACTGTAACGTCTATAGCATTTGAAAATATGAGGCACGGTTGGTCAGACACAGCCTTGTAACAAAAATCTGTTTAATAATTTCTTACACTGCCTTTTGTGTTAATGAAGTCCCCACCATGACAGAAAAAGTGAAACAAGAAAAATAACAGACAAGAAAGGAAAGTATGTTATCTTCAGCTGAGATTGAACTGATGACTGGCAAAAATGATGATATATTAAAATGAGACCTGTCAGACAAAAGAGATATATGTAAATGTACGATACTGTATAAATAAATGAGTTGTAGAGGATGGGCAGATGATTATGTAGGTACATCACAGCCAAGCAATGCTGAACTGGCCTTGAATATGGTTCCCTGCTAAACACACGCACATTTCTCAGTATGAGAAGGACAAAGGAAGTTTGACCAGTGAAAACATGCAAACCTATAGAAACAGTCATATTTTCCCTTTGAAATTATTAGACAATTCATCTTTCCCTTCTCATCATTGGCTTCTCTGTGTTCAGTTTCTTATAGCTTGAAGTTCTCCAAGAAGCTGCTAGACTACAGTAATTCTCCCTTATCTATGGTTTTGCTTTCTACAGATTCGGTGGTGAACCGAGCTCTGAAAATATTAACATATTTTAAGAGAGAGAAAGAGGAAGACCACATTTACATAAGTTTTATTATAGTATATTGTTATAATTTATTGTATTATTACTCTTGTTTATCTCTTACTGTGCTTAATTTATCAATTAAACTTCATTATAGGCATGTATGTATGGAATCAAACATAGTAGATAAAATGTTCGGCTCTATCCATGGTTTCAGGCATCCTCCAAGGGATCTGGAAGGTATCTCTTGTGGATAAGGGGTGCTACTATAATTTACTTCAATGGCTTTTTCATTGTGTGATTGCTAATTGTTTAATTGTTTTATACCTCTTACAACAATATAAACAATTGTGGGATAGGAAAAAATAATTTTTTTCACTACCCTTCATAGTCCTTAGTTGAGACAAATCCCTGTATCAAAAGACAGATTAACAAGAGAAAAACAAACAGAAGTTTATTAACATGTATACCTCACGTACCCACACATGCAAAATGAGTAAATCTCAAAGAGGTGACTTCTAATTTAAGCTTAAATACCATCATCTACTGAAATAAAGAAAGAAGGGTGAGGGCAAAACTAGGTTATTAGGAGGTGGCCAGGAAAATCACCTTAAACAAGGATGAGGTTTTTATGCAGATTTAAGTCAGTGCCTTCTCCATTGATACGAGTCAGTAGATTTAGAATCATTCTCTTCCAGGTACAGAGAGGGAGATACCCTTACAAATGGAGGTTTCCTTTATAAATATACATTTCTCTTACCAAAGGGTAATTTCTATTTTCAGAGCTTCTCCTGTGTCTGCAGTTTCTCAAAATAATCAGCTCAAAATAAGCCTTAGGCCAAAGAGGCATATTTTGGGGTGGCATAATTTCAGTTTTCTATACTCATATTTTGGGTTTAGCATAATTTTGTTTCCTACAAAGTAAAGGGTGAGGGGTTATTTCCTACTCATTTTCTTTTGTAGCTTGCAGAGTGCCTTGCCTATTGCTACTTAGTGAGTTCTCATTGAATGCATGGGTGGATGGATAGTTGGATGGATGAATGAGCAATTTCAGATTTTTTCTCATCGCCAATTAAATTTTAAAATAATATTCACCCGGACACCCAAGGTACCTTTTATCTTTCCAGATTCTTTTTTATTCCTTCAGATTACCCAATATTCTGTAGCCAAAATGGCTGGCTCACTGATTCCTGAATCCACCCCTCCCCTGCCTGTTCTGTGTGCCTTGGCCCATGCTGTGAACTCTATCTGGAATATCATTTCTACCCTCCTGTATATCTGCCTCTCAAAATCCTATCTGCTTTCAAGTTCCATCATAAACATCAGCTTGTCCATTAAACCTTCCTCTTGACTGAGTATTATGTATCTTTTCTTTCAACTTTCTACTTCCTATCACTTCTTTCAACAATGATGTCTGCAATATTCTGTTTTATTGCAATATCTCTCTCATTTTAAACTCTCAAGTTGCTTAGTTTTCTTTCTTATTATTGTTATTATCCCTCTTTATTTTTTTGTCTCATTTTGGCTGTTTGATAATTGTAACTGTAATAGGTTCACTGCCTGATGCACACAGCAAGTCGATACACCAAGATACCTGGTTGTAGAAGAGAAAGAGGATTAACACTAGGGTCACCAAATGAAGAGCGGGAAAGGAACCTCAAATTTGTCTCCCCGAGGAGTTTGGTGCTAGAGTTTTTAAGGGTTGTGGAGCGTGCCAAAGTGTGGAGATTGCTGACTGGTCAAAGAGTACAAAGTGAAGTCATGGGACAGAGAGGTGAAGAAGCTGTATTCTCATGCAGCTCGCATTACTCTGTGGGGGTCTTCAAACTGGTTGCTAGAATTTGGGATCTGAAAAACATCTTAAGCAATCCTTAAACAAAAGACTTATGATTCTAATGTCAGGGATCCTGTCTATAGGTACAACAGGGATGCAAATCAATTTTTATAGTCTTATGACCCTAATGTCAGAAATCCTATCTATAGGAATAATGGAGATGCAAATGATCAGGATCTATTGCTGTGTGACTTTTGGCAACAAGGAAATGGGCCAAAGTGCAACTTGATTAATGCTTAATTGTAACTATATTTCTGTCCAGAATCTGGCGTGTATTATAATTCTTGTCAACCCTGTAGGGACAGTTTCATCATAAACTTTTTAAGGGTAGAAAATGGAGTATGATTTATGTTGCTCTCTCTAATATTGTTTTTCAAACTGCAGATTTCAACCCATTAATGGGTTCTAAAATTGATATAGTGAGTTGATCACTTTGTATAAAGTAGATTATAATAATAAGTTATTAATTAGAGTAGGATAGAAAATATCAGAATGCATCACACTTATTAAGGTTAAATATTGTTTCATGAAATCTTCTTTGAGTCATATAAATATATTTCTAAGCATACACTGTGTCACAGTATAAAATACATTTTTACTGTTTCTTGGAGTGAAAATTTTCAATTATTGCCTGAGCTTTTAGCTCAGTTACTTGTACATAATAGGCAAATCAATAATAATTTTTAATAACAGAATGAATTTCTATGAATGTCTTTATTTTAAAATACCTTATGCATATTCAGTAATGCATATCTCTGCAGATAGATTTTACTGTCAAAATAACATTGATAACCATTACTTCACTTCAGGAATGATAGAAGAGTTAACATTGACAATTCAGAGAAAAATGCTGTTAAAGTGTAAAGTATCTTTACTTTTTAGGGGCACTTTAATGCTTAGCTTTTGAGGTTTTTCTATTTGAATAGTGTGGTCCATTTCTATTCATTCCTAATGGTTTTTGTTTCTTAATTCTAGTCTCATGAAAAGGCTCTAAATAAATGTAGATTTCAATTAAAAGAGGCTAGACTGTTATTTATAATTAACCATCCTAATAGTATGAGATTGTTTACTAGCCAAATGAAATAGAAATGGTGGCTTTTACAATAAATTCAGGGTTGGAGCTTGTTGCAGCATATTTGACTTTCTGTTATGCCAACACAGCTGGAGGCAGATGGTGGAAATGGTTCCGAGCTGCCTGCCCATGAATAATGGTAGGCAAGGAGAGCTCAGCCCTGCGGGAGGGTTCTGGCTCTGCCACTTTTAGGAGAGACTCAGAAATACCTCTTTGTGTTTAGAGTATTGCTACCTCTGAACAGGATAGAGACCCCCTGCTAAAGAGCAGGAAATAGGGAGCAATGCAGTTTGAAATTAAAGTGATTACTTCACACACAAACACCCACACCCCATAACAGACAGCACATGGGCTGTGGAGTCTGCCTTCCCTTTCGACTGGGAAACCCTATGCTCCTTTTTTTTTTTTTTTTTTCACTTTTACCTTCGTGGGCACCATAATCTTCTATCCCTGTTGTTAATTTTGACACACTTCCAACACTTGCATAATAATGTTAAGAGAATTGCAGTCTTAGGGCTTAATGTTAACAAACTTATCCAAGTTGATAAGATGGAGTTGACAACACTGCACACACATTTATGGGGGTATGACTGCTATGATCACTGGCATCTCTGTTTTGTATACCTTCACCTCTCTCATTTTCATTTATCATTGTATTTTCTCACTTCTTTTCAACATTTCCTGCTCACTAATACATTCATGGATTTGGCAGAATATAGTGGTCTGTAGCAATGCTTTGGTCATCAACCACTTTGGCTATCACTTCCATACCATTGTCATAGGTAACGTCTTTCCTCTCCTGTGTGCCTTCAACAAGGCTAGCATCACAACCAGATAGGACTGCGCTGACCTTTAAAAAATTTTAAAGATGTTTAAATTATTTAGTTTGAAGGTTATTATTTATCTTCGTTAAAGACTTCAAGTCAATAAGAATTATTTTTCAGAAGATAGTATGCTATCCTCCAGTTAAAGGGGAATAAAAATAATTTTGTCAAAATGTTAGCATCATTTTTACCTTAGTCCTACTTCAAAGTATTTGGTTTGGATGATTACAGATTGTTCTTTGGCACTAAACACATCCCTAAATATCAGCAATGTGACCTAAAACTGTGCTATCCAATATAGTAGTCATTAGTCATGTTTTAGTTCTAATTTAAGTGAACTGAAATAAAATAAATTCTATTGCTTAATTAAACTAGTCATATGTCAACAGATCAATGTCCTCATGTTGCCAGTGTCTGTCTACCCTTTTGGAGAGTGCAGATATAGAACATTTCCACTGCGGCAGAAACTTCTTTGGGTAGCACTATTCTAGGGCCTTCTATCCTTAGTCCTATACTTGCAGGATTCCAGGATAGTATGCAGCACCCCTAAGACTACTTTAAAGAGTTGTATACTAGCCTCAAATTGTTCACTTGACATTTTTTTTGTTTCTTCTTTTGTTCTTTTTAAATTTGTGTTATTTAGGAATCAGAAATCTCCAAGGGCACTTTGTTGAAATCATAAGTAGTGGAGTAGAAAATGATACAATTTTTCAGTAAATATTTTTGGACTACATAGTTGAGGCCATACAATGTGCTAGGTATTGCAGATAACATAGCTAGGGAGAAAGATATAATCTCTGCCTTTATGGTGATAACATTGCAATAAGGGGCACACACAAAAACCAAATGCATATATCTCTGAGATGTGTGTAGAATCCCAGATTCTCTCCCTTTTTCTAATGGAGAATGGAATAGAAGTCCAGAAGTGCTGAAGATGAAACAAACCATTTGAATTGGGCTACCAATTGTCTGGTGATTCATTTAGATTTAGAGGTATCTAATATTTTTACGTCAAACTGAAGAATATCCTTACAACCTAAACACATTGCAGCTTCTGGTAAGAAAAAGAAAAAAAATAGGAAGAATAGATGAAGCTGAAGGCAGGTAAGGTGAGAGAGTAAGGGACATGCCTGTTTTAGAGTAGACCTTTGTAATGGGTCTTACAAGAGGCTTTCAGAATTCTGGTCTGTCACAGGGAAGTGTGAGCCATGCATTCATTCATCTACTTGGTCATGCATTCATTCATTTACTTGTTCATTTTTTTCTATTCAGCATTTTCTGTGTTTGGTAATGTGCCCTAAGAGTAAAAGAACTTCAGGATCCATTTAATTTTAATCTGTAGTCATAAGACAGCTGGAATACACTAGAATTGGATCCAAAATTTAAATGTCCCATTCACATAGTTAAATCAAAGAGGTGGGTGATCCCTTTTCCAGTATATTGTTATGATATCCACTTGAAAGTTCAAAACCTTGGAAGAGGCCGGGGTGGTGGCTCATGTCTGTAATCCCAGCACTTTGGGAGGCCGAGACAGGTGGATCACTTGAGGTCAGGAGTTCGAGACCAGCCTGGCCAAAATAGTGAAACCCTGTCTCTACTAAAAATACAAAAATTAGCCAGGTGTGGTGGTGCATTCCTGTAATCCCAGCTACGCGGGAGGCTGAGGCAGGAGAATATTTTGAACCCAGCATGCGGAGTTTGCAGTGAGCTGAGATCACGCCACTGCACTCCAGGCTAGGCAACAGAGTGAGTGAGACTCCACCTCAAAAAGAAAAAACAAAACAAAAAACCTTGGAAGAAGGCATGTATGCCCCCAAATGCATTTGTTTTTATCCTGTCTTTGTCTATTAAACATGGACATTGCCTGACCCATAAGTGGGGGTTAGGGATTGATTTGGGAGAACATGTTGAATGTCTTCAAGGTTTTGTCTAAATGGGCATTGAGATTGCTAGTGATGGGGTTCAGAACGTGCTACCCCAAAATATCGCACTTTGAATACTGAATATTTTAAACTGAAAGAATTTGAGAAAGAGGGCAGAAACAGAAAGTTCACTTTCACTTTCTCCTATCTTTCTCCCCTGAAGCAGATCAGAAGAACCTCATGTGAGAAGTGTTCTCCCTTATCTAGAGAAAAGAAGCATCTTTGTCTCCAAAGATGAAGAAACACAGAGAAGAATCTGAACGAACAAGCTTGCTAAGTTCCCCCCATTTATTACCATTAGATCACACTCTTTTGCCCTATCATATTTCTCCATAATGGCCTACTCTTCATCAAACCTACTATAAAATACTCCGATTTACCCATTTTGGGGGGGTCTTCATTTCCTTATGAAGACTCTCATGTCAGGTAAAACTCATATTCAGTATTTGCATACTTTTATTTTGTAAATCTTTGATTATTGGGGCCTCAGCCATGAATCTAAGATAGGTAAAGGAAAAGATATTTTTCTTCCCCTATATTAGATTGCTACATTTTTTCCTGACAACTGAGAGATAAATTGATCATCTGTAGTCAGATAGTCTGGTGTTAATGGCACTTCTTTCTAGACAACTCCTCAAACGACTTCTAAATAACTTCTTGAGTGATGATGTTTCTATCCTTCTTACTAAAAAAAACCTCGTCCTGCTTAACATATGCTTTGCTAATTTTGTGTTTCTAACCCCATCACATTGTGTGGCATCCTTAACAAAATCAGTACATTTCACTTACTTCTGTGACTGATACATGAAGCACAGGGATCACACTTGAAGTAACAAAGCTCTGAAGCCTCATTTCAATACTATTTAGTTGGTTACCTGTGTAGTCAGTTGAACGCCCAACCCATATGTCCTATGAGAGAAGGAATCATATTTGTCTGGTCCAGAGATGGTTCCCCATTACCAAGCATATGACTCAAATGTAATTTGCCATCACTACACTTGCAAATACACACACATGTAAGCGCACGCACACACACACACACATTGTTGGAGGGGTGAAAATGGATAAGTCAATCAGCATGTAATCTTGATCTTTTCTCCTACAGATAGCTTACTGAAATTTAAGTAGACGTAATTGGAGGGTACTCTAGTGTTTATGGAATATTGTATAGACTCCATTCTTCCTTGATGTATTTTCAAAGAAGGTTCTCTGTAGTTATTTTCTCTTCTGTCAAAAGATAGGGATAGTGCTGGTGCCAGGTTCTCGACACTGAAATGAGCCTAATGGTTTGGGTTATAGCTTGGGGTTCTTTTAGGTGGGTATTCAATTGGCAGTATAATTCTTGCTGGAAGAGCAGATTTTCTGAGTTTGAATCCTGGCTCCACTGCTTTCTAGATTTTTGGACTTCAGCAAAGTTACTTAACTTCTCTGTGCTTCAGTTTTTATTTGTAGAATAAAGATGATAATTGTACCTATCTTACATACATTGTAAAATACTTTAAATTGTTCCTGGCACACCGAGTGCTCAATTAATTTTAGTAATTGTTATTATTATTTTATTTTCCCAAGATTCATAGCTTATTGCCAAATATAATACGTGCTTAAAATTGAAATGAACAAATGAATGAGTGTGTGGTGAATACCTTCTTCTGCTTAGAAAAGATATCTGTGAGTTTTTTTTTTACTGCTGCTAGAATAGAAGTGTATGGAGAAATGATATATGTCCATCCAGCTTTCATGACCCTTACTCAATGGAAGAGGGAGGTGAGAGCAACATAAGTAGCCTTTTGCTTTCTAAAATTGGTTATTTTACTGCAATTCATTAATTGCTTTCATTCTGCCACATTTATCTATCATTAAATTGCAGAAAATATATTATTTTTACACTTATTGAATGAAGAAAGTGGGAATTTGCCTGCAAGGAGTAGATGGGAGTGGATGCAAATATTTATTTTATTAAAATAATTAAAACATATAGAAAAAATAATACTAACAATATCAAGGATAATAACAGTTGGCATTTATTGAGTGTTGTGTGTTCAATTAATTTATAATTAATTCATATATACAATCTCATTTAATATTTACAAGACCTCTATGAAGTAGAAGTTAATATTACCCCATTATGATGAAACTAATATTTGAGAAAGTTAAGTACCTCCGTCAGTGTCACACATTAAAAGAGGTGTTTGGAACCGGCTAATCTAATTTCATAACGTGAAAGCGTAAAATACTGTCGTAGGTTGAAAAAAACAATGGTCAATTAGCAGTGTGCTGTTAAACCAGCTCTCTGAAAACAAAAGCAAAAGTTTTGATTTGTAGCATATGCTGATTTCCAAGTTGGAAATGCTCCCACCATAGCCATGGTCAACTTCGAGATGACAGTGTGATGTCTACTGGCTCCCAGAATTCATGAACCTTAACAGTCAGCTCTGGCCGCTTCAGCCCAGCACTGGTGGAGGTAACTAGCCCCTCAGTGTGGCTCAGGGGCTTGCCAAAGATGTGCAGCAGTGGCAGTGGCATGAATAGGCAAAAAGTTATGATGATGCACAATAGGGACAACATTTCACCACGGGCACATGAAAGAAAAGAAAAAGTACCTGGACAACACCAAAGAATGATTATGGTTTGGGAGGAAAAAAAATGATTTTAAGCTCATTTGGCAGAGAAGACCAGGAGCCAGATGCTGAAAGTGATTTGAACTTGGTCTAGGGATTTATGATATTTAAAAACAAACCCAAAACCTTCCTTATTAACATACGAATTTGGTGGCAGAAACACTTATTTACCTTAACTGAGAGAGGAAATAGACAAAACTATAGCCACATTTTCTGTTTCTGTGAATTCATAGGAACTTTCCCACAGAAAGATGTCTGAGCTTTGCTGGAAGGTGAATTCAACTTTGAAAATAAAAAGAGAAATTCATTGCTCATTTAGCTACCTTAAATCATCTCTAGGATAAGATATTATATATGTATATGCATGCATAAAACATACATATGTATATGTAGAGAGACATATATATGCAATACATGTACATACATAATTCATTCATCTATGAGATATTAGTTGAAGCACCATTTGGTACATTGAAGTATCCAGCTTTACATTTTCCAAATCTCTACTAGCCCACTCTTTCTAATGTTCACCTTCTGGAACCACGCAGGTTGCAAAGTGAATGGAAATTAGCTGTCTATGGGTGTTCATCAGACACTGAAGAATACAGTTGGGTTGCAGCAGCTGTTATTTTCTGGCAGAAACCAAATCATTTGGAATGCTGCAGAAAGAGAAGCTTCCTGTCAACTGGTGGCACTTACCACAAGGGAGCAGAGGCCTTTTTACGCCTGCTCTTAATCTGCAAGTCTAGAAATTCACTCATTTTTCTTACTCAGCAATGTCTACTTTTCTCATTAACAAGAGAAATCTATGAACAGATTGACTGTGTTGTTCCTGCAGTGTCTGGAGAGACACGTGTTTGCATATGGGGGTGAGATGGGTAGAATTGGCTCCTTTTAAAGATTTTCCTGTAGTCTTCTGTTTAACCTGAAATAAGCACATGGTAGTAGAAATGTACAGAAAAGATTATTAGTCTATGCTACATGAACAAGATTCCATTATTTCAGAGTAAATTAAAGGTAGCCAGAAACGCTGTCAGACTTTGGCATGATGAAAGGCAGGTGAAAGTTAAAGGAAAGACACAATAGTTTCAATTACTTTGAATCTCATAATGTCAAAGTTATGATACCCTTTGTTGCTTAACCAGTAGAATTGGTTTTAAGCCCTTTATACTCAAGTTCTTCTTGATGAAACAAAAATATGAAAAATTGCTTCTTCATGGGACACAGAAGACTTTGTAAAATACAGTGTAGTTTTCTGTAGTTTTATATGAGGTTCTGCTTTCTACTATTTTACAATAGCTGTGCTCCACCTTCATACCTTCACCTATGTTAGAACTTCTGAGAAGCTGAAGCATCACATATAAGAAGGTCTGAAGAATAATATCACTTGGGTTAACATGGGTCAGTTGTCTTTGGATTGTTTTATCTATCTATCTATCTATCTATCATCTATCTATCTATCTATCTATCTATCTATCTATCTATCTATCTATTTATCTGTCTATCATCTATCTGTCTATCTATCTATCTATCTAAATGTCTTTTTTCTTCAATCAGGTGATAGTTGTATTCCACTTTTGGTTTAATCATTAGAGTTAATGAGCTTCCAGAAAAATCAGCATCTCATGCTGTCTCTTCAAGAGTGTCAGTGAAGCTGGCTTCTGAATGTATTCTGTTAACTTTATTGCACAAACCAAGGAGCTCATAGTCTCATACTCCTATTGGATAGCCTGAAGGATGCTTGTATTTGATCAAAGTATTGCATGTGTTTATTCATTCATTTATTTATTTATTCTCTACGCAGTGACCAAAATGGAGGAAGCAACAAAATATCTATCCTGTTTAGAGCCTAGCATTTCGTGTCTAAAACCAGTGATTTTCCAAGAAAAATCTATACAATTCCACTCAATTACTTTTTACTGAGCACCTACAGAGTAATAAACCCGATGCTAGATACCATCAAATCCTTGAAGTCTAGGGAGTGTGACTGTCTTATTCTGTTTGTACTGCCATGAGAAAATACCTGAAACTGGATAGCTTTTAAGCAACATAAATGTATTTCTCAACATTCCGGAAAGTCCAAGATCAAGGTGCTGGCAGATTCATCCCTTGTGAGGGCCCAGGCTCTACTTCCAAGGTGGCAGCTGGAATATTGTTTCCTCACATGGCAGATGGACAAAAAGGGGACAAATACCATGGTCTCATATGGCAGAAGATAGGGAAGGAGTCTAACTCACCTCTTAAGTCCTTTTATAAATCACCGGTTGACTCTATGAGGGTGGAGCCCTTATGGTCTAATAATTTCCTAAGTGCTCCATCTCTTAATACTCTTGCATTGGGGATTAGGTTTCAATATGAATTTTAGAGAGGACACAAACACTCAAACTATAGCATTGACAAACTATTTTTTTGTTGTTATCAGATTGTACGCCTTGTTACTACTTAAAAGTATAAACAGGGACTTAAAAATAAATTTATCCTCCTTTTACAAAATGGTATAATTTTTCTAGCTACATAAAATATTTCAAACCTCTCTTCATCTGGTTTATTGATGGATCCTTTAACAGATATTGTTTTAGCTGCTATTAATAATTTATAATTTTAAAAAAGTATTTGAGGATAATAACTTTTTCTGCATTTTCTTTCATTTTGTTTATTAAAATGGCTAACGACTTTTGCAAAAAAAAATTTTTAAAGATTCAATGGCCTCATGTACTGTTATGTGTAAAAAAAAAAAGAAAAAATGGATCCAATGTCTGCATACTATATAAATAAAAACAGTATTGAGAATTTTTATTTGAAGGTTTTTTTGTATTCAATTACAAAACTTTATACTTTGGTTAAAGATCTTAACATTTTCCATTTTTCCACATAAATAACAAAGAGTTCTTTGGAAAGACATTACTAGTGTATAAAATGCTGTTGCAAATTAAAAAGAATCGGCAAGATAAATTTTAATATAGTCACTTGAGCTATTCAAATCTTCTCACTAAAGTTATTTCTTGTTATAACATGAAAGCTAGAGAAGAAAAATGTGTTCACTTGAGTTGATATTCAGACCAACTCAAAAGATTTCATCCTTTGACCTAAATAAGACAAAAGCAAAAAAGGGGCTCAAGATGGTCTCATTTTGTCGCAATCGGAAGTCTTCCACTTGACAGTATGAAGTCTGAAAATAATGGGCCAGATTCGCCTCCTATGGGATTGAGTGTACATATGCTGTATATTCCCATATATATGATTTAGGGCATAAATATGATATTTTTTAAATAAGGTCAAGCTATGAAAAATTTAGATATTTTAGTTCAAAAGTTCATGAACTTATTTTGTTGTGAATTGGCGATGTGTGTTGGCTTTAAGTTTAGTTTGAAGTTTGGTTAATTTAAAAAATTATCAACTTACTAAAACTTAATTTTGGTGGGTAAAACACCCTATATCACTTATTGCGTTCATAGTTTTAGGTTTTCAGTTTTCCAGAATATTTTCAAAAGATAAATAGGATTTCATCAATAAAGACTTTAGATTCCAAGTTGTGTAGTGTGGAATGACAATGTATATACATTTAGTCATTATTTTTAACACGCGTTGCTGTTCTAAGTCACTCAACAGAAAAATTTTTCTATTGAAAATTACATTTCCTTATTTTTATATTAGGCTTTCCACGTTTGCAAAATGCTTTCACAGTAATGCTTTGACCAATGCTTGTTGCACTTGAATGAAAATATGAATGAATTTATTGTCTCATTTTACTCTGATAACTGCCATTTGACATTCAGTTTTATTACTCCTGTATTTCAAAAGAGGAAAGTGAAGCTCCAAGGCCACAGGGCTTCTACTGGTTTTCCTGCAAGAACTGAAACTAAAAACCAGGATAATCTTATTCCCAACCCTGTCCTATTTGCTCACATTTTTAATTAATAAAATTGCAGCACCATTGTTCTTGTTGCTTTCTATTCTAGACACTATTGCAACATGGATCTCACTGTCAAACAGGTTTCAAACTTTTAGAAATTCCCATTTAACAAAAGTTTTAGTAAATAAAACTTTTGCTAATCAGCAAATGTCTATTGGGTGTCTGCTATGTGCAAGGTACTGAACAAAATGGGCACAGATCTGCCCTCTTGAAGCTTACACTGGAGAAGGGGCAGAGAGTCAAACATTGTAAGTAAATCAATGATATAATACATTAGCAAGTGCTCAATAATGTGCAGGAATAGGCAGCATGGATGTAAAAAGTTACCCTAGGGTAGACTGAAAAAGAAGGTAGCCAAAGAAGGTCTCTTACAACATGGTGTTTGAATAGAGATTTGAAAAAAGTGAGGAAGCAGGCTAAGTTGATGTGTGAGTAACAGGTGTTCTAGACAGAGAGAAGGCATGTGAAGCTTTGGTGGAGAGTGCCCTGGCCAGTAGGAGAAGCTGGAAGAGATCAGGATAACTGAAGCAGAAGTGGGGATTGTAGGTAATCAGGTCAGAGGAGAAGGCCGGGGGGAGGACAGCGCTGGGTGGTGGTGGTGACTTGAAGGCCATGGTAAGAACTGTGGCTTTTACTTGTAGTGAGATAAGTTGTGTTGGGCATAATTTATGTTCCATCAGGATTGGTTCACTGCTGTGTTGAGAATAGATTTTGAAGGCCATGGTGGAAGCAGGAAGACCAATTTCAAAGATATTGGAATAATCCAGGGAGAAATGATGATAGTATGGATAAGGGTGATAGAAGTATTGATGGTAAGAAGTCGATATATATATACATATATACACACATATATATACATATACACATATATATATACGTGTGTGTGTGTGTATATATATATATATATATATATATATATATATATATATATATATTTTTTTTTTTTTTTTTTTGAGACAGAGTCTTGCTCTGTCACCCAGGCTGGAGTGCAGTGGCGCGATCTCTGCTCACTGCAAGCTCCGCCCCCCGGGTTCACGCCATTCTCCTGTCTCAGCCTCCTGAGTAGCTGGGACTACAGGTGCCCGCAACCACGCTCGGCTACTTTTTGTATTTTTAGTAGAGACGGGGTTTCACCGTGTTAGCCAGGATTGTCTCCATCTCCTGACCTCGTGATCTACCCGCCTCGGCCTCCCAAAGTGCCAGGATTACAGGCGTGAGCCACTGCTAAAGAAGTCGATATATTTTTAATGTCTCATGAGATTCGCTCAAGGAGTAGATGTGGGGTGGAGGAGAAAACAACACATCAAAGATAAAGTGTTTGGCCTTAGCAATTAATATTATTGGAGTATCATCAATCGATATAGAAAAGACTGTGGGAAAAGCAGGTTTGGGAGTAAAGGGAGTTTGCTTTCACTATGTTTGGTTTAAGAAGCCAGTTAGCTATCAAAAGGAAATATACAAATGATTTGGTTATAACAGTCTGGTGTTCAGGGGACCCTGGATTGAATACATAAATTTGGCAGTTCTCAGGATATGTAAATGATACGTAGTCTTGACACTGGATGGGATCACCTATGGTGTGAGTTTATATAAGGAAGAAGAGACATCCAAGAATATGATTAAGTAGGTTTGTTTTGTGATGGTTGGTGTTGTTTCGAAGAGGGAAGAAATATATTTACATGCCAATGGGAATAATCTAGTACAGAGGGAATGGTTGTTAACATATGAGAGAGAGGAAGAATTTCTGGAACAATATTCTTGAATAGGCAAGAGAAATAGGATTTAATCCAAAGTGAGTTGGGTTGTTTGCAGGTACAGACAGTTTATAGTAACAAGAAAGAAGACAGAATTACAGATGAATATAGTGATGAGAATTTGGAATGCTTGTATTTTCTTAGTGAAATAGCAAGTAAGGACAGATGCTGAACAGGAAAAGGGGTGGAGAGGAAAGTTGCTGAATATTTCCAAAGATAATGTAGAAAATCATTATCTGGAGTGAATAGACTTGGGAAAGTGAGTATGTTTATTGGCCAGCAATAAGAACCTATTTAGATTCTCATGGGCATTAATTTAAAATTATGCTGGTCAGTAGAAATCTTGTGTTCTTTTTTTTTCTTGTGTGGATGTAGACATGCAGGGGTAGAAAATTGTATTTAAACCAGTACTGATATGGAACCAAAAAAAGAGTTTGTCTGTCGATGCTGCCTCTGACAAATCTTGTCCAAAAAGGGGAAAATGGGAACTAGAAATAAAATTATAAGCCTCCCAACTGACTGAACAGATTATCTCTTGGCCAAAGAGACCCTAGATTGATCTTGAAAACTAAGTTCTCAGCCTCAACAGAATGAGGGGTCAGACAAATCTCATTATACCTCTTCCCTTGCTAACCACAATTAAGCTTTCTTCCCTAAGAGCCTATTGGGAACCAGCTTTTTCAAAAGACACCATTACTGGTATCAACCAACCACTTCATGCTGCACCCTCTCCGCCGCCTTTTTTTTTTTTTTTTTTGCCTGATTAGAGACCACCAACCATGGAATGGTTCTGGCCAGATTACAGAGGATGCACAGTGAGAGTTTTTGCATTCTCTGCTTCACATTTTGATGTCAGAGGGCCAAAACCTCCATCCTCATATCATGCCAACTCCACCATTTTTTGATCATGGGTGCCATGGAAAGGCAAAAAGCTCAACTGCATACATGCATGTCTCTTTTTTCATAAATGTTAATGACTCCTCCTATAGGTTATTGAATATGTATATTTGCCCATGCTGCTCAGCATAAACTCCTGTTCCCTTTGCCCCTCCTTCAAAGTGTCTGCTTTTGGCTTCCAGCCGGAGGCTGTGCATCCCAGCCTGTCAGAATTGTCACCCTGCAGGCTGCAACCCTTTATGAGAAATGAAGCTCTGCTTTCCAAATTTAAAAATGAAAATAAACGAGGTCTGGAACTTTCTTAAGCTAGTGTAATAATGTAAGGGAGGTGCAAAGGAGTAAAGTGTTTGTGAAGAAATAATTTAAAAGATTAACCATAGAGTGCAAGTGTACTAAAAAGGAAGATGAGGCAATTAGAGAATTGAAGAGTTGGGTATAGGTGTTCTGATTCATGAGATGGAAGTACCTGTGGGACCGAAGGATTGTTGGAGTCAGTGAGGTAGAGAGAATGGACTGGAGATATAGGAAGCAGTGGTCATAAAGCAGAAAACTTGGAATCAAGGTTATGGAAAGGGTGAAATCATTGAAAAAATAATTTCAAAGTTTAGTGAATGACCAAGAAGTCAGTGACTGAAGTAAGGTGAAGAAGAAGGTCATTGGAGGGAAGGAGACCAAGGAAACAAGACGCCAGAATATTGGAAGGATCATCTTCATAGATACTGAAGTTACCAAGAAGTAAGATGGAAATAGTGCTGAAAAGAAGGACCTGATCCAGCAGGCGAAATCTTTAGATAAAAGAGGGAGAGTTGGTAGATGATTGGTATAGTTTGATCACATGCGATTCAAAGCTGATTATTTTAGGGGAGGAAGAATGGCTAGAATGCATAAAAAAGGAGCAAGGATACCCAGACGACTTCAAGTTCAGTATTGTGATTGACGTAGGAGGCAAAACTGCTGCTACTAGGAGCAGGGAGGTAAAAGGAAACTCAGAAAACAGAAAGGAGCTATGGAGGATTTACTATGGATGAATATGAGCAAGAAGAGGTACAGTGGGAGGGTAGTTGAAGGAGGTAGGATGAAGGACAAAGAATGGATTACAAAGCCTTCTGATGGCAGAGTTTAGGAGATACTTATGGTTTAGGATAATTTTCAAAAGAATATTTGGATAGTATAGCGTTTATGATAAAATTTTCTTGTTACATTTCTGTGTTTATAGTACCAGAATTTATTCACTTTTTCTCCCCTTTTAAAAAAATTGGGCCAGGGCTTTAGGAGCCCGAGGCAGGCAGGTTGCTTGAGTCCAGGAGTTCAAGACCAGCTTGGGCAACATGGCAAAACCCCATCTCTACAAAAAAAATACAAAAATTAGCCATGTATGGTGGTGTGCACCTGTAGTCCCAGCTACCCAGGGAGCTGAAGGGAGAAGATTGCTTGAACCCAGGAGGTTGAGACTTCGGTGAGCCGAGACTGTGCCACTGCACTCCAGCCTGGATGGCAAAGCAAGACTCTGTTAAAAACAAAACAAAAAAACAGATGCATAATAGATGTACATAGTTTACGGATACATGGGATAATTTAATACATTCATATAATTGATGAAGATCAAATCAGTGTACTTAAGATATCCATCATCTTAAATATTTGTCTTTTCTTATGCTAGAAACATCTGAATTATTCATCTCTACCTATTTTGAAATGTACAATAGATTATTGTAAGCTATAGTCACCCTATTGATTTATCAAACACTAGCTCCTATTTCTTCCATCAAACCATATATTTGACTCCATCAATCAACTGCTCTTCATCACATCTCCCCCTTTCCCTATAATTTCCAATCTCTGGTAACCACTGATTTACTCTTTATATTCATGAGATCCAATTTTTTAGTTCTCATGTGCAAATGAGAACATATGATATTTGTCTTTCTGTGCTTGGCTTATTTCACTCAACATAATGACCCTAAGTTCCATCTATGTTGCTGAAAATGACAAAATTTTATTTACTTTTATGGCTTAATAATATTTCAGTAAGTACAGATACCACATTTTCTTTATCTGTTCATAGGCATTTAGGTTGATTCCATAATGTGGCTATTGTGAATAGTGCTGCAATCACCTTAGAAGTGCTATATCTCTTCTATATATTAATTTTCTTTCTTTCAGATATATACTCAGCAATAGAATTACTGATCATATAGTATTTCTATTTTTAGTTTTTTGAGGAACCTCCATCCTTTTCTCCATCGTGGGTATACTAATTTACATTCCCACTAACAGTGTGTGAGGGTTTCCCTGTGTCCACATCCTGGCCGTCAACTGTTCTTACCTGTCTTTTTGATAAAAATCATTTTAACTTAGGTGAATGATATCTCATTATAGTTTTGATGTGCATTTTTCTGATGATTAGTGATTTTAGCATTTTTTTCTTATACTTGTTGGCCATTTATATTTCTTCTTTTAAGAAATATCTACTCAGATCTTTTGCCCAGTTTTTAATTGACTTACTTATTTATAGGCTATTGAGTTGTTTGAGCTCTGTATAGATTGTGGTTATTAATCTCTTGTCAGATGGATGGTTTGCCAGTGTTGTCTCCCATTATGCAGGTTTTCTCTTCACTATGTTGATTGTTTATGTTGTTGAGTAGAAGCTGTTAGCTTGACGGGCAACCATTTGTTTATTTTTGTTTTGGTTGCTTGTGATTTTAAGGTCTTACACAATGATCTTTGCCCAGACCAATGTCTTGAAGCATTTCTTCAATGTTTCCTTACACTAGTTTTATAGTTTCAGGTCTTACATTTAAGTCTTTTATCAATTTTGGGTTGATTTTTTGTGCATAGTAAGAGATGGGGGTCTAGTTTCTCTTCTGTATATAGTTACCCAGTTTTCTCAGTATCATTTATTGAAAAGACTGTCTTTTCCATATTGTATGTTCTTGCACCATTGTCAAAGTTAAGTTCACTGTAGATGGATGAATTTATTTTGTGGTTCTCTCGTCTATTTCATTGGTCTATGTGTCTGTTTTTATGCCAATAGCATGTTGATTTGGTTAATATAGCTTTGTAGTAAATTTTGATGTCAAGTAATGTGATGCTTCCAGCTTTATCCTTTTTGCTCAGCACTGCTTTAGCTATTTGGGGTCTTTTGTAGATCCATATAAATTATAGATTTTTTTCCTAATTATGTGAAGAATGTCAATGGCATTTGATAGGGATTGCATTGAATTTGTAGATTGTTTTAGATAGCATTGCTATTTTAATAATATGAATTCTAATTCCTGAGCATGGGATATCTCCCCTTTGTTTGTGTGTCCTCTTTAATTTCTTTCCTCAGCATTTTATAGTCTTCCTTTCACTTCTTTGGTTAAAATGATTCCTAGGTAGTTTCTATTTATTGTAGCTATTGTAAATAAGATTATCTTCTAGATTTCTTTTTCAGGATGTTCACTGTTGGCATATATAAATGCTACTGACTTTTGTATATTGGCTTTATATCCTGAAACCTTACTGAGTTTATTCATTCTAACAGTTTTCTGTGGGAATCTTTAGGTTTTCATAAGTAAATCATGTCATATTGGAACAAGGCTAATTTGACTTCTTCCTTTCCAATTTGGTTAGCATTTATTTCTTTCTCTTGCCTAATTGCTCTAACCAGGACTTCCAGTACTATGTTGAATATGTTGGTATTAGTTCTTTAAATGTTTGGTAGAAATCTTCAGTGAAACCACCAGGTCTTGGGATTTTCTTTGATGGGACATTTTATATTACACCTTCAATGTCATTACTTGTTATTGCTTTTGTTGAGGGTTTCTATTTCTTCATGGTTCAACCTTGGAAGGTTATATGTGTGTATTAGGCTGTGCTTGCACTGTTATAAAAACATCAGAGAGTGGATAATTTCTAAGAAAAGAGGCTTAATTGACTCATAGTTTTCTAGGCTATACAGGAAGCATAGTGGCATCTGCTTGGCTTCTAGGGAGGCTTCAAAAAGCTTCCAATAATAGTAGAAGGCAAAGGGGGAGCAGGCACATCACATGGTGAGAATGGGAGCAAGAGAGCGAGAGGGAGGAGAGGTGCCACACAGTTTTAAGCAACTAGATCTCATGGAACTCACTCACTATTGCAAGAACAGCATCAAGAGGATGGTGTTAAACTATAAGAAATCTGTCCCCATGATACAATCACCTCCTGCCACGCCCCACCTTCAGCACTGGGGATTAGAATTCAACATGAGATTTGGGCAGGGACAAATATCCAAACTAAATCAATGTGTCCATGAATTTATCTGTTTTATCTATGCTTGATTCCTTGTATTTCTGTGCTCTCAGTTGTTGTGTCTCTTTTTTCATTTTTGATTTTATTAATTTGGGTCTTCTTTTTTTCTTAGTCTAGCTAAAGTTTTGTTGATTTTGTTTATCTTTTCAAAAAACTGATTTCTCATTTTATTGATTGCATTTTTTTAGTCTCAAATTCATTTATTTCTGCTTGGTTTTTATTATTTCTTTTCTTCTACTAATTTTGGCTTAGGTTTGTTCTTGCTTTTCTAGTTCCTTGAGCTGCATTATTAGGTTGTTTATTTAAAGCCTCTACTTTTTTGATATAGTCATTTGTTGCTATAAATTTCCCTCTTAGTACTGCTTTTGTGTATCCCACACATTTTGGTATGTTCTATTTTCATTTTTATTTGTTTAAAGACATTTCAAATTTTTAAAAATTTTCTTCATTGACCCTCTGGTTCTTTAGGAGCATAATGTTTAACTGCCATGTGTTTGGGTAGTTTCTGAGGCTTTATTTATTATAGATTACTAGTTTTATTCCATTGTGGTCAGAGGAAGTACATCATGTGATTTTTATATTTATGAATTTGTTCAGACTTCTTTTGTGGCCAGAGATATGGTCTATTCTGGAAAATGTTTTATGTGCTGATGAAAAAAATGTGTTTTCTGCAGCAGTTGGATAAAATGTTCTGTAAGTGTCAGTTGGGCCTATTGAGTCTAGTGGGTAGTTTAATTCTGATGTTTCTTTGTTGATTTTCTGTCTGGGTGATCTGTCCATTACTGAGAATGGGCTGTTATTGTCCCCTAATATTATTGAATTGCAATCTATCTCTTTATTTAAATCTATTAATTTCTGTTTTATATACTTGAGAATGCCTCTATTTGATTCATAGATATTTACAATTGTTATATTCTCTTATTGAATTGACCACTTTATAGTAACCTTCTTTGTCTCACTTTATAGTCTTTGATTTGTAGTCTATTTTATTTGATATACATATAGTGACTCCTGCTCTTTTTTTGTTTCTATTTGCATGAAATAGCTTTTTCCATTCCTTCACTTTCAGTCTGTGTCTTTATAGGTGAAGTGAACTTCTTATAGGCAGCATATAGTCAAATCTTTTTCTTTATTCTTTCAGCCACTCTACGCCTTTTAATTGGAGAATTGAGTCCATTTACTTTTTTGCTTTATTTCTTGTTGCTTTATAACCTCTGTCTTCATTTCTTACTTCCTTACTGTCTTTCTTTGTGGTTAAGTTACTTTTTCTTGGTATCATTTTTAAAATTATCCCTTTCTATTAGAGGTTTTTGCATTGTGGTTACCATGAGGCTTGCAAAAAATATCTTATAGATAATAGCATGTTATTTTAAAGAGACGACAACTTACCTTAGATCACAATGAAAAGAATAAAAACGAAAACAAAACAAAATTCTACGTTTTCACTCTATCTTCCCCACACTTTGCCTTTTAGTTTTCTCAATTTACATATTTTTATATTGCCTATTTATTAACAGATTGTTGTAGATAATATAGCTTTTGATAGTTTTGTTTTGGGCTTCATACTAGAGTTATGAATGTGTTTCATACCACAATTCCAGTATCAGAGTATTCTGGTTTTGTCCATGTACTTAATTTGACCAGTGGGTGTTATACCTTTAATTTTTTGTGTGTGCACATTAGTGTGTTTTTCTTTCAGACTGAATAACTCTCTTTAGCATTTGTTATAAGACAGGTCTTGTGGTACTAAATTCTCTCAGCTTTTGTTTGCCTGGAAAAGACCTTAATCTTCTTTGTAGTTGAAGGATACCTTTTTTGGATACAATATTCTTGGATGGCGGTTTTTATTTTTAAGCACTTTGAAAATGTTATTCCTCTCATCCTGTCCCGTATGGTTTCTACTGAGAAGTCAGTTGCCAGGCAAATTGGAACTCCTTTATACGTTATTTATTTTTTTTCTGTTATTGCTCATAGCATTCTCTCTTTGTCCTTGACCTTTGAGAGTTGATTTATTTGACTTGAATTTATTTGGTGTTATCTGACCTTCCTGTACCTAGATATTTATATTTTTTCTCAAGTTTCTGAAAGTTTTCTATTATTACTTCTTTAAATAAGATTTCTCGCCTTTGCTTTTGTTCAGTTCTCTCTTAGACACCAATAATCCTCGGATTTTTTTTCTTTTGAGGTAATTTTTATTATCTTGTCAGTGGTATGCAACCTTTTTATTTTTTTCATCTTTATTCTTCACGTATTTTTCAAATAGTCTGTCTTTGAGCTCACCAGTTCCATCCTCTGCCTGATCTGTTATGGTATTGAGAATCTCTAATAAATTTTTCAGTTAAGCAAATGTGTTTCTCAGTTCTAAGATTCCTGTTTGAATTTTTTAAATTATATCAATCTTGTAGTTAAATTTCTCTGATAAGCTTTCAAGTTGCCTTTGTGTCTTATCCTGGAGATCACTGAATTTCTTTAAAATAGCTCTTGAATTTTTGGTGACAGAGCTCACATATCACCAACTTATTAGGGTCAGTTACTGGTTTCTTGCTATGTCTATTTAGGGGGGTCATAGTTCTCTATTTACTATTGTGTTTTTTTGATGTGTGTCTATATCTTTGCACTGGAGGGTGAATTATTTATTTCAGTCATTCCTATTTGGCTTGTTTTGTTTTATACTGGATGTATTTTCTTAGAGAGTCTTTATCCCTAGCTTGCTGCCTCCTTTTAAGCTCTAAGTGTTGATTTAATCCCAAGTTCTCCTCAGCTCTAGTAAACAATGAAATCATTGTCTGTTCCAAATGGGGAGGTTCCAAAAGCGGGGTATCCCAGTGGCTTGAAAAGACTGGCTAGGTGTTTGTGCACCAGGAACCTGTGGGAATTTACCTCCTACAGCACAGTGCTGCTAAATGGCCACTGTAATTTGACATCTCCTTTGGCTAAGTTATAGGGTAAAATTTTAAAGACTGGGGATGGTAGTTTTACCACTCCTTTTTGTCTCTGGCCATCCTCAAAGGTATATCTCCCTTTAGGTACTTGTGATGCTTCTTATGGGTTCAGACAAGGACGAGTCTTTGCCAGGGAACCCGAGGTGTTGAGGAAGCTGGTTGTCCACCTCAATCTCACTTTTTCTGCAGTAGAAACCATGAGTCAGGGAAAAATTTTTGCACACTTGGTGCCGAGCAGATTGGGAGACAGATGTCATGAATATGGAAGTCTGGTTCTCTTATTGTATACTTGAAGTTTTTTCACTTCTCTGTGATCTGAACTGTCTCTTCCTCATATTTGAGTTCTGGGATATTGCTGGTGACAATCTTGGCACTCTATATTAGTTTTTTATTTTCTAGGAGGTGGGAGGAGTGAAGTCAGCTTGTTTCTACACTGCCATTTTGGAACCAGAAGTCTATTCACTTTTATAACAATGAACTATAACCGTTGTATTGTGACTACGTATATATATGTACATGTGTATAAACACATTTTATAAGTCACAGTGCCTCCAGTTCCAGAAACTTAACTCTGTTAGGTTGGGTTTATTTTGTTTTTAATGGACCTTAGAAAACATTTACAAAATAAAATTTATTTTATAACATAAAAGAAAAGCCATATGTAAAAGATAAGTAAAGTAGGCATTAAAAGGCAAGATACTGTAGTATTTAAATGTCAGTAATTTTTAATTAAGAAACTTATTTATTCTGCAAATATTTAATAATTCTTTGGTGTAATTAATCATGCAACTTTGTGCAAAATGTTTTATGACTTACAGCCAGAATGTATACTTTAAATTTCATATGAAATCTGGCTGGCCGTGGTGGCTCATGCCTATAATCCCAGCACTTTGGGAGGCCGAGGTGGGCGGATAACTTGAGATCAGGAGTTCAAAACCCGCCTGGCCAACATGGTGAAACCCCGTCTCTATTAAAAATACAAAAAATAAATTAGCCAAGTGTGGTGGTGGGCACCTGTAATCCTAGCTACTCAGGAGGCTGGGGCAGGAGAATCACCTGAAGCTGGCAGGTGAAGGTTGTAGTGAGCTGAGATTGCACCACTGCACTCCAGCCTGGGTGACAGAGCAAGGCTCCCTCTCCAAAAACAAGATAAAATAAAATAGTAAATAAATGCATAAATTTCATATGAAAACAAACATACAAAAGTAAATATGTTTTTTCAAAATATACAAAAGTAACATAAATTATCTATTTATTATGAGATATTTTGATAGTAGAAAAAGAAAAATTCTTCTATGCTATATCAGGTAGTTTAACATTTTATTTTGAAAATACAATGTCACAAATAAAGACTTCTAACATTTTTAAATGCATTGCATCATGCCTCTCAATATAGCACTTGTAGAGAGCACTAATTGACTTACAAATTCTCATGTGTAATGCAATTGTAGTGTTCATTCTATCAGTTCCAGCATCTTTTTATGATCCATAATGTAATAATATGAAAAAGCTAGGTTACCATCTCCCAAAGTGTGTTCCTGGGAGTACACATCAGAAGTGTTATCAGAAAAGGGGGTTCTATAAACAATGTTAATTACTGGGAACTTCCAATATATAAAAATTGTGCATTGTAAGTTTTCTAGCATATGACACAGTTTCTAGCTTACTAAAATTATTTTGCAGTGGAATCCCTATTTTTTAGAAAACATATTTAACAATGCGTACTTTAGGAAGGCTGACCTAGAGAGCAAGTTAAATGCACTTCTGAAATATTAGCATAATTTAACTTTTTTTGGAGTGTTCACTAATAGCAATGCTTTTACTAAGCATAGCATAGCTAAAGCCATCTTTTCTACCTCCTTAGGTCACATTGTTACTTCATCTACTACTACTAACACTAGCCAGCACTAAGGCATTGCTGATTCAAAATTGAAGAAATCAACTGACGATTCACTCTTTAGGTAATAGAACCTACCTGTACAAATAGCTTTACTGGATGGTGTGATGGCTCCATGAAATAATATCCTGCAGGTGAGTGAGAAAGGAAGAGCAAGCATGCCTGTAGCTGATGGATGACTAAACCAAGAGTGTAATCGAGAGAAAGAAATTAGGTCTGCTTTTGCTCCTGGAAAGAGAGAGACGACTAAATCTGTCATGGGGTTTCAAAAACCACAGGCAAGCATGATCAAGCAAAAAGCAAAGCAGGTTATGAAATTTCAGCTTTTGACTTTGGATGCTGAATTGCTAATAATATGTAGGAGGACTGAATATATGTTATGCATATTTAAATATTTTTTAAAAACCATGTGATTATAGCCATTGAGTTTCATAAGAAATATTTCTTTCATATTTTTAAAAAAATTCTTCAGGTACTTCAGTAAGCTGATTGATTATCCTCATCCTTTGGAAACATTTCTTCAAAGTTACCCCATGTATTGTAAAATATTACAGCTTTATAAGAGACTGAGTTAAACGTTGTTCTTTGGTACAGAATGATTAGGCAAGTCAGACTTCATAGTGGTGATTTCCCGAAACAAATCATTTAGTGTCCACTGACCCAGTTTTCTTCATTTGTGAATGAGGATGCTGGGGAGGAAAAAGGAGAGGAATAAAACACAAACAAGGAGAAATTCTTAGGCAATTATTAGCCAGACTCTGCTGTGGCAGAGTCAAAGATAAAAATCATGTGGTTCCTGCCCTCAAGGAGCTTTCAATAAAATAGGCGGAATTAAAAATAACACAAAAGTAAGAATAGCATGCTATGAAAATCCAGAGAGAGGAATGATTGTGTACATGGCGGCTACTTGGCAGGGCTTTCTATAGGTACGATATCAATGGCACGAAATTTGAATTATTAAAGGATAAAAAGTTTAGACTAAACAAAATGTCTTAGTTTGGGTTGCTATAACAAAATGCCGTAGACTGGGTGGCTTATAAAGAGCAGAAATTTATTTCTTACAGTTATGGGGACTGAGAAGTCTAAGATAAAGGTATCTGATCAGGGCTGCTTCCTGGTTCATAGAGAGCTGTCTTCTTGCTGTGTCCTCCATAACAGAGAGGACAAAGGACCTCTGCTGTGCTTCCTTTATAACGGCACTAATATCATTCATGAGGGCTGTCCTCATGACCTATTCACCTCCCAATAGCCTCACCCTCTGATTCCATCATCTTGGGGTTTAGGATTTCAATATATGAGTTTTTGAGGGATACAAACCATGTCACAACCCATAGAACAAGACACTAGGAATGTTGTCTTTCTCCTCATTTAGCTTGAGACCAAAGTAGCCCATGATTTGATGGCAAATTTCTCCAACTTTTGCCTTCTACCCTACACTGAAGATATTTATTATTTTCTAGCCTAGACTGCTATCCCATCTGTTTCTACAAGGATTTTCTATTTCTGCTTAACCTATTCAGATTGACAATATTCCTACTAAACTTTTGGTGGCCTTACATCTCATGATGTTGCTTCTTGTATGGTGTTGCCTGTCCTTCTACTCTGCTCTGCCTCTGCTTCTAAACATCTGGGACACTACTTCTTGCCTGGGAGGTGTAATTAGACAGGTGGGCATGGACTTGAGCAATAAAAAAGATATCAGAAAAAGAGAGCTGTCTTCAAGGGAGAACTACTGTTGCATTTGGCCAAAAATCATGGTAGAGAAAAGGGACTAGTGGTGTGAAATAAGCCCTGGAAGACAGATGGGAGCCCTCCCATGAAATTCTTGAATGTTCATTTAGTTAAAAAGTCAGACTCTTTTCTTTTGTAAGAAATGGGAACATATTTAATATATTTTATCAATGAAGTAATGTGCTGTAGATTTTTTATTATGAAGGTTAATTTGGTGGCCACGAATAAAGTGGATTGGCAACAGAACAGGCTCCTGCAATAGTTAATAGAAGTTGATCTAGACATAAAATTAGAAATAAGACAATTTTGGAAGTAAATCCATAGGATATTATGATAAATTAAAAATGATTCTGAGGAAGAGACAGCACTCATGTAATTCCCAACAACTGCTGTATAATAACAGGAGTATTTGAGACCCAGCGGATAAACTATTAAAGAAAAACAGGGAAGTTCATGTGAAGAACATGGTTTTATGCCCATAAGAGGTGGTATGAAATGGTAAGAAATAGGCTAAATTTGGAAAGAGAAGCTGAGGTTTGTGTCTCACCTTGGACAAATTGTAACTTTTGTGAATCTAATTTGTCTCAGATAATACCTCTCTTGCAGAATGGTTAAATGAATAATATGAAACAGTTATGGAAGTTCCTGCACATAGTTGATGCTTTACAAAATTTTGCCTGAAGTTGAATCTCTGGGTGGGAATGGGCCTTTTAATTCTGGTTCAGCTAGATCAGGCACCCTTCCTATGGTTAAATATGTTCCCCAGCTTCTGTACCATGGCCATTCTGCTCACACATGGACTCCTCCAGAGACAGAGAGCTTCACACCTTGCTGTATAACTCATTTTGCCCTCAGACAGTCTTGTATGCAAACAATTTTGTACGTGATGTGAAGTGTCTTCATAAACACAGTTTAGGAAGTGACAATTCTCAAGCCTTACTGTGCATGAGCACTGCTCCAGCAGCTTAAGGTCCCAGTGAGATTTGTGCTGTGTTCATCTGTGGAACAGCACAGGAATTTGTGTTTTAAGGAGTTTTCTGAGTGATTCTGATGATGAAGTTCTTTGATAAACATTATCCCAGAACTTCCCCCACATGTCCTATTTTGGCCTGTAAATGTTAGATAGAATAAACTTATAATGATTCAAGAAAATTGCTAGTCAGTCTCCAGTGACTTTGTTTTTCAAGTATAGTGTGAAATTATATGTAAAAGTACTTTGGAAAAACAAAAGAAGCACATAAAATTACTTTAAACATTATCATGAGGTGGAATAATATTTTATTAAATCTATAAATAGCAATTCTTATCATCACAGTTAATATTTATTAATGGTTTCTACATGCCACCTCTACTGCATACCTTATTCTGTCTAACATTCATATTTCATTATTTTACCATTATACAGTTGAGACTTAGAAAAGTTATCTTTCCCAGGGTCATAAAATGGCATGGCCAAGTTTTAAACACTACGTTTCATTGCCTTATTTAAAAACTAATGAGTTTTTTTTTTTCTTTTGTAGCCAAGACCATCCTCAAGGAGTTTAATGAATGTGGCACCACAAGAAAAACATGCATCAACATTGAAAAGTAAGATGAATTATTTTACCTAGTAGTATTTTTTTGTTAATTATACTTTTATTTGTTTACATTATTATCCTCATGTTGTCGGGGTGCATTAAGACAATAACAGTTTTGCTCCAAAGAAAAAGTCATTTGTGCTTTCCCCTGGAATATTTTCCTATGACCTTAGTTCTCTGGAGAAGGCTTGTGTGGTAAGCCTGTAGTAATGAGACTTGGGAGGTAATGGGAATGGAATGTGAAGAAAGGGAAGAGTAGGGCACCGAAGATTCACAATCTGTTTGAAAATTTTGCTGAGAACTAGCTGGGACCAGAGTATGTACACATAAGATCACACCAATTGATTCTGAATTTACCAAGAGTTGTTTTACATACTGCGAAGTTTAGAATAATATATATAAATAATTCTCTTTTTACAATGGTATGCTTCTTTTTAAGTGTCTGCTTTTTGGTGACTTGAGTCAATAACAAATTAGAAAAAGTGACTGACTTCTAATTTCTCAATTCTGAAATATTCTATTGTGATTATATTTTTATGGGGTAAAAGGGAACTGAGATCTAGCCTTCTCAATCCTAGATGCAATTTAAAATCATTTGAAGAAATTCAATAATTATTCATGCTCAGATTTTACTGAAAACCAGTTATAATCAGAATTTCCAGGTGATTTTAGTGTGTAGCGGGGTTGAGAACTACAACATAACTCCATGTTTGGAGTCAAGCACAAAATTGGATCCAAAACTGGATCCTCCACACTTTATGAAAAACAAGAACAACGACAAAACAAAACTAAGCTATCAATAACTGTAATCATTAATAGAAGTACTGGCTATTGAGGTACTTTATTTGGGTCCACATAATAAATTCATAAGATTTATATGATGAGGAAGCTATTTTTAGGTATAAATATGAATATTTCTCAGAGAAAGAAATGGTGCTCAGATAACTCTTGAGAATCTGAGGACAAAATTATCATTGAAACTTCACCTGGTAAAATCTAACTTTTTAATATCTTCATAATAATGAATTTGAGTTTATTTTAAACCTGATTCTTAAAAAGTTACAATTTTATTTATTGTTATAATTTTATGGAAGCTCTGTTTCTAAATAGAATAATTTCTCATTATAAAGTGTGTAAATTATCTTGAAGAACTAGATTGTGGATATTTTTATCAAAGTAAATTAGCATGGTTATTGCCCTGAGTCACTTTCATGACCAAAGAAAGCTGGAAAATTGAAGGAAAAACAGAAAAGATACATTATGTATTTGATTGATTCCTTCAGTTCACATTTGTGGGGGTTTTTGTTTGTTTTTGTTTTTTTGGCTTGTGAAGTTCTGGTCACAACATATTACTTACTTAGCTTTACTTAAAATGAGAGTATTTTTGATATGTCAAAATCAAAATTGATTCTTCTACACATGATAGACTGCTTGTAGAAGTTGTTTTAGAGTCTTAGTTGAAAGTTGAAATTTTAAAAACATCTTACGAAGGTTTACTTGAATTGAACTTAAGTGTACTAGCTCTTAGGCAACTGTTCATCTTGCGAACACATCCTAACTATCTCAACATGCCCGTGGCATATCATAATGGCCACTGTAAAGACCCACAGCCTGGAATTATTTTGATAATGGAGGGGTTCCCAAGGAGTACCTGTGATTGACTCCCGCAAAGCTAAGAACCTTCTCCACTGCTGAGAGCATTTCTTATGATGCACTCTTTTTTTTTTTTTTTTTTTTTTTGAGACGGAGTCTCGCTCTGTCGCCCAGGCTGGAGTGCAGTGGCGCGATCTCGGCTCACTGCAAGCTCCGCCTCCCGGGTTCACGCCATTCTCCTGCCTCAGCCTCTCCGAGTAGCTGGGACTACAGGCGCCCGCCACCACGCCCGGCTAATTTTTTGTATTTGTAGTAGAGACGGGGTTTCACCGTGGTCTCGATCTGCTGACCTCGTGATCCGCCCGCCTCGGCCTCCCAAAGTGCTGGGATTACAAGCGTGAGCCACCGCGCCCGGCCATGATGCACTCTTTAAGTGGTCACAACAGGACACTATGGGACTGAAATTGTGTTTAGATACTCTTTTGCTAAGAGCCATTTCTAGTTTCAGTGTCATTATGAAGACCCTTGATGTTCCCAGTCTTTTCCTCACATACATCCTTACTTTTGTGATCTACTTTTACCTCATTTATTTTCAAGGAAATTGGTTTAGTACCATTTGATTTCCTAATTGTTAAACTTTGTTCCCATTTTTGTCATAGATTACCTCCTCCTCTTCCTCCCTTTCTCCTTTGGTTTTCCTTTTCTCCTTCTTTCCTTTCTCCCTTCTTTCTTTTTTTCTCTTCCTCCCTCCAATTGCTAGTCATAATTAGGATATGACTTAGTCTAGGAGTATCTATTGAATGCTTTAAGTCTACAGTACTGACACTTCCCAGTTGTTAGGGGTTGTTTTGAAGGGCATAAATTGAGCTATTAGTTCAGAGTGTTTGAGCTTCTTTCCTTTTTTCTGGTGCTTTTATCTAGCTT
Organism: Symphalangus syndactylus; assembly: GCF_028878055.3. Classification (NCBI taxonomy): domain Eukaryota; kingdom Metazoa; phylum Chordata; class Mammalia; order Primates; family Hylobatidae; genus Symphalangus; species Symphalangus syndactylus. Next base: position 53,934,861 of record NC_072429.2, read on the forward strand.
CTGACTTTTAGATCCTTTTGCATCATTTTGCAAGGTTTTTATAAAGTCATCCCTTTGTGAAAATGTACTGCTTTGTTGAGTGTCATGGAATTTTTATTGATTTGTGGTTCCTTCATCTTGGGACAAATCCTCAGTTACCTCGGATGATATATGTTTTGTGTTGGCATTGCTTTTATTATTTGCTGTGTATGTTCTCTTTGACATTTTGATTTTTCATTTTTCAAGCAAAGGTTTTATCTTGAGTTCTCTGTGTAGTTTCCAACACTTTATGTTTGAATACTTTTCACTGAGGTTAAATTTTTTTAAAAATAAAATTATTAATAGCCCTATGGCCCTTTCCTTAATTGGTACTATTGGGTAGAGTTTACCAAGCTTGTGACAGCTGGTTGTGTTTCTCTTTATATAGCTAATGATCTGGATTTGTCCCGTGTGTGTGTGTGTGCGCGCGCGCGTGTGTGTGTGTGTGTGTTGAGATGGAGTCTCAGTCTGTCACCCAGGCTGGAGTGCAGTGGCACGATCTTGGCTCACTGCAACCTCTGCTTCCTGAGTTCAAGCGATTCTTGTGCCTCACCCTCCCGAGTAGCTGGGATTACAGGCGCCCACCACCACGCCTGGCTAATTTTCATGCTTTTAGTAGAGACCCCGCTGGTCTCTTAACTCCTGACCTTAAGTGATCCTCCCACCTCGGCCTCCCAAAGTGCTGGGATTACAGGCGTGAGCCACTGCACCCAGCCTGGATTTGTCCCTTTCTCTGATACTGCGTCTTGGCTTCTGAGTTGTTACTGAAGTCAAATGCCTTTTCTACCTATTTCACAAGTTTGTTTTGAATCTTAAATAGTACATTGTATGATAACTCTTTGTTGGCTCTAAAGCGCTTTGCAAAAGTAAAAGATTGCTATTTCCTGAAGAAAATACACAAAGATGTATTTTATAAATCTTAAGTTTAAGCTTTTAAAAATATCAAAAAGTATACTGAAACTATAGCATTTTGTGCAACAAAAAAGAGGAAAAGATATATAAAAACTCAGAAAAATGAAAAAAAAGGTGAATAGTACTTTCTGAGATAATGTCTAGGACAGAAACAAGTTTGGATGTGATTCAGTTGTCATCTGCGATGACAAAATTCATGATAAGAAACAGAGAAGAAATTTTATGTGTTATTTTAATGAATATTTCTTAACTAGAGAGAGATTATAGAAGAGACAAAGATAGCTGGAGCAAATATAGAGGAATTAGTAACAAATTGATGACACATCTAAATGCACACATCCAGGAAAGTAAACAAGCTTTAGTCTAAGATGAAAGCTTTCTTTTGAATTCTAATTTCATCTAGTTGAAGACATACATCTAGCACATAGGTAGACACTATTTAGAACTAAATGGTAATTTATTATGAATAGGAATTTCCTATTACTTAGGCATTACCTTCTTCTGCAAAACTGTGTTTGAGCAAGCTGGTGAATGAGGAAAAGGCATCTGGGTAGGCTATCTCATGTTAGCCTGTAAAGAGAGCATATTAGATGTAATAGAAAAATACTAACATTAAAATTAAAAAGTTGGGTTTAAAGCCTAGCTTTTTCACTTTAACAGTGAGGAACATTGACACGGAGCAGTACTGTTCCTCAAAGTTTTATGTGCAGGTGAATTGCCTGGAGATCTTGTTAAAATGCGGATTTAGATTCAGTAGGCCCAAGAGTCTCCCAGGGGGTGCTTGATGCTCCTGCTTTCCTATGGACCACACTCGGACTAGCAAAAGACCAGAGTCTTTCATTTATTTGTGTTCCGCCACACTATTGACAAGAACTAGGATTGAAATTCGGTATTCTTCATATTATAGTCCATGAAATAGGCATTGACCAGTCATAAACTTCCTTCTTTTCCCTTGAAGTATGGATTCTCATCGATAAGCAAAAACAAATTCATAAAACATTGCCCCTTATCATTTATGTTCCATGTGTATGTTGAAACTTGATTTATATGGGGTACATTTATGATATAATCTAACTGTAACACAAAATATATTCTAAGCACAAGAAAACTATACTTTCACCTTTTGTACACCTGCAGTTCATTTACATAAAACAGTTAATTTGGTAGAGATTTTTCTAGTAGTTTCTCCCTTTTTAAACATTTTTTTGGAGTAAAATTTATGTACATAAAATATACAATTTTAACTATTTTAAAGTGTACAATTCAGTGGCTTTTAAGACTTTCACGATGTTATGCAACTATCACTATTATCTAATTCTAGAATAGTTTTGTCATTCCAAAAAGAATTTCTGTGCTCACTAAGCCATTGCTCCCTGTTCCCTCTTCCTCCAGCCTCTGGAAAACATGCATATTATTTCTGTTTTTGTGGATTTGTCTATTTGGGGCATTTTATAAATATGAGATTATGCAATGTGTGGCCTTTTGTATCTGATTTCTTTCACTTAAGAAACTTTCAAGGTTGATACACATTTTGGCTTGTATCATTACTTCATTTTTGTGGTTGAATAATATTCCATTTTATCAATAACCATATTTTGTTTATTCCTTAATCAGCTGCAAAACATTTGTGTTGTTTTGTTTGTCAACTATAATGAATAATGTTGTTAGAATAGTTGTGTGCAAGTTTTTATGAGGACATATTTTTTATTTATCTTGGGTATATACCTAGAGGTAAAATTTCTGAGTCATATTGTAATTCTATGTTTAACTTTATGAGGAATCGCTAAACTGTTTTCCAAAGTAAGTGTTACATTTCAAATTCCCACTAACAGTGTTTGAGGGTTCCATTTTCTTCACATTCTCATCAATACTTATTATTTTCTGTTTTTCCATGTTGATTGATTTTTTTTTAAACAGCCATCCTAATGCAATGATATCACATTGTGGTTTTGATATGCATTTCCCTAATGACAATGATGTTAAATATCCTTTCCTATGCTTATTTTCAATTTGTATATCTTCTTTGGAGAAATACCTGTTCAAGTCTTTTGCTCATTTAAAAAAATATTTATTTTTGTTATTTTAATAGCTTTGGTGGTACAAGTGGTTTTCAGTTACATGGATGAATTATATAGTGGTGAATTCTGAGATTTTAGTGCACCTGCCATGCAAGTAGTGTACATTTGATATGGTTTGACTGTGTCTCCACCAAAATCTCACCTTGAATTTTAATAATCCCCACATGTCAAGGGTGGAGCCAGGTGGAGATAATTGAATCATGGTAGTGGTTTCCCCATACTGTTCTTGTGGTAGTAAATGAGTTTCATGAGATCTGATGGTTTTATAAATGGGAGTTCCCCTGCACAGGCCCTCTTGCCTGCTACTGTGTAAGACATGACTTTACTCCTCATTTGCATTCCACCATGATTGTGAGGCCTCCCTAGCCATGCAGAACTGTGAATCAATTAAACCTCTTTCCTTTATAAATTACCCAGTCTTGGGTTGTGATGGTTAATACTGAGCGTCAACTTGATTGGATTGAAAGATGCAAAAGTATTAATCCTGGGTGTGCCTGTGAGGGTGTTGCCAAAGGAGATTAACATTTGAGTCAGTGGGCTGGGGAAGGCAATTCCACCTTTAACCCTGGTGGGCACCATCTTATCATCTGCCAGCAAATATAAAGCAGGCAGGAAAACGTGAATTGGCGAGACTGGCCTACCCTCACAGCCTACATCTTTCTCTCATGCTGGATGCTTCCTGCCCTCCATCATCACACTCCAAGTTCTTCAGTTTTGGAATTTGGACTGGCTCTTTTTGCTCCTCAGTCTGCAGAAGGCCTATTGTGGGACCTTGTGATTGTGTGAGTTAATACTATATATATATAATGTATATGTATATATGAGTTTATTATTAAGTTATATATATATATATATATATATATATATCCCATTGGTTTTGTCCCTCGGGAGAACCCTGACTAACACAGACTTTGGTACCATGAGTGGTTCTAGAGGGACAGAATATTAAGAATTGAGTTCTTTCATTGGTTTTGGGGTTTCTGGAGTTGGCTGTTTAATACGATTAGACCCCAAAATACTAAAGACTGTACTTCTAATAGTATGGAGAACACTGATAATCCTTGGCATGAACTATTTAGAGAGTCATACAAAATAAATGCATTTGACACTCCTGATTCTTTGCTCATGAGAGGCAAGGAGTTTAGTGACTTTATACGTAATACCTTTGGTCATATGTGGAGAACCAAGAAACATAATGAAGCTGATTGATTGCTCCTAAGTTCAGTGGAAAGAGGGATGAAATAAAATGATGAACTCAGGGATTCTATTTCCAAGCTTCAGAAGCAGATACCGAGCCTCAAATCTGCTAAGATTGCCCTGAGTGAGTCTTAGCTCCTGTAGAAAAAGAGCTGAAATTGTGAAAAAACAGACACAAGCTCTTATCATGCAAGTGACTGACTTGCAATGAAACGTGCATCACAGTTCTGCCATGGGTCTACTGTTGAAGTGAGGGCATTGATTCGAAAAGAATGGACCCTGCAACTTAGAATGGGGATATGTGGGAGGACCCTGATGAAGCTAGGGGCATTGAGTTTGTAAACTCTGATGAACGTTGCTTGCCAGGAAAAACAGCTTTTCCATCCCCAGTAGTGGCAACATTCCCTTCTGGACCCATACTGCCATCAGCCTTTCCACCTTTGTCTGAGGAGATAAACCCTGTGCTGCCTGAGGCAACAGTGATGGCCTCCCCTGAGGCAGTGGCCAGGCAAGATAATGTTGATTCTCCCCAGGAGCCACCCCCAACAGCCCTGTTTGCTTCTAGACCTATAACTAGACTAAAGTCCCTGTGGACCCCTAGAGGTGAGGTTGAGAGTGTGACCCATGAAAAGGTGTGCTATACTCGAAAAGAACTACTTGAGTTTTCTAGTTTATAGAAACAGAAATCTGGAGAACAAGCATGTGAATAAATATTAAGGGTGTGGGATAGTGGTGGAAAGAACATAGATTTGGAAAACGCTGAATTTTTTTGATTTGGGCCGACTAAGTAGGGACTCTGCATTTAATGTTGCAACTCACAGAGTTAAAAAAGTTTCTAATAGTTTGTTTGCTTGGTTAGCTGAAATATGGATTAAAAGCTGGCCCCCTATGAGAGAGCTAGCAATGCCTGATCTCCCTTGGTTTAGTGGAGAGGAAGGGATCCAAAGGCTTAGGGAGATAGGGATGGTGGAGCAGATTAGTCACTTTAGACCTACTCATCCCAGCTGGGAGGGTCCAGAAAATATACACTTGACCAATGCCATGCAAAATAGATTTGTGAGGGCAGCACCTACATCTTTGAAGAGCCCTGTAATTGCTCTTCCCTGTATGTCAGATCTAACAGTGGGCACCACAGTCACTCAACTATAAAATTTAAATACAATGGGAATAATTGGATCCCCATCCCTGAGGTGGCAGGGGCCAAGCGATGGCACTCAACCATCAAAGGCAAGGTGGGCATAGCTACCATAATGGACAGCAGAGTCAAAGTGGTAATCAGAATAGTCTGACTCGTATAGAGCTCTGGCATTGGCTAATTATTCATGGTGTTCCTAGATGTGGGATTGATAAGAAGCCTACTGCATTCCTACTTAATTTATATAAGCAGAAAACTTCTAGGTTGAATGGACAAAACACTAATTTGGATTATAAAAACAGAGAATCACTATCCCACAATCAATTTCCAGACTTGAGCCAATTTACAGACTCAGAACCCCTTGAATGAAGGAGAGGCCAGGTCCCCTTGAGGAAGGACCCCACTACATTACCAACAATTTATGCAGTGAATCTTTCTCCCATCCTTCTTCAAGAAGACCTCCAGCCTTTTACCGGGGTGACTGTGCATTAAGGAAAGGGAAATGATCAGACATTTCGAGGACTACTGGACATTGGTTCTGAGCTGATGTTGATTCTAGGGGACCCAAAATGTCATTGTGGTCCTCCAGTTAAAGTAGGGGCTATGGAGGTCAGGTAATTAATGGAGCTTTACCTCAGGTCTGACTTACAGTAGACCCAGTGGGTCCCTGGACTAATCATGTGGTCATTTTTCTAGTGTCAAAATGCATAATTGGCATAGACATATTTAATTGCTGGCAGAACCCCCACATTGGCTCACTGATTGGTAGGATTAGGGATATTATGGTGGGAAAGGCCAAATGGAAGCCACCAGAGCTGGCTCTATCTAGAAAAATAGTAAATCAAAACTAGCATTGCATCCCTGGAGGGATTGTGGAGATTAGTGCCACCATCAAGGACTTGAAAGATGTGGGGGTGGTGATTCCCACCACATCCACCTTTTAACTCTCCCATTTGGCTTGTGCAGAAGACAGATGGATCTTGGAGAATGACAGTAGATTATTGTAAGCTTAACCAAGTGGTGGCTCCAATTGCAGCTGCTGTACCAGATGTGATTTCATTGCTTAAGCAAGTTAATAAATCTCCTGGTACCTGGTATGTAGCCATTGATTTGACAAATGCCTTTTTCTCCATTCCTGTCCATAATGCCCACCAAAAGCAATTCGCCTTCAGCTGGCAAGGCCAGGAATATACCTTTACTGTCCTACCTCAAGGGTTTATCAACTCTCCAGCTTTGTGTCATAATCTTATTCAGAGAGACCTTGATTGCTTTTCACTTCCACAAGATATCACACTGGTCCATTACATTTACGACATTATGCTGATTGGATCCAGTGAGCAAGAAGTAGCAAACACACTGGACTTACTGGTGAGACATTTGCATACCAATTAAAATTCAGGGACCTTCTACCTCAGTAAAATTTCTAGTGGTCCAGTGGTATGGAGCCTGTAGAGATATTCCTTCTGAGGTGAAGGATAAGTTGCTGCACTTGGACCTTCCTACAACCAAGAAAGAGGCACAATGCCTAGTGGGCCTATTTGGATTTTGGAGGCAACACATTCCTCATTTGGGTGTGTTACTCCAGCCCATTTATTAAGTGACCCAAAAACGCTGCCAGTTTTGAGTGGGGTCCAGAGCAGGAGAAGGGTCTGCAACAGGTCCACAGTGCTGTGCAAGCTGCTCTGCCACTTTGGCCATATGATGCAGAAGATCCAATGGTGCTTGAGATGTCAGTGGCAGATAGGTATACTGTTTCGAGCCTTTGTCAGGCCTCCATAGGAGAATCACAATGGAGGCCTCTAGGATTTTGGAGCAAGCCGCTGCCATCTTCTGCAGATAACTATTCTCCTTTTGGGAGACAGCTCTTGGCTTGTTACTGAGCTTGGTGGAAACTGAACTTTTGACTATGGATCATCAAGTCACCATGTGACCTGAACTGCCTATCATGAACTGGGTGCTTTCTAACTGATCTAGCCATAAAGTGGGTCATGCACAGCAGCATTCCATCATCAAATGGAAGTGGTATATTCATTAACCGGGATCGAACGGGTCCTGATGGCACGAGTAAGTTACATGAGGAAGTGGCTTAAATGGCCATGGTCTCCACTCCTGCTACCCTGCCTTCTCTCCCCCAGCCTGCACCAATGGCCTTATAGGACATTCCTTATGATAAGTTGACAGAGGAAGAGAAGGCTAGGATCTGGTTTATACATGGTTCTGCCCGACGTGCAGGCACCACCTGAAAGTGAACAGGTGTAGCACTGCAGCCCTTTTCTAGGACATCCCTGAAGGACAGTGGTGAAAGGAAATCTTCCCAGTGGGCAGAAATTCGAGCAGTGTACCTGGTTGTGCACTTTGCATGGAAGGAGAGATGACTAGATGTGCAATTATACACTGATCCATGGGCTGTAGCCAATGGTTTGGCTGGATGGTCAGGGACTTGCAAGAAGCATGATTGGAAAATTAGTGACAAAGAAATTTGGGGAAGAGGTATGTGGATGGACCTCTCTGAATGATCAAAAACTGTGAAGATATTTGTATCCCATCTGAGTGCTCACCAACAGGTGACCTCAGCAGAGGAGGATTTTAATAATTGAGTGGGTAGATGACCCGTTCTGTGGACACCACTCAGCCTCTTTCCCCAGCCTTCCCTGTCACTGCCCAATGGGCCCATGAACAAAATGGCCATGGTGACAGGGATGGAGGTTATGCACGGGCTCAGCAACTTGGACTTCCACTCACCAAGGCTGACCTGGCTACGGTCAGTGTTGAGTGCCCAATTTGCCAGCAGCAGAGACCAACACTGAGCCCTCAATATGGCACCATTCCTCAGGGTGATCAGCCAGCTATGTGGCGGCAGGTTGATTATATTGAACCTTTTCCATCATGGAAAGGGCAGAGGTTTGTCCTCACTGGAATAGATGCTTACTCCAGATATGAGTTTGCCTGTCCTGCATGCAATGCTTCTGTCAAGACTACCATCCATGGACTCATGGAATGCCTTATCCACCATCACGGTGTTCCACACAGCATTGCCTCTGACCAAGGCTCTCACTTTATGGTTAAAGAAGTGTAGCAGTAGGCTCATGCTCATGGAAATTGCTGATCTTACCATGTTCCCTGTTATCCTGAAGCAGCTGGATTGATAGAACAGTGGAATGGCCTTTTGAAGTCACAATTGCTGCACCAACTAGGTGACAATACTTTGCATGGCTGGGGCAAAGTTCTCCAGAAGGCCATGTGTTCTGTGAATCAGTGTTCAATATATGGTACTGTTTCTCCCATAGCCAGGATTCATGGATCCAGGAATCAAGGGGAGGCAGTGGAAGTGGCACCACTCTTCATCACCCCTAGTTATCCACTAGCAAAATTTTTGTTTCCTGTTCCCACAACATTACGTTCTGCTGGTCTGGAGGTCTTAGTTCCAGAGGGAGGAATGCTGCCACCAGGAGACACCACAACAATTTCATTAAACTGGAAGTTAAGATTGCCACCTGGACACTATGGGAACCTCCTAATTTTAAGTCAACAGGCTAAGAAGAGAGTATTGGTGGGGGTGATTGGCCTGGACTGTTAAGATGAAATCAGTCTACTACCCCACAATGGAAGTAAGGAGGAGTATGCATTCAATACTGGAGATCCATTAGGGCTTCTCTTAGTATTACCATGCCCTGTTATTAAGGTCAATGGGAAACTACAACAGCCCAATCCAGACAAGACTATAAATGACCAAGACCCTTCAGGTATGAAGGTTTGGGTCACTCCACCAGGAAAAAAAACCATGACCTGCTTAGTAGCTTGCTGAAGGCAAACAGAAGACAAAATGGGTAGTAGAAGAAGGTAGTTATTATTACCAGTTACGACCAAGTGACCAACTGCAGAAACGAGGACTGTAATTGTTCATGAGTATTTCCTCCTTTTTTTTTTTTGTTACAAACATGTTTGTGTGTGTATACCCTTGTACTAAGTAAATATCTTCATTTTCTTTTCTTTTTCTTCTATCATGTGACATAAGATTTATTGACTTCACATCAGCACTTAAGTATTGTTAACTTTATGTACTAGTATTTGCTTTGGGGATTGGTGCATTTCTAGTTGTACGAAGGATAGTTGTGTTATGTTAGGCATAATTATGACTTTATTATTGTCTTTATTTGAAGATCATGTGTGATCTCAGGAGATGTGTATGGGTTTGAGTTGACAAGGGGTGGACTTGTGATGGTTAATACTGAGTGCCTACTTGATTGGATTGAAGGATGCAAAAGTATTGATCCCGAGTGTGTCTGTGAGGGTGTTGCCAAAGGAGATTAACATTTGAGTCAGTGGGTTAAGGAGGGCAGACCCACCCTTAATCTTGGTGGGCACCATCTAATCATCTGCCAGCAAATATAAAGCAGGCAGAAAAACATGAAGAGGTGAGACTGTCCTAGGCTCCCAGCCTACATCTTTCTCCTGTGGTGGATACTTCCTGTCCTTGAACACTGGACTCTTAAGTTCTTCAGTTTTGGAACTTGGACTGGCTCTCCTTCTTCCTCAGCCTGCAGATGGCCTATTTTGGGACCTTGTGATTATGTGAGTTAATACTTAAACTACTCGGCCGGGCGCGGTGGCTCACGCTTGTAATCCCAGCACTTTGGGAGGCCGAGGCGGGCGGATCACGAGGTCAGGAGATCGAGACCACGGTGAAACCCCGTCTCTACTAAAAATACAAAAAAATTAGCCGGGCGTGGTGGCGGGCACCTGTAGTCCCAGCTACTCGGAGAGGCTGAGGCAGGAGAATGGCATGAACCCGGGAGGCGGAGCTTGCAGTGAGCCGAGATTGCGCCACTGCACTCCAGGCTGGGCGACAGAGCGAGACTCCGTCTCAAAAAAAAAAAAAAAAAAAAAAAAAAAAAAAAATACTTAAACTACTCCCTTTTATATAAATATCTATTCCATTAGTTCTGTTCCTCTAGAGAACCCTGACTAATACACGGGTATATCTTTATTAGCAACATGAGAACATACCAATACAACATTGTACCAAATATGGAGGTTTTTTTTATCCCTTACCCTTCTCCCACTTTCCTTCTTCTGAGTTTCCAAAGTTCATCATTTCACTCTGTATGTCTTTGCGTCCTCATAGCTTAGCTCTCACTTATAAGCGAGAACATATGGTATTTGGTTTTCCATTCCTGAGTTATTTCACTATCCAAGTTGCTGCAAAATACATTATTTCATTTGTTTTTATGGCTTAGTAGTATTCCACAGTGTATATATACCACATTTTTTATCCACTCATGGGTTGATAGACCCTTAGATTGGTTCTATATCTTTGCAATTGTGAATTTTGCTGCTATAAACACAAGTATGTGTGTGTTTTTCATATTATTTTTCATATAATGACTTCTTTTTCTTTAGGCAAATACCCAGTAGTAGGATTGCTAGATAGGTAGCTATGCCTTTAATTCTTTAAGAAATTTCCGTACTGTTTCCCATAAAAGTGGTACTAATTTACATTCCCACCAGCAATGTAAAAGTGTTCCCTTTCCATGACATCCATGCCACATCTATTGTTTTTTGACTTTTTAATAATGGCCATTCTTGCAGGAGTAAGGTGGTATCTCAGTGTGGTTTTGATTTTCATTTCCCTGATGACTAGTGATGTTGAGCATTTTATCATATGTTTGTTGGCTGTTTGCATATATTCAATTAAGAAATGTCTATTCATGTCTTTGCCCACTTTTTTGATGAGATTATTTGTTTTTTTCTTGCTGATTTGAGTTCCTTGTAGATTCTGGATACTATTTCTTTGTCAGATGCATAGCTTTCAAATATTTTCTTCCATTCTGTGGGTTGTCTGTTTTTTCTGCTGATTGTTTCTGCTGTGCAGAAGCTTTTTTAGTTTAAATAGGTCCCATTTATTTATTTTTGTTTTTGTTGCATTGTCTTTTGGGGTCTTAGTCATGAATTATTTACCTAGGCCAGTGTACAGAAGAGTTTTTCCAATGTTATCTGCCAGAATTTTTATGGTTTCAGTCTTTAGATTTAAGTCTTTAATCCATCTTGAGTTCATTTTTGTTAAAGTAAGAGATGGGCATACAGTTTTATTCTTCTACACGTGGCTTGCCAGGGTTCCACTTTTGCTCATTTTTAATCAAGTTGTTTGCCTTTTCTTTTCTAAGTTGAAATTGTTCTATCTTCTGGATACTAGACTCTTATCAGATATATGAGTCACAAATACGTTTCTTCATTCTGTGGGCTATCTTTTCCCTTTCTTCATTGTGTTATTTGATGCAAAATTTTTTTAATTTTAATACAATCATATGTATCAATTTTTTTTCTCTTTTTCTCTTATGCTTTTGGTGTAATACCTAAGAATACAATGCCAAAATCCAAGATCGTGAATATTCATTTATATGTCTTCTTCTAAGAGTTTTATGGTTACAGCTCTTACATTTAGGCTTTTTATTCATTAGCGCTAATTTGTATGGTGTGTGGTAAGGATCTAACTTTAATCTTTTGCACGTATTTATTCAGTTGTCTCAGCAATATTTGTTGAAATGACTCTTACTTCCTCTTGGAATGATCTTGACACACTTTGATAATCAATTAACAGTAGGCATATGAACTTATTTGTAGACTCATAATTCTATTCCATTGGTTCATATTTCTATCCTCATGCCAGTACCACACTGTTGTACTTGGAGAGCACTACAAGCACTTATGATTACTGTAGTTTTGTAGCGCTTTGAAATTGAGAATGTGAGTTCTCCAACTATGTTCTTCTTTGCCAAGATTGCTTTGGCTCTTTGGAGCCCCTTATATCTTCTTTTTTAAAAATTAATACATAATATTTTACATATTTATGAGGTGCATGTGATTTATTTTTGCATGCACTGAATGTAACATTATCAAGTCAGGATATTTGTGGTATCCATTGCCTTGATTATTTATCATTTCTGTGTGTTGGGAACATTTCAAGTCATCTCTTCTAGCTACTTTGAAATATAAAATACCTTGGCTGGGTGCGGTGGCTCATGCCTGTAATCCCAGCACTTTGGGAGGCCGAGGCGGGTGGATCACGAGGTCAGGAGATTGAGACCATACTGGCTAACAGGGTGAAACCCTGTCTCTACTAAAAATACAAAAAAAAAAAAAAAAAAATTAGCCGAGAGTGGTGGCGGGCGCCTATAGTCCCAGCTACTCGAGAGGCTGAGGCAGGAGAATGGCGTGAACCCGGGAAGCAGAGGTCGCAGTGAGCCAAGATTGTGCCACTGCACTGCGCTCCAGCCTGGGTGACAGAGAGACTCCGTCTAAAAAATATATATATATATATATATATACATATATATATATATATATATACACACACACACAATAGCTTGTTGCTAACAGTAGCCACCATACCCTGCAATCAAACATTAGAATTTATACCTTTTATTTAACTATATGTTTGTACTCATTGACCAACCTTGTCATCCTTCCCTTCCCAGCCTCTAGTATCTTTTTTTTTTTTTTTTTTGAGATGGAGTCTCACTCTGTCACCCAGGCTGAAGTGCAGTGCAGTGGCACGATCTTGGCTCACTGCAACTTCCATTTCCTGGGTTCAAGCATCTCCTGTCTCAGCCTCCTGAGTAGCTAGGATTACAGGCATGTGCCACCACACCCTCCTAATTTTTTGTATCTTTAGTAGAGATGGAGTTTCACCATGTTTACCAGGCTGGTCTCGAACTCCTGACCTCAAGTGATCTGCCAGCCTTGGCCTCCTAAAGTGATGGGATTACAGGCATGAGCCATCGCGCCCATCCTTAGTATCTATCATTCTATTCTCTACCTCCATGAAACCAAATTTTTTAGCTCCCACATATAAGTGTGGACATGCAAAAGTTGTTGCTCTGTGCCTGGCTTATTTCACTTAACGTAATAATCCCCCATTATATCTATAATGTAATTTTATTCTTTTTTATGGCTGAATAGTATCCCATATATACCACATTTTCTTTATCTATTCTTCTGGAGATAGATACTTAGGTTGATTCCATATCTTTGCTATTGTGAATAGTGTTGAAATAAATATATGAGTGCAGGTATCCCTTTAATAAATTGATTTCCTTTCCTTTAGATGAATACCCAGTAGTGGACTTGCTAGATTTTATGGTATTTCTATTTAGATTTTTAAGAATCTCCATACTGTTTTCCATAGTGGCTGTCCTAATTTGCATTCCCACCAACAGAGTTCCCTTTTATCTGTGTTCTCACCACATCAGTTATTTTATTTGCCTTTTTAGTAATTGTAACTGGGATGACAATTCATTGTGGTTTTGATTTGCATTTCCCTGATGATAATTAATATTGACCATTTTTTTCATATACTTGTTGGCTATTGTATGTCTTCCTATGAGAAATGTCTATTCAAGTCCTTTGTCCCCTTTTTCTTGGATTATTGTTATTTTTTTTACTGTTGAGTGGTGTTCCTTCTGGATATTAGTCTTTTGTTGGATGAGTGGTTTGCAAATATTTTATCCCATTGGTATTTTTTCTTTTCACTTAGTTGATTATTTCCTTCACTGTGCAGAAGCATTTTGTATTGTCCCATTTGCCTGTTTTTGTTGTCTGTGTTTTAAAGTCTCAGCCATGAAATATTTGCCTAGACCAACATTTGGAAGTCTTTCCCTTATGTTTTCTTCCAGTAATTTCATAGTTCCAAGTCTTATGTTTAAGTTTTGAATCCATCCTGACATGATTTTTGTGTGGTGAGAGATAGCTATCCAAATTCATTCTTCTGCCTATGGACATCTAACATTCTTAGTTTCACTTATTGAAGAGAGAGTGCTTTCCCCAATATATGTTCTTGGCATTTTTGTCAAAAATCAATTGGCTGTAAATATGTATATTTATTTCTGGATTCTTTCTTCTGTTTTATTGGTCTATGTGTCTGTGTTTATACCAATAGCATGCTGTTTTTGCTACTATAGCCTTGTAGTATATTTTGAGTTCAGATAGTGTGATGCTTCCAGTTTTGCTCAGAATTGCTTTGGCTACTCAGGCTCTTTTTTGGTTCCATACAAATGTTGATAATTGTTTTTTTTCTATTTCTTTGAAAAACAATGTTTGTATTTTGATACTGACTGCATTGACTTTGTAAATTGCTTTGGGCCTTTTAATATTATTACTTTTTCTGATCTGTGAATATGGAATGTCTTTCCATTTGTTTGTGTGTTCTTTAATTACTTTCACCAGCGTTTTGTATCTTTTGTTGTACTTACCTTTCACTTCTTTGGTTGCATTTATTCCTAGGTATCTTTATAGCTATTGTAAGTGGGATCACTTTCTTGCTTTCTTTCTCAGCTAGTTTATTATTTGTATATAGAAACATTACTAATTTCCCTATGCTGATTTTGTATCCTGTAACTTTATCGAATTTATTTATCAGATCTAAGATTTTTTTTTTTTTGGTGGCATCTTTAGGTTTTTCTAGATCTAAGATCATATCATCAGCAAAGATGGATAGACAGTGTTTGACTTGTTCTTTTCTAATTTGCATTGCTGTCTTGCCTGATTGCTCTGTGTAGGACTTCCAGTACTACATTGAATAAGAGTGGTAAAAGTGGTCATCTTTGTCTTGTTCCAGTTCTTAGAGGAAAGGCTTTCATGTTTTCTCCATTAAGTATTGTGTTAGCTGTAGGTTTGTCATATATGGTCTCCATAATATTGAGGTATGTTTCCTCTATGCCTAGATTGTTGAGAGTTTTCATTATGACATGATTTTTGAATTCTATCAAATGCTTTTTCTGCATCTATTGAGATGATGATGTAGTTTTTGTCCTTCATTTCATTAATGTATTACATTTATTGATTTGCATACATTAAACCATCCTTGGATTCCTAGGATAGATCTCACTTGATGTGGCATATTATTTTCTTTATGTGCTATTTGATTCAGTTTGCTAAGTTTGTTGAAAATTTTTGTATCTCTGTTCAACAGATTTACTGACCTGTAGTTTTCTTTTTTGTTGTTGTTGTTGCTTCCTTGTTTGCTTTTGGGATCAGGGTAATTCTTGATTTGTTGAATCAATCAGGGAGAATTCCGTCCTTTTCTATTTGTTGAAATAGTTTGAGAAAACTGATGTTAGGATTTTTTTTCTTGAAATTTGGTAGAATTTGGCAGTGAAATCATCTGTTTCTGGGCTTTCCTTTGTTGGTAGATTTTTGTTATTGATTCAATATTATTACTCATTATTGGTCTGTTCACATTTTCTATTTCTCACTGACTTAATTATAGTAGGTCGTATGTGACCAGAAATTTATCCATTTCCTTTAGGTTTTTTAGTTTGTTCATGTGTAATTGTTCATAATAGTGCCTAATGATCTTTCTGTGCTATCAGTTGCAGTGTCTCCATTTTTATTTTGCTTATTTGGGTCTCCTCTCTTTTTTCTCTTGGTCTACCAAATGGTTTGTCAGCTTTGTATATCTCTACCAAAAGCCAGCTTTTCATTTTGTTGATCCTTTGTATTTTTTAGTCTTTATTTCATTTAGTTATGCTCTAATCTTTATTATTTATTTTCTTCTACTAATTTGGGGTTTGGTTTGTTCTTGCTTTTCTAGTTCCTTAAGGTACCTTATTAGACTGTTTATTTAAAATCTTTCTATTTATTGATATAGGCATTCATTGCTATGGACTTTCTTATTAGCACTGCTTTTCTTATATTACATAGGTTTTGGTACATTGTGTTTTTCCTTTTTTTTAAAAGAATTTTTTCATTTTTAATTTTTTTAACTGCCACCTCAACCTAAAGCTCATTCAGGAGCATGTTGTTTAATTTTCATGTGTTTGTATAGTTTCCAAAGTTCTTCTTGGTATTGATTTCTGCTTTTATTTCATTGTGGTCTGAGAAAATACTTGATGTGATTTTCATAGTTTTTAATTTGTCAGGATATATTTTGTGTCCTAACATATGGTATATCTTGAAGAATGTTCTGTGGGCTGGTGGAAAGAATGTGTATTCTGTAGCTGTTGGATGAAATGTTCTGTAAATATGTTAGGTCTAGTTGGTTTAATAGACAGTATAAATCCAGTGTTTCTCTGTTAATTTTCTGTTTAGATGATCTGTCTAATGCTGAGGGTCAGGTGTTGAAGTTCCTAACTATTATTGTGTTAGAGTCTATCACTCTCTTTAGATCTACTAATATTTGCTTTATAAATTTGGTGTTTCACTGTTGGGTTCATACATGTCCGGAATTGTTATATCCTCTTGCTGAATTAATTCCTTTATTATTAGGAATTAACTTTCCTTGTCTTTTTTTTACATGTTTGACCAAAATCTGTTTCATCTGACATAAGTATAGCTACTCCTGCTTTAACATTTCAACCTATTTAAAAAACAATTAATTACTTTCACTCTCATCTCTACCTCCAGCATTTATATTCTTTTTTGGTTTTCTTTCTTTCTTTCTTTCTTTCTTTCTTTCTTTCTTTCTTTCTTTCTTTCTTTTTCTTTCTGTCTCTTTCCTTCCTTCCTTCCTTCCTTCCTTTTCCTTCTTTCTTTCTTTCTTTCTTTCTTTCTTTCTTTCTTTCTTTCTTTCTTTCTTTCTCCTTCCTTCCTTCCTTCCTTCCTTCCTTCCTTCCTTCCTTCCTTCCTTCTTTCTTTCTTTCTCCTTCCTTCCTTCCTTTCTTTCTCTCTCTCTCTTTCTTTCTTTCTTTCTCTATTTCACTTGGTGGCATTATCCAACATCCCATCACTCAAAGTAAAAACCTAGCAATTAGTCACTTAGTGCTTCTAATTTTATGTTTTATGACAAATATTTTTTCATTGTTTTCTTCCTGCCTCTACCACCTATATTCCTTGCTCTTGTTTAGTTCCTTCTTGTTTATGTCTCCTGCACAACACTGCTGGGACACATTCATTGGTTTCCATGCTGCCAATATTTTCAATTTCCATACATTCCTCCACAGGCCTCAGAAAAGTTCATCTAAAATGTGAATCTGACCCTGTCACTACCCTGATAGGATCCTCAGTGACTCCGTGTGCCCTGTAATTAAAAGGATTACTATTCCTTCATTGTGCTTATAACCACTTTCCTTCAAATTAAAAATTATTCAAAAATTCAAAAGAAAATTGAAGAGAGATGCTGCTAGTAAAAGAAGTATATGAGCACCATCATCTAGTTTTTAAAAGTGGAACAACTTTATTTTATGCTTTAACAGAATTAATTTTAAAAGCTTGATGGTTCCTCAAATGGTGAATTTGCATCAAGTATTATTAAGCCTACTACATTCTATAGAAAGGGATCACTGTATATTTATTTTTACATATACAATTATAACTCATATATGTGGTACATTTATCTAAACAAACCTAGTTTCCATTTCTGGAAGTTTATTTTGAACAGCGCTATCCAAAACTGACTTTCCACAAGAACAAAGTTACATATGGGAATTATGCTTCTGGAGAACAACCAGAAGACTGTGCATATCATGAAATAAAGAAAATAAGAGAAGAAACATTAAAAGGAATTTGGACCTGAGCAACATTTATCAAAGACAGTCATTAGTAATAAGTCCCATAGTTCAAAAACTACATGTTTACTAAAGACAAAACAACAACAACAAAACCATGTGATTTGGTCAGCTGACTCACTAAGGAAGATTTACAATATTATTCTTAACAAGTTGAACTGGTTCGTCTTCCACCCTTTCCATCAAGTTTGTTTCTCCTCAGTCTTCTTCATCACAATAAAATACCTCTACTATCTACTCAATTGCTCAAGCCAAAAACCTGTAAATCATCTGTTAACACCCTTTCCTTCATCCCTAATATCGAATCCATCAGCAACTATTCAGGGCTCTTCTATCAAAAAATATCTTAAATCTATCTACTTATTTTTGTCTCTATCATCTCCTTCTAGTCCTTTCTAGATCTAGTTCTTTCTAGATCTCCTTCTAGATTCATCAATCCCTTCCTAACTGCGCTTGGCTCTTTTATGTTAGTCCACTTGCAACTTAGCCTATATATCAAGAAAAAGATGATATTTTAAAATGAGTGAAACCATATTATTTAACTAATCTATAGAAGATTATCCAAGGTGTCACCACTTCGATGAGATTCAAACTCCCTACCATGTCCTGTACAGTCCTACGTGACCTGACCTTGCCTCCCATTTTTGACCTTGTCACCTACCACACTTCCGCTCACTTATTTTGTTCTAGGTACACTGGACTTCTGAATGAACCACCTTGCCTTTGAGGGAGCTCTTTCCTGTCTTAAGGGTGTTTCCATACTACTTGATACACTTTTCTTGTAATTATTTACAGGACTGGCTTTGCCTCTTTATTATCCTTGGCTCATAGGTAGCCATCTATTACGGGCTAAATTGTGTTCCCTGCAAATTCATATGTTGAAGTCCTAACCTCTAGTAAGTCAGAATGTGACTGTGTTAGTCTGCTAGAGCTACTGTAATAAAATATTACAGACTGGATAGCTTAAACAACAGAAATTTATTCTCTCATGATTCTGGAGGATTGAAGTCCAAGATCAAGGTGTGAGAAGGGTTAGTTTTTCCTGAGACTTTTCTCCTTGACTTACAGGTGGCCACCTTATTGCTGCATCCTAACATAGCCTTTCTTCTGTGTGTATATATCTCTGGTGTCTCTTTCTCTTCTTATGAGGGCACAGGTCATATTGGTTTAGGGACCCATTCTTAGGTTCTCATTTAACATGAATTGCTTTTCTGAGGGCTTTTTCTCCAAATACAATTACATTGGGGATTAGGGCTTCAACATATGACTTTTCTTGGCGGGGGGGCACAATTCAGTTTGTAATAGTGACTGTATTTGGAAATAAGGTGTTTACAGAAGTAATTAAGCTAAAAGGAATGAATTAGGGTGGACTTTAACTGAGTATAACTGGTGTCCTTATAAGAAGAGGGGATTAGGACATAGACACTCATAAAAAGATGATGATGTGAAGACCCAGGGAGAAGATAGCCATCTACAACTCAAGGAGAGAAAGCTAAGAAACCAACCCTGTTGACACCTCGATCTTGGATTTCTAGCCTCCAGAATTGTGAGAAAACACATTTGTGTTGTTTAAGCCACTCTGGCTGTGGTACTATAGTATGGCAGCCCTAACAAATTAATGTAGCATCACAGCGAAGACTTCTCTGACCACTCAAACCAAGCAGAGACCCTTTCCTCTCTCTATTGTCCCATTGTTGGAATGTCACTCCATGACAGCAGGGTTCTTGTTATGCTGTTCTCTGCCTCCAGTGCTCATAGTATTACGCTCAGTTGAATAATCAAGTGAGGGATGGGCTGATTGATTGAATACCTGGGTGGAGAAATCATCTTACAGACAACAAATTCAGAAGAAACGGCACACGGGCTAGGTACATTTTGAAGAGAGGAACCTTATAAGGATCTGTGTAAAAAAGAATAATGAGATCACAGAGATATTAAGGTTTTATTTCAAAGGGTTAGTAGGGCTTGAAGATTCCAGTAGAATGTGCATGAGAGGAAAAGTGGTAACAGAACAACTACAATGACTATGACTACATAGTTGAACAACTACAACTGTAGAGTTATAAATACAATGTTGTTGTCCTTCCATGAGATTGCAGCAAATAAGAGGTTATTAGTTCAGAGACTTGATAGGAAAGAGAAGCAAGACTCACAAAACTTTCTAAAAATTTTACTAATTCATTCTGGCTGTAAAGAGACCACATCTTCCTTTTTTTTTTTTTTTTTTTTTTTTGATATGGAGTCTCGCTCTGTCGCCCAGGCTGGAGTGCAGTGGCGCGATCTCGGCTCACTGCAAGCTCCGCCTCCCGGGTTCATGCCATTCTCCTGCCTCAGCCTCTCCGAGTAGCTGGGACTACAGGCGCCCGCCACCACGCCCGGCTAATATTTTTTGTATTTTTGGTAGAGACGGGGTTTCACCGTGGTCTCGATCTCCTGACCTCGTGATCCGCCCACCTTGGCTTCCCAAAGTGCTGGGATTACAAGCGAGAGCCACCGCGCCCGGCCCACATCTCCCTTTTGAATGCAACCCATCTATCTGTCACATTCCGGATGCTCAGGGCCTTCTTTTTTGTGCATGAAGCAAGATGACCCCAAACCTTGTTTAAATCTGACAACTCTCAGCTCTACTTGCCACACAAACTTTCTCCATATATCCCAGATACCTGGCAGTGTTTGCTATAACTGTGTTTACATTCCCCTACTTTGACGGCTTGCTGTCTAATTCTTGCCCAAGATGACTCACGTGCTGCTTTTCACAGATCTAATAGCAAGAACTGACATTTTATTAAATTTATAGAGAGCTTGATCTTTTCCCAAGCCTTAGGGATAGGCTAGAAGATTATAAAATTATGGAGCTACCGACTAGCAAAATATCTAAAGAAGAATTGCCCCAGAAATTGAAAAACAATTTTAATCAAAGCAGTAAAAGCAGTTTGAAAAACACATATTTGATATTGCACAGCTATTAAACACATAAACTCTATTTAAGCCTATGAATTTATGTTAGGTAAAATTTCTAATCCAGTGTAATTCATTGTCCACATGAGCAAAATGAGCAAAAACAATGTTAATATGAGCTAAAGATGGAAACAGATGTTATAATGGCATTATTAAAACCTGATTGGACCTGTATAAATATACTCATAGCTTTGAAGACCAAGATTGTAAATTTTAAATATATATATATTATTTAGAGATTAGAATAAATCAGAAGAACCAAATTCAGTTTCAGTGACTATCATGATATGTTCATTAATGGAATTAAAGCTTTCTTAGCCAACTTTCATTTCTAAAAACCTTCAATAAATTCTTTTTTCTGAATAGTGATAGTGAATTTATCAGTTTTAAGCATTCCTTTATTAAATTTTTGTAACTCTGTGAGCTGGGCACTATTATTATTAGTGACAGAAACTCTTAGTCTGTGACCCAGGCCGAGGGCAATCTCTTCTCACTGCAATGGTGGGATCTCTGCTCACTACAACCTCCACCTCCTGGGTTCAAGTGATTCTTCTGCCTCAGCCTCCCATGTAGCTGGGATTACAGGTGCGCACCACCACCCCCAGCTAATTTTTGCATATTTAGTAGAGAGAGGTTTTCACCATGTGGTCAGACTTGTTTCAAACTCCTGACCTCAAGTGATCTGCCCGCCTCAGCCTCCCAAAGTGCTGGGATTACAGGTGTAAATCACCATGCCCAGCCATAGGCACTATTATTACCTTAATTTTGCCCATGAGAAAAATATTTAAATTTTATCCTAAATTCAATCCATAAGTTGTAGAGTCAAGAATTAGACCCTAGAAGTTTGATTTCAGATAAGGTTTCTTTAGTCAGTACATTTATAGAAGGAAAACTTTTGGTGTCCACAAATTACTTACACAATTCTAAATCAAAGTTTATTTTCTTTACATTTATAATTATAAATTTTGAATGCTGTCTTACATATATGCATGTATAATCTATATGCATTGGACAAAATGTTATGTACATAATATCTGCAGCATAGGCAAAAAACACATAGTAACATATGTGTGTAAAACTTTATTGCTCGATTGATTTTTGCCCTGTACCTGCTTTGGTTTTATAATTCAAACTTTTCCCTGTTCAGGAGCTTGACAAAGGTAAATCGAGAATGGGTTTAAGTTCCTGCCTTTAATTGCTGCATGTGTAACGAGATGTTATTTGTTTTGTAGAGTTGATATTCAGACACAGTTCCATTTCTCTTTTGTTAGCATTATTCTGCTTTCCAGAGACAGTCCAAGCTTCATAGTCATGTTTTGATTAAGAGAGTAATGCTTTATTAAATTTTGAATAGAGTCTGTTATCAGTGTGGTGTTATTCTTATTGAAATAGCACCATAATATTCTTCAGCTGCTTTGTGAAAGGAGAGCAAAATGTGATTTCTATCCTTACTTTGATTCCTAGTTGTTTACAGTGGTTTAAATAATTCTTATTGTAAAAGGCTCCCATTTTAGTTGGAGATGATACTGGGCTGTCTCACTAATTCTATTATTTTCAAATACATTGGAAGTGTGGTCCACCTATTCCAACTTTATTAGTTCTTGAGAGACAGAGATGTATTAACATGAAATACTGATTTCTACTCTGAATTCTGCTTAGTGGGTCCAAGATATTCAATGTATTTCTAAGAGTCAAATGATTATTTCAAAGTTTTCCTTTTATCTTCTAATTCTTGCCATATTACTTGGGCAGTAAGACACAAGATCTGTGAGGACTTTTTACAAAGGATGCATGGAAAAGCTAGAGTTTGAAATTTATGGCACTCTCCGATATGCAAACCACTCTGAAATGATTCATGTTCATGTCATAGGCCTCAGTTACAGAGTTTGTGAAAGGAAGGGGTGGGACTAGATAATTTTTAATCCTTCTAACACATGATTTTATGCTGAATAATTTTATAAATTTAGTCTTCTATGTTGTAGTGGTATCTCTATATACATTGACAACACATTCATATATTACATTTACATCTAATATGCTAGTAATTGCTGATTTGAGCCTTTTAACCACTTTCTGATGGCAAATGCTTTACATGCATGAAAAATGTTGATTCATTCAACTAATATATATTTACTGGATATTATGTGCAAAGAACTGTGCTAGAAGAATACATATAGGAAGAATAATAGACAGTAAATACTCAAGTTGCTTCATGATTGATGAGAATTTGGAGAGCAGCCTATGTCCGTAGAACCTAGCAAAAACAAAAGGGCAAAAATAATGTTTAAACTTATGGTCTTAACTTCATTAGCAGTGGGCTATATTTAGCCGAGCTAAACATTTGACATCTTGGTTTTATTGATAATTAATATTGTAGAAAGGATTTTCTTGACATTATAGAAGGGATTTTTCTAAAAACTTCCTTGCAAATATACATAAAAGAAATGCTGATATAAAATTTTGTGGAACATTATAAATTAGTTTCCTATTGCTGGTTGCAATGAATTGTCTCAAATTTAGTGGCTTAATACAATAGAAAATTATCTTCGAAATCTGAAAGCCATATGTCCATATTATTATTTTTAAACAAATCATACTAATTCATGTAACAGTTATGATAATGTGGCCATGAGGGCTCAAACTATTCCTATGATGTTTACTTGGCAACTCTTGGTCAAATGCAGAATATATTCTTAACAGGTCTTCATTTTCCAAATGTCAAATGTATTTTTGTATATACTTATGTTATTTGGAGTTCAAAACCGATCAACAAAAGGTTGCTTCTAAAATATACTTTGAATTTTAACAAAGGAAAACTACTGCCAAAGAAATTAGACTAATTTTAGTGTACAATAAGTATTATTGTTATTGTGTACTTACTAAGTGTCAGGACATATTGTAAGTTCTTGTACATGTATTAATTCATGTAGTCCTCAAAACAACGCAATAAGTTAGATCCTATCATTATTTCCACTTAAAGGTGAGGGCACTGAGGCTCAGAGGTTAAATACTTGTCCCAAATTACACAGCTAGCAAAAGGCAGAGGTGGGATTTGAGCCTAGGCTCTGTGCCTCCAGAGTCTGTATGCACTCTCTAGGAAGTTCCAAAATCATTTTTAGAGCACAGTGCCCTTCGGGAGGATTCAGTGTATTTATTCTTAATTTATAGTTGGGGAGCTAACGTGGCAGAGAACTCAAAACAACTTCCCCCCTTTGGTTCTGAGATGCCCATTTTGAATTTTAAATGATTTCTCTCTGTTATTAAGCTTTGTTGTGGGATCATTCCTCACTTTAATCTTTTGCTATATGTTGACTTCTAATATTCTAAAAGACCACTAAGAAAATGAAAACAAGTATTGTGATTTTAACAGTTTTGAACTTTCTAAGTCATACTTCTTGTAATCAGACATGGTGCAAAATGTTTCTACATGGTTATATGACTGACTTATAGCAAACATTATGGAGCCAACCTGTTAAAATAAGTTGCCTTCCCATTGCGGCCTCACAGTTTATTTATTATGATTGGTTCACAATGCCAGTTAGCTGTACTTTTTCAAATTCAATTTACTCTCAAAACAAAATGCCATCTACTTACAAAGTTGAAAAACACACACCAGAGGCTCTGAACATAATTCCAGAAGTTATTTTTCTGCAATGGTTTGGGCAAAGCCATACTTCCCCAAAACTGTGTCTCCTCTGAAGATGACCATTGTGAAGTAATTTCACATAGTAGCTGGTATAATGGCTAGCATGCTATCCCAGTTGGTTTCTCTGTCAGGAATGCTGTCACTTGATCTATTCATGATGGCTATAAAAATTTTGACTGTAGTAGTTTATTTACAGTCTTACCTGGAGGAATTTTTGTCTCTGAACATTATGGACTAATTAGGTTTGACTGAGTAAAACACAGTTTGAAATGACTAGATATAGTTGATTTAAAATAATATAGAATAAGCCATAAATGATATAGGAGAGTTATGAGGTCATTTTCAATTTTCCCTCATTAGAAACTGGTGAAAAATACTCCTTAGACAAGCCGAGCTAAGAGAAAGTTTCCTGTTTTGGTTCAGACTTCTTCAATTGTTCACATCCTCTTAAATGTGTTCTGGGTGACTGTTTCTAACCCTTCTGTTTTGGTCTGGTTCCTTCCTTTCACCATCATTGAGCATGTCCTTATTTTCTAATTATGGATTTCTTCAGAACTCATTTCAAGTGCACAATATTATCATATACTGTACTTCCATTGTACTCTTCAAATTGCTTGCTCCTGTATGCTTTTTATTGGGAGATGGCTTCTGTTTTTGCTTTTGTTTGTTTGTGGGTTTTGTGTGTGTGTGTGTGTGTGTGTCCTACAGCTTTAATCTCTGCATCTGTCTTCATTCCTATGTGCTGTGGTCAGCTTCTATGATGGTTGTAAAAGAAGTGTTTTTAATTCATTTACTTCAGCAGGAAGAATGTTACTAATGGCATGCAAGTGGACACCTAAG
The DNA here is from genome assembly GCF_028878055.3 of Symphalangus syndactylus. Classification (NCBI taxonomy): domain Eukaryota; kingdom Metazoa; phylum Chordata; class Mammalia; order Primates; family Hylobatidae; genus Symphalangus; species Symphalangus syndactylus. The sequence goes on from NC_072429.2 coordinate 53,960,145, forward strand.
CACACTCTTATACGCACATGCATGCACACACACGTGTATGAGAGCTTTAATGCCACCAAATTTCTTGTGTAATACAATTAAGCATCCCTCCTGGTTTCCAGTGCTCAGAAATGTTGTTCTTTATCCATCTGAGGTCCAGCGTCGTCCAGAGGTTGCCTTTTAGAGGGTGTCTTCTCTCTAATTCATTGCTGGTGGACATTGCTTCAGTTTCCTATAACCTTTAAATCCATCTTAAGTTGCTTGGCTTAGCTTTTTTGTAAGCTAGTGACTTAGGCAGCGACATTTCTCTGGGTATTACAATCTGGAAGCCCCTTAACTAAAGCTGTAGAACAGAAACCCTTGTAAATCCAGCATTAACTAGGAAAGTTTGTAAGGAGGCTGAGGTCTGGTTATGCCACTAGCTGGAAGATTCCAATTTCTTAGCTGGAAGATTCTGCCATGGAGGTATCTTCCTCAGGAAAAATGGCTCATCAGCTTTCAAAAGTGAAAATAAACTTATATAATATCATACCTTTAAAGGATATTAAGCAAGTTCTTTCTGTTTCCTTTTTTACATGCAGATAATACCAAATGTGATCATAAACCCTAAGAAATTTGGATTAAAAAACAATAAATTACAAAGTCAAAAATATTAAAAATTTGTAGGGATGTATATATGGAAAATATATAATGTAATGTATATGATCAAAATATGAATAATTCATTAAACTAGCAAGTATTTAAGTTTCTAAAATGCTAAAGTCTATTAAAATGTAAAAACAAATTTCTAAAAAAATCTTGATTTTCCAAATATTGAACACAAATTTCTAAATCATTTAATATAATTTCTTCTTATGGGCATGCAGCTTATTTTGTGTTATACTCAGCCTTTGAGTCCTTAAGTGAGAAACCTAAAATAAAATTGCCTGGACAATGTTCATTAGAATGGGCCGCAAATGCTCATCTGCTAACATTTTAAAATATGGCAGCTCATTTATTTTAGATTAGATTTTTGCCCTTCTAAAATGGTAGGCATTTTATACATGTCTAAAATATTTTTAAAATTTAATTTGAAGTGATTTCGGCACCCACTCTTTACCATCGTATTAATTATGTTAATCATATAAAGTAATTACTAATGTTAGAAATATGCTTATATTAAACAAGAATAAAAAACAGAAAGGCATGAGGAGTATTATTCTTAGACTTATTTAATGAACCTGGAAAAGAATACAAGGTGTGCTGTTAATGCTCATAGCACAAGGGTTGGTCAAGCATTATTAAATAATGTTGAAAATATACCAAAATTGCCTTAACGATGCACTCAACTTACATTTTAATTCCCAAAGAAATAGGAATAGTTTCTTCCTACATTTTAAATAAACTTAATAAATTCTTGTTGGGCAAACTAAACATGTGTTGACTAGACATTAGCCATTTTAAAGAGATCTAACATGCTGTAATAAAATACTTTATAACACCTATAGCAGCAGTTTTCCTAAAGATCAAGACAATTACTTTGACATTATGTAAAGAAAATGACCAAATCAGTATAGCTGCTTCAGCAGTAAGTTTCCAGATGAAACAGCTGTTTACAAAGGCATCACAAAACTTCATTAGATGTTTTATTTATATTAGAGGTTAAATGAAACATCTGGCCATACCTGATAGCAAAGTTACAAATGAGCATCACCATTGACCTGATTTTGTAATCAAGACAGGGGCTGGGACTGGAGAGGAGACCTTGAAAGGTAGCATCAGGCAGCCCTAACTATGCTTAAAGACTTATTTGTTTTCAAAAAATCTGTTTTATCATTTGGCTTATGCTTATGTCAGACTTAGCCTGTTGCAGATATGTCTCCAATATATCATAACATGTTCAAAGGGTCTTAAACAAATTCATTAATGTGAATCACTATTAGTAATATTTTGTATTTGTTTATATGTTTTCCTCCATCGCATTCACATCTTTAAAATGCTACTTGAAAAATTTATTGTCTGATTTAAGAGAATGCCATGAAGAATGCAAAATCTATAATTTAGTAAGGCTTAAAAGTTACTAAGTATATAGGAAGTTTAAATTTTCAAAAAAATAATAAACACTAAATCTTGAAGAGCAAAGACAGCGTTTTAAGGTCTGTTAAGGTTCAATTTTAAGATGGTTAATATATTTAAGTGTAACCCTATCAGAGAAGGGCAGAGTCAATAACAAGTTTTTTGGCTGATTGGTCTAACCTGTGATTTTTGTTTTCTTCTTGCCTTTCACATTGTGGAAAACTAGATGTTCACTGGTGATTGCAGGAGAAGACGAGAGGAAAAAAAATGGAAGGCATTTGTCTGATGTCTGTTTAGACAAACACCCAGAGGAATTTCTGAAGAATTTGCAATCTTCCTTAGACCCTCTCTTCTCCATATTTCCATGGCACTTTTAACCTCTTCCTGATTGTGACCCATTCTAGGCTCCAGCTAATTGTAATTCTGGACTAAAAGGGAAAAGGAGCTGAAAGTCCTGAGGTAGAAGGTGCAGGAAGATAGTGGGGTATAGTAGTGAGGGGTGGGGGTTGGGAAGAAAAAATTATTCCATTATGAAAACCATACATTAAAAAATACTATTCAAATAATCTTGTCAATTTAGATTTTTGAAAAAAAAATCATTGTCAGTTCTGAGTTGCCAGGTATTTGCATGAAAAACTTTTGTTACCAGAAAGTGCATTGAAATGTAATTTTTGGCATGATTTGGACCTCACTGGATAAATACACTGATCCCCTCCTTCCCAGTAATGCATATCAATAAGCAGTACTATAAGTGCATTTTGATGAACTCAACAGTATTTCCTCATCAGGAGTTGTAAGTATAGTTTTATTCCCAATCAAGTACTCAGAATCAAACAAGTAATAGATTTTACACATAATATGTCATAAAAGCAAATCTAAAACAACTGTAAACATCTATAATAACACAATATAAAAATATGATGCTACTTCTAAAAAAGCATAAATATCAAGTGTACATTACTTATAAAATGGACCCTTATGTCCAGTAAAGTATACGTATAAAATTTTAAAACCTCTAATACTTGATAATTTGACCCATAACTAATAATGTTGATAAGACACTATACATATTTTTTAAAAACCTGTATAAATATAATAGTCATTTTGCTTATTCTTTTAAAATTTAGAAGATATTTTAGAAAGCAATTTTATTAATCCAAGTTTATCTGGATTAAGACAGGAATGTTTGAGCAGATTCTTTTTTTTCCCTCTCAAATGTCTTGGAAAATAAGATAAAAATTTCAAATTATTTTAATTTTAGAACTGTCTGAAAGAAATATAGTGAGCTATAATTGATTACCTAAGAATTTTTTTCTACTTAGAATATTGTAATTAGCCAATAATAACATCAACAATAATACTGGATACCTTTTATTTTAGCACTTGTGTTGTGCCAGACACGGAGCCGAATGTTTTCTTTTTTACTTCAATTTACTCTTCCATTGTCTTCTATCTCAGCAAACTGCTTGTGTCTCTGAGTAAATCATTCTAAATAACATCCAAGAACATAAGTGATAGCTGTAAGGTGCCTTATTTTAAAGAATAAAAAATATTTTTGGTCATCAGGAAACTCAAAAAAAGTTTTCAAACCTCTCATCTAATTTCAACAGCAGGCATTAGATAAGCACTCCAACTCCACACGTGGCATTCGAAGAGTAGTAAAGCCATCTACCGAGAAGTGTTAGTTCAGCTGGAAGTGAGCCATGGCATGTTTTAAAATGCTTCCATTCCCATACTCTCCATATGTAATAAATAATCTATCAAAACATTTAAATAACATGTTTCTTATTTATCTATGATATACAGTGAGTTTTTGTTTGTTTGCTTTTGCTTTTTTTTTTTTTTTTGGCAGGGTCTCACTCTGTCACCCAGGCTGGAGTGCAGTGGCACCATCTCGGCTCACTGCAACCTCTGCCTCCCAGGTTCAAGTGATTCTCCAGCTTCAACCTACCTAGTAGCTGGAATTACAGGCATGCACAACCCCGCCTGGCTAATTTTTGTATATTTGGTAGAGACGGAATTTCCCCATGTTGCCCAGGCCGGTCTCAAACTCCTGGACTCAAGGGATCTGCCGGCGTTGGCCTCCCAACGTGTTGGGATTACAGGTGTGAGCCATCGCTCCTGGCCCACAGTGAATTATTTATTTAAGCAGAGTCAGGCATCCTTACAGAGAAAAGCAATCACCTACCCCTTTCACCATCTCTACTAATATTATACTAATTTATATTGCTGAATTGAAAAAATTGATTTCCACTGGATTTTTATAAGTACAATATTAGAACATGTTCGTATTAATATTGACTATTGTTACACTTTCTATCTGCTATTAAATAAATGGAAATCTTGAAATAGCCTTACCAGCATCTAGCAGGAGTAACAATGTTGAAGGCAGAGTTTTCATACAAATTCCCTCCGCTTGGAGACAAGCTCCTTTTCTTTTGGGGTTCTCAAGAACATCTTGACTGTAAGAAGATTTGTTTTTGTATTTCCTCAGACGGAGGCCAGTTGTGAGTTCTAAGTATTCAGATTTACAAATTGGTAGGAAATAGAGATGGAAAATTAAGGCTGATATATCTAGTGAGCAAACCATTCTCTGAAAATAAGTTATTTCAGAAAACATGTGTTAGTCACCTCTATTGTGCTATATAAATAGCATTTTAAAACAATAGAATGAAAGAGATGTTTTATTCTCATCATGTTTAGCATTAGGCTTGTGTAGCTGTAGATTTTCTAAAGTCACAAAGCTTGAAAATAAATTTGGACATATTTTTCTTTGTTTTTCACCCTGAATTCTTCCTCCCTCCTTGTTTTAGAAATATAAGCACACAGAAATATATATATATCTGAACTATAGGCCATATATTGTATGTATATTTAGAGATAGTCTTCACAAATATGGCTCATATTTAGAAATTGATATTGCAAATAAAGCTTTAGCAGAAATAGTTTTTTTTGTGTGTGTATGTGTGTGTGTATATGTGTGTGTATTTAAGTATAAGGGCAATGTTTAACAGTTTTGTAAATGGCACCAAAATATGATATGCAGAACAACTAACACACAGAGTAGGAAGGCAATAAAGCTTGATAATTTGGCTAGAAAATAAAGATAAAAGACCAGTGTTCTCCAGAGGACATCATACACAATCACTAGATATTACAGATGTAATATTAAACAAAATTTTATTATAAGATTTGTATCTATCTTTTTAATGACTAATTCTACTTTGTTTACACAGCTGTCATCCCTTGAAATGAAACCACTTGAGGTATTAGTAAGTCAACAAAAACATTTATGCCATATTCAAAGAGTCATAAGTCATGTAAAACTTTGCAGACTCAGTTCTCAAGGGATGCCTGTATGAGCAGTAATATAATAATGGTATGTACTAGAAACATTAATTTAATTATTATTATTTAAAATACTAAGCACACATGTGTTATGTTAAATACTTTACACACATTGTCTCATTCAACCCCTCAACAAACTTATTATATTTTTATTTTATACATGAGGAAAGTGTCACAAATAGTTACATCATTTACCCAAGATCACACAATTAGGATTATATAATTATCTTAAATTACATAACATGATATAGGATACAAAACACTTTGATTTTTATTTTTGCCTTAAAAAAATCTTGTGATATTATTATCCTGCTTTTAGACTTATGGAAATTGAGGCTTGGAAAATTTAAATGACCTGCTCAATGTCAGTCAGTTGGAAAGGCCAGAGCGAGCTAGGGCCAATGCCGAGCACTGTTGGTGAAATGCAGAAACATTGCCCTTTCACTAGGAAGACACCGTTATTAAATGACAATCTACAAACCATTTATACATCATTCCATTTGATCTTCAAAACCACTCTGTGTGATGAGCTGGTTAGATACAGAATTCCATTTTGTAGGTGAGAAAACTGACATGCAAGAGACTGTGACTTGCAAGTCACAGAGACAAGGACCCATGCATTCTGCTTTCTAATTCACTGCTTCTCCATTACACAACATGTCCTCTTTTTAGGAATCAGCAATATGATTGATATTATAATGAATAAATAAATGAAAGATAAAATAAAGTGAGCTTTAGTATGAATGTGTTGTGATTATAGTAATTAATACAGAAATTGAGAGTCTAGGGAGATCCATATGGAATTATAATAACCTATAATTTGCTCCTTGCTTACTTGGCTTCCCAAACATGCTAATCTCAGCAGTCTTCCATTTTTAAAAAAGTATTTTTCCCAATTTGGTCTCTAATGGATCTTTGGATTAGGGATAATCTGGAGCCAGTTATGGACAAATGGGTATTTCACATATCTATTTATTTCTATTAATAATTGAGCAATCCATGTGCGAGCACTGAGAATATACAAAAGTATCCATCTTCGAAGAGACCACAATTTCAGAAGGGAGTAGTTGTAAACACATTGTTAAAATCAAATGTACTAGAAGTATAAATAAGGTCTATACAGCAATAGTATTAAAAATCATATGGTTAGCATAGTCCTAGAAGGTCAAATGTTTCACCGAGAAGAACTTTGTGTGCGTTATCTGAATATGAGTAGCAGCTTGTTAGGTGGTCTGGGGAAGGGATTAGTCTACGAAGAGGCAACCATATGTTTTATGAAACAGCATGGCGGATTAGAAGAACTGCAAGTGATTGTCTGTCTAGATTATTGGCTGTGTGCCTATGTTTGGCAAGAAATGACACTGGAAAGACAAACAGGAACCATATAGCTCTCTGTGCCATGACAGGTACTTTGAAAGTTATCCAGTAGATGGAGAGAGGCATGGAATGTTTTGAGCTCAGGAGAAAATTTATCCAAATTACCTTTTGGGAAGATCAGCCTAAAAGCGCTGTGGATAAGTAATCCAAGAGTGGTGAAATAAAAGGGAGATTTTTGGTAGTTGTATTACTCTGTTAGAGCTGATTTAACAGAATACTACAGACTAGGTGCCTTAACAAGAGTTTATTTTTACAGCATTTTGGAGGCTGAGTCTAAGATCAAGGTGTTGGCAGGTTTGAGTTTCTCCTGAGGCCTCTCTCCTTTGCTTGCAGATGGCCATCTTCTCACTTGTCCTTACGTGATCTTTTTCTCTGTGTATGCATACCCCTGTGTCTTATCATCTTCTTATAAGGACACCAATCCTATTGGATTAAAACTCCACTCTTGTGACCTCCCTTAAACTTCATTACCTCCTTAGTGACCCTACTTCAAAATATATTCCATTTGATGTTAGGACTTCCACTTATGAATTTGGGAAAAACACAATTAATTTAATAGTATTTGTCCTGCTAGACCTCCAAAATTCATGTCCTTTTCACATGCAAGATGCACTCACTTCACCTTGAAACAGCGCCACAGTCTTATTCGGTTCAGCATCAGCTCTAAGTCCAAAGTCTCATCTAATTATTAACCTAAATCAGGTGTAAGACTCAAAGCTATGGTTTATCCTGAGGCAAAATTCCTCTCCAATTGTGAATCCGTGAAACCAGACAAGTTATGTCCTTCTAAAATACAATGATAGAACAAGCATAGGATCGACATTCCCATTCCAAAAGGGACAAACTGGAAATAAGTGAGGTGTGATGGGTCCTAAGCAAATGGAAAACCTAACAAGAAAAATTCCATTCGATTTTAAGGCTTGAGAATAATCCTCTGACAACATGCTCTGTCCTTCAGACTTACTTGTGCAGCAAGCAGTGTTGCTCCCACAGCCATGGGCATTGCCCCACCCCCGCCAATGACTGTGACTGGTTGCATGGCTCCTGGGGCACTGATGGGCTGCAGCCTTGTGCACTGAAAGGAGGAGGAGACAGCCTTGTTCCACAGATTTGTGCATTCTGGACCTGTGGTAGCAGGGGCAGCCGTGCTGATTTCTGTATTGTCTTCTTTATTGTTCTTGAATGACAAGGCATTTTCACAGCCTGATGGCTCTATTGTTCCATCCTATAAAATCCTCCTTTATTTAATCCCATCTCTGCCCCCTTTAGTTCAAACTGGCAATGTTTCAGCTGGTATAATCCCATCTATATTCTTGGGTTTTGCTGAGATGTTTGATTCAATCCATGAGTAATCTCTTCATGGAGTGATTGTTCAGCCACACCCTTGATGGTCTCTCCAGAGCACACTTTCTCTTTCCTTGCAATATGGATAGGCTGAGGGTTTTCAAATATTCACATTTTGGTTCCTTTTGTGTAACAATTTCTTTAATTGATCTGTCTGTTTTCTTGCATTTTACCATAAGCAGTTAAGAGAAACCAGGCTGCACCTTTAACACTTTGCTTAGAAATCTCCTCAGCTAAATATTTAACTTCCTCCACAATTAACTTTAACTTTTCAGAAAATACTGATATTTACTAAGATAAAATACTATGATAAAATTTACTAAGATAAAATACCAAGAACTCAGCAAAGTTCTTTGCCACTTTTGAACAGGATCACTTTTCCTCCAGTTTCCAACAACAGGTTCCTCATTTCCGTCTGAGACCTCACCAGAATTATTTTTAATGGCCACATGCTTACCAACTGTCCCATCAAGGCAATCTAGCCTTTTTCTAACATGTGCCTTAAAACTCTTCTAGCCTCTACCAATTACCTAATTCCAAATTCATTTCCACATTTTTAGGCATATGTTATAGCAGGACCTTGCTTCTTCCTACCAAAATCTGTATTGGTCAGGGATGTCCGGAGAAACAAAATGAATAGAATGTGTATTTGTTTCACATGATTGTGTAAACAGGCAAGTCTAAATTTGCAGCATAGGCTGGTGGGTTTGAGATCCAGGATAGTTGGTGGTACAGATAAAGTCTGAAGGCAGCCTACTTAAGAATTCCTTGTAGCTCAGGGAGGCCAGTCTTTTTTGTGCTATTCAGACCTTCAACTGGTTGGATAAGGCTCACCAACATTATGGATGTCAATTTTCTTTACTCAAAGTTTGCTGATTAAAATGTTAATCTCTTTCAAAATACCTTCCAAGTTGACACAAACTTAACTATCACAGAAGTGTATTGATGGATGTATGTGAGAAATGGTTAGAGTTTGAACTACAACAGTTATGTTAATATGAAGTCAAGGATGACTCTTCATTTTCAGACAATTGTGGCTGGGTAAATGGTGCCATTAAAACTGAAATTGAAATGTTTGAAGAGAAATAAGTTTTGTGAAGATGATAAAAAATTCAGTTTTGAACAGATTGATTAGGAAGTGACTATGGAACACAAAATAGTAGATCTACCCTAGGGAGAAAAAACTTTGACAGAAATTTGGGGAATCTTAACTGTGGAAAGCAGTAGAAGCTATTTGGGCATGGACAAAATTTCACTGAAAATAGAAAGTTATATAAAAACAAAAGATGGCTGGGTGCAGTGGCTCACTCTTATAATCCCAGCACTTTGGGAGGCTGAGGTGGGCAGATCACTTGAGGTCAGGAGTTCGAGACCAGCCTGGCCAACATGGTGAAACCTCATCTCTACTAAAAATACAAAAATTAGCCAAGCGTGGTGGCGGGCACCTGTATTCCCAGCTACTCGGGAGGCTGAGGCAGGAGAATTGCTTGAACCTGGGGGGCAGAGTTTGCAGTGAGCTGAGATTGTGCCACTGCACTCCACCCTGGGCAACAGAGTGAGACTCCATCTCAAAATACATAAATAAATAAATTAATTAATTAAAAAAGTAGGCCTTTGATGAGTTTGGATTCTAAGGTTTCTGGCAACAGAAACCTATTAGAATAAGCTTAAGCAGAAAGAGAGGATTTGGTTTAAGGATACATGTGTTTCTCATGGAGGCCAAGGGTTCTAGGTCAAGATTACATTGAAATCAGTTTTATTTATTGTTTGTTTGTTAATTTATTTTATGTTTAAGATGAGAGAAATTTAAGCTTGTTTATATACAGTTTAGAAGGAGCTAGTGAAAAATAAAGATTGAATATATTTATTTTAGAAAATAAATAGTTAATGACAATAGATTATGAAGAGAATGACATCTAGACGAGTGTTTCTCAAACTTTTATGTGCATAGGAATCACCTGGGAACCTTTTATAAAATTCATCAAGTGAAGGGTGGGGTCTGAGATTCTGCACTTCTAGTAGGTGCTATGGTATTGGCAAGTCTGCTGGTCCACAGGCTATACCTTAAGTCATGAAGATCTGGGCACAGTTGGGAGACGTTTCAATAAAGTGTGTACACCTTTTTATTTAAAACATAAAGAAATTGCCCAAGAAGGAATCATGCTTAAAATCTGCTCAGCTTCATTCTTTTTTAATTATTATTATACTTTAAGTTCTAGGGTACATGTGCACAATGTGCAGGTTTGTTACATATGTATACATGTGCCATGTTGGTGTGCTGCACCCATTAACTCATCATTTACATTAGGTATTTCTCCTAATGCTATCCCTCCCTCTCCCTCCCCACCCCAAGACAGGCCCCAGTGTGTGATGTTTCCCACCCTGTGTTCAACTGTTCTCATTGTTCAATTCCCACCTATGAGTGAGAACATGCAGTGTTTGGTTTTCTGTCCTTGTGATAGTTTGCTTAGAATGATGGTTTCCAGCTTCAACCATGTTCTTACAAAGGACGTGAAGTCATCCTTTTTTATGGCTGCGTAGTATTTCATGGGGGTATATGTGCCATATTTTCTTAATCCAGTCTATCATTGATAGACATTTGGATTGGTTCCAAGTCTTTGCTATTGTGAATAGTGCCACAATAAACATATGTGCACATGTGCCTTTATAGCAGCATGATTTATAATCCTTTGGGTATATATCCAGTAATGGGATGGCTGGGTCAAATGGTATTTCTAGTTCTAGATCCTTGAGGAATCACCACACTGTCTTCCACAACGGTTGAACTAGTTTACAGTCCCACCAACAGTGTAAAAGTGTTCCTATTTCTCCACATCCTCTCCAGCACCTGTTGTTTCCTGACTTTTTAATGATCACCTTTCTAACTGGTGTGAGATGGTATCTCGTTGTGGTTTTGATTTGCATTTCTCTGATGGCCAGTGATGATGAGCATTTTTTCATGTGTCTGTTGGCTGCATAAATGTGTTCTTTTGAGAAATGTCTGTTCATATCCTTTGCCCACTTTCTGATGAGGTTGTTTGATTTTTTTTCTTGTAAATTTGTTTAAGTTCTTTGCAGATTCTGGATATTAGTCCTTTGTCAGATGGGTAGATTGCAAAAATTGTCTCCCATTCTTTAGGTTGCCTGTTCAATCTGATGGTAGTTTCTTTTGCTGTGCAGAAGCTTTTTAGTTTAATTAGATCCCATTTGTCAATTTTGACTTCTGTTACCATTGCTTTTGGTGTTTTAGTCATGAAGTCCTTGCCCATGCCTATGTCCTGAATGGAATTGCCTAGGTTTTCTTCTAGGGTTTTTATGGTTTTAGATTTAACATTTAAGTCTTTAATCCACCTTGAATTAATTTTTGTATAAGATGTAAGGAAGGGATCCAGTTTCAGCTTTCTACATATGGCTGGCCAGTTTTCCCAGCACCATTCATTAAATAGGGAATCTTTTCCCCATTTCTTGTTTTTGTCAGGTTTGTCAAAGATCAGATGGTTGTAGATGTGTGGTATTACTTTTGAGGGCTCTTTTCTGTTCCATTGGTCTTTATCTCTGTTTTTGTACCGGTGCCATGCTGTTTTGGTTACTGTAGGCTTGTAATATAGTTTGAGGTCAGGTAGCATGATGCCTCCAGCTTTGTTCTTTTGGCTTAGGATTGTCTTGGAAATGCAGGCTCTTTTTTGGTTCCATATGAATTTTAAAGTAGTTTTGTCAAATTTTGTGAAGAAAGTCATTGGTAGCTTGATGGGGATGGCATTGAATCTATAAATTACCTTGGGCAGTATGGCCATTTTCACGGTATTGATTCTTCCTATCCATGAGCATGGAATGTTCTTCCATTTCTTTGTGTCTTCTTTTATTTCATTGAGCAGTGGTTTGTAGTTCTCCTTGAAGAGGTCCTTCACATCACTTGTAAGTTGGATTCCTAGGTATTTTATTCTCTTTGAAGCAATTGTGAATGGGAGTTCACTCATGATTTGGCTCTCTGTTTGTCTGTTATTGGTGTTTAGGAATGCTTGTGATTTTTGCACATTGATTTTGTATCCTGAGACTTTGCTGAAGTTGCTTATCAGCTTAAGGAGATTTTGGGCTGAGATGATGGGGTTTCCTAAATACACAATCCTGTCATCTGCAAACAGGGACAATTTGACTTCCTCTTTTCCTAATTGAATACCCTTTATTTCTTTCTCCTGCCTGATTGCCCTGGCCAACTTCCAACACTATGTTGAATAGGAGTGGTGAGAGAGGGCATCCCTGTCTTGTGCCAGTTTTCAAAGGGAATGCTTCCAATTTTTGCCCATTCAGTATGATATTGGCTGTGGGTTTGTCATAAATAGGTATATTATTTTGAGATACGTCCCATCAATATCTAGTTTATTGAGAGTTTTTAGCATGAAGGGCTGTTGAATTTTGTTGAAGGCCTTTTTTGCATCTATTGAGATAATCATGTGGTTTTTGTCTTTGGTTCTGTTTATATGATGGATTACCTTTATTGATTTGTGTATGTTGAACCAGCCTTGCATCCCAGGGATGAAGCCAACTTGATCATGGTGTATAAGCTTTTTGATGTGCTGCTGTTTTTGATTTGCCAGTATTTTATTAAGGATTTTTGCATCGATGTTCATCAGAGATACCAGTCTAAAATTCTCTTTTTTTGTTGTGTCTCTACCAGGCTTTGGTATCAGGATGATGCTGGCCTCATAAAATGAGTTAGGGAGGATTCCCTCTTTTTCTATTGATGGGAATGGCTTCAGAAGGAATGGTGCCAGCTCCTCTTTGTTCCTCTGGTAGAATTCGGCTGTGAATCCGTCTGTTCCTGGACTTTTTTTGGTTGGTAGGCTATTAATTATTGCCTCAATTTCAGGGCCTATTATTGTTCTATTCAGGGATTCAACTTCTTCCTGCTTTAGTCTTGGGAGGGTGTATGTGTCCAGGAATTTATCCATTTCTTCTAGATTTTCTAGTTTATTTGCGTAGAGGCATTTGTAGTATTCTCTGATAGTAGTTTGTATCTCTGTGAAATCAGTGGTGATATCCCCTGTATCATTTTTTATTGCATCTATTTGATTCTTCTCTCTTTTCTTCTTTATTAGTCTTGCTAGCGGTCTATCAATTTTGTTGATCTTTTCGAAAAACCAGCTCCTGGATTCATTGATTTTTTGAAGGGGTTTTTGTGTTTCTATCTCCTTCAGTTCTGTTCTGATCTTAGTTATTTCTTGCCTTCTGCTAGCTTTTGAATGTGTGCTCTTGCTTCTCTAGTTCTTTTAATTATGATGTTGGGGTGTCAGTTTTGGATCTTTCCTGCTTTCTCTTGTGGGCATTTAGTGCTATAAATTTCCCTCTACACACTGCCTTAAATGTGTCCTACAGATTCTGATATGCTGTGTCTTTGTTCTCGTTGGTTTCAAAGAACATCTTTATTTCTGCCTTCATTTCGTTATATACCCAGTAGTCATTCAGGAGCAGGTTTTTCAGTTTCCATGTAGTTGAGCAGTTTAGAGTGAGTTTCTTAATCCTGAGTTCTGGTTTGATTGCACTGTTGTCTGAGAGACAGTTTGTTATAATTTCTGTTCTTTTACATTTGCTGAGGAGTGCTTTACTTCCAACCATGTGGTCAATTTTGGAATAGGTGTGGTGTGGTGCTGAAAAGAATGTATATTCTGTTGATTTGGGATGGAGAGTTCTGTAGATGTCTATTAGTTCTGCTTGGTGCAGAGCTGAATTCAAGTCCTGGATATCCTTGTTAACCTTCTGTCTCGTTGATCTGTCTAATGTTGACAGTGGAGTGTTAAAGTCTCCCATTATTGTTGTGTGGGGGTCTAAGTCTCTTTGTAGGTCTCTAAGTACTTGCTTTATGAATCTGGATGGTCCTGTATTGGGTGCATATATATTTAGGATAGTTAGCTCTTCTTGTTGAATTGATCCCTTTACCATTATGTAATGGCCTTGTTTGTCTCTTTGGATCTTTGTTGGCTTAAAGTCTGTTTTATCAGAGACTAGGATTGCAACCCCTGCTTTTTTCTGTTTTCCATTTGCTTGGTAGATCTTCCTCCATCCCTTTATTTTGAGCCTATGTGTGTCTCTGCATGTGAGATGGGTCTCCTGAATATAGCCCACTGATGGGTCTTGGCTCTTTATCCAATTTGCCAGTCTGTGTATTTTAAGTGGAGCATTTAGCCCATTTACATTTAAGGTTAATATTGTTATGTGTGAATTTGATCCTGTCATCATGATGTTAGCTCATTATTTTGCTCATTAGTTGATGTGGTTTCTTCCTAGCATTGATGGTTTTTACAATTTGGCATGTTTTTGCAGTGGCTGATACTGGTTCTTCCTTTTCATGTTTAGTGCTTCCTTCGGGAGCTCTTGTAAGGCAGGCCTGGTGGTGACAAAATCTCTCAGCATTTGCTTGTCTGTAAAGGATTTTATTTCTCCTTCACTTATGAAGCTTAGTTTGGCTGGATATGAAATTCTGGGTTGAAAATTCTTTTCTTTAAGAATGTTGAATATGGGCCCCTAATCTCTTCTGGCTTGTAGAGTTTCTGCTGAGAGATCCACTGTTAGTCTGATGGGCTTCCCTTTGTGGCTAACCCGACCTTTCTCTCTGGCTGCCCTTAACATTTTTCCTTTGTTTCACCTTTGGTGAATCTCACAATTATGTGTCTTGGAGTTGGTCTTCTCGAGGAGTATCTTTGTGGAGTTCTTTGTATTTCCTGAATGTGAATGTTGCCCTGCCTTGCTAGTTTGGGGAAGTTCTCCTCTACAGTATCCTGAAGAATGTTTTCCAACTTGGTTCCATTCTCCCTGTCACTTTCAGGTACACCAATCAGATGTAGATTTGGTCTTTTTACATAGTCCCATATTTCTTGGAGGCTTTGTTCGTTTCTTTTTACTCTTTTTTCTCTAAACTTCTCTTCTGACTTCATTTCATTCATTTGATCTTCAATCACTGATATCCTTTCTTCCACTTGATCATATCGGCTACTGAAGCTTGTGCATGTGTCATGGAGTTCTTGTGCCATGGTTTTCAGCTCCATGAGGTCATTTAAGTTCTTCTCTATGCTGTTTATTCTAGTTAGCCATTCGTCTAATCTTTTTTCGAGGTTTTTAGCTTCTTTGTGATGGGTTCGAACATCCTCCTTTAGCTCAGAGAAGTTTGTTATTACCAATTGTCTGAAGCCTTCTTTTCTCAACTTGTCAAAGCCATTCTCCATCCAGCTTTGTTCCGTTGCTTGCAAGGAGCTGCGTTCCTTTGGAGGAGAAGAGGTGCACTGATTTTTAGAATTTTCAGCTTTTCTTCTCTGGTTTCTCCCCATCTTTGTGTTTTTATCTACCTTTGATCTTTGATGATGGTGACGTACAGATGGGATTTTGGTGTGGATGTCCTTTCTGTTTGTTAGTTTTCCTTTTAACAGTCAGGTCCCTCAGCTGCAGGTCTGTTGGAGTTTGTTGGAGGTCCACTCCAGACCCTGTTTGCCTGGGTATCACCAGTGGAGGCTGCAGAACAGCAAATATTGCAGAATGGCAAATGTTGCTGCCTGATCCTTCCTCTGGAAGCTTCGTCTCAGAGGGGCACCTGGCTGTATGAGGTGTCATTCTGCCCCTACTGGGAGATGTCTCCCAGTTAGGCTACTTGGGGGTCAGAGATCCACTTGAGGAGGCAGTCTGTCTGTTCTCAGATCTCAAACTCCATGCTGGGAGAACCACTACTCTCTTCAAAGCTATCAGACAAGGACGTTTAAGTCTGCAGAAGTTTCTGCTGCCTTTTGTTCAGCTATGCCCTGCCCCCAGAGGTGGAGTCTACAGAGGCAGGCAGGCCTCCTTGAGCTGTGATGGGCTCCACCCAGTTTGAGCTTTCAGGCTGCTTTGTTTACCTACTCAAGCCTCAGCAATGGTGGGTGCCCCTCCCTCAGACTCACTGCTGCCTTGCAGTTCAATCTCAGACTGCTGTGCTAGCAGTGAGCGAGGCTCTGTGGGTGTCGGACCTTCTGAGCCAAGTGCGGGATATAATTTCCTGGTGTGCCATTTGCTAAGACCACTGGAAAAGTGCAGTATTAGGGTGGGAGTTTCCCGATTTTCCAGGTACCGTCTGTCACGGCTTGCCTTGGCTAGGAAAGGGAATTCCCTGACCCCTTGCACTTTCTGGGTGAGATAACACCCTGCCCTGCTTCGGCTCACACTCCGTGGACTGCACCCATTGTCTGACAAGCCCCAGTGAGATGAACCCAGTACCTCAGTTGGAAATGCAGAAATCACCTGTCTTATGCATCACTCACGCTGGGAGCTGTGGACTGGAGCTGTTCCTATTTGGCCATCTTGGAACTGGACCCAGACAGCAACTTTTATTGAAGCGACAGTGTATAGCAGCAGCAGAGGTACTGTTCTTTGTGGAGCAGGGCTAGCCTATAGGCACTGTGCCTAGAGCAGCAGCTCAGGAACAGTTCTTCAGTCATATTTATACCCACTTTTAATTTCACCTTCATTCTTAATCTCATGGTAGGTAAGTAATCAAAGATAACTCCAGCTGGAAAATGAATATTATCCTTTTGATACAAATTTTAATATAAAAATGCTCAAACATGCAGATAAAACCCAATATATCCATCAACCAATTTTGATAATTATCAACATTTTGCATTCTTGTTTCATCTTTCACTATAGCTTGCCTCATTTCACCCGACTACTATAGTATTTTTTTTTTCTTGAGATGGAATCTCACTCTGTCACCAGGCTGGAATGCAGTGGCATGATCTTGGCTCACTGCAACCTCCGACTCCCTGGTTCAAGCGATTCTCCTGCCTCAGCCTTCCAAGTAGGTGGGATTACAGGCAGGCACCACCACGCCCAGCTAATTTTTGTAATTTTAGTAGAGATGGGGTTTCACCACATTGGCCAGGATGGTCTTGATCTCTTGACCTTATGATCCACCCGTCTTGGCCTACCATACTATAGTGTTTTTAAGGGAACCCACCTATCTATTATTTTTCTCATAAATACCTAAGTGTATATTTCTAACAAAGACAAATTTTAAAAATAAACACAGTGCCATGATTGCAAGGCCAGAATTGCTACTTGTCTCAAAAGTGTATTTTTACTTTTTCATCTTGATTCCATAAATGTTAATTCACTTGAATCAATATCTCTCAGTATTCTTACGTTGTTTTTTGTTGACTCACCTCTGAAGTACATTTTAATATGTAGCAGTTATTCCTCCCCTACTATGTTTCAAAGCATTCATTTCTTTGAAAACTGGATTATTTTTTTTTATAACATTCTCTATATTCTGGACATGCTTATGGCATCTTTATGATGTCATTTAACATGCTGTACTATCCCTCATGTTTCCTGTAAAATGGTAGTCGATCTACAGACTGGATTCAATGTGGTAAATTGTTTATTGAGCACAGTAGCTCATGGATAATGCTCTGTGATTCCTTGCATCAGATCACAAGGCATGGAATTTCTTACCATCCCAGTTTGGTCATGTTACTATTAATCAGTGAGTTCAGATGTTGTCAGCCTCATCCAACCATTAACTTCTCACATAATGAGTTTAACAGCCATTGATGATTGCAACTTAGATACATCATTTGAATAGAGGTTTCAAAATGGTGACTTTTTTCTAATTCTTCCATTTATTCTGCATTTATTAGGTATAATTCTTTTATGGAGACAAATTTTCTGTAATCAAATATTTCAGGCTACAAAGGCAAGATAGATGATAGATAGATGATAGATAGATAGATAGATAGATAGATAGATAGATAGATAGATAAAATTGCTTCATTTATTTAATACTTTTTCATAATAATTATTGTTACCCTAGTAATTTCCAAAAATGACCACAAAGACGCAATTAGCAAAATTGAGTCTGTGGGAAAATCTATAGAATAAAATTATCCAGTTTCTTCAAGTAATAAATTGAGAGCAGTAAAAAAAGAAGGTAGAGAAGAATAGAGAACCTATAGATTAAAAGTATGTCAGTCTTACTTTATCCTTATTTTTAAACATGTAGTATGATATTTGAAAATCAATTTAATTTGTGCCCTCATCAGATATTTGATAATATTCATGAATTGTTATTAATTTTAAGTGTGATAACATTGTGGTTCTTTTTCACAGATATATACTAAGATATTTATAAAGGGAATTATAGGGTGTCTGGGATTTTCTTTAAAACAACATGAAAGAAGATAGAGATAAACAAGATTGCCATTAGTTGATAACTGATGAAACTGGTGATACATATGTGTGAATCCATTATGCTTTTCTGTCTTTTTTGTGTATGTATGAAATTTGTCATAGTGATGATTTTGAAAGACTATCTGGGACAGGAAAATTAAAGTAGCAGTCAAATTAAAGTTATAAGATACATTTTTCTTTTCATTTGAGATCCTTAAACATTTGCATATATTACTCTGATATTTAGAAATAGCTTTTGTCATATACTCGACTCTGTCTATTTAGTTGTTTCCTGCTTTAACCATTTAGCAACAACAGGATAACAACTGTTTTTTGGTTTTTATGTTTACAGCAACTAACACAATTTATGGTACATAGAGGCTTCTCACCAAATGTTTGTTTAATAAATGGCTGACATTTCAATACCATTCTCATAGGTAATCAGAAAATTTCCAATAGGGAATTTGCCCTTTGAAAGACCACATGCATATGATCAAAACCCTAAAGGGTTTAACCCAACAGGGTTAAAGCAAGTCAGGCAATATCAAAAATTCTAAATTTACTTGAAATTTCTGGAGCTATTGTAACTGTCTCATATCCTAACATATGAAGACATGACAGATTTATATGTTTTAACTATTATTTTTTTCCTTGGAAGTTGTTCATTGGGAATTTTTACATTTATAAATTGTGATGGAACATGAGTATATTTTACTGCTAAGAAATCACCGATTCTTGCAATAATCAGAAGTTGAGAATGAGGATTGATTATTAGTTTCCCTAATGCTTAACTTATTTCATATTTGTTCTCTCTGCAAAGCAACTCTCAGGGCAGATTGGAACTCTAATTAGGGGTCTAGCTTCCCTTTGATGTTGACGGCAACTCCTATTAGTATTAATGTATATGGAAGAGAGAACAGATCTTTAAATAATTTAAAAACAGCTTTGTGTATTATGAATACAGACAAATAAAAGATTTAATGATGTGACTTTTACATATTTATACTATGTGCACATAAACACACACTCTGTGTATTGTATATAACTATGTCTTGGGGACTAAATGAAGCTCATAAAATCTTGCCATTAATTATGTTGACAGAGAGAATATCCTTTTGTGTTTATTCATTCATTCCTAGAAATGGCTGCAGCTTCTTTTAACAATGATCTGCCTAATTTTCAAGTCTCAGTCTGTTATAAGAACCCTAACTTAGATTTCCATAAGTTGAGGAACACATATTTTGCAGCCATGCAAATTGAAAGAGAGGTAGCTTCAGCTTATGTCTTTATATGTCAGGTGTATGAGAGTAGACATTTCTTAGTAAAAATGTTTTACAATAGTTGACATTTTCTCTTTGTGAGTGTGTGTGTTTCTTTCATAAATATTGTGAGCTACAGCTGTAATCCTTCTTTGGGCAGAAGTGACCTACAGTGTGATTGTACTGTATTGTATTTGTAAGTCATAAGTGGTGCTTGACATGGCAGTAAGAATAGCTTGTCTGTGACTTCCACAGGGAGAGGCACTGGGGTTTTGTTGGTCAGAAGGTGTATTTTTCAGTTATTATGGCACGGCTTCTGTATTTCAATGGTCCAGTTACATTTAACACTCTGATCTTTATGTATGGCTTGCTTAACACCTAAATTATATCTTAAAGAAACTTTCAAAAGCAAAAAGGATAAAAATAATGCTAAGTAAGTGTTCATTCAGGAATCACAGAAACAAATGTAAGAACAAAATTCTTCTGGGGTTTATTCTATTTGTTTAGTTTTAAGGCGAGAGCATTTCAAACTTTCTATATGCATAAATAATTTTTCTCTTTAGAAAATCCTGCCCCTGGAAAGCAACCCTGAAATGGTTTCAGTAAAGCCTCTTTTGAAGGACTCTCTGCACAGGTCAAGGAATAAACAATGCCAAGGGGCAAGGTCTTTGTTATGCATGAAGCCGCTGGCCATTTCAGAGCAGCTCTGGGTGTCAGGGAACCCAGTTGATGACAGATGGTGTGACTGTCCTTGCGAATTTTTCACCTTAAAATGACAGCCTATGTGGAAATACCCTGTAATCACTCGGGAAAGATACTCTAAAAGCCCCTTGATAATTACATAAAGGAAAACAGTTTTTATTTCAGGTATACTTCTGGGCTCTTTTGATATTTAGGAAAGCTTAGATGCTTGTAGTAAGAAAGGGGAAAGAAGAAAAATATCTCAGTTCAAAGGGTAGCGTTCCCCTACACACAAGGCAATAAATGGCACACACACACACAAGGATAATCGATATACTTTTGGATTCTGCCTTTTAAGTGCATGTAATGTTTGGTTTCCTGCAAATACCAGCAGAAATGGCCAAAGAGATTTCCCAGGTATATGCCAGGCCAAATGCGTAATATAAAATTAAGCAATAAATTGAATTGAGCAACTTGCTTCAAAAATTGTCAGTGTATGAGTAAAAGATTAAAAAATATACATTTCCCCTTTATTCATTTGTTCTCACTGAATCCACAAAAGAACACAAAGATGGGAGAAAATTCTATAACTTTGGCAACAATTTTGTATTTTCCTCTGTATATTTTTAATTTTTAATTATGTGTGTTTGTTTAAAATCTTGCAAAAATTCTGAGTGACAGTGAGGGGTTTGTAGCTTATATACTCTATAGATTTCCAGTGGCAGTTAGTATTAGAAAATTAAGACATATTGAAAATGCTTGGTTAATTCTGAATGCAAACATTGTTTTAGGCTGATTTTAATGAGAAAATCATAGCTGTCATTTCGTCTTCAAATTCAGCTTCATGTACTATAATTTGCTCATATAATGCACTGTGACCTCAAAGTATATGTCAAGGAGTGGAATTAATTCACAACAAAAGAATCAATAGTTCATTATTTTTTGATTCAATTATTTGTATGTCCCTTTAGTAACTTCATTAAAATTAGAGGATTGAAAAATTAAAAAAAAATTGGGATCAATCCAGTAAATTGTTAGAATATGTTCCTAAATGGGATTTTGCTTTAAGCTTTGTGTAGGAAGAATATTATTTTTTTCTTTATAAAATATGAGACAGTAGCAGTTACTAAGAGAGGTGCATTGGTGATGGGGATGAGTGGCTTCCTCACTTATTCCAGGTTGGCCAATTTTATAAATTATGCTCTGCCTTTATTCATTAGTTACTTTCATCATAAATCCCTGTAATAACTAAAGTCTCCTGTGGTTCACTATTATAATTACATTTCTTGAGATATGGATGGAGTTCAGTTGTAATTTGCAGGTTACCATGATTTTTAGGGAATGTACAAATGGTTGGATCAATAAACTAAATTTGGAGGATTTGCCTTTTATATTGGCAACTATATTACAAAAATGTAAGGAAGAACAAGAAAGAAAGGAAGGAAAGTAGGAAGAAGGGAGAGGAGAAGAGTTAAGAGCGAAGGAAAGGAAGAAAAATAAGAGGCTTCCTTACAGACATGGCCAATTGTACTTCAATATATTAACATTCTAAATTAGCTGTTCTATCATATGATTTTTGTGTGTGTGTGTGGGCACTTGTAATATTGTTTAACACAAAACAAAGTAGTATACGATTCTATAACTGCTCTCATAAAGTCCAAACATTATTTTTTTAAGAAATGGTTACCTCACCTTTTTATTCCTATGTGCAGAACTGTGCTAAGGTGACAAAAAAGCATTGGGAACTCAAATCTCTGCTACAGTAAACCTTTTCTGTCTGTAGCTCATTACTTATTTCATTTGCAATGGTCTCGTTTTCATTCCTATCATTCTTTAACCTTCTATATCTGTAATGTAGTGCATTGTTGCATATGTTACTAATCAGGTTCAACATGTTAAAAAGCTGTTCTGAAAGTTGTTTAGATTTAAGTGTGCTATTTAGGTGAATATACACAGGTTTCTTGTATACAGTGCTTCTCAGAACCTTTAATATGTAGAAGTAAATTGTAGTATCAAAACTGGAGCTATAGTGTGAATAATTTTTCAAACGTTAACTGACCATTGAGCTTTTCTCCTCCATTCTGGAAACAGCTTACAGCACTCCTGGTTGAAAGGATACTGTAGAGGGGAAATCAGACATGTGTCAGAGTGTGCTGAAGTCACACAACTGAGTTTAGTGGAGAAAGGAACCTAGTAGAGTGGTGGAGACAAGCTTCATCTCAGGCCAGGTCTAAAAACTTAGTATGATTGCACTGTCTAAAAGAACATTTTGCGCACAAAAGGAACACGTGTTTGTTAGGTACGGCAAAGCTCCAAAATAGTCAGGCAGGTGGTTAATCTCTTTGGGCCTAAATATTCTCAGGTGTATAAGTAGCTAAAGCTCTCAGGCTTACTTTATAAGGTTATAATGATCAAATTATGTTTGTAAAAGCACCTTGAAAATGGCAAGCATCGTTCTCATATAAGAGATTATTATTGTTTGAGGTAGTCATATAGTGAACAAAGCACAGCATCTAACTCCACAGGCTTATGACTCACTTGCAATTATCAAGATGTGTAAAGTTGGGTAAATTCTGTGACCTCCTTGGGCCTCAGTTTCATCATCTATAGAATGGGAATAATAATTTCTACTTCATAAGTTGTTGAGAAAACCAGATAGAATTACTTGTTTTAATGCTCAAATTAAGCAGATATGATAAGCAAAATTATCATATTAGGGTTTCTTTTGTACTGACAACTCCTGGGACACATTAAGAAGATGATAAGGGTCTTTCTCAGAAGGCTTCCAACTTTAGTCCTACTGCATTTGCCAAAGAAATCTCAAGTAATAGTCCTGGGATGAGGAACAAAGATATTAGAATTAAAGAAATAAAGAAATACTATAACTGTTTATTCATCCAACAGAATAAGACTCTGTCTCAAAAAAAAAAAGAAAAAAAAAGAAAAGAAAAAAATAAATAAACATACACACAAATTTGGATGAATAAACATTTTTGTTTTATAATGTGATTATTAAAAAATAACTATTGAATATGTAGTATGTGTCAGACACTGTTTTGAGCCCTTTGTATGTAATATTTATTTAAGCCTAACAATGACACTATGAAGTAGATACCACTGTTATCCCATTCTAAAGCTTAATAAACAACAACAACAACAAAAGAACCAAGGGATGGAGATGTTAAGTTTACCTGGGTAGTTAGTAGTTGAGCTAGGATTTCTATAAGGAGGTTGGCTCCAAAGCCCAAGATTTTTACCATTATGGTCTACATTCCTTCTGTTATGGCATTTTGGATTACATATTATTTTAATACATGAAGAATACATTCCATTTCAATGTTTCTCATCTATTGTAAATCTTGGGATAAAATAGTAGGCTGCCAACCTCTGCTAAAATAGTTTAATAGTATTTTTCAACTTTTGAGGAGTTCTGTTTTCATTAGTCACTTTAATTTACTAATAGAAATATCTTCGTTGTCATCCTCCATATTTCATCGTTTTTATCTATCACGTCATTTGTGAACATCCTTACTTAATTTAACATTTTTGAATGTTTGTGGAGCGTTTGTTAAGAGTCCATCCAAAAGTCTAACTGAATTACCCATGTGGAATGTGATGATTTAGAATTTATGGACTCCTGCTGGAGAGAATGCTTTGGGTGGAGTAGATGCAACTCAAGGCTTTTAGACATATGATAAAGGATTCACTGTGTGTTCTCAATTAATACTTAAAAAATGCCTGGAGCCAATGTTGTAGGAGCTAAGTTCCCCGTGTTGAAAACTAAAGCTCTCCCTAAGAATATATTTTCCCAGAGCCCAGACTTGAATGGCCTGGCCTTTTAGCCAGAACTTGCATACCCACATCTCATCACTCAGCCATCTGCTTGCTATCACTAGAAATAATCTTGTCTAAATGACTTCACACAAAAAACTAAAGAGCACTACTTGAAGAAATTTGTTCCTGTCACTCAGGGATCTGTTTCCTAATAGGCAACAAGGCTTAATCTAATAAACTTAACCTATAGCTATATTAGTGGTTCAATTAAATTGAATTTTGTGAAAAAATATTCCTTTTATAAGAGCTTTATTATTTATAATGCCTGTTCCAAAATAGCAACTTTAATTATATAAATCTTAGACATGAAAACACTCCAGATGTGGGAGACAGGTAGGAATTTTAATGCTACTCATATCACTTATTTTAAAGTTACTTAGGAATAAAAATGATAATAAAAATGGATTTGTATTTGTGTTTTGAAAAAACACTTCTGAATACATTTTCTTCTTTAATCCTTATAAAAATACTATTGAGTAAAGACTTTCTTTATTCCCAATTTACAATGGAAAAATCTGAATCTCCTAGTAGTTAAAAACTACACAAGTTTATACAGTTGTACACCTATACAACTGATAAGTGATCAAGTTGGGAATTGAACCTAGAGGTCCATCCTAACACAGGATTAAGTTTCCCCCTGCCTTAGCTATCTCTCATAGGGCTTAGTGCTGCTCTTGAAAAAGATCACTGGCAACAAAAGGAGTTAAATTCTAGATGTTCTAATGCTCAAGTCTATGAATTGGTCATACAGATTCTGGGGTTAAACATGGTGCCGTTGAAATCTATTTTCACTTTATTCTACTTCGTTCATTTAAACACAGGCTATTCAACAGCTGCATTCAATAAGAATAAAAATTTCTAGAAGGTAGAAATCATTGAGTAATGATTTTCCAACTCAATAGCAGTGTTTTCTTGGACAGGTAACTTTACTGAGTCTCAGTTTCCTTATCTGTAAAACTGGGATAATAATATCTCCCACATGGGCTTTGCTGAAGACTGATCATAAAAATGCATAGGACTGCATTAGCAGAGATAAATTGCTCTACACATAAATGAGTCTGCTCTCCGTATATTTTCATCCTCTACTTTTCAGCCAGTCCTCCTTATGATGTCATGGGAATTTGCCCAGTCTCTAGGGTAGAAACAGCCCAAGCCTAGTTACAATCCTATTTTTATAAAATATCACTACATGTTATAGAATATTAAATTGTATATAAAATCTCACTAACTTTTATAGAACAATAGGATAATAGGCAAGATTCAGTTAAGTCAGATATTTTAAAATATAAAGAACTCCATGCTCTATGTAAGTCCTGAGTTGCAGTTGATCATTTATATAAAACTGGAGTGCTAAGGAAGGCCCCAAAAAGGTGAGAATTTCCTGGGAATACAACCTCCAAGCTCTGGCCATGATAGGTAGCCATGAACTACTGGTAGACAGCATACATGGAAGGTTCAGCAAAAGCCAGGCATCAGTGGATAAAAATGAGGCCTTAAAGCCTCTTGCCTCTGGCTTAGAATCCTTAAAATAAGCCTTATACAAGACCATATATTGAAATTGTGGCTCCAAATTTAGCAGCTGAACCATTTTGCTGAATTCAGATATAAAGTTAAAATTGTAATTCATTAGACCTAAGCTGGTGATAAAATTGTATATAGCTAAATATATTTATATATTTGAATATGTGTATATGCATTATGCATATACAGGTATGTATATATATATATATGCATACACATATATATTTAGAAAAACTATATTAAATATATATATATTTTAAAATACTTGCCCAGGATCATAGTAGTTATGATCCTGGTTTATGACAGATGTGGGATCCTGTCTGTCTACTTCTAATGCTTGTTCGATGATATCCTACTATATTTTGGAGGTTATAACTGTACATACACGTAGAGAAATAATTACTCTGTTTTATAAGCATTTACTAGTTGCCTTGGACTATGCTGAACATCTCCTATGAGCCTCCTAATTAGTCTATAATGTAGGTGTTTTAGGTTCACTTTACAAAAGAAAAGGTGATTCCAAAAGATTAGGTAACTTATTCAATATTATACAGTTAGTAAAATTACAGTCCCAAAGCCAAACTGTGATCTCTGTCACCCCGGGTCTTAACAGCGTTTCTCTTTTCATTATTTCATTTTCACTACATCGATGCACCCAGTTTACCAAATATATAGTAAATCTGAGTTGAAAACATGCCTTTATTTCATGAAGTCCCTTGCAACATTATGGAGGTTACATACTACTAATCACTCATGTTGTTTTCTTTCTAACCACATAAAAGTGTTTGATTAATGATATGGTAGGAAAATGACAGAAAAAAAAACAGGTCAACAGTTTCTACGTAAACTCTACTGTCTCTTCACTATTTGCTACTTTATAGTAAATCAAATCCATTTTATATAATGAAACTTGTCTTTATTATCCCATTATGGCTGTCTTAGAAAAGAAATAGTGTGTATGCTTCAGTTTTAGGTCATTTGTAATTATAAAAAAATAGGCAGGAAAACCATGTACTTCTTGTATGCTTTAAAATCTTCTCCCTTGGTTGTTCTGCACGTTTTTACCGTTTTATAAAGAAAGTATTAGAAGCTGTGTTTTTATTGCCTTGCTGCCTTTAATAGTACACACTGTGAAACTAAGCTGGAGACCTGATTGATGCCATTCCTACCTGTCTAGGAAGATAATGATCAAACATCCAGGGGGCTGTTCTCCAGGTGATATGTGCATGGAACTCCCATTAATGTTAATGGGAATCCTGCAGCTAAGCACGGTGACTGGAGACAGGAGGCTGAAGGTGTGGTAGGTCCATTAATACTTTTTTTTTTCATAGCAGCTGGTTGGAGTTTAAGTGGTTGGCAGTCCTTTCAAAGCTAATAATCAGCCATATTTGAAAAGTGCTGCTTGTGCAAGATATGTAAATATATTGACAATAAACTCTTTGTATAACATATATGTATGCTAAATTTTACTATACGAAAAGATTTCTTATAAAATGTTTGCATTTTTGGAAGAATATTTCCATAATTAAGCTTCCTGAAGAGTTTGATTAGTAGTCTATAAAGGAATTTTTAAATCTGTGGTTAAATGAGAACTATAGATATTAATTTAAGAACCAAAAAATGTAGTTAAAAAGGATGATGACATAAACTGACTTAAGTGTAGACAAGAGAAGGCCAGCATACATACACAGAAAAGATGAAATTTTGTGCCTACGCAAAGTGATATATTTAAATAGTACAGAGATAAGATGCATGTATGCAGCCTATATACATAATTATAGAAATTAATCCATTAACAAAACACTGCATATAAATATATACTCCTTAATTTATAAAAGAGAAAAAAAAAGCTTAGAAATAGTCTTATCCAACCCTGATTTTCTGTGAACAGGAACTCATACTCAAAGAGCTACATTAACTTGCCCATTGTAACAAAGCTGGCTGATGGCAGCAGATCCCAAATAGTGACCCATTTTTTTTTATAATTGTGTAACTCCCAATAAAATAAAAATATCTCAATTTAACAAATGATTTTATTACGTTATAGTGTTTTATCACTTAAGAAACATGCAAAAAGGTAATCTGTTTCTGATTATGATGGAGTACTAATGCCTCTACCAAAAACAATGAGGAAAAACTATAAAAATACAAAAAAGAGAAGAAAAGAAAAGGAAAAAGAAAAGAGAAGAAATCTAGCTAGAACTGAGGGATTTGATCTGTAGAAAGGAGATCTGGCTGCCCTAGATGGCACTTGGGCAGAGATGCACATAACAACAGAAGAAAATCAGGCTAAAATAGTAAGATGTTAAGACTTGAGGAGAATTTGGAAATGACATTATATAGCTAGAAACAGAAACAAGAGGAAAAATACACAGAAAATAAAAAAAAGGTTCATGGGTAATCTAGATATTTGCATTATCAAATATGAACATTTAATAAAGGTATGATTAACATGTTAAATAAATAATTGACAAGAAGAAGAATTTCATTAGGAAACCATAATCTGTAAGAAGAAATTAAGTGGATATTGTAGAACTGTGAAATAAGATAACTAAAAATAAAAACACAATAGATGAATTTAAAAGTAGATATAGGGCATGGCAAAAAGGAAGGTTCAACATATGTTTATTGGATTCTTGGAAGGGGCAAAAATAGATAATGGGGCATAGGTCATATTTGGAAAAGTAGTGTCTGACAATTTTCAAAAATGTATAAAGACATTAAGCCACAAGCTCAGAAATTGCTAAGTACCCATGCTGAAATAATTCAAAGATAATCACAAGTGAGATGTATCACTGCAAATTTGCCAACAAACAAAGCAATATTAGAAATGGACAAAGAAAAAATCAGATTACCTTCTAAGACACAACAAAAAAGACTGTCAGCTGACTTTTCAACAAAAACAATGGAAGCCAGAAGGCACTAATTAAGAAAATATTTAAGTGATAAATAAAAATAACTCCCAACTTAAATTTCCATAATAAGAGAACATATTCTTCAAAGGCATAGGTTTTACAAAAATATTTCCAGAAAAGTTAAAACAGAAAATTTCTACCTAGCAGACCAGAACCAAGAGAAATAATAAAGAGATTTCACTAGGAAAAAGAAAAATGCAATGCTAGAGAAAAGAAAGATGCACATATGCAATGCTAGAGAAAAGAAAGAGCAATAGGAATAACAAATATATGTGCAAATCCAAATTAATATTGACTGTACAGTTGCTGTACAGAGCAATAAAAAGCTTGTGTAATTTAAAATGTATACATAATTAAAATAATTGGCAAAAATATGTTAAAAAGTGGGAATGGGTAAATGGAGTTAAATGAAGTTTAATTCTTCATAATTCTTGAATTATTATTATTCCTTTCTTTCTTCTTGAATTATGAAGACTGCCACAAAAAGTTTTAATTTATACTAGATCATATTAAGAGAATGCATACACAAATGCTTTGGTTATCCATTAAATAATGCCAAAAATATGCAGCTAAATAGCCAACATATGAAGAAAGGTAATAACAAAAAGCAATGATTAATCCAAAGACAGTTTATGGCAATATAAGAGAAAAAAATATTTATTTCTTTTTTCTCTCCCTCTTTCTTTCTTTCTTCCTTTCTTTCTTTCTTTCTTTCTTTCTTTCTTTCTTTCTTTCTTTCTTTCTTTCTTTCTTTTCTTTCTTTCTTTCTTTCTTCTTTTTCTTTCCTCCTCCCTCCCTCCCTTCCTTCCTTTCTTTCTTTCTTTCTTTCTTTCTTTCTTTCTTTCTTTCTTTCTTTCTTTCTTTCTTTCTTTCTTCCTTCCTTCCTTCCTTCCTTCCTTCCTTCCTTTCTCTCTTTCTTTCTCTCTTCTTCCTTCCTTCCTTCCTTCCTTCCTTCCTTCCTTCCTTCCTTCCTTCCTCTTTCTTTCTTTTTTGACAGGGTCTTGCTCTGTCACCCAGACTGGAGTTCAGTGACACAATCATGGCTCACTGCAGCCTTAACCTCCCAAGCTCAAACAATCCTCCCACCACAGCCTCCTGAGTAGCTGAGACTACAGGTGCATGCCACTATGCCTTGGTAATTTTTTATCTTTTTAGAGATGGAGTCTCACCATGTTTCCCAGGCTGGAAAAAAAATTATTTCTATAAACTAGCTCAAACAAGTAAAAATGAAATGAAAATGCTATTTGTAATAGTATAAAAATATAAAGACAAAGGGCTACATTTATCAAAAGATATATAAAGTCTGTATAACTGAAATTATAAAGGATTTTTAAGAAATTAAATTCATAAATAATGGAGAGACATACTATGTTCATGAATTGGAATATTCTATATTATTATAGTATCAATATTTTCTCCAAAATTTGTGATTTCAATAAAACCTGAATAAAAACCCAAAGACTTTGTGGATTAGAATTTATCAAATTGATTATAAAATGTATATGGCAAGTCACAGAGTAGGAATAACCAAAACAATCTGGAAAAAGAGAACAAAGGTGCAGGATTTATTCTGAATATTTCAAGATTTTACAAAAATAGAGTTCTTTAAACCAAATAGAGTTTATCTAATTGGATTTCAAAATTACTTGGACTGGTGACTCCTTTTTTTCCCACTTTTTAAATGAAAATGTCTATAATTAATTTCCTATGCCTGGGCTGCTATTGTATTTTGAGAGCCAATAACTTGCTTTTAGTTTTGTATGTACAGAGATGGAGAGCAGTTTTGCCCCAGAATAGATTTTACCCACTTTCATCCTTACCATTAGATAAGATTTGAGACTTTTGAGCTGATAAGCATTAGATGACATTTTGAACTTTGAGTTGATATTGTAATAGGTTGAGACTTTTAGGGATATAGGCATGTGGTGAATCTAATTTAGACTGGGACAGACATGAATTTTTAAGAGTCATAGGGCAGACTGTGACAGGTAAAATAATTCCTCTCCCATATCTCACCCCTCCTTCCCCAGTGAAATATACGTGTCCTAATCCCCAGAGACAGCGAATATGCTACTTTACATGGCAAAGAAACTTTGCAAATGTAATTAAGTTAAGGATTTTGAGATGAGAGATTATTCTGGATTATGAAGGTGGGCACAATGTAATGTCAGAGGTTCATACAGGAGGGACACAGGAGTGACAATGTGAGAGATGTTGTGATGACAGAAGCATATGCCAAAGTGATTCTATTGCTGGAAGGAGGGCACAAGTCAAGGCATGCAGGTAGCACCTTTACAAGCTGAAAAAAGCAAGGAAATTAATTATTCTTTAGAGCCTTCAGAAGGAACACAGCCTTGCCAACACCTTGAGTTTAGCCTAGTAGGACCTATTTCAGACTCTGGTCTCCAGAACTGTAAAAAAGTAAATTTGTGGTAAGTCACTAGTTTGTGATAATTTGTTATGGCAGCAATAGAAAACTGATACATATCAAAATTGAAAAAAATGTAGCATTATCATAAAGACAATTATAGGTCAGTAGAAGACTGTAGAGTCCAGAAAAACATGAAATATTGAACAGACCATTGATTTTTGTCAAAAGTTTAAGACTAATTCAATAAGGGAAAGGAGTTTTTCTAACAAATGTCACTTTAAAAACTGGAAGTCAGTATAAAAAAATAGACTTCAACCTCTATCTCACAACATATATAAAATTAAATTCAGATAAATTGTAGATCTAAATATAATACTTAGAACTACTCTTGGAAAAGCATAGGAGAATATCTTTGCAACCTTAGACTAGGCAAAGCTTCCACAGATAGGATACAAAAAGCATTAATATAAAAATGATAAATTAGAATTAATTAAAATTTAAAATTGTCAGGAAAATGAATAGTAAGCAGAAAACCAGGAAAAACATTCCATATACATGTTATATCTAGAATATATAGAGAACTAAAACTCAATAATAGGGCCCCGCATGGTTGCTTATGCCTGTAATCCCAGCACTTTGAGAGGCAGAGGCAGGAGGATGGCTTGCACCCAGGAGTTCAAAACCAGCCTGGGCAACATGATGAAACCCCGTCTCTATGAAAATTACAAAAATTAGCTAGAAGTGGTGATGTGTGCATGTAGTCTCAGCTACTTGGGAGGCTGAGGTGGGAGGATCACTTGAGCCCAGGAGGTTGAGGCTGCACTGAGCTGTAGTCATGCCACTGCATTCCAACCTGAGTGACAGAGTGAGGCCCTGTCTAAAAACAACAACAAAAACAAAAACCTAATAATAGAATGACAACAGAAGTTTCTAAATGGGCAAAAGATTGAGCAGACACAACAAAGGAAGATGTACTAATGACCAGTGAACACAAAAAAAAATTAAGAAGGTTTAGTCATCAGGGAAGTGTAAATTATAATAACAATGAGATATCCCTTGTAAACCCATTAGCATAAATAAATTAAAACCACTGACAACACCAAATGTTAGCAGGGATGTGAGGCAACTAGAACTTATACAGTGCTGACTGCAGCCTAAAATAGATCAACAAATTTGGAAAACAGTGTGAAAATAATTTCACTCTTAGGTA
This sequence comes from Symphalangus syndactylus, assembly GCF_028878055.3. Lineage (NCBI taxonomy): Eukaryota > Metazoa > Chordata > Mammalia > Primates > Hylobatidae > Symphalangus > Symphalangus syndactylus. The sequence continues at coordinate 53,992,224 of NC_072429.2, forward strand.
TTACACAAAAGAAATGGTAACATATGTGCACAAAAATACTTAAACAGAAATATTCATAGCCGCTTTGTTCATAATAGCAAAAAGCAATATGAAACAACCCAAATGTCCAGCAACAGATGAATGGATGAGCAAATTGTGTTTTTTCATCCAGTTAAATACTATTAGCAATTAAAGAAGAAACTATTGCTATGCAACAATATAGATGAATCTCAAAACCATTATATTGGAAGAGTAAAGACAGGGTACGTATGATATGATCCTATTTAAATAAAAGCCTATAAAAAGAAAAACTAGTCTATGGTGAAAAATAATCAGAGTAGTGTTTGCCTCTTTGTGATGGTAATTAATTGGAAGTAGCACAATGAAAGTATTTTATATTTTGATAGAAGTTGTGGATTACTCAGGTGTATGCATCAAACTGTACCTATATGATTTGTGAATTATAGATGTGAATTATACTCAAATTAATATAAAATAGTTTAAAAATCACAAAAAAAGATTCTATTTAACCATTCTAATTAAAAGAGAAAGTATCACAATTGTAACATTTGTCTTGGGTCTTGAGGAAAGAAGAATTTTCCAGGTGAGGAAATGATTAGAAAAAATTAAACAGCAGACTAATCCAAGAAGACGGTTGTCCTTTTCCCCTCCAAGGCCTTTTAGACATTCAATAAACATTGATTGTCTAAGTGTGCTAAAGGGTATCCAAAAAATTACTGTTTTCATTATATAAGTACAAATAAAATTTGAAAAATACAAAAATGTTTGAAGATAAGAAAGAAGTCATCCATAGTTGAATGCCCTTCTTGCATAAACTTTACTTTTACATAAATGCAATCAGAGTATATACTCAGTTTATAAAGTTGTTTTTCTCAGCATAATATTGTAAACATTTAAAAAATTTTTACATGCTTACGGTAAACGTAATTTTAATGGTTGTATAATGTTCTGTTTTTAATTTTAGTTTTTATATTGTATATTGACAATTTTTAATTATACACATTTATGGGATACAAAGTAATGTTATGATCCATGAATACAATGTGGAATAATTAAATCAAGCTAGTGGAATAATTAAATCAAATTAGTTAACTTATTCTTCACTTCAAATACTTAAGATTTTTTGTGAGAACAGTCGAACTTTACTTGCTAAGTGATTTTGAAATGTACAATACTCTATTCACCACACATTACAATAGATCTCAAAAACAAAAAATATTTCACCCATCTAAGTGAGATTTTGCTCTATTGAATAAATCTTTCAAAGTGTATACTGTCTTTTAGATTTCTACATATTCATCACTTTTATGTCTTTCAGATGGATTATTTCTGTTAGTAGTGATCCTCTTTCTTCCTGATAATTTCTTTTGCATTTAACTCTATTTTGCTTGATATGTGTATGTACATATATTTGAGCTATTTTTTGGTGTGTAATTGCCACGGATATTGTTCTCATCTTTACTTCCAACTCTCTTATAACAAAATATTGTAGGTTCATCTCTTTGTAAATAACATAAAGGAGATGTTATGAGTTGAATTAGAAAATATTCCTTTGTAATAATTTTATTATGTAATGTTTGACAAATTCAGAAGAGTACATATGTGTATTTAAAAGTTTCTATAGATTTGTTTTACATATATGTTTGTATGTATATCTTATTTTCCAAGCATAATAATAAAATAAATTATTTTTATGAACTCATGAACTCATCACCAACCTAAGAGTTTAAATATTACGATTCCAAAAGTAAAAATAAAAAAGAGCAAGTGGAAAGTCTATAGCCATGGAGGGAATGAGAGAAAGAATGTGTTAAGTATTGAAAGATGGTTTGACATTTAATTATGAAAGATATTGGTATAACGTTCAGAAATATGGTTCAATCTCCCGGGAGGCAGAGTTTGCAGTGAGCAGAGATGAGCCCTGGACTCCAGCCTGAGCCTGGGCAACAGAGAGAGACTCCGTCTCAAAAAAAAAAAAAAAAAAAGAAAAGAAATATGGTTCAATCTTAAAGGCATGAGGAGGAAGTATCCTAGGTTCCAAACAGAGTCAAACATGATCAGGTTAAAATATTTGTAGTAATATTTTGATGATTGCATGAGATGGACTGGAGTAGAAAGAGAGTTGGCAAAATCATCAGTTAGAAAGCATATGTAATATTTGATGTGGGAGATGTTAAGTGGGTAGAAGTGTGAATGAAGACAAACGAATTCTAATTCAGAAATATTTGAAGGCCAATTTATAGGCCTTGGTGACCACTTAAATTGGAGAGTGAAGGACATTTGAAAAACAGTTTTAAGAGAGATTGGCATCTAGTGAGTTGTCAAAACCCAAAGAATGGGAGAAATATCTCAAGGAAAGTAAAGAGACACAGTGCTAATAGTAGTTTTTATCAGACCTACGTAGAAAGGAGAAAGAGAATGTTGAAATAGATTAGGATGAATCGATAGCTGTGTTTTTTAAATAATTTATTTCATATGGTGAAAATGCTTAACTCATTATGAAACTGAAATATTACACTTTATTGTTGTGTTTATGGAAACTTTGAACTTCAAAGTACTTGAATTTAATTTAATCTACAGTAAAGATTGTTGATAGCCACAATCTGAGATTGATATGTATCAGATTGAACTTGAAAGTACTTTTAAGAAGCACCTGTGGGAATGCAAGTTGATTTTATTATCAACCCAGTTTTATTTTCCTCAAAAGAGATCATGCAATATACTTCTTTCATGTTAGCCACTGAGCCTAGATTGGCACAAGAATTAGTAAACATAATATATACTTTTTCATTGATTGATTGATTTTTTATTTATACATAAGATATGTTTTACTATTTATACATAGTTTCAGGATACATGTGATCATTTAATACATTCACATAATTTTTAAAGATCAAATCAGCATACTTGGGATATCCAACATCTTAAATATTTGTCTTTTCTCTATGATAGAAACATTCAAATTATTCTCTTCAGCTATTTTGAAATGCACAATATATTATTGTAAACTATAGTCACCCTACTCATCTATCCAATTCTAGGTCTTATTTCTTCTATCAAACCTTATATCTGTACCCACTAATCAACTTCTCTTCATCCTTCCCGCTTTCCTCCTCTTCCCTGCCTCTGATAGCCACCAATCTACTCTCTTTCTCTCTCTTTCATAAGATAAACTTTTTTTTGCTTCCACATATGAGTGAGAACATGTAATATTTATCTATCTGTGCTTGGCTTATTTCACTTAACATAATGGCTTCAAGTTCCATCCAGATTGCCAGAAATGCCAAGATTTCATTCTTTTTTTATGATAATAAGATTCTATTTTGTATAGAAACCACATTTTCTTTATCCATTCATACGTTGATGGGCACTTAGGTTGATTCCATATTTTGGCTGTTGTGAATAGTGCTGCAACAAGCATGGGAGTGAATATGTCTTTTCAATCTATTGAGTTCCTTTCTTTTGGAGACATACCCAGTTGTGTAATTGCTTGAATCATATGGCATTTCTATTTTTAGCGTTTTGAGGAACCTCCATACTGTTCTCCATAGTGGCCGTACTAATTTATATTCCCATGAACAGTGTACAAGTGTTCCCTTTCTCCACATGCTCACCAGCTGTTGCTATTGTTTGTCTTTTTGATAAAAGCCATTATAACTGGGGTGAGATGATATCTCACTGTGATTTTGATTTGCACGTCTCTGATGATTAGTAATGTTGAACATTTATTCATATACCTGTTAGTCATTTTTATTTCTTCTTTTCAGAAATATCTATTGAGATATTTTGCCCATTTTTAATTTGTATTATTTGGCTTTGCTGTTTTTGGTATTATTGGGTTGTTTGAGTTTCTTGTATGTCTTGGTTACTAATCTCTTGTCAAATGGGTAGTTTGCAAATATTTTCTCCCATTCTGTAGGTTGTATTTTCATTTCATTGATTATTTGCTTTGCTTTGTAGAAGCTTTTTAGTTTAATGTAAACCCACTTGTCTATTTTTATTTTGGCTGCCTGTGCTTTTGAAGTTTTATGCAGAAAGTGTTTGCCCAGATCAATGTCCTGGAGTGTTTCCCCAATGTTCTCTTGTAGTGGTTTCATAGTTTCAAGTATTACATTTAAGTCTTTAATCCATTTTTATTTCATTTTTATATATGGTGAGAGATAGGAGTCTAGTGTCATTCTTCTGCATATAGATATCCTGTTCCCTAGGACCATTTATTGAAGAAACTGTCTTTTCCCCCAATGTATATTCTTTGCCAAAGATTAAGTGGCTGTAAATGTGTGGATTTATATCCAGGTTCTTTATTATGTTCCACTACTTTATGTATCTGTTTTTCTACCAGTACCATGTTGATTTGGTTATTGTAGCTTTGTAGTAAATTTTGAAGTCAGCTAGTGTAATGACTCCAGTTTTGTTCTTTTTGCTCAGGATTGGTTTAGCTATTTAAGGTCTTTTGTGGCTCCATATAAATGTTATTATTTTTTCTATTTTTGTGAAGAATTTATTCAGGATTTTGATAGGAATTGCACTGGATCTGTAAATTACTTTGGGTAGTATTGCCATTTTAACAATATTAATTCTTCAAATTCATGAACATGAAATATTTCCTCATTTTTTTGTTTCCTCTTCAATTTCTTTCCTCAGTGTCTTATAGTTTTCCTTGTATAGATCTTTCACTTCTTTGGTTAAATTGATTCCTTGGTATTTTCCACTTTTGTAGCTATTGTAAATGGGATTGCCTTTTTGATTTCTTGCTCAGATTGTTTGCTGTTGACCTATATAAATGTTACTTATTTTTACTGTTGATTTTATATTCTGGAATTTTACTGAATTTGTTTATCTAACAGTTTTTTGGTGGAGTCTTTAGGTTTATTTATGTATAAGATCATATTATCTGTGAACAAGGCTAATTTCATTTCTTCTTTGATAATTTCGATTACCTTTATTTGTTTGTCTTGCCTAATTGCTCTGGACAAGACTTCCAGTACTATGTTGAATAAAAGTACTGAAAGTAGGCATTATTGTCTTGTTCATATCTTAGAGGAAATGCTGTAAATTTTTCCCAGTTCAGTGTGATGTTAGCTGTGAGTTTGTCATAAATGGTCTTTTTTGAGATATACTCTTTCTATATGTAGTTTGATGAGGGTTTTTTTAATCACAAAGATATATTGAATTATATTGAATGCCTTTTCTGTATCTATTGAGCTGATCATAATGGTTTTTGTTCTTTGTTCCATTAATGTGATGTAGCACATTTACTGACATGCTGACGTGGAACCATCCTTGCATCCCTGGGATGAAGCCCACTTGATCATGGTGAATATTCTTTTAAATTTGTTGTTGGATTTGGTTTGCTAGTATTTTGTTGAGGATTTTGGCATCCATATTAATCAGTGATATTGGCTTGTAGTTTACTTTTTTGTTGCTTCCTTGTCTGGTTTTGGTATCAGGGCAATGTTGACCTCATGAATTGAGTTTGGAAATATTCTCTCCAACTTTTTTGAAGAGTTTGAGTAGAATTAGTATGTCTCTATAACTTTGGTAAAATTCATCAGTAAAGTCATTAGGTTCTAGGCTTTTCTTTGAAGGAGAATTTATATTACAGCTTCAACCTCGTTATTTGTTATTGCTTTATTGTGTTTTTCTATTTATTCATGGTTCAATCTTGGTTGGTTATGTGTGTCCAGAAATTTATCTATTTCTTCTATGTTTTCCAAATTATTGACATATAGTCGTTCATAATAGTCTTTAATGATTCTTTGTATGTCTGTTATCTCACTTGTTGTATCTCTTTTTTAATTTCTGATTTTTATTTGTTTGGGTCTCTCTCTTTTTTATCTTAGTCTAACTAAAGGCTAGTCGACTTCGTTTATCTTTTCAAAATCCAGCCTTTAGTTTCATTGATCTTCTGTACTGTTTTCATCTAAGTTTCATTTATTTTAGCTCTTGTATTTATTATTTCTTTCTTTCTACTAACTTTGGGTTTGGTTTGTTCTTGCTTTTCTAATTCCTTTAGGTGCATCATTAGGTTATTTGAAGTCTTTCTACTTTGCTGATGTAGATGTTTATTGCTATAAACTTCCTTCTTATTACTTCTTTTGCTGTATCCTATAAATTTTGATATGCTATATTTCCATTTCCATTTGTTTAAATAAATTTTTAAATTTTTCCTTAATTTCTTCATTGATCCTCTTATTTCTCAGGAGCATGTTATTTAATTTCTATGTGTTTGTGAAGTTTCTGAGGTTCATCTTGTCATTGATTTCTAGTTTTATTCCACTGTAGTCAGAAAAGACAGTTGATATGATTTCTACAATGATGAATCTGTTCAGACTTGTTTTGTGGTATAAGATGGTCTGTTCTGGAGAACATTTTATGTGTTGATAAAAAACTTGTGTATTCTGCAGCAGTTGGGTGAAATGTTCTATAACTGTTAATTAAGCCTATGAGGTCTAGTGGGTTGTTTAATGCCAATGTTTCTTTGTTGATTTTCTGTCTAGATGATCTGTCCATTACTGAGAATGGAGTGATAAAGTCTGCTACTATTATTGAATTGCAGTCTATTTCTTTCTTTATATCTATTTATGTTTGCCACATATACTTTGGATCTCCTATGTTGGGTGCATAGATATTATATTCTCTTGCTGAATTAACCACTGTATCATTATATAGTAACTTTCTTTGTCTCTTTTTACAGTTTTTAATTTGTAGTCTTTTATCTAAGTATAGCTTCTCTTGTTCATTTTCTTTTCGTTTCCAGTTGCATGAAATATCTTTCTCTATTTCTTCACATTCAATCCGTGTACATCTTTATAGATGAAGTGGGTTTCTTGTATGTACCATACAGTTGGGTCTTGTTTCTTTTTCCATTCAGTCACTCTATGCTTTTCATTTGGATAATTGAGTTTATATTTGGTGTTATTATTGATAAGTAAGGACTTACTACTGCCATTTTGTTGTTTTCTGATTGTTTTGGAACTCCTGTCTTCCTTTTTTACTGTCTTCCTTTGTGGTTAGGTAAGTTTCTCTGGTAGTATGTTTTAATTCATTGCTTTTTTTGTGTGAGTCTATTATAGATTTTTGCATTGTGGTTACCATGAGGCTTACAAAAACACTTTATAGATATAGCAAGTTATTTTAAAGAGATGACAACTCATCTTAGATCACAAAGCAAAGAGTAGGAACAAAGAAAAAATAAAAAAAATCCATACTTTACCTCTATCTCTCCTACATTTTGACTTTTAGTTATTTCAATTTACTTAATTTTATTTTACCTATCTATTTACAGGTTGCCGTATCTATTATTGTTTTTGCAGATTTGTCTTTGGGCCTTCTATGCAAAAAATTAATTGATTGCACCCCACAATTACAGTATTACAGTATTCTGCATTTTCACATGTCTTTAATTTTACCAGTGGGTTTTATACCATTTTTTATACTTTATTTTTTTTTCAGGTTAAATAACTCCCTTTAGCATTTCTTGTAAGGCAGATCTAGTGGTGATGAATTCTCTCAGCTTTTGTTTGTCTGGGAAAGACTATCTCTCCTTTATATTTGGGAGGATAACTTTGTTGAATACAGTATTCTTGAACGGCAGCTTTTTTTTCTTTTGGCAATTTGAACATATTATTTTACTCCTTGCTGGCTTGTACAGTTCTGTTGAGAAGACAAATTGGAGCTCTTATATGTCATATGCTTCTTTTCTTTTGCTGCTTTTAGGATCCTTTCCTGTCCTTCACCTTTGAGATTTTGATTATTATATGCCTTGGAGTAGCTTTATTTGAGTCAAATCTGTTTGGTGTTCTCTGATCATCCTGTACCTAGATATTTATGTGATTCTCAAGCTTTGGAAAAAATTTGTTTTTGTTATTATTTCTTTGAATAAGCTTTCTAATTCTTGCTCTTGCTCAACTCTCTTTTGAACACCAATAACTCTTAGATTTGGTCTCTTGAGATCATTTCTATATCTCATAGGCAGTCTTTGTTTCTTTTTGTTCTTTTTACTTTTTTCTCTTATGACTACATATTTTCAAATAGCTTGTCTTTGAGATCACTAATTTTTCCCTCTGTTTGATCCATTCTGCTGTTGAGAGCTTCTAATAATTTTTTTAGTTCAGGAAATATATTTCTCAATTCCAAGGTTTCTGTTTGATTTTTTAAATTATTATCTTAATCTTTTTGTTAACTTCCTTTGATTAATTTCTGAATTGCTTTCTCTGTTATCTTGAAGATCTCTGAGTTTTCTTAAAACTGTAGTTTTGAATTTTTGACCAGAATAGCTCACATATCACCATGTCATTAGGGTCAGGCACTGGTTCTCTGCTGTTTGTGGAAATCATGGTTTTCTGCTTGCCCTTGTTTCTTTTTTTCTTTCTTTCTTTTTTTTTTTTTTTTTTTTTTTTTGAGATGGAGTTTCACTCTGTTACCCAGGCTGGAGTGCAGTCGCGTGATCTCGGCTCACTGCAAGCTCCGCCTCTAGAGTTCATGCCATTCTCCTGCCTCAGCCTCCCGAGTGGCTGGGACTACAGGCGCCCGCCACCGCGCCTGGCTAATTTTTTATATTTTTGGTAGAGACGGGGTTTCACCGTGGTCTCAATCTCCTGACCTCGTGATCTGCCCGCTCGGCCTCCCAAAGGGCTGGGATTACAGGCATTTGCCACTGCGCCCGGCCTCTGCTTGCTCTTGTTTCTTGTGGATGTATGTCTATGTCTTTGCACTGAAAGATTATTTATTCCGGTCTTCTTTGTCAGTTTTTTTTAAATTTAATTTTTACTGAATATATTTGCTTAGAGGTTCTTTATTGCTAGGTCAGTGCCTTCTTTTTCATGCTAAGTGGTGTCTTAAGCTCAGGTTTGCCATGGATGTAGTGAACAATCACTGTGCCATCCTTTCCAAATCAAGGAGGTCCTAAAAGGTGTTTTCTGGCAGTGTGGAAAGCCTGGCTGGGATTTTGTGCCCAGGGAACAGGTACAACATACCTCCTACAGAGCGGTGCTACTGAACAGCCACTCTGATTCGACATCTCTTTTGGCCAACTTATAAAGCAGTGTTTCCAGAGCTTGAGATGGGTATCCTGACTCCTCCCTTTGTCTCTGCCTGTCCTTTAAGATATTTTTACCTTGAGGAACTTGTGTTGCTTACTCTGGGTTAAGGCAGGAACAGGTCTCCTGCTAGGGAACCCAAAACGGTGGGGAAGCTGGTTGTTCACTTCCGTTTCACTTTTTCCAGACTAGGAACTCTAAATTGTGGGAAAATTTTCTATGCACTTGGGGTTGGGCAGAATGGGGTCAGGGGAAGCTGTGGATGTCGAGGTTTGATTTTCTTACCACCTGCTAAGAGAATTTTTAATTCCTCTGTGGTGCTGGGAACTATTTCATCTAAATATTTAAAATTTGGAATATTGCTGATGACAATCTCAGTGTTGTGTGTTTCTTTTTTGTTTGTTTGTTTCTGTTCGGGGGAGTGAAGTCTGCTGGCTTCTATGCCACCATTTTGAAATCAGAACCTATATTCTAAATCAAATTAGATATTTGGGGTACATCAGGCTAATGTATAAGCTACATATTAACCCAATGGTATGAAAACTTCAATTTTACTTATTTTTATTCAGACATCATGCTATGGAATAATTTTTTAATTGGCTTACTCATTTTAAAATACATCAGTCAGAAAGTCTTGCCTCATCACAAGCTAAAAGTTATGGAGACAGAGTGATTTTTTTACTTTCCTGATGAAGAAATAAATTACTAATTCAATCCTTTTCTGGTGATGCAGTTAACTGCCTGGGGTCTCAGTAGCTTCACTTCATTTAACATGAAGAAGTGTAAAACTGACATATAAAAGTTTTCTGGAGGAATCACTCATTATTATTTTTTTCAAAATTTAGTAAAAGGTTTTAAACTAAATATAAGGCTGTTAAAAAAACAATGTTATTTTCTAAATAAACTATCTTATGTATTATTACAAAGGCTATAAATTAAAATTACATTTTCTTCTTTATAAACAATTTTTTGCAACTTTGAATTAATCAGGATATACACTTGTCATTATCAAATATTTTACATGATTAAATATTAATAAATTATGGGATTATTTAAATAAATTTTATTGTGCTATAATTCATATACAATAAACCGAATGCTCCCACTGAAAGTGAACAGTTTGGTGAGGCTTAACGAATGTTTATACCCATATATCCACCATACCAGTTAAGATATGAAATATTTATTTATGTCCCTCGTGTTCCTTTTTGGGCAGTTAGTCCATCCTACCCCAGGTACAAGAGATCTGATTTCTCTCCTTATAGAGTAGTATTGCCTGTTGTGTAATTTCATATAAATGAACTCATATGGTGTATACACAGTTCTACATCAAAATCTGAAGGTTATTGGTTCCAAGACCCCTGTGGAAATCCCTTATATAAAATGGCATAACAGTTACATGTAACCTATGTACATCTTCCCATATATTTAAGTGACCTCTAGATTACTTACAATACCTAATCCAGTGTAAATGCTATATAAATTGTTATCCTGTATTTTTATTTGTATTAATCTATTGTTGTGCTCTTATTTGTTTTTTCTTTTTTTTTTCCCTGAATATTCTATTCATGGTTACTTGAACCCTCAAATGCAAAACCTGTGAATACAGAAGGTCAACTGTATCCCCTTTATCTGTGGCTTTGTGTGGTTTTACTTACCTGCAGCAAACTGTGGTCTGAAACATTTCCGAGGGAGAGGTTCCACATTCACATAATATTTATTAAAATATATTATTATAATTCTTCTATATTATCATTTATTATTGTTAATATCTTACTGTGCCAAGTTTATAAATTAAACTTTAATATAGATATGTATGGATAGGATTAACAGTATATGTAGTCATGTGTAGCTTAACAATGGGGATACATTCTGAGAAATTTTGTCCCTGTGTGAACCTCATGGAATGTACTTACACAACCTAGATGGGATGGCCTACCACACACCTGGGGTGCAAGGTATAGTCTATTGCTCCTAGGCTAGAACCCTGTACAACATGTTACTCTACCGAATATTGTAGGCAGTTGTTACACAATGGCATCTGTGTATCTAAACATATCTGAACATAGAAAAGGTACTGTAAAAATACTGTGTAACAGATAAAAAAGGATACCCTAGTATAGAGCACCTACCATGAATGGAGCTTACAGGGCTGGAAGATTCTCTGGGTAAATCAAGGAGTGAATGGTGAGTGAATGTGAAAGCCTAGGACATTACTTCACACTCTTGTAGGCTTTATAAACACTGTATAGTTGGGATACAATAAATTGATGAAAATTTTCATTCTTTAATAATAAATTGATCTTAGCTTATTGTAACCTTTTTCCATTATACACTTAACATTTTTTAACATTTTGACTCTTGATGTAACACAGCTAAAAAAAGAACACTGTACAGCTGTATAAAAAAATTTTTTTTTTTTTTTTTTTTTTTTTTTTAAGACAGTCTCACTGTCGCCCAGGCTGGAGTGCAGTGGCGCAATCTCGGCTCACTGCAAGCTCCGCCTCCCGGGTTCACGCCATTCTCCTGCCTCAGCCTCTCGAGTAGCTGGGACTACAGGCGCCCGCCACCGTGCCCAGTTAATTTTTTGTATTTTTAGTAGAGACGGGGTTTCACCGTGGTCTCGATTTCCTGACCACGTGATCCACCCGCCTTGGCCTCCCAAAGTGCTGGGATTACAGGCGTGAGTCACCGCGCCCGGCCCAAAAATATTTTTTATATCCTTGTTCTATAAGCTTTTCTCAATTTAAAGTTTTTAAATTTTTAAACATTTTTGTTAAAAACTAATACACAAACATACAATCAGCTAGGCCTACACATGGCCAGGATCATCATTATCACTGTCTTTCACTTCCACATCTTATCCCACTGGAAGGTCTTCAGGGACAGTAACACACATGTTGCTGTCATCTCTTACGATGACAAAGCCTTCTTCTGGATACCTCCTGAAAGACCTGCCTGAGGCTGTTTTACTGTTAACTTTTTTTAGTAAGTAGAAGGAGTACACTCTAAAATAACATTAAAAAGCAAAGCATAGTAAACACATAAACCAGTCACCTATTTATTATCATTATCAAGAATTATGTATTGTACATAATTGTATGTGCCAAACTTTTATAAGACTGGCAGTAGGTTTGTTTACACCAGCATCACGGCAAGTCAGTGAGTAATGCATTGCACTACAATTTTATCTTGGTTGCATCATTAGGCAACAGAAATTTTTTCACTCTGTTATAAGCTTATGGGACCACCATCCCAGAGATATCCAATCTTTTGGCTTCCCTGAGCCATATTATAAGAAGGAGGATTGTCTTGGGCCACACATAAAATACACTAACACTAACGATAGCTGATGAGCTAAAAAAAAAAAAGCAAAAAAAAAAAAAAAACTCACAGTGTTTTAAGAAAGTTTATGAATTTGTATTGAGCTGCGTTCAAAGCCCTCATGGGCCGCATGCTGGCTAAGTGCCATGGGTTGGACAAGCTTGAATATACAGTTTGTTCTTTATTGAAATGTCGTTATATGGTGTAGGACTGTACTTTAGGGTTCAGTACTATCCATGGTTTCAGGCATTCACTAGGGATTTTGGAACATATCCCCAAAAGATGGAGGGTGAGGACAGGTACTGTACTTTTGGGCCCACAACTTCTTTCACTTGGGTTACTTCTGAGCTTCGTTCATGTTATTTGTGTATCACAGCTTGTTCTTTCATATTGCTGACTGGCATCCTTTTTTATAAATATGCCACAATTTAGACATTTGGGTTTCCACTTTGTGGCTATTACTAATAAAGCTACTGTGAACATTCTTTTCTTAGTCATTTTGTTGTTATGGTTTTCTTTCTCTTGGGGAAATGCATACAGGTGTAATTTTGTTGAATCATACCATACATGCATGTTTAACATTAGACACCATCAAACTGTTTTCTAAAGACGCAATAACATTGCAAACTGCCATGAGCAAATTTTTTCATCAGAGAGTTCCAGCTGTTTCACACCATCACCACTTCTTGGTATTGTTAATTTTTAGGCATTCTAATGGTAATGTAGTGGTAATCCCACTGTACTTTTTCCCCAATAATTGTAACTTTTTCCCCTGATGATTAATGATGTTGAACTCCTTTGCATGGACTTATTAACCATTTGTGTCTCTTGTGAAGTGTCTGTTTAATACTGTTGCACATTTTAATTGGATTTTATCTTTTTATTATTCAGTTGTGTTCTATATACATTCTGGGTGCAGGGTATTGGTTAGATTCCAGCCCCGGTTGGGTTCCCAAACAAATGCAGCCATACAAATGACCACAGCTATTTTAAAATAAAGTAGAATAACTGGCCATTTGAGTCCACCAAACTCATAACATCATGAGATAATAAATTGTTGCTTAAAAAGGCTTTTGTTGGGTCTATGTTACAAGTAAATTACATATGTAATATACACTGTTAATATTTTATCTCAGCCCGTGTTTTGCCTTTATATCTTCTTAAAAGTGTCCTTTGAAGAGCAGAAGTTTTCATTTTACTATTTTTTACTCCTTTATGGTTAGTGTTTTGTGTGTCTGTGTGCTTGTGTCTAGATATTTGTGTTTCTCTCTGTGTGTATTTTCTGTTGAAGAAACTTTTGTCGTAAAGTTGCAAAGATTTTCTCCTCTTTTTTTTACTAGAAGATTTAATACTTCAGTTCTATATTTAGTTCTATTATTCATTTTGAGTTTAACTGTGTGTATGATGTGAGATAGGGTTTGATTTTCTCAGACTTTTCAAGACAGTTGTTCCAGTACTATTTGTTGAAAAGGTTAATTCTTTCTCCACTGTATTGCCTTGAAACTTCTGTTGAAAATCAATAGCTATCATATATGCAGGTCTATTTCTGCATTTTCTATTCTAATCCATTTATCTATATGTCTCTACTTAAGTCAACTTTACATTGTCTTGATAATTTTAGCTTCATGTTAAGTATTAAATATCCCCCAAATTATTTATTTTTTCTTTTTCAAAATTGTTTTAATGATTCTAGGACTTTTGTATTTCCATATTAAAACATTATAGTCAACATTTCAGCTTTTACAAAGAACCTGCTGGATTTTTTACTAAAATTACATGATGTTTATAAATTATTTTGGAGGTGAATTGACATATTATTAATATTGAGTCTTCCTATCCATATACCAGGTATATGTCTCTATTTTATAGGCTTTCACTGAAAAGAAATTCCTCTTCATTTATTTACACTTTCAATACTTAATACTTTCTTTAATTTTACTCAACACTGTTTTGCAGTGTTCAGTGCATTTTTGGATCAAATTTGTGATTAAGTATTTTATGCTCTTAATGTGATTATAAGTAGTATTTTAATTTTGAAAATATATTTCTATTGTCCATTTCCATTGGAGTTCTAAAACTGATCAGAATTTGTCGCTGTTTTTCTAAAAAAATTTGAATTGTTTTCTTCATTTGCTAAAACTCTAAGGTACTTTAATGAACTAAGACATTTTGCCCTATGCAATCTGGCTCCTGCTGTCCTACTGACCTCTTTGCTCCTCATTTACTCTGCACCAGACACGCTGGCCTCCTTTCTCTTATTTAAGCATGCCAAGGACTCTTCCACTCCAGGGACTTGCTCTCATTTCTTCCTTGAAATATACCCCTTCCTCTATTCACACAGGATGCTCACTTTCTGTAAGACCTTTCCCAATTATAGTATATAAAATGGTAGCACTCACACTTGCGTGCTCCAGGAGCTGCCTGTCCCCTTACTCTGGCTTGATTTTGTTTTGCAATATTTTATACCATCTCACACTCTCTGCATTTACTTGATTGTTTCTACATTTCCTGCCACTCCCACTATAAGCTCATGAGAGAAGGAACTTTGTTTTGTTCACTGTGTTGTAGTTGGCTCTCAATAAGTACTAGAATGAATGGGCTTCATGGACCAACAAAGAGAATGATTTTAGTGATAGAAGCAAAAATCAGACTGCTTTAGGGTGCAGAATGGCAAGGCAGTAGAGGAAATGATGGTTAGCGAGGAGTTCTCTTTGGAGGGGCTTGTTCGATGAGAGTACCTGGATAAAGTGGCAGCCTCTTGGCGAGATAATAGAATAGGAAGTTTGTTGCTGCTTAATGCTTTAACTATAGAAGAGACTAAACATATTTATTTAAGAAGCCCAGCAATTTCTCTCAATAAAACTAAATTGAATTATCCTAAGTGTCCAAATAAATGGGGAATTTTCACGCAAGTTGGACCAGTGGTCCATAGCGTTATGGACTCTATAACTCTGATATCCAATTCTTGTCATTCTTCTTTCCATTAAAGCTTACTCATCTCTGCTGTCCTGGTGTGGGGGATGGGAGGGTCAGTGCTTCCACTTTTACCCTGGTCCACATCATTAATTCATTATCACCAACTGAGACCAGGATAGTCAGCATAGTAGAGCCATGGTTCTCAAACGTATTTAGGGACAGGGCAAGCTCAAAAGCTTAGAATGAGGACAATCCATGATGGTATCTCCATTCTTTCTTTGACTAGTCATGCTCCTTAATTCTCTGGGCCCATGTCCCACATCTATAAATGGGGGGATAATAAAGCATTCTCCATAGAGCTATTAAGAAAATTGTTAGAAAATAGAGATAAAGCATAAAATTTCTAGTGCCTAATAGAAGTTCTTTAATTGGTCTCCACGTATATAGCATTTTTAAGGTGAACATTAAATTCTGATACATAAAGTTCTATCATTCAAATTTTGACAACACAAATTATTTATTTAATTATCTAAGTTACTTAAATGCTTAATTTCTTTGAAATGTTTAATATGACTAACTTTGCAAACTGAAGCATAATATAAAATTGAAACCAATGTTTCCATAAAGAAAGTAACCTTCTGAATTCAGCAGAAGCTGAAGTTTGGGATTAATATTCTTTTTTCAAAAAATATTTTATTTACTTTGTTGCCTGTTAATAACACTAACATATAAGAAGGAAGAGGTACCAAAAGTTTTAAGATAAGCTTTAAGGTCAAGAGAACTTAAACTATAGAAAACCCTATTCATCACATAATTTAATTGTCACTTTAGAATAGATGTTATTTATTTTTTAGTAGTCCACCATGAAGACACCAGGGCATTGCAGCAGCTTGGCTCAGTCATTTTCTCTTTGGTTTTTTAACTTTTTTTTTTAATTATTTTTATTGAGACAAGACCTCACTCTGTTGCCCAGGCTAGAGTGCAGTGGCTTGGTCTCGGCTCACTGCAACCTCTGCTGCCCTGGTTCAAGCGATTTTCCTGCCTCAGCCTCCTGAGTAGCTGGGATTACAGGCTCCTGCCACTGTGCCTGGCTAATTTTTGTATTTTTAGTAGAGACGGGGTTTCATCATCTTGGCCAGGCTGATCTTGAACTCCTGACTTCGTGATCCGCCCACCTTGGCCTCCCAAAGTGCTGGGATTGCAGGCGTGAGCCACAGCGTCCAGCCAGTCATTCTTACGTTCATGTGTGCATCAGCATCAGCTGGCGGGTTTTTTAAAACAGAATCATCATCCTGACTCCCATAGTTTCTGATTCCATACGTCTGAGGTGGGAAGCACAGATTTTCATCTCTAACAAGTTTCCAAGCAATGAGGCTGATCTAGACCCAAGGAAATGGTTCTCAATCTTAGAGGCACAGTAAACTCACCTGCAGCAGTTTTGTTGTTTAAGTACAGATTCCTTCCCTATCTAAAACATAATCCCTGGGGGTAGTACATTGGGATCTATATATAATTTTTTAAAAACTGCCTAGATACTACCAATGATCACTAAAGGTTTACTGTTACTGTTTTAAGATAGTGGATCACAAACTCGGCTACCTATAAAAATTAACTGGGAAGGTTTCAGAGCTACTGATGCCAGAGTCCTACACCCACAGTTTCTGATTAAAATTTTCTAGGGTATATCATGAGCAATAGAATTTTAAAAAGTAACCATTTGATTTTTAATTTTGAGAACTATTGCTCTCAATTTTTAACTTATTCTTTCATATTAGCCTGTTTTCTTGCCATATGCCTATTTTTGATGGCCTATACATATTTATTTAAAAATCTATTGTGTGCAAGATGTTATGGTAAGTATAACATAAAATATAAATGGATATAGGTAAGAGGTTTTCCCCAAGTAGACCGTAACCTAATTGAGGAAGTTAAGGGATACAGACATGAAGGTAACTAGAAATGTAGAGGTATCTGGAATTAACTCTGAATGAAAAGATTAGAAAATGCTTATAAGTAAATTTAATATCTCTATCCTGGCTAACTGAAGCTTTGAGGTTACCTGTTTGCTAGACTTCAAGTATATAAAATTGAAAGTATGAGATACCAATAACATAAAAATTATTAATTAGACATTGAAATCTATTAAAAGATACAGAATGTTTTAATAATAGTAATTTTGATAACATAGTTTTTCTTCCAATGAAATCCATAGTTGAAAGAGAGTTTCTTTTTATTAGTACATAATAATTGTACATATTTATGGGGGTACATGTGATACTTTGATATAAGAATATAATGTGTAATGATCAAATCTGGGTAATTGGGATATATGTCACCTCAAACATTTATCATTTCTGGTTTTTGAGACCATTCCAAATCTTCTCATTTAGCTATTTTTAATTATACAATAAATTATTGCTAATTATAGTACACCTATTGTGGTATCAAACAGTAGAATATAGTCCTTCTATCTAACTGTATTTTTGTACCCATTAACCAACCAGACTTTATCCTTCCCTTCTCTAATACACTTCCCAGCCTCTGATTACCACCGTTCTATTCATTCTATTCACTACCTCTATGAGATCATTGATCATTTTTTTTTTAGCTTCAGCAAATGAGTGAGAACATGTGCTATTTGTCTTTCTGGGCCTGGCCTATTTTATTTAATATAATGTCCTCTAGTTCCCTCCATGTTGCTGTAAATGACAGATCTCATTCTGTTTCTATGGCTGAATAATATTCCATTGCATGTGGTTATATATATGTGTGTACAGACACACACTCATATGTATATCCATTGATCTATTAATGGAACTTGGATTGATTCAATACCTTGGCTATTATGAAGAGTGCTGCAATGAACATGAGATAAAATGCGGATATCTTTTTGATTACTGATTTCCCTTCTTTTGAATATATACCCAGCAGTGAGATTGCTGGATCATATGGTATTCTATTTTTAGTGTTTTGAGAAATGTTCATACTGTTTTCCATAGTGGCTGCACTAATTTACATTTCTACTAACCATGTATAAGAGTCTCCATTTTTCTGCATCCTTGCTAGGATTTGTTATTTTCTGTCTTTTTGATAATAGCCATTTTAACTGGGATGAGATGATACTTCGCTGCAGTTTTGATTTGCATTTCCCTAATCATTAGTGATGTTGAGCATTTTTTCATATACCTGTTGGCCATTTGTTTGTCTTCTCTGGAGAAATGTTTATTCAGATTTTTTACCCACTGTGTGATCAGATTATTTGTTTCTTTGTTGTTGAGTTGTTTGAGTTCTTTATATATTCTGATTACTAATCCCTTGTCAGATGGGTAGTTTTCAAATATTCTGTAGGCTGTATCTTCATTTTGTTGATTGTTTTCTTTGCTGTGCAGAAGCTTTTTGGCTTGATGTAATTACATTTTAAAATGTTTGTTTTGGTTGACCATGCTTTTGAGGTCTCACACAGAAAATCTTTGCTCAGACCAATGTCCTGGAGTATTTCCCTAATGCTTCCTTGTAGCAGTTTCATAGTTTCAAGTATTACATTTAGGTCTTCAATCCATTTTGATTTTATTTTTGTATATAATGAGAGATCAGGGTCCAGTTTTATTCATCTGCACATGCATATTCAATTTTCCTAGTACAATTTGTTGAACAGATTGTCATTTCCCCAAATGTATGTTATTGGCACCTCTGTCAAAAATGAGTTGCCTGTAAATTTGTGGATTTATTTCTGGGTTCTGCATTATGTTCCATCAGTTTATACATTTGACTTTATGCCAGTACCATGCAGTTTTGGTTACTCTAATTTTGTAATATACTTTCAAGTCAGGTAATACGATGGCTCCAGCTTTCTTCTACTTGCTCAGGATGCTTTGAAAAGACTATTTTTGAAAAGTGTGCAAAACAGTACTTATCTTCATTGTATTGAGATAGAGAGGAGATAAAGTTTTTTTCTTTTGCATACTGAGTAGTAAAGCTTGCCTTGCATTTTAGTCCTCTTTAAAGAGTTTTATGTTTCAAGCAAAATTCATTAATTTTCAGAATAGTAATTTGTATTTTGTCCTACAGCATGGTCAACATGACTCCCCATTTTCTTATATAATTTGGAGCGAAATTATCTCACTTAGTCAGAGTTTGTGCTAATAAATTGATCTAATTAGTTTTTTCCCTATATAAACTGGCTAGGTTTGCTTTGTTTACTATCCCAAATTGTACTCCAGTGGCCATTTTGAAGTTGTATTACATTTTTACACAAGGATATCTTGACAAGGAAATGTGGATGTATTAGTGAAATTTACAAACTTTATTCCAAATAACAAATGTGCTTATGCTTTACTGTTGATGAAACAGTTATGTCATCTTCAAGTGTTAATTTTATGTAGTTTACTATCAGCCTTGTCTGCCTCTTCCTGTGGTGACTTTTTGTAGGCACATGATGATGTGAAGCTCATCTAGGTGATTTACATGCCAGCTGATGACACCTCTGTGTTCTATGTTCTATTTAAGGCTGCAGCAAAAAAACTGTTGTGAGAGCTTTGTCTCTTGAGAAATGCCATGACCTATTTACTTTAGAAAGCACAGGCCCTACGATTTCTAGTAGGTCGGTGGATTTAAAACTTAGAAAAACTCTCTGTCCTGTTATAAATTCCTTAAATTGTACATCTAAATACTATTTTAGAATGTAGCAGAATCCCCATGGAGTCTCTGTTCTTCCCCTTCCCTAGTCATGCAGTTGCCCTCCCTTAGGACACCTGCTATTCTTCTATTTTTTTTTTTTTTTTTTTTTTTTGAGACGGAGTCTCGCTCTGTCGCCCAGGCTGGAGTGCAGTGGCGCAATCTCGGCTCACTGCAAGCTCCGCCTCCCGGGTTCACGCCATTCTCCTGCCTCAGCCTCTCCAAGTAGCTGGGACTACAGGCGCCCACCACCACGCCCGGCTAATTTTTTTGTATTTTTAGTAGAGACGGGGTTATCACCATGGTCTCGATCTCCTGACCTCGTGATCCGCCCGCCTCGGCCTCCCAAAGTGCTGGGATTACAAGCGTGAGCCACCGTGCCCAGCCTATTCTTCTATTTTGTATTCACCTAGAGACACATGGGCATATACAAGTATTTATAATAAAATATAAATCTATATATTTTTGCATTTCTATAACACAAAAGGTGGTGTATTATACACAGTTTTGTGTCTTTTTCCCTCTAATAACATATTTTTCATTTATTTCTATATTAATATGCAAAGAACTTCCTCATTTTTGTTTATAGCTGAATTGTATTGCATTCGCTGGGCATAATTTCAGTAATCAGTCCTCAGTTGGTGAGTACTTAGGTTGCTTCTGCTTTGCTATTAGAAATATTCTCTGTCATGAATATACTTGTATGTTATTTGAATGTGATAAAATTCATATCTGTAGGTTAAGTCCTAATAGCTAGGAAATGCTAGTTCAAAAGGATGGTGAGTTTTACATTTTGATACATACTGCCAAGTTGCATTTCATCTAGGTTTCAACAATTTTCACTACTATCATTTAAGTACAAGAAGATCTGTTTGTTTTCTGTCCACTTACCAATGCAGTATGTTACCAAATTCTTAATCTTTGTCAAATTGATGAAGTAAAAAATGTAATCTCAGTATGGTTTTATTTTGCATTTCTCTGGTTATGAGCAAAACATCATGTTTTCTACTCTTGAACCATTTGCCCATTTTTCTGTTAGTTGGTTGGTTTTTCTTATTACTTTGAAAGGTCAATTTATATATTAGGAAAATTTGTTATTTTTTACAACACGAATTTTATATTTTCTCAAGTTGTCATTTGGCTTTGTTTTTTTTTTCCATGCACAGATTGTTGATTTTTACATGGTCAACTTTATCAATATTTTCCTTTATGTTTAAGTCCTGGCTTTTCTCCATTGGACACAGCATGCCTTATGGTTTAAACTGGTCTTGCCTCAATCCCACGTCATGTTACAGCTATTTATAGTTGGAAGATTAGATGCTTGTAAATTGATACCACAGAAGTTCTTAGAAATCCGCTTTACTTCTTAAATCCTTTAAGATTTTTCTCTAACTTTATTTCAGCCTTAAAGATTGTTTTCAAAAAGGAAAGAAAGAGAAACTTTAACCTAATTCTGATAGTATTTAAGTAAACTTGAATTTAATGAGGATTAAATAATCTTAAAACATATTTGTCCATCATAACTAGCATTCAAAATGTTGACTTTTTCTTTCCCTCTGGGTTGTATTTAACTACATGCAGCCAACCAATTTCTTTTTGGTGGTATTATAAGAAGATATATCTGTCAGGTAAAATTTTGAAAAGACTCCATGAAGGAGTCAACAAATATCACTTAAATTTGTGAATTTTCTTACAGCATCAAAGTAGATTTTTTGTTTGTTTGTTTCTGATATTTTATTTAAGATGTTATATCAAAATAAGTAATGTTAACCCCCCAAACAGAGAGAATTGATTAACTATTCACTTCAGGCTATTTATATAAAGATAAGAACTTTGTTGTAACTTTTATTCTTTGTGAAAGTAAAACAATATCATGAAGCTCATTTTTATGACCAGAAGTGAAAGAAGATAGACTTTAGAAGCAGAGTCACTGTCCTGTAACTGAAGATGAGACAAGAATTGATATTTGAAGTGTCTATGAGAAAACATGTACTGTATCTTGACACTTAAAGGAAGGGTTTTGACAATGATACCTGATATTATGATTTTGTTATCTGGATTGAAGTAAAGAATTCTTTATTGTCTATCTGACTTTATTTTTCCTTGCCAACATTTAAAAGCAGAGGAATTTTGCTCAATTTACCCAGGTGGATAAAACTGAAAAAGATAAATGAATAGAATTTTTACTATCTAAGGTTTGTGGGCTCCTGTCTATAGGCATGTATAGAAAAGTTATTAAACAAAAAAGTGTCTTTTATCAAATAAAAAATAAAAGATACCAGATTAAATACAAATTCTAAATAAACAAGTTCGGTGGGTCTTTGTGGGCCTCGCTGACAAAAATTTGACCAGATCAACCTTCTGAATTAACTATTCTTGCAAAAAACACTTGCATTTGAAACTCTATGCAGTCTTCGAAGCCAAGCCTTACTCCTAACTTAAGACAATGTAGGCAAAGGCAGGTGAGCTTGTCCACTGACTTACTGCCTGACCTTGAACAAGTCATGCCACTGATTGTAACTCTGGCCACTTGCAGACTTGAAACAAAGAGACACTATATTCATTCTATTTGGAGGAGGATGTTACATAGCCAGCTCTTAAAACTACTGAAAGATTGATTTAATTTTCTTAGCACAAATTTCTGGCCCTATGGCGTGTACCTGCTGACAGAGTACACTTATATTTGTCGATTTTGTGTGAGTGTGTGTGTCTTCTGTTTGTGGAGACAACATACTTCACTGTATTTAAATTTGTTAAGTTTTCCTGATATGTTGATATTTAGGATGCTGTGAATAAAAAAAGGTAATTCTCCTCTGCCTTAACAAAATCTGAATGTCAATTTTTTAAAAAATCCCCTTTGTTAAAAATTATTTTGTTTAAACATCATTCATTAACTCTGTGTAATTGATATACCTTAACACTTTATTTGCTACTCCAGCCACATTTTTTTTCCCAAGGAAGGATAAAAACGAATGAATATTCACACTTAACTTTGAGCTTCAGGCTAAAATGTATTATGCACTGTATTTTGGTTTTTAAAAATAATCACCTTGTCATAGTTCAATGGCAAAGTGAAGTCAACTCTGTCAATAGAGACAATTTCAGGGGGAAAAAACGCTCCTCACCCCCTTGAGTATCATTTCGTTTGAATGCTCCTGATTTTTTACCTGCTACTTTTTTTGGAACGCTCCATGGGACAATATAATGAAGTCTAAAATACCATGCACTGAAATCTCATCTTTACTGACAGCACGTAGCTGACAAGTACTGATGTTCTCATACATTGTCCCTATTTGAACACTATATCTTATGTACGTAGAATGCATGTCTAGAAGTTTCCTTTTAAATTCCACAAGCACAGAAAAACCTGGATCCCCATATGTCTAACAATGTATTGCATGAATATATTAACACCATCACAACACCAACTGCTTTCATTGTTTTGCTGTAAATGGAATCACAGTCAGTATATACATCACTCAAAATGTATTTTTCAACATACCCTAGAGGAAAGCAAAAGCATTGATTAAAAAATATTAAGATAAAAAATTAAAACAAAACTAGTAGACATCATCTATCATAGATCTTGGCAGTTGGATACAACTGACATGATTTCATGTAAAGGTAACAGGGTTGCAGAGCAAATTTGGGTTCTATTCTTTTAAAATTTGCTCTCAAAGAAAGATAAAAAAAGGTCGCCATAATTTAGTATTGATATTTTAGAGGCTAAGCACATTTTAATTTCCCTCTGTCTGAAACAGATTGAATAAATTAAGATTATCTTTCATCATGTGAATATAATTAACCTAGGTTTTTCCTTTATTGCTTTATTTTTTGCCCTGGTCCTTGTGCCCTGTGTGAAGCACATGAGCTCATGTGCTTGGGATGGCCATGGCCACTGTCCACTAAGCATGCCCAGCCTCCTCCTACCCACAGCATGTTCTGAGGTCATGTGAGATTTGTAAAGACTTTGAGGCTTTCAGAAGAAAAGCTCAATGTGAATTCAAGTGGCAGTCACTGCCAAGACTTAAATATACTGCATCTAAGAAAATCTTTGGTTTGATACTCTTTTCTTAAGTTTCAGGAGAAAAAGTTGAGAAAATTCATATTATGACAGGAGGCCAAAAGCCAACAGTAGTTCAAAATAGTTGATCCAAGAAAGAAATTGTATTGAGCTATGGTAAATGAGCAAAGTAAGAATAACTTCAGTGAATTTTGTAAAGGTCAAAGACAGCTTTGTAGACAAAAGTCCCAAACTGCCTGTGTTCTGCAGCTCCTGGTGAAGTTTTTTCTTGTAGAATTCTGTATATGTGGACCTACTTTTTTAGGAGATTGTAATAAAAGCCACCAAAGCAATTTTGGATCACTGCACAAATTAGTAAATATATGTATTTTATATATTTTATATATATATATACACATACACACACACTATATATATGCACACTATACACTATATAGATACACATTAAATATATATGCACTACATTTTTATGAAGCAAAATTACATTATATATAATTTTTTCCATATATAATATATGTATATAATTATTCTAAATATATATTATATATATATTTAGAGAGAGAGAGATCTCTGTAAATGCCAAATAAATATACAACGTGAGGGGCATTATGTTGGTTCTGATTACTTTTAAATTTCATTTACAAACTCATAAACTTTTTAGACAGAGTGAGGAAGATATGTAGATAGTATGATATTGTCAATGTGAGAGAGACGAATGAATTAAGAATATTTTTTGTCCTGGTTTAAAATGGCCATCAGTTATGTATTACTTAACAACATCCAGTTAGGTGGTCAATTATAGACTGCTCATTTCTTCACATCATGTACTCTTTTTCTTCCAATATAGTTTATTATCATAAGAAACTCTGTGCTATTTGAGAACAAAGGAGGTGAAAATTATATTTCAGAATATTCTTTGAGTACCCATTCCCTCCTACCTCCTCAACTCTCCTTATGAAGCTTTTTGGGTATATCTCTGTCATGGCACCAACAACACTGATTGGAATTGTGTGTTTAGAAACCTTTCTCCTAGAGGACAAAGACTACTTCTAATGCAGTGTTTGGTAATTAAGTAAGTTCTATTGAATTGAACTGAGTGTTGTCCTTATGCTCAAGAAATATCACAAGAAGCCATTCTCAACAGGAAGATTATGAAACTTAAGTAGAGGTTTAGGAGAGCAGGCATTGACATTCCTTAAACTATTAGGTAAGCATGGTCTGCATTAATAAATGTGTATCATGAAAACATAATAATGTAACTACTGCTGAGGCCACATTTGGAGTAATACTTCTATTTCTAAGCAATACATTTTGGAAAATTGTTAGTGTACAGTGTAACTGGAGAAAGAATCCAAGAAGCTAGAAAAGCTCTACCTGCAGAAGGCTTTGTGGAACAGTATCTTTATTTCTATTTGGTCAGTGTTTTTCTTTCTTTCTTTTTCTCTTTCTTTCTTTCTTTCTTTCTTTCTTTCTTTCTTTCTTCTTTCTTTCTTCTTTCTTTCCTTTCTTTCTTTCCTTTCTTTCTTTCTCTTTCTTTCTTTCTTTCTCTTTCCTTCTTTCTTTCTTTCTTTCTTTCTTTTTCTTTCTTTCTTCTTTCTTTCTTCTTTCTTTCCTTTCTTTCTTTCTCTTTCTTTCTTTCTTTCTTTCTTTCTTTCTTTCTTTCTTTCTTTCTTTCTTTCTTTCTTCCTTCCTTCCTTCCTTCCTCCTTCCCTCCCTCCCTCTCTCTTTTCTTTCTTTCTTTCTTTCTTTCTTTCTTTCTTTCTTTCTTTCTTTCTTTCTTTCCTTCGTTCCTTCCTCCCTCCCTCCCTCCCTCCCTCTCTCTCTTCTTTTCTTTTTTCCTTCTCTTTCTCTTTCTTTCTTTCTTTCTTTCTTTCTTTTCTTTTTCTTTCCTTTTCTTCTTTTTCCTTTCTTTTCCTTTCTTTTTTTCTCTCTTTCTCTCCCTTTCTTTACTTTCTTTTTCTTTTTCTTTGTTTTCTCTTTCTTTCTTCTTTCTTTCTCTCTTCCTTTCTTTTCTTTCTTTCTCTCTCTTTCTTTCTTTCCTTTTCTTCTTTCTTTCTCCCTTCCCTTCCCTTCCCTTCCTTCCTTCCCTTCCCTTCTTCCCTTCCCTTCCCTTCCCTTCCCTTCTTTTTCTTTTTCTTTTTCCTTTTTTTTTTTTTTTTTGGACAAAGTTTCGCTCTGTCCGCCAGGCTGGAATGTAGAGGCACAATCTCGGCTCACTGTAGCTCCAAACTCCTGGGCTCAAGCAATCCTTCCACACCACCCTCTTGACTACAGGCATGTGCCACCACATCCGGTTAATTTTTATATTTTTTGTAGACATAAGGTTTCACCATGTTGCCCAGGCTGATCTCAAACTCCTGGCCTCAAGCATTCTTCCCACCTGACCTCCCATAGTGCTGGGATTATAGGTGTGAGCCACATGCCTGGCTTGGTCAGTTTTTTACGGAGCAAAATTACATTTTTATGACCCTAGAAAAAAGAATTAAGAGTGGTTATAGTTAATTGAAGCACATTGGGCTGTACGTAAGAAATGAAAGTTTTTATTTTTTAGTGTTCTCAGTTTTAAATAAAAATAAATATAAAATTCCATCTACCATTATCATTTATTAATGTAACAATGTCTTCACAGAAGACAATAAAATAGACATAATCTCATTTTAAAGATGTTTCCTTTCATATTAATAAATTTAACTGTAAGAAAATCTCAGGACATCATCCTTATTTTTTTCAATTTGATCTAAGGACTACATTTGGGAGCTGTTTGCCCTAATTACATTACTTTCTTCTCTCTCTGAGTCTTTAATTCCATGAATTCAACACAAGGTCAAAAGAAACTGATACTAGTGGTTTTAAATTAAAAAAATATTTAAGGTATTTGTAGTTTGAAATTGTCTTTAGTCCCTTATTAATGGCTAAACAAAACATTATTCTCCTAGAACTGAAAGAGAAATGTAGGGTCTTTAGTCCCTTATTAATGGCTAAGCAAAACATTATTCTCCTAGAACTGAAAGAGAAAAACAGATGTCACTTGCTTAAAGCTCTGGACCATGCATCAGGATCTTTCTTCTCTCTGTATTAGGCTCTATTTAGGTGTCAGTGCAAATAATTTGGTAAAATGGACTTTTCTGCATTCTCATTTTCTCTTCAGTCTTTCAGTGGGCATGAACTGGAATGGTAGGCCATCATTTATATAGGAGAATTAGTAAACTCTAGATAAATGCTTTAAAGTCTTAAGAATTGAAGAATGTAGTCAGTATTTTTCAAATATCCAAAAGCCATTTTCAGCTTCAGAAAGAAGTGTGAAGCTACACAGAGAGTTAATGTTTTCTTCCACTGGAGAGAAGCTACTGCTATATACAACAGTAACTAAAAGAAAATTTATTTAATTTATTATTTAAATTTACAGAAGTGCATCCACAGACCAGACCTCAGTGTAACACAGAGTATATATTTCATTTCAGTAAAGAAAGATTAAACTGAATCAATATTTGAAGGACCCAGGCACAGTATGAAGGTCAACAGACTCCGGATCATTCGATCTACCCTGCATATTTGTATATTTGTGTGAATGTGTGAGTATGTGTGCAGTACTCATTGACTTGTGTATTTTAAAGGGACACTTTTAGAGGTGTTATAATCTGACTACCTAAGCCTGTCTCTGAAATGCCATGCGTAATCAATCCCTAGTTCCCTCCTCTGTCATCCACGTGTAGCCTGCTTGTTGCTTAAAGCAAATGCATTAATTTTAGGGCCTTGTTCTTTACTTTATGGACCAAATAATTTTTACCTTCAAAACAAGTCATTTAATTCTGGGTTGCAGTTTAATGTGGTTTATTGAAATATTGTAAATAAAGTTTGATGTTTCTTTAAAATCATCCTTTAGGAGAGTGCATGCCACTTTCTTTTTTCACATTTCCATGAAGTTCTAGGAATTTAAATAGCAGCTGTATCAATCAATAATCTTGTTTAACCATCCCAAACTCTTGGTTTCTATTATGTACTCGGTCTAATCCTGTTTTTATGTGCATAGTAATATATAATTTCTCACTGGGTCATCACAAAAGCAACACAATAAATCCAGCAGAGAAAGATAATCAGTGTTAGTAGAGGATCATCCCAAAGCTATCATGATTTGAACTCCTTGCCAAGTTAAGTAGAAGGATATGGTACAAAATGAGTCTTCTTTAAGGAGAGATGTTCTTAGATCCAACTTAGGTTTATTAAGTTCAAGA
Source organism: Symphalangus syndactylus (assembly GCF_028878055.3). Taxonomy (NCBI): domain Eukaryota; kingdom Metazoa; phylum Chordata; class Mammalia; order Primates; family Hylobatidae; genus Symphalangus; species Symphalangus syndactylus. The sequence continues at coordinate 54,020,435 of NC_072429.2, forward strand.
TCAGTCCTAGATCATGGTACTCTTTTTTTAGGTCTCTATTTTTGTGTTTGTTTTTCCCTTCTGTTTTTTTTGTTTTTTTTTCTGAAAACCTACCATATTTTCGGCATTTTGCTTTGTTTTTGTTTTTGTTTTTTTTTCCTTAGATTCAGAATCAGTTATACCATAGCACTCAGAAGAGCAGTGCAAAATATCTAACTGCAGTTCCAGGACAAGATCAAAGCTGTCTATGTAAAAGTTAGTGAAAACCATGAGGTAGTTTGAAGGCAGCTTTCCAGGACTCTTTCATGATATGGCACTGGGGTTCCGAGATAGTCATTCAGAATGGGATTAGAACAATGGAACTGTCTCCAACTGGAGAGTGTGTGCACTTACTGTCATCTTTATCTTAAAACTCACTTTTTCATATTTGCTGAGGTGTAGCCAAGCTGTTGTTTGAAAACCAACCAAAGTAATGTGTTAGACTCTTACTAACTAAAAAGCTCCTAAACACAATCATGTCTAGAATATAGTTTATTTCAAGGTCATTTCTGTGCATTATTTAGAATAAAAAAGAAATACTCTGATGAAATTGTTTAAAATGTCATTTTAAATTGATATTTCTCTGTTGAGAAGATTTTGGTATTCTGGACTTTTTAGCAGATCTATGTCATTTTCTCTTGAGTGTAGGAAATTTTCCAAAATTTAAGGCATGATTTTTTATAGCAGATGCTAATCCATGTTTTCAAATAAGTATTTCAGAGAGTTTTTCTTTTTCATCCTTAATAATTTTCTTGCTCTTTTGACTCTAGACTCTAAATAGACCCTAACTCAATCAAAGAACCCGAGGCCATATAGACAAATGGACTGTTAGGTCTGCAAAGGTAGAGCAGAATGGAAAATTGATCAAAAACATACAGAGGATTCACTTAGCAGATAAGGTGAAAAGTGAATTTAAGGCATTATCTGGAGAAGGTGCAAGAAAGCTATGCTTAAGGGTTGAGTAGGAGCATTCTTACAGTATTCTAGAAGAACTTTTGTTCTAATAAACCACACAAGAATCTATATGGAAGTGTCACTTCACTTGTACATAAAAATTAAAATCCCAAAGGCATTTATCTTATTTCCATTATCTCTAGATTATAATTTGATATGCTGGAAAATACATTAAATACAACTATTTTATTAGATTTTAACAATTTTAACTGATTTAGCAACTGCCTAACGTCTTCTCTCTTCCTAGGATAATCTTTTCTCAGGTGGAAATATTTACGTGCATTATAATCTTTTATTTTACCTATAAAATCATTACCTTTTCTTTTACCTATAAAATTATTACCAGTGGCTGTTCATTTCTTTGGAGTTATGAATTCATTTAGAAGCCCAATCAATGGTTCAGTTCCTGCCCCAGATGCTCACATACACACACAATTTTGGAAACAATTCAATGGGCTTTGTTAAATCCTCAAAGTTTATCTGTGAATACAATATAAGATTGTAGGTTAGATGCCAGTTTACCATGACTAAAGGAGGCTTTCTTTGTGCTTTGGAAGTAAAAAATAGCCAACAAGGCACTCAATCCTGGCTGTAGTCTTTAGAAATGATGTAACTTATGGGTCTGTAATGAATGTTCAGAGTTTTTGGGGTTCCACCAACTTTGATTTTAATGCGAAACTTCTTTATTGCTACCCTTTGCTGCATTTATCTGAGAAGTAAGAATAATTATCAATGTACATTCCAAATGAAATTCAAGTTAATTTCTATTAGTGACAGGATGAGCAATATAATATGTAAACAAAAAAGACTATCTAATTGAAAGATTTCTGAAAGAGATTTCAATTTTCTAAATGTTAGTGCTCATACAAAATAATATGTCTCAATTGAGGCAGCTTACATCATTGCCAAGTTTCTGTCATTTGGCAGGTTGCTCCAACATTTAAATTCAAATATTCAACAAAAAGAACTCTACAGAAAAGGACATCTTTTTGAATAAATACAGTCGTACCTGACATTCACATATGAAGTAAACTATTGCCCCACCCTAGTTATCATTGGATGGCCAGTTAATCAGTCAATAAATATTGATTACTTACTATGCCCTAGGCATTAAGGTATGGTGTATAATCTTTGTCTTAAATGGCTGTTTTCTTCTGGAATGACAACTAAGATTTAATGTGATAATGTAATATCGGGGCAATATGAGACCAAATCTAGTCCCTCACCTAGGCTCAGGTTTTAGGGAAGATTTATTGACACAGTTGTGTCTATATACAGATAAAAGGATGAATAGGACATAGGATGAAAAAGGCAAAGGTATTTGCAGAAATGAGAATGGGATTGGAAAAGCTGGTCTGGACTTTAAGAGAAACATATAACAGGTGTGGAGTCCAGAAAGCTAAACATTTTGATTTCAAGAAAAAATATGAAACTACCACAGAATTTTAGACAGAAGAATGACGTGAACTATTCTGAAGTTTAGCAACCTCATTCTGGCTGCCGTAGAAAATAGAAAGGTTGATGCCATTTCAGAATTGCAGAAGAAAAATACTGATGCCCTGAGTAAAGGGTAGCTAATGGACAAGAGTGGAATATTGAAGAAGAATTAATCAAAGTTAATATGTGAATGGTTTTGGAAGTAGATCAAAGAGTAAAACATTATTCTCTGATTTCTGTTTTATGTAACTTGATAAATGGTGCAACAGTTTACAATGAGAGACAGCAAAGAAGAGATGTTTTATGGAAAGATGAGATTATATTGAAATATGTTGATTTGGAGTTGAACGTGGAAAGTCCACACAGAGATGCCTAGTTAATCATGAAATATATGAGTTTGCTGTTGTGGGTAAGGCCTGTACTCTCTCTATATAGGTATAGTGTTATTATTAATATATACATAGACATAGATAGGCTGGGCATGGTGGCTCATGCCTGTAATCCCAGCACTTTGGGAAGCTGAGGCGGGCAGATCACCTGAGGTCAGGAATTCAAGACCAGCCTGACCAACATGGAAAAAACCCATCCCTATTAAAAATACAAAAAAATTAGCCAGGCATAGTGGCACATACCTGGAATCCCAGCCACTTAGGAGGCTGAGGCAAGATAATCACTTGAACCCAGGAAGCAGAGGTTGCGGTGAGCTGAGATCACACCACTGCACTCTAGCCTGGGCAACAGAGTAGGACTCTCTCTCTCTCTCTCAATATATATATATGTTTGTGTGTGTGTGCGTGTATACATATACATAGATAATTGAAGTGATAAAAAGGGATAAGATCCGATCCACCAGAAACAGCGGAGGGAAAGATGGACAGAGAAGGGAGGAAGGAGAAGGGAGACAGAGGACAAGGAGGGGAAGGGAAGATGTAGATAAGATCAGATTCAAGGGCATAAATCTGCAAGTATCAACTTTTTAACAAATAAGTAAAAGAAAATAAGTTCAAAAGAGAAGGTTTGGAGAAACAACCAGAAAGGTAAGAAAGAGCCTACTCAGTTGCCCTGATGCTGAGAAAAATTAAGGTTTTAAGAAGTTAAGAGTAACAGTGTTAATTGTCTTAGTCTGTTCAGACTGCTATAACAAAATACCATAAACAGGTAGCTTATAACAACAGAAATTGATTTCTCACAGATTTGGAGGCCGGGAAGTCCAAGTTCAAGGCACCAGCAGATACACTGTTTGGTGTGGATCCACTTTCTGATTCATAGAATGGTGCCTTTTCACAGTGCCCTCAATGGTAGAAAAAGCAAGGCAACTCTCTGGAGCCTCTTTTTTAAGTGCATTAATCCCATTTATGAAGAGTCTTCCCTCATCACTCTCAAAAGGCCCTCCTAATACCATCACCTGAGGGCTAGGATCACAACATATACATTTTGGCTGGGGAGATGTGGGGGAACGGTGTATATTTCGACCACAGCAGCTATATCCTACAGAGATGTCATATTCCAGTTCGGGTAAGAATGAACAGGAATCATCAGATTAATTGAAAAAAAATTATAAATATCCCCGATAGATAAAAGCTTCTAATGAAAGTGGAAGCCAAAATATCATAGGTTGAGGAATGGAAAGTGAGGAATTGAAGGCAATGAATGGAAACTACTCTCTCAAGCAGGCTGGTTGCTAAGTAGAGGACAATCACCAGAGGAAAGTGTTCATTTAAAAAAATGTATCTTCTAACTGTTGCTCAAAAGAGCTGAACTTTTTCATATACACAAAGCAAATGCTACCAATTGTGTGTTATTACCGAACTTAAACCATTTAACATAGCTCTGACACTTGTTAGGTTTCCTATATTTTGTTTTCCCACCCTTGTTATGAAAACCAGGAAGTCTACAATCATTGTGCATACTATTTGGCTCTTATTTTCATGTATAATATCAAGTTTGGATACAAGAATCAGAGATAGGTAAAAAGAAGAGAAACAAAAGCACATATTTTTTGAATCAGCTGAGGTTCTCCCCTAATAATGAAATAAAGCATATAAAGAAATGAGAGTGCCTGTTCTCTTTTATTTATTATTTCAAACTGGCTTGAAAGCCTGATCAGTTGAGCATTAGCTTTCAAACCGGCGAAAGGCTCAGATAATGAAGTTAGTTCAGATAGGACAAAATCTCTGTTTGTTGAGTTCCAGTAAGCAGCACCATGATTGGTTAAGGTGGCTCTCCATCCTAAAGGTCAGCAAAGTCTTGCTGTCAGTGCCTTGCTGCAACTACAAAGCACAAAGATTCTGATAATCAATGTTTTAATCTTTGTTAGTAAAATCATGGGCTGAATTCTGCACCCAGTGTTGACCTGTGTTTGTAATTGTGTAAGTTGTTGAGCTAAAAGATTCGTCAAGGTATTATTTCTCACCTTTTAGAAATTGTAATGCATTGGTCACCTTGTTGAGTGTGCCATACCCTGATCCTACAGCAAAAAGCTATTTATTATAATTAGTCAAACATTCTTTGATCATTTGAGTTGAAATAAGGGAAGTGATCTAACAGTTTTTAAACACTATTTTCAGTAAAATTAATCAAACTAAATTATGTTTTCCTTTGATTTTCATTAGTTAAATCATTTAACATACATTATTATAATGGCCTTTGATATCTCTATTTTATTTTATTTATCATTATTATTTTTTGAGACAGGGTTTCACTCTGTCACCTAGGCTGGAGTACAGTGGCACCATCATGGCTCACTGCAGCTTTAACATTTTGAGCTCAGGTGATCCTCCCACCTCAGCCTTCTGAGGTGTTGGAACTACAGGCACATGCCATCACACCTGTCTAATTTTTTTTTTTAGAGATGGTGTTTTGCCATGTTGCCCAGGATGCTTTTGAATTTCTAGGCTCAAGCAATCCTCCTACCTAAGCCTCCCAAAGTGCTGGGATTACAGAGATATTTGTATTTTCATGGCTTGCATTTTTTTTGTTAATAATATGGAACGAAGCTATAGCATACAAATTCTCTACATTTTTACCTGTCTCTCTCTCAACCCCTATTTATATTATTTGTGTCACAATTTACATATACTTAATATGGTATAAAAATCAACCAAATAGTGTAGCTGTACTTATTATTTTAGAAAAATTTTATATTCAGGGGTGCTATAGTTTTCAGTGCTTTTGTCTTTCTATTGTCCTTAAAAGTGATTTATATTCTACCATTTCAGTATTAGAGTATTCTGAATTTGACTATATATTTACCTCCACCAGCGCATTTTATACTTTCATATGTTTTCATATTACTAAATAGTATCCTTTAATTTCAGCTTGAAGAACTCCCTTTACTATTTCTTGTAAAACAGGTCCTGTGATGTCAAACTCCTTCAACTTTTGTTTGCCTGGGAAGGTCTTTTATCTCTCCTTCATTGCTGAAGGACAACTTTGCTGGATAAAGTATTCTTGATTGGAAGTTTTGTTTGTTTGCTTGTTGTTTGTTTGTTTTTTGCTTTCAGATCTTGGAATATATCATCTCACTCTCTCCTAGGATTCAAGGTTTCTTTGGAGAAATCTCCTGATAAATTTATGGATGTTTCCTTGTATGTGGCATGTTGTTTTTTATTTGCTGCTTTCAAAATTCTCTATCTTTGACTTTTGACAATTTGATTAAGTGCCTCATTGAAGTTCCCTTTGGATTTAATCTGTTTAAGAACACTTGAGCTTCATGGATCTGAATATTCATGTCATTACCAAGATTTAGGAAATTTTTAGCAATTATTTCTTTAAATACATTTTCTGATTCTCACTCTTTTCTCTTTCTTGGTTACTTCTAAGGCACATGCTGGTTTACTTGATGATATCATGTAAGTCCTGTAGGCTTTGTTTACTCTCTTTTATTCTTATATTATTTTCTCCTCTGAATAATTTCAAAAGATCTGTCTTTGAGGGCACAGTTTCTTTCTTCTGCTTAACTATTGATGCTCTTTATTACATTTTTTTTGTTTCAGTCATTGTGTTACTCAGTTTCAGAATTTATGTTTGATTCGCTTTTATGATTTCTATCTCTGTTGAGCTTCTCAGTCTGTTGCTGTTTTGACTTATTGATTTCATTTAGCCATCTATCTGTGTTCTTTTGCATCTTGCTAAGACTTCTTAAAATTATTATTTTGAATTATTTCTCAGGTAAATCATAGATTTCCATTATTACTTCAAGGACACTTACTGGAAAATTATTTTTTGGGTAGCATAATGTTTCCTTCCTTTTTTTTGTTTGTTTGTCACTAATTGCCTATCATTTATTTCCATGCATTTGAGAGAACAATCACCCCTTGCAGCCTTTTTGAACTACATTCAGTTGTCAAAGTCTTTCACCAGTGGGTGGCTATGAGATTATCAGCTGGTGGGGTGCAGCATCTCTGCCTTGAGGTAAGGTGCAGCAACATGATCTCCGTGCAGCTCCATCAGCTGAGGTCAATGTCTGTGAAGACTGCAGGGATCCTTGGCAGGAAAGGCTGTAGGTGCCTGCCATGGCATTAGTGGGTAGGGATGTTGGGGTCCTCAGTGGTGAGGGCTACTGGGATCCTTTTCTCTTTTCACCCTATGTGCGGAAGTTCTAGCCAAGGGGATTCTTTGTGGCATCAGATCTGGTGTGCATATGCAGATCACCTACAAAGGTAGGGTCTGAGGCCATGAGGGGATAGCATACAGCAGTGGCATGGGCCTGGGGATGACAGACTGAGCAGAGAGACCTGGTTACTGGAGGAAAGGCTCAGTGGCAGTGTGGTCCTGGTGATGATGGGTTGTAACCATAACTCAGCCTCAGGAGATAAGGTAGATGGCCTCAGTGGCAGCATAATCACAGCTGGGACTTAGACCCTAGGGCATAGGGGACAGAGAAGCCCTGGATGTAGCATCTGTATATAAAATAGTTACTTGGGACTTTTATTGGCTATTATATACTCAAAGTGTTCTTATAAAATACCGTTTTCAATGGTTCTTATAGCAGTTACCTTAAAAGTGTTTAAATATTGTTATGTCATTGAAATTTTGATGATTTTGATTTTGATTTTTAGCCTCGTTATATTTAATATCACCTTTAAAATGTGATGAAGTGAAATACGTGTGTGTGTGTGTATACAGTCATATGTTGCTTAACAATGGGGATATATTATGAGAAATGTGTTCTTAGGTGATTTTGTCACAGTGTGAACACAACAGAATGTATTTACACAAACCTAGATGATATAGCTTACCACGCACCTGGGATGTATGATATAGCCTATTGTTTCTAGGTTACCAACCTGGATAGCATGTTACTGTACTAAATACTGTAGGCAGTGGTAACACAAAGGTAAGTATTTGTGTATCTAAACATAGAAAAAGTACAGTAAAAATATAGTGTAAAAGATAATAAAAGATACACCTGCATAGGGAACTTACCATGAATGGAGCTTGCAGGACTGGAAATTGCTCTGGGTAAATTAAAGAGTGAGTGGTGAGCAAATGTGAAGTCTAGGAGATTACCATACACTACTCTAGCTTTTATAAACACTGTACACTTAGCTTACATTAAATTTATTAAAAAACTTTCTTCAATAATAAACTAACCTTCACTTACTCTAACTTTTTAACCTTTATACTTTTCACTTTGTTAAAACTTTTTGAGTCTTATTTATAATAATAAATTATGCTTAGCTAAAAACAGACCAACTGTATAAAAATATTTCCTTCTTTATATCCTTATTCTAAAAGCTTTTTAATTTCTAAATTAATATTTTTTAACTTTCTAAACTGTTTTGCTCAAAACTAAGACCCAAACACACATATCAGCTAGGCCTACACAGGGCCAGGATTATCAATATCACTTTCTTCACCCTCCATATTACATCTTGTCCCACTGGCAGGTCTTCAGGTAGGATAACAAGCATGGAGCTGCCATCTCCTAGGATAACAATGCTTTCTTCTGGATACCTCCTGAAGGACCTCCCTGAGGCTGTTTTTCAGTTATCTTTTGTTGTTTCATAAACAAAAGGGGAATATTCTAAAATAATGATGAAAAGTATTGTATAGTAAGTATAAAAATCAGTAACATAGTCACTTTTTATCATTATCAAGTATTATGCATTGTACATGATTGTATGTGCTGAACTTTTTTATACATCTGGAATGGCAGTAGGTATGTTTACACCAGCATCACCACAAACATTGAGTAACGTGTTGCACTGGCTATCCATGGCTCTGAGTAATATGTTTTGATGGCTATGATATCACCAGGTGACAGGAATTTGTCAGCTCTATTATAATCTTATGACACCACTGTCCTGTATGCAGTCTGTCATTGACTGAAATATTGTTATGTGGCACATGGCTGTATGTATATAAGTGTGTACATATACACACATATTTAAACATATATGCACTGGATGTAAATACATATGTGAATGTGAACACATGCACTTACCTACACATATATGTATGTACATATACGTGTGTACACATACACATTATACACATATATGCTATTATAAAATTCATGTGTGGGTATTCCCTTATATTTTAACAATGGAAATGTATAAATTTTAAAATAATAAAATGTAAAGAGAAATAAAATGACTGACTTAGAGGTAATTATTAATTTGGACAATAATTTTTTCTTTTTAATGACATCTAACATTAAAATACTTCAAATCCATCTTGAGATGGCACATAGTTTATGTATGTGGCTAACATATTTTCTGTTCCTCCTGAAAGAAGGATAAAGGAATATCTACATAAACTGATATTAATGGCATAATGGACTCCATTGAAGAAAAGGGAGAATTGGCAATTCTGAATTTTATTGTTATGAAGATGTTACTCTTCTAAGCCCCTTATGATTATATTTTAGTGTTGAATTTTGTAGCAATTTTGATCAAGATAGTGGTAATGACTACACCTATAAAACTATTGTCCAAATGTTTTGATCAGTTTCAACAAAAATTGTTTGTTCAGAGATATACATATGGACAGTCATCAATGGGGTTTCATTACAGACATGATTTACTCTGTCTCTCTCTTTCTCTCCTGTGTGTGTGTGTGTGTGTGTGTGTGTGTGTGTGTGTGTGTGTGTGTGTTTTAATCCATTAGAAGATTTAGTCTGGTCGGCCTGACATAAGGGTGATAGGTTTCTATCTGTTAGTCTAATTAACACCTTTAATCTTTTTTAATGGTTGGGCAGTCTCTCTTTGGTTTTGAGGCATGCTAGAGATAAAAGCATAGGAGGATGGAGGTTAATCCTTCCTGTACATTATTTCTTAATTTCTACCACAAGGATTCTCTTTCCATGGTGGCTATTTATTCAGAAGCCCTGACAATGTGATTTGAGTGAAAGACAACAGACAGTTGGCTTAGAACTATCATTCAATACTACTCAGATATTAAATTATAGAGGCTGTTATTCATTTAACAAGTGTTAAATGAACACATCTCCAGTATCTTACATGTCTTTTTTATCATTATGCTTAAGAAATGAATCAAATTAATGCTTTTAGAATTTATATTGGACTGAAGTAGCACCATTCCTAGAAATATTCTAACAAAATGATAATAAAATAATGGAAAACAGCCCCAGACCTAATCAAGTATTTACAAGGAAATACTAGCTTATTGATTATGACCATTTTTATCACTAATATGAAGAGAATTAGATATCCTATGGTACATAATAAAAAACACGATAACTAAAATTTACATTTACTAAGAGATTTGACTTTAGAATTAGGATTTTTAATGTGTTAATATGTCTTCTGTGAGATAAAATGTTTCAAACATTTCCTCCCTTGAAATATTTTACAATTTTCTTTTTAGAATTTTGGAAGAAACTCACAAACACTTTGTTTGGGAAGTGGGCTGTCCTTTAGAAGCTTCAATTAGAGTTTTAAGCAAACAGTAGATTTGTAAGTATTTTGAGACTAAATTGAGCCCGTTCAATAGATTTTTATGACTTAGGATTATAGCTCAGACAAATATATAAGACCATCTTGAACCAATTTTGCTTTAATTGAACGAATATGCTATCTCTCCAGAATTGTAGTTGAGGAGAAACTTTTCAAAATAAACTTTTTTAAAAAAATGGAACTAAAGTATTAATATTGTCAATTTGAAAATCACTATTATTATAAATATTCCTGCATTATACACACATGCACATTCTACAGATCTTTAAATAACTTTAGGTAGAAAAATTCAGAGGTCAAAAAAGTGCTAATCAAACACTTTAAAATGAGACAAATTCCTTGGGGAAGATACAGATATAGGTAAATTATAAAATAAAACATTTTTGGAATTCTTTATTTTTCAGAATCCTTGTTAAAATATATGAGTGGAACACACTTGCAAAGAAAATATCATAATCAGCTATGCCTTTACTTCCTACATATTTCTAATATTGGCCCTACTATACTGTTCCTAAAGGTTTGAAATTTATTATTTTACTCATTTAACCAATATTTGTTGATTTTGCACTAAACACCATGCACTCTTGCTAAGTACTTGGAATACATTCATTCATTAAACAGGTATTTATTTAATATTTACTAGATGCTGGATTCTATTTGAGAAGCTAAGGCTATAGTGGTAAAGGAGAGAATCAATTTCTCTACTCTTGTGAATACTTATATTTTAGTTGGAAGAGGAGTGATAGACAATAAACAAATAATGTCCAATTTTTGTAAAGTTCAGCAATATTTAGAGGTGTTTGAAATTATTTAAAGTTTTAAATTAACTTTCTAGAATTAAAATAATTTTTAATTAATAATATAAAATTAAGTTTAGTAATTAACTAATAATTAATATAGAATTAAAATAAATATGCTTTATAGAATGGTGTACACACACATACACACAAAGCACTTTGTCCTTTTAGTTACTAGAAAATATGGACTGATTCTTCCAGCACAAGGAATTATTTTCCCTATGGATTGATTTTTCCAGCATATGGAAATATGGATTGATTTTTCCAGCATATGGAAATATGGATAGATTTTCCCAGCATTGAGAATTGATTCTCCCAGCATAGGGAATTATTTTCTTCTGTGTATCCCATTTTCTTCTGTGTATCCCATTTTCCTATTATCAATAGCCAATGGAAATTAAATGACAAATATAATCAGGAATTCCCAAATGCCTAATGTACATAGCTTAGGAAAAAGTAAAGACCTTGCCATAAAATAGTTCAAGATGTAATTAATAACCCAAGGAAATATATACAAGGACCAAATTAGGAGTAGAGAAACAGAACTGCCATTGGGTTTCAAATGAACTGCCATGGCCAGTGGAAGACAGATTGAGGAGCTGGTCTTGGAAATTTGCCCTGTGATGGCTGAGAGTTGACAGTTACAATGAATGCAGGGAACATTCTGGTTAAAGGAATGACATGAAGAGAATGGGAGAGACTAGCCTGGGTAAAGGGAGTGTCAATAACTATAAGGGAAACCAACACACTTAGGAAGTTAATGAAAAAAGCATAACTACTAGGCAAAGAATTCTAGACATTAGGTTTAGGTCATGTAAGACACTAAAAGTTTTCAGGATACATGATTAGAAATTAGGCTTTCTAAAGTTTAACACAGTAGTAGTCTATTTGGCGGCTTTGCTTACATAGAAATAAAGGTGAGGAAATCAATTACAGTACTACTGAAACTACGCAGTTGTAAAATGGCAAAAGTTTGAATTAGGATAAGGGCATTGGGTTAGATATGAAACATGGATTGACACAATTTGGGATAGGTGATATGGGAGACAGAAGGATGAAAAATTACTTAGATTTCTCCCCTAAGTGATGAGGAGAACAATGAAAACTTTCACAGGATTGAAAATAGGTGATTAATTGAAAATAAAAAATAAACTAAAAAGCCGTAAGTCCCTCTTACCCAATACTGTTAAAAGTTGGGGACCAACATTCTCCTCTTCACTAGCTTCATGACTATGTCAGTTCGATACTTGACAATAAGGCTGACAGTCCATTTGCCCTAAGAAGCTGAATAGCATCACTGTCATTGCAAATAATACCATTTCCTCAGTGAAGATTGAACTAAATTACTTTAACAAGGCTAAATTAAAAATCAAACATGTTGATGCATTTAATGTGAGGCACAGAGGACAAAAAAGATCATCAAAAATGAGTGACAATATTGATTGTCATAAACAACCCTTCATGGAGTAAAACAGGTTCAGTGCTGACCCTTGAAATGCAGTTAGCCTATTCCCAGTATATTTACACATAGTTTATGTAATTTAGAAGAATTATTTCTTCCTTGCTATATTTTATTTTTTATGTGTTATCTCAACCTTTCCTTTCTCATCACAATCTACTTTTCTCTAAAATAATGATAATGGCAATAATAATTCCATCCTAAAGTTTGGAATTTTATGAAAGCCTTTCATTCTAACATATTAAATGTATGAAGCAGACAAAACATATCTAACGATACTTAACAGACAAAAATCTTGTGGATTTTAAACATGTGCAGACAGATAACTTGGACATTGTGAGGCAGCAAAATTTTTATTGACTCTGCTCAACTTTTACTGTATTTCTATCCATTTTCTAAGGAAGCATGTACTATTCCTGTGTCCTTACTATTTCAGAAGTTTGAATACTGTAAAATAGCCTAGGGTGGCCTTTTAATTTGTTTATAAGATGTTGGAAAAATTCCTGGTAGTATCTGAGATTTGTTAAAGTAGACTTTTGTAGACTAACTTTTTTTAATTTATGTCTAAGGCAGCTTGAGATGAGGTTGAAAAAATTCTGGCAGACATTGGGCATAAATAACACATTATTGAAAATTTGTTGATTTTTTATTAAAGAAAAGGTATTTTTAATATTTATAATCTATCTTCATGGATAATTTCAGCAATTCCTAGAATATTACATGAGCCTATTACAAGTGGCTTTCTGCCTAAAGGCATGTGGTCTTTATCAACCCTAAGAAGAAACATTAAAGGGTTTTAAGATGTGTAAGAGATTACCTGCAGGAAAATAACCCAGGGAGAATATACAGAAAAAAAATGAGACCAGCGCAGAGGAGGGTCAAGAAGTTGAGTAGTGGCCAAGAGGATATGAAAGCAGGACAGAGTGGGGAGATATAATAAAAGTAGAGTTGTTGTAATTTCATGACAAGTTGCATAGAGGAATAAGGGAAAGGAGGAATGTAAGATGACTTCTGTGTTTCTGGGTTGGGCAAATGGGTCAATGCTGGTGTAACACTCCAAGAAAAAAAAGATGAAGAAAGGGGAGAAAATCCAGATGAAAGTATGGCAGAGGAAAGTAACAAAGAGGTTAGTTTGGATCACAGTGAGTCTGAAGTCCCAGACTGAGTAGGATTGGGTAGGAATGACCAATAGGCAATTGGATATAGATGTCTGTAGCTCAGCAGACAATTTAGAACTTAATTATAAATTAATTCTGGGAATCATTGAGATACAGCTGATATTCAAAGTTGTAGTCACTGAATTAAGGCATAAAAAGTGGCTCATAATATTTTAAATATTCACTCCCAATTTTTTTTTTCAGTTTAGGTCTATAGGCAAATTTGGTGCATCTTCATATTTGCTCCTAAATTCCTCTTCTCTCTTCTTATAAAATCCACAATTAATTTGCTTATGTTTTCTTTGAGACAAATTCTCTACTAGCAAATTGATTATGTCTACTACATGATGTGGTCAATGGTTTATAGCTTTTAGATTAAAAAAATCATATGCCAGGTGTCATAATAATGTTCATAAGTGATTATTTAATTAATTAGGCACCCATGCTATAATTACCCTTTTTAAAAACATTGTAGCCCTCAATTTATTTACTACCAAAAGTGAGATATTCTAAAACATAGTTTTTACTTGAATGCTGTAAGTTGATTTTATGAATTTATTATTGCTATACATTGGTTATTTATTTATTTATTTTTTGCGACAGAGTTTCTCTGTTGTCTCCCAGACTGGAGTGCAATGGCATGGTCTCGGCTCACAGCAAACTCCACCTCCAGGTTCAAGTGATTCTCCTGCCTCAGCCTCCCAAGTAACTGGGCTTACAGGTGCCTGCCACCACACCCGGCGAATTTTCATATTTTAAGTAGAGATGAGGTTTCATCATGTTTGCCAGGCTGGTCTTGAACTCCTAACCTCAGGCGATGCACCTGCCTCGGCCTCCCAAAATACTGGGATTACAGGTGTAAGCCACTGCGCCCAGCCACATTTGTTATTTTTAAACTCCCCTAATGTTCACCAGAATGTGTCAATCCCTATTTTAGCCAATTCCACAGTTGCTTTAGTTACTTAATCATCAAATTTGAATTCATAATTTAAATATGATTGGCATTTAAAAGAAGAAAAAAGTCAACATTTTTCTAAAGGTAAGTAAAAGTCTGATAAATACTCTAACATTTTGCAGAAAGAAAATGTCATAAATAATAGCATGATAAAAAATAATATCCAAATGCAAGGAACCAAAAACATAAATAAATAACTGTGGGTAGAGAAAACTATATTTGCTCCTCCCCTAAAACTACCTATTAAACCAAGCAAATGAGAAAACATTTCAATGATTCCTATATGGGTCAACATTCTTTCAGCCATGAATCAAAAGCTCTGCTCTGGTGCTATGCACTTAAAGTAACTGTAGTGACAAATGATACTTTTGTTGAGTTTTAATCCTTCTCTAGGACTTACAGAAACTCTATTGATTTGTGTGGGCATTGCTATCAAAAATAGCTTTGCATTGTAGGGCTTTGCTCTTACTATGCTTGACTTGCCCATCATAAAAGACTACAACTCCCTGAACTCAGTTAACCATTGTCCATAGGCAGACACTAAAATAGAATTTAGAAGGAACAAATGATACCAAATAAGTAAAGCCAGAGCTTGAAGCTAAACAAGACTGAGAGAGGAATACCTTATTCAGGACTTTTTCTTCTCTGTGACATGAAAGCATCGCTGTATGAAAAATAGGACTAGACTCAGGGAAGTTGGGCTAAAATTGTCTATTATATTTATATAAATACTCTGTATGTGTGACAATTATTTTTGCCTTTTGTAATTTATTTTAAATTTTTAGGGCAGTGAAGCTATTCTGTATGATGCTGCAATGGTGATGACATATCATTATTTATTTGTCAAAACTCACAGAATGTATGACACCAAGATTGAACCCTAATGTTAACTATGAACTTTAGTTAATAATAATGTATTGATATTGGCTCATCAATTATTACAAAAGTATCACACTAATGCAAGATATTAATAATAGGGAAAACCGTGTGTGGGAGGAGAGGGATATATTGGATACCTGTGCACTTCCTTTCTGTTCATTTTTTTCTATAATTCCTCAGGCCAGGTTCCAATTCTGGCTTTGCTATTAAATAAATGTGTGGACTTAGGCAGGTTACTTACTTGTACTTCAATTTCCTTATTTGTAAAACAGGAATTATTATAGTTCTTACCTCGTTGGACTGGTGAGAGGTCGAATGTAATCACAGATGTAAAAGGCTGAGCTCACTATCTTGTGCATTATGCACACTCAGTAAATGCTACTTCTCTCCCTCTTCCAACTCCCCATTTGTATTCCTATTCTTAACACAGAGTTATTCCATGTCAAGGAATATGGAGTGCATATGTCACCATTATGAATATTGCCAATGACATCAATTATGTTTACCAGTCCCCTTCTGATGAACATTGAGTTTATTTCTGTAGGGGGCATAGATGCCTTTTATAGTGTGTAGCAGTGAATTTTCTGGCCCTTGAATCTTTATTGATATCTGATGATTATTTTCGTATAAATCCTATACATAGAATTGCTGGAGTCCCAATTACTTTCAGGATACATTACCTTCCTGGGGTATACGTGGCTTGTCCTTGCCTGCTTCCCCAGCCTCACCTCTCTGCCACCCCTCCCACTCTTACTTCACAGTCCAATCAGACTGAGATACTTTCAGTTCCTCCAATGCACTGTGCCCCTTTCTCTCCTTAGAGCACTTGCACATATTGCTTCCTTTGCCTAGGACATCAATAGCACACTGTCTCTGTCTCTTTGTCATCTCTTTCCTAATCTGGATGGATCCCTTGCTAGACTGAGTTCCATGAAAACAAGAAGCGTATCTGTATTTTGGGGGTGTGTGGTTTTACCTTTGAGACTAATTACTATAATGTGTCTGGTGTTCTACACATTGTCAGCACCCTCTTCCCAAAGTAAATTAAGCTCTTGATTTAATTATCTACATAAATGAAACGTTGTGAAAATTGCAGTGGCTACACTGTCTGTATCTTACTTACCAGTAAAGCTTCCATGGCTCACTGAGACCCTTAAAGCAACATAGACCCTCCAGTAATATTTTTGACCCAGAGCAGGATCTTAAATTTGGAACGCCTAATTCTCGATACATCTTCATTCCACATGATTTTGCACTAATGCCCTACAAGTTTCTCTTTTTTATTTATAAATACCAGTTTTTCCTGCTCTTGAACCAGACTAAGCATTAAAAAGACGATGGTGAGGATGGCCTTCAAAATTTTCTGTCCCTTTTTCTACATGTATGTGCTCTGAAAAGTCCCAATGACTGTGGCTAAGATGTATTTTATTCTTGTGATGAGCTTGCTTTATATGACAAAGTTGACTGTACGGAAATTGTGTGGGCCTCACCTAATCACACGAACCCTTTCATAGTGGAGAATTTTCTCTTGCTGGTTGCAAAAGAGAAAGTCAAAGGTTCAAAGCATGAGAAATATTTGGAACACAATTGCTTATGTGTAGTGGCATCAGTGGAGTGTCCATGTGGCAAGGAATTTTGAAAACCTGTAGGAACT
Source organism: Symphalangus syndactylus (assembly GCF_028878055.3). Taxonomy (NCBI): domain Eukaryota; kingdom Metazoa; phylum Chordata; class Mammalia; order Primates; family Hylobatidae; genus Symphalangus; species Symphalangus syndactylus. The sequence continues at coordinate 54,037,667 of NC_072429.2, forward strand.
GAGAGGTCATAGCTTAAAGCCAGCAATAAGACAGAAATTCAGGCCTATAATTGCAAGTAACTAAATTCTGCTAATAACAACTATGTCCTTGGATTTTGATATTTCTTACACCCCTGTAATGAAGACTCAGTCTAGCTGGCAGCTTGTTTTCGGCCTTTTTATATCATAAAAAGAGAATGTCATGCTGGACTTCTGGCTTACAGAATCATGCAGTGATCAATGGATGCTGTTTTAAACTACTAATCTTATTACCAGAAGATTTACCAATGGTTATAAAGCAATAGAATACTAATGCAGTGGGGGTGGGAAGTGGGAGTGGAATAGGAGTATAAAATGCCCAGGTGTATTTATAGCCAGATGATCATTCTTAGGTGAGGCATATGCTGGCAATTTGTAGATGACATAAGTACATTCTGAAGAAATATTTGATCAGAAATAACACCTCATAAACGTGTGATTAGTGGGAAAACACTTCTTGAGGATGTAACTATTTAGGTAGGTCTTGTGTTGGCAGTGAGGGGAAGCATGTCATTTTCAGGCGAATGGAGAAGGATTTTTCAAGACAGGGATGTGGAAAGAGACAAAATTGACTGGAGCAGAGGAATCTTAGTAAGAAGGATGCATGGATGTATGTTTCCCATCATAGCTATAACAAACTGCCACAAACTTAGTAGCTTAAAACCATACGTTTATTATTTTGTAGTTCTGGGTGTCAGAAGTCAAAATTGGCTCACCAGGGCTACATTTCTTCTGAAGCTTATGGGGGAGTACCTGTTTCTTTGCCTCTTCCAGCTTGTAGGGGCCGCCCACATTCCTTAGATCATGGCTCCATATCATTTTGACCTTGGCTTTTTCCCTCGCCTCCTTTCTCTGACTCCAACCCTCCTGCTTCCCTCTTTCTCTTAGTAGAACCCCTGCGATTATATTAGGCCCAGCTGGATAATCCAGGATAATCTCTCCATCTGAGGAATTTAATTTATTCACATCTGCAGTCTCTTCTGCCATGTAAAGTAATATATTTGAAGGGCTGGAGAATTACCATGTAAGCATCCTTGAAAAGCTATTATTCTGCCTAACACAATAGGTAAAATGAGCCGGTTGATTATGGGTTTTAAATGGTCAACTGAAGAGATTAGAGACATTGATTCTAGGCAACAGAGTGATTTAATAAAAATGGCATTTTAATAAAATTAATATTGCACCAGATGGATCATTGAAACTGGAAACAGTTTCCGTGGTAGATTACTTGTAGTAATCTATATAGGAGGTATCAAGGGCATGAACTAGAAGACAGCATTAAAATACATGCTAGCACTAGATATTGTCACACTTTGATATAAATGAATAAGAAAATGTGATTTTTATAATATATAAAAACAGTGTTTTGGCCGGGCATGGTGGTTCACGCCTGTAATCCTAGCACTTTGGGAGGCCGAGGCAGGTGGATCACCTGCGGTCAGGAGTTTGAGACCAGCCTGGCCAACATGGTGAAACCCCATCTCTACTAAAAATACAAAATTAGCCGGGCGTGGTGGTGGGCGCCTGTAATCCCAGCTACTCGGGAGGCTGAGACAGAATCACTTGAACCTGGAGGTGGAGGTTGCAGTGAGCTGAGATCATGCCACTGCACTCCAGCTTGGGTGACAGAGTGAGACTCTGTCTCAAAAAACAAACAAAAAACAACAACAACAACAAAAAAAGTTTTTTTGGGACATACTTTACACTTCATGTACTTAACTCATTTAATGTGTACAATTTATTGGTTTTTAGTGTATTTGCAGAGTTTTGCAGTTATCACCAAAATTAGTTTTAGAACATTTTCATAACCCCTAAAATAAACCCTTGTACCTGTTAGCAGTAACTCCTTACTTCTCTCTCTTAACACTCTAGCCCTAGGCAATAACCCATCTCTCTGTCTGTATAGATTTGTATGCCCTGGGCATTTACCAGAAATCGAATTATACAATATGGAGGTCTTTTGTGACTCACTTCCTTCACTTGCATAATGTTTTCAATGTTCATATATGTTGTGGCCCAGTCAATACATTCTTTTTTTTACTTTTAAGTAATATTCCATTGTATGGATATACCATATTTTATTTACCCACTCATCAGTTGATAGACATTTGTATCATTTTCATTTTTTGGCTATTATCAATAATGCTGCTATAAATATTTGTGTATAGTTTTTGTATGAATATAGGTTTTCATTTCCCTTGGTACACACCTTGGAGTTTAATTGTTCATTGATACGGTAACTGTATATCTAAAATTGTAAACAACTGCCAGCCCGTTTTCCAAAGTTGGATGTATCTTTATACATTCCAATCAGCAGTGTTTGAGGGTTCTAATTTTTCCAAACCCTTGCTGACCTTTGTTATAATCTATTTGGTTTTAGCCACTTTAGTGTGTATTAATTGGTATCTCATTGTGGTTGTGATCTGTATTTCCTTAATGACTGTTATTGGACATCTTTTAATATGCTTATTGGCCATTTGTATGTCTTCTTTTGAAAAATATCAATTCAAATATTTGACCTATTTTAAAATTGTGTTATTTATTGCTTTAATATTGAGTTTTAAAAGATACATATATATATATATATATATATATGGATAGAAATTCCTTATCAGACATAGGTGTGCAAATATTTTTCCTGTTCAATGGGCTTTTAATTTTTCTGATAACATCCTTTGAAACACAAGTGTGTTTAATTTTGATGAAACCAAGTTATCTATTTTTTCTTTTCTTGCTTTTGCTTTTGGTGTCATATCTAAGAGAGTTTTGTCTAACCCTGGTTCACAAAGATTACTCATATTTTCTTCATATAATTGTATAGTTTCATCTCTTACATTGAGGCTTATGACCCATTTTGAGTTAAAAGATGTATATAATGTGAAAAAGTGGTCTAACTTCATTATTATACATATTGATATCCAATTGTCCCAATAGCATTTTCCAAAAAGACTACTCTTTCACAATTGGATTGCTTTCGTACCTTTGTCCAAAATTAATTGTTAATGTGAGAGATTATTTTTAGACTCACAGTTTTATTTCATTGATCCTTATGTCTATCCTCATTCCAGTACTACACTGCTATGATAACTACAACTTTCTAGTAAGTGTTGAAATTGGGTCGTATGAGTATTTCAACAATTTTTAATTCATTTCAACATTTTTTTTTACCTGTTTTGGGTACCTTGAATGTTTATATAAGTTATAAAATCAGCTTGCCAATTTATGGAAAAAAATGTTGCTTAGATTTTTAGGTGCTTGTATTGAATCAATCTGTAGATCAATTTAAAGTGTATTGCCATTTTACCAATATTGTCTTTCAATCCATTAACTAAGGATGTCACTGAATTTATTTCAGTCTTCTTTAATTTTTTCAACATGTTTGTAGTTTTCAGAGTACAAGTTTTGTCCTTATTTATTTGTTTTTATTTTTCATTGGTACAAATACTTGTGCATTCTTATGGGATCCATGTGATATTTTATTACATGCATAGACTTTGTAATGGTCAAGTCAGAGTACTTGGGGTAGCCATCACCTTAAGTTTTTATCATTTGTATGTGTTGGGAACATTTCAACTTTTCTAGCTATTCTGAAATATGCAATAAATTGTTATTAACTATAGCCACCCTACTCTGCTACTGAACATTACAACTTATTTTTCTATCCAACTTTGTTAATTCTATTTCTAAATGTTTTATTCCTTGTGATGCTATTAGAAGTGTTTATCTTAATTTTCATTTTTAGATTGTTCATTGCCAGTGTATAGAAATATAATTGACTTTTATGTGTTGATTTGAACTCTTAAAATATGCTGAACTCATTTATTCACTAAAGTATTTTAGTTGATTTCATAGAACTTTCTACATATAAGATTGTGTCATCTGTAAAAATAGTTAATCTTACTTCTTCCTGTTCAATTTGGATGCCATTTATTTTATTTTCTTGCTTAATTGTCCTGAATTGGAAATTCCAGTACAATGTTGAATAAATGTGGTGAGAGAAGACACACTTCACTTATTGCTGACCTTAGGTGAAATGATTCAAACATTCACCATTAGCTGCATGTTAGTTTTTCCTAAATGCCTTTGATTAGGTTGAGAAAGTTTCCTTCTATTTCTACAGTGTTGAATGTCTTTATTATGAATGGATATTGGATTTCGTCAGATTTTTTTTCTGAACTATGGAGATGATTATCTGGTTTTTGTCATTTTTATGTTGATATAGTGTATTATTTAATTTATTTTTGGATGTGAAACCAAATCAAGTTTTTGAGATAAATCCCACTTGGTAATATTGTATAATCTTTTCTATATGTTGTGAAAATCTGCTTGCTAGCGCAGCCAATTTTCATTATTCAGTTTTTGTATTTGTAAATTCACCTACTTGCCAAAATGTGCTTATAATCCCCAAATCGATACTTGGACCACTCTTGTGGTCATTCATGGCCACACACAGTAAAAAATTTGAGTTGCCCAATGTGCACATTCCCAGCTGAAATCTGAAAATGCACTGCTCTGCCTTCTTGTTTCAGCACTCATACTGCAAACAAATTTCCTTTTTGAGTTATATTTACTGCCTCATTTTTTTGTGTGTTTTGTGCCTTGTTTGGTGATTTTGCTATTAAAAATGACCCTCCCACAAGATTACTTCTGAAGGGCTCTCTAGGCTGTGATGTACCTCATGTAGAAAACACCAAGTTAATAAACTTTGTTCAAGCATGCGTTTTGGTGCTGTGAGCCATGAGTTCAATGTTAATGCATCAATAATATATTTGAATTAGGTGCCTTTAAATAGAAACACATATAAAACAAGGCTATGTATTGATCAGTTGATATAAATGTTGTAATCCAGGAGCTCATGGGAATCGACTCCTGTATTTCCTCTAGGGGCAATGGTTTGGTACTCACTAATTCAATGTACTCAGTGACTTTATAAAGCATAACTTCTGTGAATAACAAGAATAAGCTGATTTTTTCACATATATTTATTTGATAATTAGTTGCTAGTTTTCATTTTTTGTGATGTTTGGAATCAGGGTAATACTAGCCTCATATAATGAGTTGTGACTTGTTTCCTCTTCTTTATGTTTTTGGAAGAGTTTGGAAAAATTTGACAGCAACGCTTTTGTAAATGTTTGCTAGACGTCAGCAAAAAAAAAAATCCTGGGCCTTGGCATTGCTCTGTGGAAAGTTTTAAAATTTATAATTGTTCAGAAAAAAGTTAATATAGCTGGCCTGACTAAGATTCTTAGGAAACCTGGCTCACAGTTGGCTGGTGTCTGAGAACTAGGATTTTGGAAGGATTCCCACCATTTCAGAATTGATAGGAGTGGCTCACTGTGCTTTAACGTTTGTACAAACAATGTGATTTATGCCGAACACCTGTTTTTCTTCTAGTAGTCTGGAATTTTGGTACATGCTCAGCAGAGGCTGCCTACATGACTAACACCTAGATGCTCAGTCTTTCATGAGCCTTCATAGCTGGCAACATTTCACACATACTGTCACAACTTATTGCTGGGGAAATAAGCATGTCCTGTGTGACTTCAGTGAGAAGCGATCCTTAGAAGTTTGTGCCTTTTTCCCTTGGACTTAGCTCCATGCACCTTTTTCTTTGTTGATTGTGCTTAGTATTCTTTCACTGTAAAAGTCATAGCCATGAATATAATTACATGCTGAGTATTGTGAATCCTCCTAGCAAATTACCCATCCTCAGGTGATCTCATGGATTCCCAACACATTAATCTCTTTACTTATTAAAGATTTATTTAGATTTCTTATTTCTTCTTGAGTCAGTTTCAGTACTTCTGTCTTTCCAGAAACTTGTTCATTTAATCAAAATTAACCAATTTGTTGGCATATAATTATTAATAGTATTGCCTTCTAATTCTTGTATTTCTGTAAAGTCAGTAATGATGTCCCCTCTTTCATACCTGTTTTTAGTAATCTGAGTCTTTTATATTTTTTCTTGGTAATTCCAAATAAGATTTGTCAATTTTGTTGATCTTTTTCAAAGAATAAACTTACGGTTTCAGTTATTTTCTTTATTGTTTTTCTATTCTGTAGTTTATTAATTTACACTCTAATCTTCATTATGTCTTCTCTTGTGCTTGTTTTCGGCTTGCTTTTTCAGTGTTTTAGGAGAAATGTTATCAATTTGAGATCTTTCTTCTTTTTAATATGGGAACTTAGCTATAAATATTTACCCTCAGCACTGCTTTCACTACATCCCATAAGTTTTGGTATATTGTGTCTTTATTTTAATTAATATCAAATTATTTTAAAATTTTGTTTGTGATTTATTCTTTGACTAATTGGCTGCTTAATAGATTATTACTTAATTTCTGCAACTTTTTTTATTTATTTTTGATATTGATTTATGATTGTATTTCCTTGTGGCCAGAACACATATTTTGCTTGATTTCAATTATTTTGAATTTACTTAGGCTTGTTTCATGACTAGTGTATGTTTTGTTTTGGAAATTCTTCTTGTGCTCTTGAGAGGAATGTGTATTCTGCCTAGTTTTTCTATTCATAATTAAAAGTAGGGTATTGATGTCCTCAGCTATTATTGGTAAAGTGTCTATTTCTCCTTTCAGTTCTGTTAGCTTTTGTTTCATGTGTTTGGGGCTCAGTTATTAGGTACACGTATATTTATAATTGTTATATCTTCTTGGATTGATACTTTATAAAATACCACACTTCTCAGTAATATTTTTGTTTTAAAGTCTATTTTGTCGCATATTAGGATAGCCACTTCAGCTTTCTTACAGTTGCTGTTTGCATAATATATGTTTTACCATTTTTTTATTCAACCTATTTTTACCTTAGAATCTAAAATATGTCTCCTGTAGATAGCATGTAGTTGGATGTTCTTTTTTTGTTTATGCAGTCTAACAACCTCTGCTTTTGATTGTATTGTTTAATCCATTCACTTTTAATGTTACTATTAATATATTCAGTTTTATGTCTTCTTTTCTGGTTTCCTTTTGTACCCTATATGTTGTTTCATTTTTATTTTTCTATTCCTTACTGCTTTATTTTGGTTTAGTATTTTTAGTGTAATATTTCCATTATGATAATGACTTTTTAAACATTTTTTTTGGGGGGGTTATTGTCTTAGTGGTTGCTCTAGGACTTACCATATACATCATAACATATAAAATTTACTTCAGATTTGTACTAACTTAATTTCAGTGAGCTATGAAGATGTTACTTCCATATGGCTCTGTTCATTCTTCTCCCTTTTTGCTTTTACTGTTATACATATAACATGCATATTTGTTATAAATCCAGCAAAACATTTTTATAATAATAATTTTAAATAATTTTAGGAAGGTGCTGAATAATGAAGAGAGAGAATATATATGTAAACATATATATATTTATCTCTCCATCTATCTATCTATAGAGAGAAGTTTGTCATATTAGCCTTCTTATTTAACATTTCTGTTACCTCCATTTGTTCCTATGGATTAAAATTATTTTCCGGTATCATTTTCTTATTTCAGTGCAGCTTTTCTTCCATTTACCTCCTCTGTGTTATATGGCCAAATATACTACATTACTATATGCTATAGGCCCAGTGATGCAATTACTTACATATTCTTTTATGAAATTGCTTTTAAAATCAACTATGGAAGAAAGAAGAAGAAATATTCATTTATATATCTTTAATCATTACCTAATTAGCTTTCTCACTGCTCTTGGTTTCTTTTGGTGGATCTGAGTTACTACCTGGTATTACTTGCTTTGAGTCTGAAGCACTTCCTTTAACATTTGTTGTAATATGGGTAGGCTAGCAATGAATGATCTCAGTTTTTGTTTATGTGGGCAAGTCTTAATTTCAACTTCATTTTAGAAAACAGATTATTGGTTGATCCTTCCAGCACTTCGAATATGTCATCCCACTGCTGCCTTCTGGATTTCATTGTTTCTGTTCATCGTACAGGGTTCCTTTGTATGTGATACTTTTTCTTTTGCTGCTTTCAAATGTGTGTTTTTGTCTTCTAATGCTTTTACTATGATATTTCTGGGTGTAGATATCTTTATGTTTATTCTAAGTTCATTGAGATTATTGAATGTAGATAAAATTTTTCTTCATATTTGGGAAGTTTTCAGCAATTATTTTTGAAATTATCTTTGTACTCCTTTCTGTCTCTGTCTTCCCCATCTTGCATTCCCATGACATGTATGTTGGTGTTCATTTTTTAAATCCTTTTTTCTCTTTTTTTCAAATTGCAGAATTTGTATAACTTTATCTTCAAGTTAGTTGATTTTTTTTTGCCAGTTTAAATCTACTGGTGAATCCCTCTAAGGAATTTTTAAATTTTAGTCACATTACTTGTCAACTCCATAATTTCTTTTTGGTTCTTTCTATATTTCTTCCTCTTTATTAATATTCCTTATTTCCTGAGACGTCATCATACTTCACTTCTTTAAGCATGCTTTCTTTTAGTTCTTTGAACATATTTATAATAACTTATTTGAAGACTTTGTCTATTAAGTCTGTCATCTGGACCCTCTCCCAGGCAATTTTTGTTGTCTTTTGTTTCTGTGTACGAGTCACACTTTTCTATTTCTTTGGCTATCTTACAATTTTTTGGTACTATACCATAACAACTGTATATACTGTAACTCCCACATTTCCAGGGCTTTTTATTGTTTTTTCTTGTTTATTTGTTTGTTTACTATCCTGGACTATTTTATTAAGTCTATTTTCCCCACAGTGGGAAGCCACTGATGTCACACTTCAGGGAGTGCAGTGGCGGGTATGTGCAAAGTAACCCTAAAATGACAGTTGTTTTACCAGGGCTCTCCTAAACTTCCCATTTCTTGTTCACCTCCAGATACTAGGTTGCACTAATTGCCAGCTAATTGTGCTATTATTTTTGACAATGACCTGGAGAATAAGCACCGCCACAATTCAATTTAATTTGAGCACCTTTGCAGGAATATTTTTGAAGCCCATCTTTGAGGTTTATTCTGACCTTAGAAGAGCTCCTCATAGCTTTCTCTTTTTTATAGTTGTCTCTGATAAACTAGATGACTTATGGTTTAGCTTGTTGCTTTCATCGGGCTACTAGCCCCCTTTTATTGCTTACCAACAAAATCTCCATTATTTTTAGGGTGACTTTGACTTGAACTTTAATTCCCTTATGGGAAATCTTTGGAGCTCTCTGTATTATGGCCTACCTCTCTTCCTGGGGAAAATCTCTGAGTGACTACTCCAGAACTGAGGGTGGAGACAATGGTCTGTTCTCTCAGAATGACATCCTTGCTTTATTAATGGGGCACTGATCAAGGGAAGTAGCTTCTTGTCTTTCCCATTTGCTTCTCCCCATGTGGACTCTTCTCCCTACAAGCAAACTGGAGTGAATGTGGTAAGGACTCCACTATGGACAGCCTTCTATATTTGGGATAGATCTTCTGCCTCACCAGTGGGGGCTACATAAAGATTCATTGACCTCTCAGATGCAGTCATCTAAAATTTAACCTCTGCAACATGGAGATGGGGAGAATGAGAAATGCCAGTGTCTTGTTCCTCCTAGGGGGATACCATAGCCCTTGACTGGGAACATGGAAGTGCTCTCTCCTTGGCCATATCTTCTCAGAGTAAAGCTTCTGTCATCAGGAGCCTGATCTGAAGAAGGAGACAAAAAGGATCAGATCAAGGCTTAAGTGCCACAGACTCACTGTGTTTTACGAATCTACAAATCTACTCTTCTTAGAAGATTTTCACGATTAAACATTTCTTAATTTGTAGTATGTCCCAAGAAAACTTCTAGATATTAAAATGTTTTGTGTATAACTTTTACCAATTATTATTGTTTCACTAGAGAATGAGTCTGCAGAGCTTTTTTCACCAAAATTCCAGAAGCAGTCATTGCTCAGTGTTACAAAACTTGAATTGGCATATTTTTAATTGAAGAAGTATAATATGAGAGAGATTAAAAATACCTGAATAACCTTGGGCAAATTATTTAACCTCAGTTTGACCAAGTGTAAAATGTAGATAATAATTTCTATATTATAATATATTTCATGAATCAAAAATATAGTCTAGTACCTTTCATACTGCAAATACTTTAAAATGTTATTGAGCAACTGAATAACTGAATAAATTTGGAATACAGTAGGTGCCTTCCCTGTTAATCATTGCTGCTCTTAAATCATTTTTTCTTCTTCTCTCACCATCATTATTTTGTATTTTATATCATTAGATTATACAATGTCACTTTTTATAGTGGTCGTCTTTTTACCACATCTTTATTATTTAATCCTTTAAGATTTTAGATTCTGGATCACTGTCATTCTCTCTAACATTACTTTTTAAATAATTCTTAGTGACTCCAATATCCATACAGATACACTTGACAGCACTTTGACTCCTCAATTTCTTGACCTCTTCTCTTCAACGATACTGTTCCCTTCCCTACCTCACGCCTCTTCCATACTTAGTCCCTTGACCTTTTAGTTTTCAATAGCAACACTACCATAATCTCATCTTCAAAGAAGCATCTTTCTCACTCTGGCCTCCTACCTTCTGGGTCACAATCTTTATTATTCTAACTTGAACATTCCTCAACCCCACCTAGACATAATTAGCATCAACCTTGCCAGCTTCATATTGTCCCTCATCTCTTTATACCTTTTATTTCCTCTTTATTTACCATGAATTCCATATTCAATTATTGTAAGTATAAGCTTTCCCTTGCATATATTATCAGCTCCCATGCTTCTCTCTTGCTTTACCATCTTTTTCTAATGAAACTACAACTTTAGATAAGTAAATATTTCTGCTATATGACTGCACCTGTACAGTTCAGGATATTTGGGGAAACTAAGAAAAACACACAGCCATGGAAATTGGTCTCACTTTAAATTTATTATCAATAGCTTCAAGTAGTTCTATTAATACAGTTATACTATATCTTCTTAATCTGTTTTCTCTTCACTCTCTTGGTTTTTTTCATAATTTCCTTTTGAAGAAGTTTTGTGACCATTGTCATTAATTTATCTTACCATTCTCTCGTATTGCAATCAGGTTTTCCCCCCACATTCCATTGGAATAACTTTTCTCTAGGTCCCAAAGACATCCATATCACTAATTTCAATGGCCATTTCTCATATTATTGGCTCTATCTGTAACACTGAAAATAGTCAATCCCTTACCCCTTCTAGAATCAAATTTTCCTCTTGATGTCTATTATTTCTCTGATGTGTCTGGCTACTTCTTCTCAGTCACTTTATCAGTTCCTCCTCATTCACCTGAGCTCTAATTTTTCAATCTTTTTCCTTTCCACTTGTAATGGGAAGAAAGGTACCATCCCAAATAAAGAAGGACAAGTTTTACTCCCAAGGTGATACCATTCCCCTGTCATGGTTTTAAATAACATTTCTGTGTTTACGATGTCAAACTTTATATTCTGTAAGTAGGATCTTCCTCATACGTTCAAAGTGTAAGATATCTAACTGTCATGTATCCAACTGTCTATTCAATGCGCATTTGCCTAGCTCCTGTGTAAAGGGTTAGTGTGTCTTAACTCTAACTTAAAAATGTTTCAAACTCAGCTATTGATGTGGGCTTCTCCTGCTCACTTACATATATTTCTTAGGGTTGACTACATTCTTCCAGTTACTTAGGTAAAAAACTTTGGTGTCAATCTTGATTTCTTTTTCTCATATCTGGTCCATCAACAAATTTTGTCTAGTCTACCTTAATAGGTCCAAAATTCAATCCTATGTGTCTTCACTGAAGCCGCCATGATTCTCCTGGCTACCATCATCTTTCTCCTGGATTATTACAATGCTACTTTAATTGGTCTCATAACTTCTACACTTGCCCCCTGTAGTCTGTACTCAATAATCTATTTAAAATTTTAAGCCCACCTCCAAATTTTGACTTACATCTTCTTTGCTTTGTTTTTTCTTTAGCTCTCATTTTCCATCATATTAAATATTTTACTTTTTAAATCATGTTTATTGTCTTTCTCCTTTGATAGCATTCATACTCTATAGGGAGAGGTATTTTTGGCTTTTTGATCACTACTCTGTCTTCAGTGCTTATAAGATTGTCTGGTATATGGCTAGGAACTTGGCCAGTTCTCTATTTTTTTTTTTTTTTGGAATGAATGATTCCCGGACTGTGGAATAAATTTGGGGGAATAAAACAAGAGACAAAGTAAGAGGTAAAATTTCAGGAAAGAATAATTTTTGAGTCATCAGTATAGATAAGATAATTAAAACATGTAAATGTATACATTTCACAAGAGGATACGTGTAGAGGAATAATAAGTGTGAACAATAAAGAGAACCACTAAGTTGGTTGGTAGAGAGAAAAAGCAGCCCAGTTAGTGAAAGATACAGATAAAAATTGACAGACAATATTTTAGAGACTAAAAATGAGTAGACAAGCTATGTTAAGTGGAGCAGAGAATTTGATCAGGGTCAGAATAAGGAAACTCAATTCCATTAGGGAAATGATTCAATTGAAAAGTTTCAGAGCATTGATGTGTCCATAAATTAGATTATAGGGGTTTACGAAAGTAAGGGATGGGTGATGGGAGCAATGGAGTCTAGAAGTTGGTAGCTTGTTTGAGGATCATAGCTGTAAAATAATGTCAAATGATAGGAGCAGGATTATAATGGAGTAGTAATTTCAAAATGGAAGACTTCTCGAGATTTGGAAATTCAAACATATTTAAAAGATAAATAAGAAGTTTTTTAAAAACTAAAGTATAAAGAATGAGCACGGCTGGGCGTGGTGGCTCACGCCTGTAATCCCGGCCCTTTGCGGGGCCGAGGCGGGTGGATCACGAGGTCAGGAGATCCAGACCATCTTGGCTAACAAGGTGAAACCCCGTCTCTACTAAAAATACAAAAAATTAGCTGGGCGTGGTGGCGGGCGCCTGTAGTCCCAGCTACTCGGGAGACTGAGGCAGGAGAATGGCGTGAACCCGGGAGGCGGAGCTTGCAGTGAGCCGGGATGGCGCCACTGCACTCCAGCCTGGGCGACAGAGCGACTCCGTTTCAAAAAAAAAAAGAAAGAAAGAAAGAAAAAAAAAAAGGACAAGTTTGACTCTGCAAGCAGATGTCTTGTGTGCATGTGACTTAAAGGGAATGATGAGAAGAGAGTGGCCACAGTGAACGAATGACCAGCGCTCTTAAGAAATTGTTTAAAAATTCACTATGGGAAGAACATAGGTTAGGTTTTATATAACTAATATGAAACTAATATTTGTGAATTGCCTTTCAACTTTTGTGAAGGCGTCTCTTAGAAATTCCTTAACTCTGCCTCCAAATATCCAACACATATGCTTGACTCTGCAAGTGTAGCGTGATTTAACAGCCAGTGCACACTTAATCTAAACACTCCAAAATTTCTCAGACCACGAGTAGATGTTAGTCTCAGGCAACTACAGTGGAAACTTCATTAATAAGGTGGTGGTGCTCTCCTTTCAGGCGAGCCGCTTCAGGCAAACCCGGCCTCCGACTGTGCCCGAGGCAGGCCTCCAGTCTGAACATAACAGGGGGAAGAGGAACTGCTTGAAAAACCTCCGTTTTGCCACTTGTCTTTCTCTGATCTTGTCCCCTTAACCTCTTGATGCCCCAGGTTTTATAACCTGTACCTAATTTCCTCCTGGCCTATACTAAGAGCTTAATATGTGGGCAATTTTTACGGCATTTAAAATACATAAAATTTGAGTACTGCTCATATTGTGGGTTAACAGGGAGGATTCCTTAGTTTATGAAAAATAAAATTTAATATTGTGATGATGATATTAAATGCCCTGATTTACTTCCAAAAATATATTAATTCATTTGTGAGATCCATTTCAGTAGTGATTTTTATACAAAATTGAATACTATTTCTGGCTGAGTAGAAAAAGCTGCTCATTGAAGAGGTCAAGAGTAATATTTTGTGTTAAGACTGATGTTGGTTTGGTGCTATTCATTCATTGTTATTGCTATTGTTCTGTTATGTAAATAAAACTGGCCTTTTCCCTTCAGTGTGGTTGTATTGTAGATTTAATTAACTTTTAACTTAAGGAAGGGCAGGGAAGCTTATCAGTTTTGAAGAAATTAAAAATGAAATCTAAAAATTTAGAGTTATAAAGCATTGTAGCCTGTTTAAAATTAAGATATTAAAATAGGCTTTTTAATCAACCATTGTTGTACTAACAGATTCACACTATTAAAAGCATTAAATAGAACTGCACTTCCTATATAAAATTGTCATATGTCAGCATTGCTGCATAGTATGAAACAGACCAGTGAAATGATTTTTACTTAATTGAAGAGAAAAAATTCAGATTTCTGAGTAGGATATAAAAATAGTTTTTGGTCAGCTATATTATCTGGAATGATCTCAAATAACATAATATGTTAATGCCCATTTTTCCATTTAAAGGTCATTCTATTAAAGGCATTTTGGGCCAGGCGTAGTGGCTCACACCTGTAATCCCAGCACTTTGGGAGGCCGAGACAGGTGGATCACCTGAGGTCAAGAGTTTGAGACTAGCCTGAATAACATGGTGAAACCCTGTCTCTACTAAAAATACAAAAATTAGCCAGGCGTGGTGGCAGGTGCCTGTAATCTCAGCTATTTGGGAGCTGAGGCAGGAGAATCGCTGGAACCTGTGAGGCGGAGGTTGCAGTGAGCCACTGCACTCCAGCCTGGGCAGCACAGTGAGACTCCGTCTCAAAAATATAAAAATAAAAGTAAATAAGTAAATAAATAAAGGTATTTTGGTTTTAACTAATTAAAACTCTGTTTTTTTGTGTGTGGGGTACTTTTCCTGAGTCTTTTAGCTCACTTATCTGCATCCACACCGTGGGATTTCCACCCAGAAAGTGATATAAATGTAGGGTTTATTTTTTTCACTTAAATATCTATGTTCAATATTTGGTTCTTATATATTAAGTACAGTTTGTTCATTACTATTTGCCTCTCTTTCTAATTATAGAATATTTGTGCAGAGTGAAAAGTCATTTACAATCTTTGGACAATTTAGTTAGGGCGTTATAAATCTTAATTCTTTCATAATATGGGGAGGTAATTATGATAGAAGAAAGAAATGTTTATTTTAAACTAGAGGTATTCTTTTTTGTCATGTTTTTTAAACAAAATGGTTTTAAAAATAATTTTAGTTTGGATTAATTTGTATTGTAGTGTACAGCTAATAAAGGAGTTTATGTTTGGGATCAAAAAGTGAGGAATCTATATGCATTAACAGAAATAATGATGCCCAGTTGATATATTCAAATTTGCCTTAATCTGTACTTTTTTCTGTTTCTATAAAACTGAAAAGACAGTTGGACTATCAGTTATGATACAAATAATGATCAGTATCAAGAGAATACAGCCATTAAATTGTATTGTTTTCAGTTAAAATAAGCTAGAAAGTTTTAATCCAAGTAATTAGTACTACTTTTCTTTCATAAATAGTTCAATGTCTACAACTGATTTTTCTTTTAAAAATAAGCCTGTGTTATTTTTTCACAAATTAAAAAATAACTCATTTAATGTAAAGAAATAAAATCTAGAATTTAAAAAATGAAACAACTGTCCATCTGTCCCATCCCCACACAATTGTTCAAATTGACAAGCTGGATTCTGCAAGACCTTATTCCATCAAATGTGGGACTCTGTGCATTTGAAAATGACCACAAAGTCATACTGACATTTTAGTACTATTTTTATATTGCCTTCCTCATAGATGAAATATGGTATTCTCTTTAAAAAAAGAGACCTTACTGAGTCACATGATTGGTTGCTATAGGGCTTTTCTTTTAAAGACTTATCTGACAATGCACGATAGGAGATTGCATAGATGATAATCATATTTTTCTCCTTTATGATATAAAACTTGTTTAGTAAAGTACATTTTTAAAATGGGGATAGTGGGTCATGAGCAGTACGGTTTTTCAAAAATAGCTAGAGCATAGGTAATTGTGGTTCTCTTTTGAAAAAGCGATAATATGGCTGCCAGAAGGTTTCTGAAAATGTCTGGTATAAATTCCAGCCTCTGACCACATGACTGAGTCTAAAATGAGCAAGGGGAAAATTTCTTCCATGTTAACATTTTTTTCTGCTTCAAACAAACTCACCTTGCTGGGGTATCTCATGTATGCGATTTTATAAACAGGGAAGAATTTCAGAGTCCATGCCACAACTCAGAGATAAAATGTTCAGACTATGATTTCAATATCTTTCAGGCACATACACATGCTTTACTTTTCAACATGCATATGAAATGGCTACATGTAGAAAGCTGTATAACCATGGTGATTGCTGGGATAAATGAATGCTGAATGTAAGAATTGTCACTGTGACATGTTTTACACTACCTACATGGTAAAAATCCTTTTATGCCAATAATTTGCATAACATACTTAGACAAGCATATGTTGTCCCTCAATTTCTTAAAAGAAATGACCCAAGTTAATAGTGCAGCAAGAAATTTATTAATATTTCATTATATAGAGATAGGGTGAGCTATCGATGATCCCACACTAAATAAATGAAAAAAGATAGAAATAAGGAACATAGGGACATTTAATCTGACAGTTCAGCAAAGACAGATATATGTGTGTGTGTGTATATATATAGCATTTTTCAGAATTTATTATTATGAATGTCTTTCACATTCTGTTTTTTAAGGAAAACTTCATCCTAGATGTTCAAAACATTGTTTGAATATTTAATATAACAGTACTCATCTGATATTTACAGGTATATGATTTAAGTACTAATATTAATTCAAGTATTGGTAACTTATCCAGCAGTTTTTTTAAATATGCACAAACCAATTGTCAAATCTGAAGAAAAAACAGGCTTTGGAGATCCTTGCATACATTTTTAACAACTGATAATTTATTAAAATAGGTGATGCAATGGTGACTTCAACCTTGACCCTTGGCTATATATATTTTATACTTCACCTATTAGCTAGCTGCTTTTATTCCAAATAGCATCCTCTAAAAAGTAAGCATGTTATTTTAATGGCCTACTCCAGTATAAAATGCACTGTGGAAAGAAATGACTTCTGCATAGCGGCACTAGTGTGCTGCACTGAAACCATAACACAGTTTATAAAATAACACAGAAGATTTCATATGCTTGCAGAATTCATATGCAGTAGAACTGCTGCATTTACCTTTTTCTTATATTCACTGTTTAGCCAAATTACACTATAAAAGCACCATTTATCAACATTAGTTTGAAATTATACACTAGTTTATTTGAAGAAGCATAGAAAACACAAATAAATGCTTTGATCAGATATAGGAGAATCGGTGTCATTACTTAACAGAATGAAATATCATGGGGATGAGAAGGTTGACCTAGATATCTTGCTTTTGCTAGGGGATCTCTATATAACTCACTTAAGAAGTAAGTCATGAAATACGGTGCGGTAATTTTGTGTTTTATAATTTTTTGTTTTCTAATATTTCAAGCTGGCTTCTTACCTGCAAAGGATTTGGGTCAGGTAGACTGTTGGGAGGATTAAAATGCCAGAAAACGTTTGTAAAGCACCCAGTTGCTTAAAACACAGTGAGTTTAAATAAATGTTAAGCCCTTTTCCCCTTCACCATTGCAGATTTATTTTGAATCTTGTAATTGCAAAGCCTGTAATATTTGGGTTTAATTCAACCGTTCTACATTTTGTATGAATTCTCCACTTATTTGAACGAAGCTTCTGACTGTGAACTAAAGCTCCTCAGTGGACTTTCTGTTTCCTGAATAAGAGGAGTCACCTGGGTAAAGACAAATGAGTGATCTTGCTTTTCCCCTCCACTTTGGAAGTGAGCAGCAGCACCCCCAGTCTCCCCACCATGTCTCTCCTTGCTCTATCCAGATCCTTTGTATGAATCACACTTATCTCTTGGGGAAGGGGGCTAAGAAAAGATTCATGAAATTGAATCACAGGTTGTGGGGAAGAAAAGATCTTTCTTAATAGCTGTTCTCAAAGAGCTGAGGTAGGTATTACCTGGTTTCCAATGTCCGAGGCTGTGCTCAGTCCATCTTATGCACCCATGTTAAACCAACAGATGTCATCCTTGGGAACCATGACGTGGTGGTAGTTCTTTGGCAAGGCTGCAGGTAAATCAGTGGAAGATAGGTATTTCCTTTAGGACCTATCATAGGATCTCACTAACAGTTTTTTCTTTATTGTAAGAAGGAAAAAAAGGGAAGGAAAGATATTTTATAAGATCTATACTAGTAAATTAATCTTAATTATTTTCCTTCTTTGCCTTAGTAGAGATAGAAAATAACTAGTTGGATTGAAATGGTGATCTGCTTAGGATCAGCTGCAGTGTGGTAGCACAAATGCTGGGCTAAGAGTGAGGATCCTGGGTTCTGGCTTAATCACTGCCCAACTTACTTCATGTAAAGCAAGTTGCTCGCATTTTCTGAAACTGTTTTTGGCCTAGAAAATGGGGGAAAAGGTATTTTTAATTGCCCAGAATAGTGCCTGTCAGATAAAATATGTTAAAGTGGAGGATGAGGTATTATATTAACTCAAAACAACAATCTAGTTTCTTTTAACACTCCTATTACAGAAACTCACATACACTGTATATACTCTACATACATACATACATACATATACACACATACATACATATACACACATACATACATATACATACATACATACATATACACATACATACATATACACACATACATACATATACACACATACATACATATACACACATACATACATATACACACATACATACATACCTATACACACATACATACATATACACATACATACATATACACACATGCATACATATACACACATGCATACATATACACACATGCATACATATACACACATGCATACATATACACACATGCATACATATACACACATACATACATATACACACATGCATACATATACACACATGCATACATATACACACATGCATACATATACACACATACATACATATACACACATACATACACTGGTTGAATATTATAATACTGCATTGTACCCTCCTTTTGTTGCAATGACAAAGGTATGTATCGCTATCTTCCCATGCCATTAAATATTATAGATTTTGTTTGAATTTCAATATAGTATTTTATAATACCATAACTGTAATTTAATTAATTAGTGACATATAGACGAACATGTAAACTGTTTTTAAATTTTCATTTTTATGAACAATGCTGCGATAACGTTATTGTGTCTTTTTTCATTTTGATTGTTTATTGTTTTCTGATTTTGTCATACAGAATTTGGATGCATTCAAATTTATCCACTTTTTTGTTTCCAGTTTTTATGACATGGTTAGAAAAGCTTCCCCTATGATCTAGAACTAGAAATACCATTTGACCCAGCCATCCCATTACTGGGTATATACCCAAAGGACTATAAATCATGCTGCTATAAAGACACATGCACACATTATGTTTATTGCGGCACTATTCACAATAGCAAAGAGTTGGAGCCAACCCAAATGTCCAACAATGATAGACTAGATTAAGAAAATGTGGCACATATACACCATGGAATACTATGCAGCCATAAAAAATGATGAGTTCATGTCCTTTGTAGGGACATGGATGAAACTGGAAAACATCATTCTCAGTAAACTATCGCAAGGACAAAAAACCAAACACTGCATGTTCTCATTCATAGGTGAGAATTGAACAATGAGAACTGATGGACACAGGAAGGGGAACATCACACTCCGGGGACTGTTGTGGGGTTGGGGTGGGGGGCGGAGGGACAGCATTAGGAGATATACCTAATGCTAAATGACGAGTTAATGGGTGCAGGAAATCAACATGGCACATGGATACATATGTAACAAACCTGCACATTGTGCACATGTACCCTAAAACCTAAAGTATAATAAAAAAAAAGCTTCCCCTAGACTCAGTTTATAAATATTGTAGGCATTGTTACCTATGAGTAAGTTCATGATTTCACTTATTCAAAAGGAATTACTACTATTATGCTCTTGTCATTGTTGTTGTTAAGTGTAACTAATCAGGTAGAAATTGTTTTTCCTGAATGGCTAGCCAATTTTTTCTGATATAGGGATCAAATAACCTATTTTCCCACTAACTGGAGTGCTTTTATTTATTATTTAGTTTATTTTTAGATTGTCTATTATATTAATTTGATTGGCAATGTTTGCAGGTATTGTGAATAAAAATCATTACTCATCAATCGCTAGCACAGGGATTTGAGGTTTGACAAATAAAATCCCCAGCTAAAAGTATGATAGGAGATAGGAATGTCTGGAAAAGGTAGGTGGGAGCAACAAGAGAGGGGAAAAGATGAAGGATGAAGAAAAACACATACAGATGAATGACATTGTAATCTCAAAGGGGGTTGGAAGCCGTGTGTGTGTGTGTGTGTGTGCGTGTGCGTGCGTGCACGCGTGTGTGTTTGTGTTTGCGTGTGTGTATTGATTTCTACTTCTTCATTCAGTATTGTGTTGGATTGTTCCAGCACTTTGATTTAAATCAAGAAGTTACAAAAGTACAAATGAGTCTGGTCTTGATGGCACCAGGAAGAGGCTAGTTAGAATGATGACCTGTGAGGTTGAGGCTGGTTGCAGAAGGCCATAAAGCCAGGAGAATACTGATAGATCAAGAAATGAATTAAGGGTGTCAAGAAAATGTGGACGGTGATGAAATTTAAGAGGACATTAAATGTATCTTAGAGAGTAAAAGAACTGAGTAGGTAGAGTTGTGGTCGGAGATGAGGATATTGAAGCTTATGTGACTGTGATGAGTATAATAAATCCAATGTTCTTTTATTTGTGCTGCCTATTTTTATACAATAAAATTATCAAAGGGGTGAGATACAAGTTGGATAAAATGAGGTAATGGAAAACTGTATGGACAGAGAAAGTGTAAAATTCTACTATAATGAGGGAGGAAAAGTTAAAAAGAAAGGAGGGAAAATTTTTTTAAAATACAGTCTTATTAGGATAGGGAGTGTGAGGCAATATATTTAATAGAAAAAGAAGAAGGGCAAGTGTTTTGGAAAACAGGCAAGTGAATCTGATCTAAAATATGGAGCAGAATCGTTGATGATGTGGCAGGAGAAAGAGAAAACGGTATAAATATTTGAAGGGAGTTCTCCAAGTTCAATTAAATGCTTAGGCAGGTCCCCAAATTAAATTACATGCCAAGAAACCATTGGCAAGCAAAGTGTAGTAATTAAGTGCCACAGGGCTAGGAATGAGGCCGAGCCTTGCCCTATTCTGCCACCTCCTAGTGGTCCTGTTCACCATTCTGTAACGGGCAACTTAGTAAATGAAACAAACAGATCACAGTCCAAAATGGCACAAAAAAGATAACTGAAACCAGATGCTAAGGATAAACACAACTGTGGCTAGAGACATAGATTCCAAGGGCAGCTCTGCATTGGCCAAATGGGAATTTTCACTCTTGTATAGACAACGTGCCAGGCTCCTGGGGTCCAGTATGAATGAAGGAAGATGCAGTGTTCATGGAGAAAGAAAAGCTGGCTGTAAGTTAATAAGCTCTGAGTGCCCTTCAAATAAAGATATGAATGGATTTATTGCCTGGGTAATAGCCAGAGTTTCAAGCTTCTAATACAATTTCTAGCATACAGACACTGGGCTCACATTGCAGCCATGGCCGTAGCACTAAGATACTAAGGGTATGAGCTGATTGGAATCTCAGATTAAAATGGAAAGACCACAGTTTTGAAATATCTAAGAGCTCCCACCAAGGTTCCAACATTAATTCAGTGTCTGTAAACTACGTGTGTGTGTGTGTGTGTGTGTGTGTGTGTGTGTGTGTCTGTGAGTGTAGAGTCATTTTATAATTTGTGTGTATTTTGACTGGGTTGTTCTAATGGTGCTTAAATTAGTGGAGATAATCCCACTTCCAAATAATTCATTTCGATATTTTGTATGGGTGGTTTTCAATGGTAGAGTGGCTTTTCTGGTGGAAAGTTGAGGAGGCCTTCTAAAACACTGCACTTGGCAGAGGGAAGTAACTTGGAGTTTATTTGTTTTTTCGATCTGAGTATCTGAAAGACACATTTCATTACTTCACTTCCAATGGATAATATTAGCTTTTTCTGTGTACTGGTGGGGAAAAGCAAGGGGAACATAGTTGCTACCTAAAACATTTCAGGAATCAGAAACCGGTTGGTCTAAAGAAGTACATTTGTGAAATATTGTGCTATTATTCACCCTTAATAAGGAAGTTCTGTCATTTGGGGCAATGTGGATGAACCTGGAGGACATTAAGGTAAGTGAAGTAAACCAAGCACAGAAAGACAAATATTGCATAATTTCACTTACATGTGAAATCTAAAACATCAAACTCATAGAAGTACAGAGTAGAATGATGGTTGCTAGAGGCTGAGGGGTGGGAGAGAAAATGGAGGAATCATTCGTCAAAGGTTATAAAGTTTCAGATAGATGGGGAAAATTACGTTTTGAGATCTATTGCATAGCAGGGTAACCATAGTGAATAATAAATAATGCATATTTCAAAATAACTAAATTTCAAATGTCTTACCACAAAAATTGATAGGTAAGCAAGGTGATAAATATGTTAATCTTTTTGATTTAATTATTTCACATTGTTTACACATATCAGGACATCACATTGTATCCCATAAAAGTATATAATTATGATTTGTGCATTAAACATGATATTAACTTTTAAAAAGTAGAGATTCAGAAATTATTTTTATTTATTATTAAAAACCTTTAAAGGAGCTAAAAGAAGCCCTTTGCGTCATGATTATAAAATAGAAAGTATTTTTATTGAATTCATCTTTTTAGACAAATTTTTACATTCATTGACATAGCGTCCATTACATTAAGTAGATCCAAGGGTGTGATCCCCAATTTAGGGATATGCAGGTGAATCCAGAAAGCTCTCGAATGAACTATCCAGAGAAGGACAACTACTGACAGAGCTGGGACCAGAGACCTGCTACTGGTTTAAACATCTTTCTAACTTGTCTCCATTTTGTGCTCTTTAGACTCCTAAAGCCAAAATGGTCACTGGAATATAATCCTTCAATTAAGCAGATTGGACTAATACAAAATTATAAAAATTATAATACGAGATTGCTCAATGCTTCACAAATCTTCTTGCTAAATCACCAGTAACATACTAAATTTCAGGTTGTAGCCTTAAGTGTCATTAACTGGATTGCAGAGAAGCAAAGAAAGCAGAAAAGTTTTCCATTTTTATAACTGACAGCAAAGAATACAAGTAATAAATTTTGTATAAAAATTACTTTTGAATGCATTATGTGTTAGAGAATTCTGCCTAAAGAAATTATCTGTGAAATGGGGATAAAGCCTATAACTGCTTTGCTTCACATGAAGTGAGGATTAATGAATAACCCTGACAGACTGCTCGAAACTGATTGGGAAAGACATGAAAGAGGAATACAGGGTATTGTCAATACACCAGGATTAATAGAGAAAGAGATTTTTGTCCAGGAGGAAATGTTAATTCATTTATAAATTAAGTGGTGAATCCATAAGGTACTTACATGTGTTCTCCATTCGAACCACATCCTAAGTTATCAGGGTAAAGCAGTTTTATTTTATCTCCAGAGAAACAAATAATAGAGAAATTTAAATTTCAGCATTAGAGATTAAGACTAGATATTTTAAAAACTCATTACTTCACAATCTGCTAATTTATAATTTGTAATAGTTCAATCATTAATGGAGTGAGCTTTAACATAAACTTGTCTTTTAAAAAAAGACTTCTGAATTAGATTAATAAAGTATACAAAATTGCTCTGTTACTCTGGAAGAAAATATTTATCTTGCTTAAACATTCAGGCCGGTTTTAAGTAGCTTAATAGTACCTACTGGCTACAAATAATAATCTTCCAAATGATTTTCCTAATAATCTATGCGCATTTGCAGAATGCCTTCTTTACAACATTGTATTTACTAATATTTTTGTTACTGTTTATAATTGAAAGTCATTCAATAGCTTTTTAATTTTTTAATGATAAATTTCAAATTTTGTAGTATTCAAACTTGTTTTTCTCCCATGAACTAAGTTTTCTCATAACATGTCTCATAACTGCTCCCTTTTCTTCCAGCCTTTCTTTGTGGCCTTATTCTAGGCCTTCATGATTTGTCACCTGGAGTATTGCAACTCTTCTATGTCATTATATTTCTAAGGCAAACAAAAATGCTCTCTCTCTATCTGAATGTGCATCAGTACCCATTGTTGCCATAATGGTCTTTGGAAATGGCATCTGGTATTGCTACCTTATTGTTTAAAATCCTTTAATGATGCCCTATTGCCTATGGAATAGAGTCTGATACCCTAATTACATCTGTTAAAAGAAAAACTTTAGACAAATTAAATTTAACAAAATTCATTTGGGCAAAGAACTATTCATGAACTAAATGGCACTCAGAACCAGGAGAGGTTCAGAGAGCTCCACCCAGCAATGTGGGCAGGCAGTATTTGTAGACAGAAAAAGAAAGTACCCTAGAAAAACAGCTCGATTGGTTACAGCTGGGTGTTTACCTTGTAGGGATGTGGTCTGATCAGTTGGCAACCTGTGATTGAATGAATCTCAGCTGCTGTGATTGGCTGAGACTCAGCTATTTATTACAATATACTCTTTAGTAGGCTGCAGTCTGTTTACGTACTAAGTTAGGTTGCAGTTCGCTACATAGGGATTCAAAGTACAAAGGCATCTTTGGGCCAAATTTTAACTCAATTTAACACATTATATGTGATTCTTTATGCCTCGACTTAATGTCCTTGCACATCTTCTCCTCCTAGCCCTAGATTCCACTCATAAAGCCTGCACTCAGGTTTGTACGCTTTTCCTGGATCCCTCCCCCTTCATTTTTCATGCCTCTATATCTTTTTTTTTGTGCTGGTCATTCTCCCAGAAAATCCTTTTACTAGTATCTCAGTCCTTCCTATAACAAGTGAACATCTATTCAAGCTCTACCATTTATATATTAACTTTCTCAACCATTGCTCTGTGTGCACACCTACTAAAATCTGTAAACATATTAATCAATAATAATAAAGATGTCAAATGTTTATTGAATACTTTTACTTAACACGTTATGGAATATCTATTTTGGAGTCACTGTAATCATATGAGAATGATACCTATTAGCTCCTTTACCCATTGCATATCCTCAAGGCTTAGAGAGATTAGGTACCATGTTCAAGGTAATTGAGCTAGTAAGAGAAGGAGCTAAATTCAGATTATACTCTCCTTTTGAGTCTTCCAATGGCACTCATTTGTTTTAGGTCTGTTTTCACCTTTTACAAAGGAAACTCTGAGAACAGAAACAATGCCTCTTTATTATCCTTAGCACCCAGTGCAGGTTGTTGGAAGAAATACAAGAATAATCAAATAGTGATATGAGCTACTCAGAGATGTAGCAATTTTTTTTTTTTTTTTTTTTTTTTTTTTTTTTTTTTTTTGAGACGGAGTCTCGCTCTGTCGCCCAGGCTGGAGTGCAGTGGCGCGATCTCAGCTGACTGCAAGCTCCGCCTCCCGGGTTCACGCCATTCTCCTGCCTCAGCCTCCCCAGTAGCTGGGACTACAGGCGCCTGCCACCACGCCCGGCTAATTTTTTGTATTTTTAGTAGAGACGGGGTTTCACCGTGTTAGCCAGGATGGTCTCGATCTCCTGACCTCATGATCCGCCCGTCTCGGCCTCCCAAAGTGCTGGGATGTAGCAATATTATTAGTAATGCAATTGTAAAATTTGACATTACATTCATCCTTTCTATGTTGAAACATGAAATGGTTTCCTACTGCACCTGTAAATTTTCATTGTAATAAATGCCAAATATGTGTACTCCCTGTTTGTTTTGTTTTTTTTGGTTTGTTTGTTTTTTGTTTTTTGGTTTTTTCCCAACTGCCTCTTCTTCTTTGGTAAAATAACTCTTGTTTTGGCAAAGATATGAAGGATCACTTCAGAGGAGACCTCAAACATCAGTATTAGTTAGAATAAGCTAATCACAATTATTTTTTCTTTGCTGGTGATTAGTTTGTGAATGAGATGTAGTGCAATTCTAGCAGGAAGGACCAGTCCTTCAGGTTCTGGGAAGGGTTTCTCATGTGGGGTGGGGGGGGGGGAGGGATAGCACTAGGAGATATACCTAATGTTAAATGACGAGTTAGTGGGTGCAGCACACCAGCATGGCACATGTATACCTATGTAACTAACCTGCACGTTGTGCACATGTACCCTAAAACTTAAAGTATTTAAAAAAAAAGGTACAAAAAGGAGAACCTCTCTTTTTTCTGGTCTTTGGATGTGTGCAATGATGTATTTCTTGGTGTCAGGTTCAAGTCCACGTTAGGGTCCAGCCCCAGCTGAGGTCCGAAGGGAGTGAGTGGACAGCTGAAAAAACACTCAGGGGGGGCATAGGCAGGTGAAATATAGCTTTATTCCGCAGCTCGCTTATCAGCAACTCACACTAGTCCGCCTTGTCTCGGCTGCTTGAGCTGGTGGCTCCCATGCACAGATACACGGCCTGTTCTCTTTTACCTTCAGGGTCAGCACCTTAACTCTTTCTCTCTTTGGGCATAAGCTGGTTCCTGGCTCCCTGCTGCCCCTCTGACAAACGGTCATTCTTCCTTACAGGGGCCAGTAGCTTTACTCTCTCTCTGGGTGCCAGTGCCTGCACAAGAGCACCTGTACAATGTCAAGTCATGTCAAGCCAAGCCCTGTGCACAGTGTCAGCAGGGCAACTATACATTTTACAGACAATAGTGTCTCAGAGCCAAGCATGAACTTACACAAACAAGTTCTATAACCAGTAGAGGTGTGCTCCCTGAGTCACGCAGGCCTGATGTCTGCCTCGGCCTATCCTTGACCATAGCACATCCATGTACCTTATACCTGGTGCTACTATAAGCGTCGTTGACCACAAAGGGAGCAGGCTCTTTGCTAAGTATGGCAAAGAAGGGAGAAGAAAAGAATCTGAGCTCTTGTCATGGCTGAGGTGCTGAACTAGTTAATTCTGGAATTGTTCCATCCCCAGACCTGTTATGATATGAGATAATAACTGTTATTTTCTGTATATATTACTTAATATTTTGTTATTGTTGACTTTCAGAAGTTTTGTTATGATATGCCTTGGTTGATGCAGTTTTCTTGATATTTAACCTACGTGGTGTTCACAGGTGGATATATTTGTTGTTGATATCTGAGTTGTGCTTGATGTATTTCATCAACTTTGGCAAATTCTTGGCTATTGTCTCTTCAAGTATTCTTTTGAGCACACACGTTCTATCTTCTCTCCTTCTGTAACTCCAATTATTTATGTTACACTGTTTACTATTGTCTCAAAGATCTCAGATAATCTGTTCTATTTTTATTTCTCTTTGAGTTTTAGTTTGGATAATTGCCATTGACTTGTCTTCAAGTTCACTGATTGTTTTTATTTCTGTGTCCGGTGTACTGATAAATCCATCAAATGAATCATTCATGTTTTGATTTGTTACTTTCTATTCTAGTTTTTCATTTGGCTCTTTTTTATTACTATTATTTTCATGATGTTGATGAAATTACCTCTCTGTTTACTTATGTTGTCCATTTTTTTTACTTTCCTTTAACACTTTCATTATGATATTTCTTAAGTCTCTGCCTGATAATTTCAATCTTTATTTTATTTCTAGGCCTGCTTCTATTGACGATAGGTCATGTTTTCTTTCTTTTTTATATGCATCATAATATTTTTATTGCATTCAAGATATTATGTCTAGAAGAACAGCAGAGACTGGGGTAAATAATAGTAAAACTCAGAAGAGGGTGGGGTCATTTGTCTCTCAGGCCATTAGGGTGGAAGGCTGAGCCAAAGTAATCTAGAAATGAGTTAAGCCTGCTGTCTCTTTAGTTTGATTCAATTCACCAATGGCTTCACGTGATGTGTGGTCAAAATTAGGACCTTCTTTTCAGTTGGGCTGGAGATCTGAGCACTCAGAGACTGTAGATACCCCTTTGTGCTTTACAGTCCACTACCTGCTTTCAATCCATGGGAGATCTAATCATGCTTCTAGGGGGCTCCTGCCTGGTAGATATGCTGGGTATTTTCTGCTTGCCAGTACTGCCCTTAGCTTCCTGTGCCTTGGGAAACTTATTTCCATATTTCCACCTGCTGCTACATGCCCAGCTCAGTAGGGCTGAAGTGGTAGACTTGGTGAAGGCCTGGAGAGTTCGTGAAGGGTTTCTCTCATTTCTCTGGCCCTGCCTCCAGGTTTGGTAGGCCCTGCATACTTGGGCATCAGGAGGTGATTTCTCCCAGATCTCTTGCCCCTCCGGCAGCCTTGACAGCCGTTGCTTCCTATTTTGTGGGGGATGGAATTGCCTACCCTGCCTTCAGCCCTCACCAGGCCCCCAGCCCTATTCAGTTTTCTAATGGCACTTAATGAATGCCTACAGGACAGAGTTGGAAGGTGGGTGCAATTTCTATATGTGGCTACCGTCCACTGGATCCTGTCATGCCTTCTCCATAGTGGCCTTACCAATTTCTAAAAATTTCAGTGATCTTGTTTTACTGCTGTCCTTCACTTCTCATTGTTCATCCGAAAAATGAAAGTGATTGTGAAGTTTTATATTCATTTATACTCTCCTAGGAAGAGCTTGTCATTTTTCTAGATTCTTGTTATTTACGTTTCTTTGCTTCCTCAGCTCTGTGATGGTTTAAAACAACACCACCACAGCTATGCTTAAATAGGTTATCTGGCTTATTCTCATTGTCAAGATGGATGCAACACTATCCTGACACTGTCTTTATCCTAGGTGGAAGCAGAAGTCTCTTTAATACATTTTTAATGGAGGTTTCTGGTACTTGCAGCTGAATATATCCTAATCTGATATATACTGTATTTGAAATTATTGTTGGGGATGAGCAAACCGCAGATTATATATTTTTTGCTGATATTTAATGTACCTATATTTTGTTGTAGAAAATATAATAAATACAAAAAAAGTCACCAAGAGGAAAATAACAATTACCCATAATCGCTTTCATGAAGATAAACAAATAATATCATTTTTAATATGTCTTTTCAAATTTTTCTACAGTATATATCTATTTATATAGTTAAAATATGCAGCTTTATGAACTGCTTTCTATTTATGTAAGATATAATGCACATTTTCTGTTATTAAATATTCTAAAAGCATGAAATTTAATGCTGTATATTAGAAGGAGACTTCAAAAAGTTTGTGGAAAAATGAAATTAAAAGATAAAAACACCATCCTGGGCAACATAGTGGGACCTCATCTGTGAAAAAAAATCACAAAGTTAGCTGGGCATGATGGTGTGCACCTGTGGTCCCGGCTATTTGGGAGGCTGAGGCAGGAGGGTCACTTGAGCCCGGGAGGGTCAAGGCTGCCCTGAGCTGTGATTGCACCACTGCTCTCCAGCCTAGGTGGCAGAATGATCCCCTGTCTCAAATATATATATATATATATATATTTATATTTATATATATTTATATATGTATATAAAATATATATATTTATATATGTATATAAAATATATATATTTATATATGTATATACATATATATGTATATAAAATATATATATTTATATATGTATATAAAATATAAACTTTATTTCTCATTGTAAGTGATAATACCAGCCATTTAGTCCACACTTAAATAACTGAGCATTCCAGAAATGAAACCATGTCAATGTAGTCTTTTTTACATTATTAACTGAGGAAAATTGGGTGCCCTTTAAAGACTTTTTAAGACAAGGAAACAAAAAGCAGCCACAAGAAGCCAAATCAGGAGTTTAAGTTGGAGGTCTAAGAATTTCCCATCAAAGCTCTCACAAAATTGCCCTTGTTTGATGAGAGGATTGAGCAGGAGCACTGTTGTGGTGAAGAAGGACCCTCTAGTAGAGCTTTCCTGGGGCTTTGTGTGCTAAAGCTTTGGTAACTTTTCTCAAAACACTCTCATAATAAGATGTTATTGTTCTTTGGCCCTCCAGAAATGTCTTGAACATCAAAAAACAAACAAACAAACTGTTGCCATGACGTTTGCTCTTGACTGGTCCACTTTGGCTTTCACTGGACCACTGCCACCTCTTGGTTGCTATTGCTTTGATATTGCTTTGTCTTCAGGTTCATGTTGGTAAAGATATGTTTCACCTATTGTGATAATTCATCGAAGTAGTTCTCCAGGATCTTGATTCCACTTGTTAAAAATTTCCATTGAAAGCCCTGCTCTTGTCTGCAGCTGATCTGTGTGCAATGGTTTTGGCACCCATCGAGTAGAAAGTTTGCTCAACTTTAATTTTTCAGTCAGAATTGTGTAAGCTGACCCAATTGAAATGTCTATGGTATTGGCTATTGGTTCTGCTGTTTACTGCTGGCCCTCTTCAATTAGGGTACAAATAAGATTAATTTTTTTTCCTGACAAATTGATGCGGATGGTCTGCTGCTGCAGGCTTCATCTAAACATCATCTTGTCTTTTCTTAAAATGAGTTATCTATTTGTAAACTACTGATTACTTTGGGGCATTGTCCCTGTAAACTTTTTATAAAGCATCAATGATTTCACCATTTTCAACCTAAGCTTCACCAAAAATTTGATGTTTGTTCTTACTTTAATTTTAGCAGAATTCGTAATGCTCTGATGGGGCTTTTTTCAAACTGGTGTCTTACTCTTCTAAGTGCCTCAAACTAGATTCTGTTCAGTGAATGCAAGTTTATTTTGGTGCAAAAAATGTTGAAATTTATGTATAGTTTTTTACAAAATACACATTTTCTATGAACTTTTTGGAAATTCCTTGTATTTTATGATATTCAAAATGATATTCAAAATCATTTAACTGATTATATATTATTGGGCATTCTTACTTTTTCTAATTTCTCACCACAATCTTACGATTATATTCAGGAAAAATGAAATTTGCTGTAGGTCAAACGGCTGGTTAGAGGGTAATCCTGCACTATGTGTAAGCTCAATACCATTGTCCTTCACTCAACTGTGTGCTACTTGCTGTGAAGCAATAGGAAGAGTACAGGTCAAAGGCAAAGGAAGGTCAGGGAGTTTATTATGACAGAAATCAGGATCCAGGGTGTAAATTGTCCAGGACTCAGGAAGAGCCTAAATTAGAGAACTTGAGTCATGCAAGGGATCTGACTAGGTGTTATGATTAGACCTCTAAATATTTCCTGACCAAGCATAAAGTGGATCTAAAGGGTCATCTGCTTAACACTCTCAGTGCACTTTCACTGACATCATCTGCCTCTCTCGTCCAGTGCTCATCTTACAACGCCTACTTCCTTAATAGAGTGAAAACATAATCTCCTTTTTTCATCCCTGCTCTCAATGCCTTAATTTAGGATCTCAACATATCTATTTTTGATTCCTACAAAAGCATCCTTACTGTATTTTCTGCCTTTGGCCTGATCCCCATCCAATTTATCTTATCATATCATTTCCCCTGATTTTAATCCTGTAACGTCTTTATAGATTTTAGTAAAAACTCAAACCCCTTAGCTCATGATCTTGTCCCTGCCTACCATTTTAGCTACATAATTTGCCAATATCCAACATAGACCTGATTACAGTGAACTAGGTTTCCAACACACATGCTTTATTTCTTTATGCACTTGCCCATTCTGTTTTCTACACCTACAGTGTTCTCCATTTCCTCCACAAGCTGTTATTCTTGTTCATCTCAACCTATCTTTTGAAACAGAGCTTCAGTTTCACTTTGATTGGAAATACTTGATTTCCCATTAAATTAATAAGGGTTCTTTACTCTGCCTTCCAGTATATTCTCTTTGTATACTTATTATAGCACAAATTACAGCATGCCGTAATTTCCAGTTTTGTTTTTGTTTGTGTAAAACTGTTTTTATTTTGACTTTATAGTCCCAGGATTTTGCACAGAGCCTGGCTCTTAGTAATTCCTTAATCAATGTTCATTGGAATGCTATAATAATGGTAAAATATTAATCAGAGAAAAAAGGGGAAAAGCCTAATTAACCAATCAGCCAGCCCACTTTTCTCCTCCCAAAACTGTCCACATATCAGTGAGAGGCTCCACTATCATTCACAAGATTATTAGGACCAAAAGTCAAAAAGTCATCATCAATATGTTTCTTACCTTCATACTTATTCATCTTCAATCATCAAGTTCTACTGGTCAAACTGTATCCTGACTGTAACCACTTCTCACCCTTCCACCATTGCCATCCTACACCAAGGTATTATTATCTTATTTTTCCTGTATTTCATTTAGTTTTATGACTAGTCTGGTTTTTTCATTACTCTAACCTTCTCACAATAGTTGTTCTCCACGCAGCAACCAGAGAGCACTTTAAGAGATGGAAATGCCAAAGCTCTCCCTGCAGCTTCACCATCCGACTTTAGATAAAATCTAGAGTCCTTGGCATGGCTGACAAAGTCCCATATCATTGGC
Source organism: Symphalangus syndactylus (assembly GCF_028878055.3). NCBI lineage: Eukaryota > Metazoa > Chordata > Mammalia > Primates > Hylobatidae > Symphalangus > Symphalangus syndactylus. The sequence continues at coordinate 54,070,134 of NC_072429.2, forward strand.
AGCTGACCCTCTCCCTGGGTGTCATGGTACCCATTCCCCCCACAGGTAACCCACTCCACTCCTAATGGCCTTCATGCAGCTCCTCTATACATGCTAATCATGTTCCTACCTCAGGAACTTTGCATTAGTTGTGCCCATGGCAGAAATGCTCCTCTTCACGCTATTCAGGGTGAGCAAATAGTACCTCTTCAGTGAGCCCTCTTTAACAGTTGTATTACAGCAGCCCCATGCTACCTTTAGTGTCTGTCTCCAATCCTCTAATCTTCCTTTATGTTCTTTTGTGTCACCATCACTACAGATCGTATCACATATACGTTTTGTTCACTTATTTTCTGATTTTTCACTGTAACATACATTCCATAAGTCCACACACTGTCTTGTTCGCTCTTGTACCCTCATGATAATTTTTTATTGAATATATGAATTAAGACATAATAGTCCAGACTCCAGTTTTTTCTATATTCTACTTTATAGAGGATCTTATGAACTTTTGTGAACATGACTAGAAATACATGTTTCATCACAATGTATACATTCAGACACTTATAACGGATAGAGGTGTCTCTCAAAACAGTACTTATATTTACTATATAAATTATGTCCTATTATTTTGTGTTCTATTGTATTTTTCATAAAATTAGTTTCATTAATTTTGTGTTATAATCAGGGCCAACTACCTATGGTTGTACAGGCTATCTTCTGTCAAGGGGGATACATCTGGATATATGTATTAGATATGTATGTAAAAGTAAGAATGTATACATATATATTTGAAAGTACTACATTAAATGTATTTTTAAGAGTAATAATAAAATAAAAATTGAATAAAATAAAGTTCCTGGTAATTAGGAGTTTGCTTTTCTATTAAACTAATAATTTCACTTGAAATATTGACTTGGTCTTAGGAAATTTTTAGTTTTAAAAATTCAGGTTAATCATAAAAATTAGTTAAAACTAAGAATAATTGAACACAATATTTTATATGCAAGGAAAATATTAAAAAATGGAAACAATGTTTATGTTTTTGTTAAGAAATATATGTGAGAAAATCTTAAAAGTAAATGTAAAAATAAAAGAGAGGCATTCTCTTGAGTTGTAAACTGAGCTATTTTATTTGGGAGTTCAAGTCCTGGAGGAAAGTACTGGTTGTACTCTTCTTGGGAAATTTTCCTTAGAATTGAAGTGTGGTGGAACAAGGAGCACACATTTAGGAGCTCTTGGCAGAGCTGCACTGATGAAGCAGGGACAGAAAAGTTGGAATAAGGTCAAGGGATTATTTCTGTATCCTTTATTTTAAGCCTGTAAATTTCACTTTGATTTGTCATGTTCATTCATCTTGTTGCATTTCTCAGGCAGAACACTGGGGAACAGCAAAGAGAATTTTATTTATATAAATTAATGTGCTAATTAGCTGCAGTCTCACGGCTCTTGGAAAATTGCCATTTCATTTTATTGCACATTAAAGATTGGATGTCCCAACCCTTGTATGCCTTTGGAAATGGAGAAAAAAACCCTACTAAAAATTTCTGCCACCCCAAAGGGAAATGTTAAACTCTGTGTGCCTCATGCTCAGTGTGTAAGTGCTTCTTAGTAGCCTATATTTTACTATTTGTGCTTTTGCCCCAGAATGTCCGGTTTTTAGAAAAATAGAGTTCTATTAAGTTTTGTCTTTTGTATCTTATTACATCAATTACTAACCATGTTTATATATACATTCTGATGTACCTAGAAAGATTTGTATGCCAATAAACAAATGAATCATATAAAAATTCATAAAATGTGAATCCCAAAGGCTGGAATATTTTAAATTTTGGGACGTCAGTCCACAGGGGTTATGTTCCAGAAGGTTGTATTCTCATCTGGGATCTACCAGTGGTGAGCTGGAAAACTTCTTCTAGATTTTTCTTCATTTTGATGATTGCACAATGAATGAAATTTACCTCCTTCTTGTTTCAGAATTATATATATATATAAACTGAGCTATATAAAGCTCACTATATAAAGGACACTATATAAAGGACACTATAAAAAGTGTCCTAGCTCTCTTGGAAGACATCTGAACTTTTGTACATTCAACCATATACACATGTGAGATATTCACTACCATGAAGAAAACAAATAAACTAACAAATGTGTATGTGTTAGATATTAATCAATGCCACATTGAATACTAAATTGATAAAAACATACTTTTTGTTTCTGTCTGTCCTTACTTTTTTGTTTGTCTTGTGTATTAGTCCACTGTATTAGTCCATTGTATTAGTCCACCACTGTATTAGTCCATTTTCATGCTGCTGATAAAGACATACCCAAGACTGGGCAATTTACAAAAAAAGAGGTTTAATGGACTTACAGTTCTACACGGCTGGGGAGGCCTCACAATCATGGCAGAAGGCGAGGAGGAACAAGCTACATTTTATGTGGATGGCAGCAGGCAAAAAGAGAGCTTGTGCAGTAAAACTCCCATTTTTAAAACCGTCAGATCTTGTGAACTCGTTCACTATCATGAGAACAGCACAGGAAAGACCTGCCCCCATAATTCAATCACCTCCCACTGGGTTCCTCCCATGACATGTTCCCACATGTCATGGAAGTGAGAATTGTGGGAGTTACAGTTCAAGATGAGATTTGGGTGTCAACACAGCCAAACCATATCATTTTGTGTTTTTGTGGGGTTTTTTTTTTCCTATAGTTTCTGAGATAAGGTCTCACTCTGTCACCCAGGCTGGAGTGCAGTGGCATGAACATAGTTCACTGCAGCCTTGACTTCCCAGGCTCAGGCAATCCTCCCATCTCACCCTCCTTCTTACTTTTAAGATGGAGGAGGGTTTGTTTTAATCTACATGTCCTATGACTAGTTTCCACCAAAAAGGGGAAAAAAACTCTTTTTTTATTATACTTTAAGTTCTAGGGTACATGTGCACAACGTGCAGGTTTCTTACATATGTATACATGTGCCACGTTGGTGTGCTGCACCCATTAACTCATCAGATAAAGAGTTAGCCCATTGAAGCATAATTAGAAAGCAGCCCAGCCCTTCTGGAAATTGCTCTACTCCTGATCTCCTACCCATAGGTATATCCCAGTGACTGCTGAGAAGGATGTCCTCTCTCTCCATTCCATCTCTTAAAACTTGAAGACATGCTCCTGTTTTAAAATATCTTGGTCCCTTCTCGTGTTTTTCCAGAACATTATAAAAGAACTACAAATTTTAACAATCTTTCTGTTTTCTCTAAAATGGAAAGAATACCAGAAAAACTTATGAAAAGAATAGAAGATGAAAGAAATGACTGTGGAAAATAGAATAGATGAGCATTTCTGTAGGGATAGAGAGTTCTGGGTGAACCCGTAGAATGCAAAAGGGGTACGTAGACCTCCTAGAGAGCCTTCTCTCACCTTTCTCCCGCAACAATGACAAAGTTTTGGAAAGAAGAGGCAAAAATATGAGGTAGCATAAACAGCGCTACACCAGACAATGTATTATGTGGCCTCAGCTTTGGTCTTGGCTGTTCTGCAAAAGATTAACTGAAATTCAGGCCAAATTGTTTTATTTCACTGGCATATCTTCTTTGACCTGTACAGTAAGATGGTTCAAAAATTCCTCAAACCAGTTCTAGTTCCATGATTCTGTAACTATATTTTTATTTTTCAGAGAAGCCATAACCTATTAATAAATCTCAACTTTACTTATCAGCAGTTACAAAACATCATGAAGAACAATAGTGGAAAAAGTTGCCTGCAATACTGAATGAAGCAGAGTCCTCTAAAAACATTGTATAATAAAAGTAGTAAGATAACCCAGTAGCTTTTAACTCTTGTAATTTTTGTATTTAAAATATTGTAGAATTGAATTAGGGAGTTCTCAGTTGCTAATAGCTATGTACAGTGTATAGCATTATTTCCTAGAATACTGTCCAGAGATGAAAAAATAAAGGAGACCTTACAGAAGTGATAGGCAATAAGCTAACAGCTTTTTAAAAGCTAGTGCATACCATATTCTGTTTTAAGTCTTTTTACTTAGAAGCCAGTCAGATGAAGACTATTTGGGAACATCAGCATTAGCTTACTAAACAATGGCATTTGCATCTTGAATTATTCTATTAGATTCTAACCTTGGCACAGTATAACCCTTTTGCTGAAATATTTATAATTGCCTAGTAACATGGGAAATAAACAATTTATTCCTATTATCTGTGTGCATGTTTTGATACAGAAAAAGCAAACTGTGAATGACTGGGTACTAATAAGATCATGGAATGTCCCCAGCTTGTCATAATGGCTAGTAACAAATATTTGCATCAAGCCTTGGTTATCCAAATATTCCTTATGAAAAGTGGCTGAGTGGGTTTGATTTCTCTAACCTTGCGGAATCATTTTATTCTATTGTTCCTGTGATGGATATGTAGGGTAATGTAGTCCAAAGCCTTCAGGCAATGCACGAATTGAATATTTGCTATTTGTGTAGCATGTTGTTTCTGAAGTGTCTAATTTGGAAGTGATTTAGTAAATACAATCACCATGAATGTGGTGATGGTTTCTATTTGGTTTTTGCATAGGGAGATTTGAAACAGCGTCTCCATCCTCCCGATCATTTAAAATAAAATAGGAAAAATATTATAACACTTGTACATTTTTAATGGGATAAGAAGCAAAATGTATACAGTTTTGGCAATAAGGTCACCAAGCTTGCAGGGAAAAATATGGTTTTAAATAAATGCATGGATTCAAATTGTGACATAATAAAACCTAAATATTTACCTTAATTTTGGTATCACCAGACAGAAAACCTTTCAAATTATTAAAAGATACTGTGAATCCTAAATGACATTGATTAAAAAGATCTCCCAGGTGCAGTGACTCACACCTGTAATCCCAGCACTTTGGGAGGCCAGGACAAGCTCAGGAGTTGGAGACCAGCCTGGGCATCATACTAATAAGAAACTCCATGTCCTCAAAAAATACAAAAATTAGCTCAGCATGGTGGCATTTACCTGTAGACCCAGCTACTTGGGAGTCTGAGGCAGGAGAATTGCTTGAGCAGGGAGGTAGAGGCTGCAGTGAGCCAAGATGGCACCACTGCACTCCAGCCTGGGTGACAGGAGTGAAACTCTGTCTCAAAAAATATATATAAAATAAAAAAAAGATCATCTTTGCAGAGTACATGTGTACTGTCATTGACATTATCTGAAACCTAAGTATAACATCAAAAGGCAAAGGCCTCATTGCAAGACAGAACTATTTTAATTTAGTGAAGTAATGTTAAAAAGATTCACATAATATATCTTTCAGCTGGAAAACATTCATTAAGGAAAATCTATGTTAATGTTAACAGCATAAACAGAATTCCAAATAAAGAAAAACACAGTGAACAACCTTAAATGACCTCTGGTTCCCTTAAGAATTCGCTGCTCAGCTCGCCCCTGTGGCCATCTGCCACCCCCATGACCACGCCCTGTCCCTCCTCGGCAGTGCCACAGTCTGAGAGGGCTGGAGACAAGCCTGCACTGACAACCACCTCTAGGATCAAGAGGAAACACGGCCTCAAAAAAGCTTTGAATCAACTCTAGTTAGAAGGTTTCAAAGCTTGACCTATTTTAGTCTTGATTTCTTTTTTATTCTCTTGAGAAAAATGTATCTTTATGTGATCAGAAAAATAAAAATAAAAAGCCTAAATGAGTTACAAATCTGTTCAGATAATCACCAGCATTGGATTAGCTAACTACAAATAGATCAGGAGAAAGCAATTATATCTGTATCTGTCTGTCTATCTATCTATCTATCTATCTATCTATCTATCTATCTATCTATCTATCTAGTTCCAACTGTCCATGGAGCAGGGTGGTGTGTCCTAAGACATACTGGTCTGAATAATTCTTCACATTCTACTAATATCAAAGGCTATGACCTGAACGAGGAACTTCACGCTTTCAGGTCTTGGTTTTCTCATATACAAAATATGGGGTTAAACTAAATTACTGCCAAATTCCTTCTTGTTCTGAAAATAACGTATTGGTAAATCACATAACCTGATAATGTTTGGTGTATAGAAAATCTGAAGGTGTCAAGCTTTGACTGAAATGTTCAGAAAATTCCTGAGCCCCAGATGTAGTAGAAGTGGTTGAAGACATTTTCTTGATGTTCACCTTGAAGCCTTTAGGGGTAGGAGATGAAACAACATCTGGCAAGGTACGAATTTTTACAGCAGCTTTATAAAGCTTATCTCCAAATGATATTTGTAGACTCCTCCATTTAAGTAAAATAAAGCCAGAGGGAATTAAAAATAGGTGTTAAAATGCTCCATGTATTTATCTTTCAAAATACCCAAATCTGCACGTAAGAAATTGGTCCAGGTGAATATATTAGTGAATATGATGGTTCCCTGGCCAGTCAGTGACTTACATAATCTACAGACATCTAACTAATTTAAGTAAATCAGTAGATAAAATGCTCATAATTGTGTATTGATAAAACTATTATGTCTGTTTTTAAAAAACTCTTCTCCTACAGTGTGTTGAGATATACTAGTTACTTCATGTTTCAAATATTTTCAAAAAAATAACAATTTATCTCAACAAGACATAATATTTTAACAACCCATTTTTCTATAATTGGAGGTAGACGGAAATGAAATACTATATCTTAGAAAGATTTTATGTAACAATTAATGTTAGTTTAACTTGACCCTTCAATATTTATTCTGATTTGGTGTTAACCCCTGAGGCCATTCATAAAAGGAAAGTGATCAAGTTGGCTTATAGTCATTACATTTACAATTTTATAATCATATGTTCTACAAAAGTAGGTATGTAAAAATAAAACTCCATGAAAACATTTTAGGTACACACATCAAAAATTGAACACTCAGAGTGCTGTCCCCTTCAAATGGTCATGCTAAGCCAATGAGTGAACACTGATGAAATATTACTGTAAGAAACTTTTTGGAATTATTTTCATAATACGTGACATATTCTTCAAACTACAGGCTACCATCAAAGGTTGAAGACGTTTTCTTTTGAGCATTATTTTGGTTTTAGAAATAATGGGAATGCATTCACAACCAAGTCTAATATATAAATTGAGTAATCCAAACTGGATAATGCAATTTTGGAGGTCTAAAATTGTCATGCTAAGGTAATAAAACCAACTTTCTTGCATGACTAATACAAGAAACAACCAATAAAGCACCAATACGCAAAATTCAATGAATTGGAACCAAGTGTGAAAGTTCCTTATCTAACGAATGGCAAAATATGGGAGCAAATAGGCAGCTGACTGGGCGTCAGCTACACAATGTTCTGTTGCTCCAGTTTCGAACTGCGCAGCTCATCTTTTTTTCCTTCCTCTTTCAAGATATAAATATGGTAAAAGGCATACAAACTATTGCCATAGAATATGAGTACACACACACACAATAGTAGTCCCTACTATCCATCGTTTTGCTTTTTATGTTTTCAGTTACCTGAGGCACAGTACAATACTTTGAGAGAGAGAAGGACCACATTCAAATAACTCTTATTACAGCATATTGTTATAATTGTTCTATTTTATTATTATTTTTAATCCCTTACTGTGCCTAATTTATAAATTAAACTTTATTATAAGTATGTATGTAAAGAAAAAAAAATCCATAATATATATATATAGGGTTTGGTATCATCCACAGTTTCAGGCATTTGTGGGGGTCTTGGATAAGAGAAGACTACTGTATTTAAAATTAGCAAATCAGTATGCATATATGCAAATGAGCACTATCCTTCAAATAAGCTATCTTAGAGCCCACACATAGAGTTCATCAATACTACTGTTTTTGTTCAAAACTTTGTTTGAAACTGTTGTTTTAGAACCATCTTCTGAATCTGTTCATGAATCACACAAGACTAGTCACATTATTTTATCCAACTTCTTATAATCTTTCTTTTCTTCTTTTCCTTCTTTTCCGTACCACTACCAAGCCATATCACCTACTTTTTCAATATATTGGCACTGAATGATGTCAGTACATCATAACTTAACCTCATGGGAGGTTTGTGAACAGGATGCCCATGAAGAAGGTCACTTTAAAGAGAAGAGTGGTCACATAAATGGAACGACTACAGACTCTTAAGGAGATGCCTTTGGATGAAAATGACTTGTTTGAAAATGTAAATTTAAGTCTGTTTGTCAGAGATCTCATTACTTTATACTCAAACCGCTTATGCTTTATATAATTCTTAAACCCCAAATCAGGAAACAATTATATGGTGTATGAATGAGATCTGCCAGTCAAATTGCTTGTAGTGTCTTAGAAGGAAGTGGCTAAGTTAAAAGGGGGTGTTTTAAAGGGATTGAGTATATGAAAAGGAAGTGTTTTAAGGGGATTGAGTATATTTTAATAGATTAAGATATGAATTTTAAATTCATATGTAAGTTCCTTAAAAAGACAAAGATTGTAATTTTTTCAAAGAATCAGTCTCATGTGACAACATGAGCATTTCAAAGATTTCTATCATTCTGTGAGTGGTTATGTGAGATATGAGGGAAAGAGGGAAAATGGAAGTGTGCCTTAAAATGTTCTGAATCTATGAGGTATGAAAGGTAATTAAATTATCCACAAAATAAAATTTAACTTCCTGGTATGAAATAAATTGGAAAAGAACAATCTCCCTTTACACCCCCAAGGAAAACATGAAAGAACATCTTTAGTTTTCACTCTCCTTCAAATCTAGTAGTGCTCATTCTTCAATCCGATGATTTGCAGGGAAAGTGGAAACAATTACTTTTTTTATTAAATGAAGAATGAACATTCTTGTTACTTTACAAAATGAGGGTTGCAATAAAACAGATACTCAAGCTTAGACCTTTTCTCATAGTTGGGCTCGCCATTCTTTCTTAGCTTTGTGTGTCCAGAACTAATATGATATCAAGTATATCCTAATTTTAAATAAATACATACATGCATAATCTTCTTAGCAAATAGAGATTAGATTATTTTTTTCATATTAAAATAAACCAGCAAGACAACTGAGGGAGCACATCTTAGGACATGTTCATTTCAAAAGTGTCATTTAAATCAACCCTACTCTGTTTTGCAAGCCAGGGTGTAGAGTACTATATTTCTAAATATGTACTATGCACTTTATTTAAAAATAAATTCCACTAAAAAATAGTACAATTAATACTGCATTTAGATCTTTAACATGCAAATATCATTATATTTTGTCTTTCTAAAATAATGGTACCAGGATTATTTTATAGTTGAAACATGTGAAAAACATTTGACACTTGTAATCAGCGCATCAGAGATGACTGCATGTGTAATTTTAAATACTTCCTTTGTTTGTAATCATTTTTATTTCTCCTTAGGCATAAAACTTTCCTACCCATAATTCTCCCCCTCAACACACACGCACACACACACACACACATATACACACTCTAAAATATATCCCCCGACCTAAGTAAGGTGATCAATTTAGCAAAAATAACTGTTCAAATAAATTTAAAAATTAGTCAAAATGCAAAACCTATTATTACATTTATCTCAAGATATTCCATCCTATTTTTAGGATCAGGTCATTTCTGTCAATTAGAATGATCAGCAAAAGAGCAGAAAAAAGTTTTTGGTCACATGTCAGAAATAGCTATCTAATAAAAATGGGGAATTTTTTTTTTCAGTAAAATGTCCCTAAACACCTGCAAAACCCTATTGATATAAATAGGACCATTGCTTCTTCAGGGAAAATTTTTGATAGTGAGAAATTCGGCAAAGAAAGGAAATCTTATGTCACCTGCAACATTGTTAAGTATCTACCCTATTTACATGCCTTCGTGCGCATTTTCCTCATTATTTCATTTAGCAGTTCATGTGACTTTGGTTCTCGATACATTTTAAGGTGAGTGTACATATATCACACACACAAACATCATCTCAGCATACAAAACAACAAGGTTATCTGCAACGAATATGAAATCATATGTATGTGTTCTTTTTAAATGACATTTGCAGATGGTCACACTGCACATCTATGGTTTGCTCCCGAATAAATGTAAGATTGCAGCATTACCTTTTTAAACCTGCAGATTCTTCTTTCCATAAGCTTTTGCTCCAGCAAATCTCAGCTATTCTTATTACAGCCCTTTCTCACATGCCCCCAAGTGAGGAACGATTTGCAAGCTTTTGGCAAGACATGTTGTGAAAGCTAAGCTATTTATCTGATAACCATTTTCACTAAACTCAGAGTTCATCTTTATCTTTTGTTCTAAATAACCCACAAAATTGTAAAGTATTAAAGGAAAGAAGGAAAAATAATTCAGTGGCAATTATTGTCTTAAAAAGAAGTATTCATCATAGTATCTTTCAAATAACAAATATCCTTTTTTGTTTCCTGAAAAGTGATGTAACTAATATTTTCATAAGATGGAGGATCATATAATATTTATAGTTTTGTTTGTAAAGAGCATGCAGTGAAATTCTAACACACTTTGTAACAAAAGTGCAGAATACCAAATTATGTATAATTTATTTTATCAATTTTTATAAAATATAAAATCCTAAGAAAAAAAGACTGGAAGGAAATATTCTAAAGTGTTTTTGCCTGTGATTGTGGGGATTGTAGATAATTTATTTTCTTATCACACTTTTTTTTCCTACTTTTTGGTTATTTTACACAATGGATTAAAAAAGAAAAACATAATTATAAAGATGTTTTTATTTTTAAAAATTCAGTGGAAACTTTTAAAGTGTATTTATCTGGTATAAAGCAGGGCAGGCATGGATACTTTTTAAAAATAGATACACATAAACCTTTAAGAAAATTTATTCTTAACAGATTCAGACAATGGTTTGAATAGAGGTTTAATAATTTGATTGTGTGATTTAGAGTCTCTTAAACTTTAATTTATAAGGGAAATTTTATTAACCAAATACTACCTAGAGGTAAATATGTTGATATTTAAGAATAATTCTTGCTACACAACACTATTATTGTCCTATCATAGTTTTGTTTTCTTCATTTGGATTTTTAGAGTAGCATTTAGCCAAAAAAATTATTTGTGTTAAAAATAAATAGCTACTCTAAAAGGTAATTTTAAAATACCAAAGTCCTTTTTAGATACTTTAAATCGAAGTCTTTAGTTTGCCAGCAGAATTCTCTCTTCTTCAAAGTATATTCTACAGTCATAATTCTGAGGTATCATCCAAGTATTTGGTAAACAATTTCAGAGATTTGTTTTTTCAAGCAGAGATAACAATATTTCTGTAGCTACAAAACATTGATATAATTAGCAACCCTTTGATATTATTTTCATTAGCAGGAAGCCAGATTTCACACTGATCTAATTTTTGACAGGAAAAAATTCTGTCTCATAAATCGTTGTTATACTTGTTTTCTGATTCTTTTCCATAGACTCACATGGAATTTTAAAAGCTTATTAAGTATTGATTGTGCTGTTTCTAGGTATATGTAGTTAATTTTAAACCTTCTTCCCGTATTCTATGCAGAAAGTAGGTAAAATATTGGTGGAGCAAAGGCAACTAAAAATTGTTGGGAGTCCAGCTGTGCATGTCTACTCAGCAATTTTAAAATATAAATTTTGTTCCATTTACTGGTGAGAAAATATTTTCTTTCTTTGCCTAAAGGTCATCTATAATTGAGGACAAGTTAGCCAGATTCCCAAGGCTGAGTGTGGCTTTGATCTAGGTGTCCAGCATTTCTTGGTGCAAATCATTCTGGGGAGAATGGTAGGAGTCACATCGATGAATTGGTTGTCTTACTAAAGGTTATCAAGGCTGCTTCTTTCCTCTTCCCCGGCCTGCTCCCTGCCCCACTCTTTGTGAGCACCTCTGCATGTCTGTAGCACTTTGAATTCGTCCTGCAAAAATTGTATTCAGGTACAACACTAAGCTTTAAACCTGCTCTTCTTTATGTATACTTGGTTACCCTGATTTTACTCCGAGATACGTGGCATATGTTTTCATTCCCAAACATCTTTATCAAATCATTTAAAAATATGTAGCACCTGTTATTTGATTTTGGATAAGCAGAATATTCTTTCTCAAAAACAGATTTGAATATCATGTTCTATAAATCACTTCATACAAAGCTTTTATTCAAGCATTAGGGCAATAACATTGATCCTATGGATTTCCTTGGAAATAATAAGAATAGCATTAAATGCTTCAAATTAGAATTAACCCTGGCAATGCTAAACAAATACATATAGAATCTGGGTACATTTATAAAATTCTTTAGAAATATTTTTATTGTGCTTTTACTTGTATACAAATTATTAATAAAACAGGAAAGAAGATTAAAATCATTCTAAATAGGCTTTTACAAATTATTTACACTGCTTTGTACAATTTGAAAACTTGGCAGTAATTTTATCAAATGTCTTATATATCAACATCAGAGAACTGTTAAACAGTCATTTTTGAATTACACTACAACCAATTATTTTATAATCAAATATTTCATCAATTATAAAATACATTCATCTTTAATTGCTTTTGGATAAAAATAAGCCGCCTATTTCCAAAAGCAGTGTTTCTTATGAATACTCATGGCCAATTTTTGTTCACATAATTCTGCACTTTTTTCTGTCAAACAAAAGTATTTTTCAATGGAGCAATAATATAGTTATAACTTCAATCCCCATATTATTTAATCAAATCAATACATCTACAAAAACATTAAAAATATTGTTCTAAACTTAAAGACGGTGATGATAGCTATATATTTGTTTCCAAGTAATGTTTTAAAATTATAAGATAAATTTTTTGGAGAAGAATAAATTCTTGTGACAAATGATAACAGATACTTCCATTTCTGTCTTTTGTGATTAATCTTCTCGAGAACTTTTGTGTAGATACACCAAATATTGCATATCAAATTATGACCATAGAATTTTTGTGTTATAAAATGAGTCTTTATTCTTGCATACTAAAATGAACATGTATTTTTTCTATTACATACCATTTTTGTAAAATAATTCCATTTCATTTAACATACCAATTCTGTAGTGTATTTTAATAATGATAAACCTCTAATTGCCCATATGTTTATACTGTGTATATGGTTAAGATAAAATATAATTTATGTATATGTGAAATGGATTATATATATGTACACAATTGTTGCACTATTTATGGACAATCTCAATATTTTTCTATTTTCTCTTATACTATGAATTCATTTGTAGTAGCATCATGAAACATCAAAGTAAATTTATTACTTTCAATCAGTTATGTAAAAGCAGATCTCAGGTACATAGGAAATGGTTCCATTTATGAATGGCTATTTGTGCATTATTATATTATCATATATATAATTTTTGTTCATACCATTTTGAGTAACAAATCTTTTAACTTTTAAAAATATATCAATATTAAAACAGCTATTTAATTTTTAATTATGGAAGTACTGTTTTCTAAAACATTCTATCTTAGAATTAAACAGAATAGTGCTACTGAATAATATTACATTTAGTAATGAAAATAAACTTTCATTTTGAAAATTCCCTTAGTTTTAGATTCTCTAATACACTATTATTTCATTGGCACGGAACAATTATTAATCACCTTTGTCCATATGTCCTGATCACGTGTTATATCGTATAGTATTAACACTTACTTTCCTGAAAGTATCTAATTCTAAAGCTAACAAACAGGGAAAGCTAATTTGCATGTGGTACTTTATCCCCAAGAAAAATAACTCTTGGTTTTGTTGGAATATCATTTATAAAGCTAAAGATAGTTGTTTTTTCAAACATGTGATCAGTGTGTCCGTTTTCATATCATCATTAGCAATAGAGAGATCTCATTTAGGAGCAGGGCCATTTTGATGTTAAGTGTATCGTCATATAAAAAGAAGCTTGTCACACTCCTCCTTAATAGTGAAGGATTTCCGTTTCCCTTTATGCAGACATTTGCACCTAGTATTTTCCAATTCTGTAATGCAAACACTGAGGGAGAGGTTAAATACAATGTTGGCTCTGCAATATTTATGCAGAAAAGCTGCACGCATTTTGCCTTGCCTTCGTTGATTTTAACCCTGGGTCAACAGACATGTTTTAATATGAACTGGAATACAAATGGTGCCTACCAAAAGAAAGTAAAGGAGTGTGAAGTTTTTATAAAATGTCACAATTGATAAACGTGCAAGATCTCAAAGAAGAGAAAAAAGATGGGGGATGGATATTCCGAAAGCACTTGGTTAAACATATATTTCATCATTTTAATTTGGTGACTACGCCAAATCACAAGTAGCCAAATTGGAGTTACAACTGTCCACTAACATTTTCTTTTCTACATTCCTGATATGTTCTCTCACTTTCCAACTCTTCTATTTCCAGGCAGTTGTACCATATGAAACTGACAGCAATTGTTCTGATTCATGGTTTAGGAGGAGTAGCTGATTAATCCCATGTCAGCAGTCTTGACCCTACGTGGAAAATAGAACCTTAGAAGGCCCACTCAACAATATATCAGGGAGCAGAACTGTGTGGCTTGCCTTGCTCTTAAATGTAATGAAAGTTTAGGACAATGCCGAACAGTGATTTGATGTCCCCCTCCCTTTTTAACCTGTTTCAAAAGAACATTCTGGGTGAGGGGAGAGGGAATATATTGGGGAGAGGAGGTGAATGATTATGATTATTTTCTGGAACAAAATCTTATGTTCACAAATATTTTATTTTTGTCCTCCATTAAATGCTTGAAAACATTTTTTTTTTTCTTGAGCATAGTTACTGATTTTTTAAAAAATGATTGTATGTACTTATTTTGAATCTTTAAATTCTCCATCTTCCCTCTTTAATGACTATAGAATGCCCTTCTACGTTTAATGCAGAGCTCTAACTTGTACTTATTATAAAATAATTCCAAATAACTCCAAATTCCAGAATCGTGTTTCATACAACATGCTCAATTTTAAAGAGAAATGTACATGCTGTAATTTAAATGCACAAAAGACAGGCTTTGAGGAAACCATTTTAGCCCTGGAGATCACATTTTTCACCAAAGCCCTAAACCGAGCATGTATTTCTACGAAGAATTTGAAGAAAACCTTAGTACTCTGTATTATGTTCTCAGAACTTATGATTAAATAAAGGGATAAAGTGGAATCATATCTTTTTCAAAGAGGACCATGTGCATGAAGGCACTAATGTGCAAATTTTATTTACAACTATAAAGCAGATTGAAATGCCAAGGCAACTTGAAAATCTCTCTCATAATGCTAAATCTTAAAGCAAAGAATGCTATAAATGGTGGTCACTGAGTACAAGTTGAATTTCAGTATTGGGAGCTATGCACAACTAGTAAATGAAAAAAAAAACTACCTAGTATAACTAGATAAAGCTGAAATGTGCTGAAATATTCCCCTGCAAACTGCATAATAGCACTTCCAATGGTCCCTTTCTGTCACCCTCTGTAACCATCAAGCCCTGATTCTGCTGCAGTCAGGTGAATGGTCACAGAGCTCTTACGGTTGGCTGCATAGAATTCCAAGGAAAGACACATCTGTACAATTTTTCCTTGGACAATAATAAATAATAATTTTGGTATATTTAGATTTTTCTTAAATATATTTGAAGAAAATTATGCAAGATTTTCTTATGCATCCTCCTAAAGGTTTTATTTTGACCGACTCCTTCACTGTGAAAGTGCAGCCCTTTGATCAAGTAACATTTGCATTTCTGTATGGGGTAGGGTTTTATGTTCTTTTCACACATGCTGTCTATAACTACGTGTATCATGTTGGTTTGTGCTACTAACCATTTAAAACACTAGGTACCAAGTGTTGCTTTGTGAACAGAATCCACGTGCATTAAGCAGAAGACAATAGAATAGTGCAGTTTCAAATGCAAAATTAATAGGTCTTTTGAATGGTACATATTTTTAAGATGGCTATTTTAAATATGATATGCTCAGATACATAATGGAATATTTGGGTTTTTAAATGCAGCATCTTCAGAGTAGCCTTATCTTACTTAAAAAAAAAAAACAACAAATGGAATGCTTTCCTAGGTTTTTCTTCAGAGACAAGCACTCTGCACATACTGTGGAGGTAACATTAACAAATAATAATAAGACAAACTGTAGGTTAAATTCTGTTGCTCCAAGAACTCTTAAATATGAAGCTATGGTTTTATAAAAAATGTGTTTTTGAAGGATCAGCAAAAATGCAGAATTGTCTATAAAAATGGAAATAATTTGTAAGGTGTGTGTGTGAGAGAGAAAGAGAGAGAGAGAGAAAGAAAGAGAAATGATCTTTATAAGGTTTGAGGCTTTTTTTTTCAAGGTAACAATTTTTTTTTTCTTTGCTGCATGAAGGAATTTTTTTTTAACCTTCACTCAGAAAGCTGGTAGACAACAATTTCCCTCTTTTCTCTGGTTTTGATGACATGTTTTCATAAAGAAATCTCTAAACCCTTTTTGCTTCATTTATCCATGTGTTGATATTAAAACTGCCTGAATCTCAAAGGCATGCAAACTCTTTGTCAATAAAGTAGTAAATTAAACAACTGGCATTTTAAAAAAGTCTTCCAGTGAATTTTCTCATTAGCAGCAAACTATTTTGGGTGCTTTCACTCTTAGAGCTTTAACATTTGGTAAAACTTATATAAGACAAGATTTGAGTTTATTGAGAAGTATCTTATAAATAGACATTGCATGAAATCATTCATTTTATCATTTTTAAGAAAAAATATTTCAGTTTAGTATAGTTTTTCTTAAAAGAACAACAGCTTTATTTACTAGGTTTCACATTGCATATTCTTTTAAAAAATGTGATATGTTTACATTTTGAAGCATTGTGATAGCCTTCATCAAAAATAAAAGCTAAGCAGAATGCAAATTACATATCTCTCAATCAGAGAGAGTTTAGTTTCTAATGTCAAGAATATATTACTGGAGAAGAGCCTTTTTGTGTCTTCACCGGTTTTCTGCTTTTCCTCACCTACTGAGCAAGGCAGCATGTAGTATCTAGGATGAAGCTTGATATTTCTTAGATAATATGGTTTGGAAGATGCTGTTTGCAAGCTTATTTGCTTCTGTGTTGTGTTCATAAGCAGGAGAATATAATTCATTTCTGCATATCTGCTAGACTGGACAAATCAAGGTGACAATCCGTGGTTAGCTCTGGCGGGCCCTTTGTCCTACTGCTGCTGTGAATGGAAGCACAATGGAAGCAAAGTGAATATATAACAGTCCAGCTGCCTTGTTGTGACAGCCCAGTCCCACCATTGCAGTGTGTCAGCTCATGTTTGTGTACCGGTAGCCAATCCATAAGATGACAATGCAAATTGTGTGAAAAGTCTTCTATAAGATAACAAATCATGTTGGGGGTTGAGGTATGGGGAGGAGAGGAGAAGGGGAGGTTGGACACATGTCTTAAGAAAAATAATGACCCGTAAAAGGTTATATTTTTGGTACAGTGATTACATTCAAATGCAAGACCATCATCCCAATTCTGGCATGTGTCTCAAAGACGCAGGTAGGCGCTTACACTTAAATCGATCTTACCATTTCTGTGTGCAAGGTTCTGCATTAATGTTACTTTTAGGGCTGTTTATATTTCATTTATGCTTGCAATTAATCATCTTTACTGTGTTGATGCTACTGGCGTCAGCAGTGTGACTTAATTAAATTTGAAATTATAGTACAGTAAATATAGGCTTCCAACTAGCCAGTCCAAATTAAATGCTGTGGTCTATTTCTTACCCATGGTGTTTTCCAATTTAAGTGTTCATTTGAAAGGTTACATTTCTGACTGAAATCAGGTTTCCTTTTTTAAAACTTAACTGTTGCTAAACTAGAGTAGCTGCCTTTCAATCCATACTTTATTCCTATTATCTCTATTCTCAGTACGTAAATCCAAATAATCCATATTTATTACACAACCTTTAATATTTATCTGATTAGATGCCTATGGTTCTTTAAGGAATGTTTTTATCCCCTTAAAACATTTCCCATTTCCCTCTGATATATCAGCCCTGGGCTGCTTCAAAAAGGTCTCGCCTCCATTTTGTTTCAGGCTGGTAATCAAGCAATTAGTCCACAAAATGGAGGTCCTCCGCTCTGCTCTATATACCGGCTCTTAGATGGGTGGTTTTACCTGTTTGAAAGCTCAGGCAGAACAGTTTACTGCTGATCTTGTGAAACTGGCCTCTTAAGACTGTTCTTATGATGACAAATAAATGACTCTTGCTTAGGAAAAACCTTAGGAGCTTGAGACCTTTGTGGTGGTGTCACTAGAGCATTATCCTATATGCAAAACTTGCACATCTCTAATCTTCTAACTCGATAGAGTGAACATTTAAACTATTTAGTCAAAAATTCCAACGACAAAGTGCCTAGCTTTAAAACATTGCTAACTTCATTTCCTTTAATGTATATTATTTTATGTATTACAGTCTTCTTCAAACAATTCATAACATGTCTAGCAAGGTATATGAGCAGAAATGCAGTCACACTCCTATCATATACACAACACAGGGTTTGAATACTAGAAAATTTGTCATCCGTAAAGTGCAGCATAGGACTTGTGTGTAAAAAGCACAAGCTCTTTTCTTTTCTTTTTTTTTAATGCAGTGCTGCCTTGTCTGCACTTTTTGAAATTGCATATTTATCAGTTCATGAATTATTTATGAGATTGGAAAAGTGGAGGGGGGGTGCAGAGAGGATGAGGAAGAAGAGCACACAAAAAATGTATGCTGAAAATACTTGGGATAGGAGATGCTTTTAATACGAATGTTAGCAGTTCTGCCCAAGGATAGCTGTATTTTGATTTTTTTTCTGAATGTTGTGTTTAGATCTATTATTATACAATTTGGTATTTAAAGAATTGTTTTGCTGTCTTCTCTATTTGATTGCTCAGGAAATTAGAAAGGGTACAGTTTGTTTAGAATTAGGTGAAATGGGGACTAAAGTGAACTGAGTATTTCAAAAAATTGTAAAGCATATTTAATAAATATTAATCTTTGTCAGCCTCTATTGTTGTCAAAAAAGAGCTGACAGATTGAGGATTAATGAAATGTTTCATAAATTAGAAATGAAACTATCAGCAGATTGTCCAAAGTAGGAATCAAAGATTGCTCAAGCCAGAGCTTTGGGCCGGTGGAATAGCCCATTCTTAAATCCAATCTTTTTTCAGCCCATGGGGAAAAAATAAACTTCCCATATCCACTGGGTGAGAGCATATATTTAGCTTCTTTCATTAAAGAAGTCAATGTTTTCTACATGTAAAAAGCATGTTGATACTTTTCACTTATATTTCTCAAAGACAAAACAAAAGCAAAAGAAATAAGAAAAAAATCAGAAATAGTTATAAAACAAGCAACTGAATGCTCAGCTTCATTAGTGCATATACACATTTTAAAAAGTAAAATAAATATATAGTCTGGGATTGTAAGCATTCTATTACCAGGGCACTCTATCAGGGTATGTGAGGGGAGGAGTTCCGGGGGCGGGTGGATGTGGGACAAGAGGAGGCGGCTACATTTGGAATCATGCTGTAACTTCCTACTATATTCCACAATGTAACGCAAAGATGAGCCACTAAATCCCCAAAACTAACTGTTAAAAGAGATGAATGAGATGGCCTATAATGATCAATTATAAAAATGATATTTTCTTTTCCTTAATCTCCATGGAATTTCCTACTTAAAGTATGTGACACAGGAAGCATGTTAGCCTAAAATAAGTAATAGGGATGTGTGATGTAGTAAACCTTAAAAATGTTATGCTAAAAAGAAAAATATACTGAAAAGAAAAATATTTTGGGTATGTGTATTATATGACCAAACTCTCCATTTTTGATTCCCGAAATCCTGATTCAGGTATTAGCAAGTTAAAAATAAAACAAGAGCTCTTTTAATTCTTCCTCTTACTGTTCTGTTCATTTGGATTTATTAACTTTTCCGCATGGCTGTTCCGAACACTCACCTGAAGTACCTTTCTTCCTATCTGCCAGAGATATATAATTTGAAAGTGGGCTACTAGAGTGTATAAAAATGTTTAGCCTAATCACTCCCTAATGACAGCGACTTATGTCCTTAGTGCAGTCGATTTGTTTCCTGGGTTTTAAAAGTAGATTATTTCCATGGTGCAGGCTTAGTGTAAGCTGTTGAGAAACCACAAGCACTGCACTTCAGCCTGAGTTTGGGACGTTCGCCAAGGGTAATCTGATTAAAAGGGCATTTTTTACAACATGGTGCTGCTTTGAAAATTCTGTGCAGCCTGATAGAGTGGGGGCCAAAAAGAATTGCTTTTTGAAGATGAACTAGTTTTCTTAAGCAAAATTATAAGCCTGATGATTCTCTTCAACCTAACTGCAGTGGATAAACAAAACGTCCTTAGTAACACATCTGTTACCTACCACAAGTTATTTCGTGATCTATTTAGTGCAGCTTTTTTGCTTGTTTGTGTTGCTTTTAGTCACATGAACTTACATCATAGGTACACGTCTCTTGTTCCATGGAGAAGTATAAAAACGGTAAGTTTCTAGTTCTACTTTTGTTATTCTGTGACCTACATGTATACGCATTTTGCTCCGTTCTGAGAGATAGTCACTTCTGGTCTGCACTAACTAGTAGTAGTTATGGTTGCTTGAGAAGTTTAGCAGCTGTCCGTTATTAAGAGGTAATTTCATATCTCAAATCCTGGGTGTCTTTTTAAAGATGGAATATAATACTAATTAAATATGTCATGTTTGCACACAGAATGCACTCAAAAGAACCTTTCTTGTATCTCTTATTTTATTGAAGTATTTTTATATTCTTCCGTGGGAGCTAACTAGGCAAGTAAAGATGAATAACTAAATCTGCTTCCATTTTTCTAACATCCTCAGAGTAGGATGAATAGCAAATGTATGTGAGAATTCATCTATTTAAATAGCATGGGGCTCTTTGCACCCGAGTGTTTGTATACACAGCCCACAGAAGAATATTTGGTTTCTGTCATTTCTTCAAACTCACTATCCTAATGGGTCTTATTGGCATTTTGTCTTCGTTGGAGAGAACTGTAACAGTTTTCTGCCTCTCCCCCACCCCCAACGAATCAAGGCTTTTCAAAATAGCTGAAACATTGTAACGTGATGCCATGACAGTTCTGCAAAGAAAAACAAAATGTATTTTAATTCCATGAACTATTGGTTCAACAAATGGGCCAAATACTGTGCAAAATGCTATCTATGAATCAGTCTCTGCCCACAGCTCTTCACACTCTATTGAGAGAGAGAGAGAGTAGGATGCAGAAGAGCAGGCCTTATATTCAAGCCAGAAACCAATTGCTGAGACTCAAGAAGAGAGAGCAGTATTCCTTCTTGAAAGAGGACTGGTATTAGTAAACTCGAGTTTTTAAAAAAGGCCCTTTTCCCATACTGGAATGTGTGTAATCCCCAAGTTTACCTTGCTATAATAAGAACTAATGTCAATGAAAAGACATAGACAATTTCATGTGTGTACTGCACACGTTAACATCCCATTATTGCTTGGCAAAAGCTTAGTGGTATCCTAAAGCATGTTGAATTCTTTTGCATTGTGTGTTTCTAAATTCTGTGGTCTACATTTCCACAGAAATAAGTCTCTGAGTATGTCGTTCTTAGTAAATATAAAAAATGGTGGCATTTCTTAAAATACACCTTCTAACTTTTGGGAATGTGGAGAGAATGTGCTGAAAACACTCAAGACAAAATAGAAACTCAGAGATACCACACATTAAATTGGGCCTTTCCCCATGACAAACGTCTATTGCATTTCTTTATTAAAGATGACAGTTTTTCTTCAGAGCCATCTTTAACTCTCAGGGAACATTGGTATAGAATGGTTTGGGAACATGTGATGTGGTAAAGACAGTTTAATGACAAAATATGGTGTTTCCAAAGAAACCCTTTATAGTCATTAGGTCATGTTTCAGAAGAGGAGTGCTGTCACTTCAGAGCAAAATTCCTATCTGTGCCAATGGTGTTGTCCTTATGGATTCGGAGAACATTTTATGGTCTTTCTTCTTCCTGAAGAATAGAAAGGGTAATTTGACGCAGGCACATCAATATGAATGGCTTGGAGTTATATGATTGAAGATTTTTTAATACTTGCACCAACGTCAGCTTGTAGGGTAGTATCAGTGCTCCAGGGGGCCAATGAACCAAAGTACTTATTTCTGTGACCAGAGAGACAAAGAGAAATTATTTTATTCTGGAGAAGTATAGGTAAAAATAAAGAGGTGTTTTTCTGCTCTCTCTGTATTAAACATGCAATATTAGAAGCAGCCCTTTGAAAACCTTCTAGAAAAAAATTGGTTATGAGAGGCCGTAACTCTACATATCTGCCTGTATAACCCTTTTGTAACACCAGAAATGTTTATGAACCAATTTTATCATTTGAATTTCAATGTTAGCTTTTTTTTAAATTTAGGTTTTGGATATCTCTTTAAGATTTTTGGATTTTGTACCACTTAAAATGAGATATTCATGTCAGGAGGATGTCCTGCTGTTCTAGGAGAGGGAGGGGACACCATTAAAAAAATCTTGATAATCAAGGCCACCTGTGATCCTGGGCAGCTTTCTGGAGCACAAAGGCACCGAGGAAAGCTGTTCTCCGAACCAAAGCAAATTTCTGTGATCCACAAGACACTTCAGCCTCTTCCTACTAAGAAAAAAAGAAAATCATGCTACAGGAGGATCAGCTACTCTCTGTTCCTTCCTTTAAAAAAGTCGAGGTGGTTGCTATTTAACACAAAGCCCCATGACCTTAGTGCTGTGGCTGCTTTGAAACACCGAGCTATTTAATGATGCAAATTACAAACAGAGAGAAAACATCAGAAGAATCTGTCTGGAAATTAGCTTGTTTGACTGAAAATTAGCTAGCTTAATCGAACTTGCAGGACTCAGATTTTCTCTGCAGAAGCCTGGCTTGGCGCTTTGGTCCATTTGCATTATCTTGCCACTCAGTAGAAATGTTGAAAATTAGAGGCAGGAAAATCTATCTTCTATTTACATAGTTGAAATAACCAAATGACCTCTTGGATTTTTAGTGAGGGCCTTAACAGTTTCCAAAGAAACGTTATATTAAATACTTGTGAAAATTCAACCCAGAAAAATTAAGTTAAATTATTACTGTATTTACCAGTTCCCAAAATGCTGAATTCAATTATTCTTTGATCCTAAAGAGCTGGGATGAATCATATATGTGTTGATATAGAATTTTATTGTGCTTTAGTTTGAGGACATTTTATGGTAGCAACATGACCCAATTCATGCAGAGAGAATCCTTGTAAACATTGAATCTAGTCGAAGACTTCAAAGACATACTTAAAACATAGGACTTCATTTGAGGCTTATGAATAATTCAGAAGGTCAAAAACTTGTGCCATGTAGAGAGAATAGAGTCAGGTAATCAAGATCTATATTAAAACATTAGTTTTTAAAATAAGGGAAGGACTTAATAACTTTAAAGACATATTTTTACTTTCTAAAAGGTATAAACAGGGTTGTGGATAATTTCTCTGTGTAGTTTTAGAAATATTCATGCTTTCATTTTTTTTAGATGGATGGAATGACTGTATTTGTTTGTATTTATAATACCAAAGTAGCAAAAGTACTAAACCATTTGCCAAGCAAATGTTCTGTGTTCAGTCTAGCAATCAAACAGCTCTGATAGAGAAAAATAACATATATAAAGAAATGATGACACCTAGTAGAGTACATTCCTTAAGTTAAAAATTAATCTGTAAGTGGTAAGAGTATAATTATGAAATAGTCTCATCTTCTAAAAATATAATAATACAAATTTTAACTTGAGAAATGTGGTGGTTTGAAATATAGTTGGAAGCAGTATGACAGAACAGATTCAGTGGAGAGAAATTTAATGCTATACTTTGAGTATCACAATAAAATAATATTGATGGCTTTAGGCAGAATTCATCAAAAGGAAGTGATAAATACTTTTTATTATTTTTCTATTTTAAAAAGTAAAATATGTCATTATTTGTTGTTTATGTACTTTAAATTTTAATGAAAAACACTGGTAATGGTTTCTGAACTTCTTTTGAGAAAGCGCAGAGTTCATAAATATGTCTAATTTAGTTATTGGGAACACATGGTAATTTCTAACTTTTACAAGAAGGGTAACATATCTTTGCAACTATTTTACAACAACTAAAAGGTTGATATGAAAAGTTGGTCTTTGTTAATTTTTTTACATAGAATGTTTTTTAGTATGAAATTGCCAATAGTCTTTTACAGAATACCAGTATCAATAGACTAAGTGGCCCAATTATTTAATTGTGCTATTCTAGTCCTTCATGGCTAGAACAATGACAGTTCTATTTTTAAGCAATTTTTGCAAACTAAACGATAGATATCATTGGTTAGTATTCTGACAAGTGTTGAATGTAATTCATTGGCTATCACTGAATGCTTATGAAATAATATTTTACAAATTAATGTACAAATCTCATTTGCAAAAAAAAAATGATGCTATCAATATCAGCAGTCTCTATTTAAACAGCACTTAGTATTCTGAGTCATTGTTTGCCTTTGGTGTCTTGTGATGGAGAGGCAAGACAGCAATGGTCCTCAAAGAAAATAGACTGAAGCTGTATTATTAAGTTTCTGGATTTCTTTGATGTTCACAATCTAATGTTTGTTGATAGCATATAACAGTGGTTTCTGGTTTCATTCTGTTACGACTATGATAAACATCCAATACCAAAAATCACTTAAATAAGATAATTCATTATGTCACTGTGAAAATGTGTTCTCGAGATAAAAAAATGTTTTCTCTATCATTCGAGGTCAATTTTCATAATGCTACTCAAATTTGATGCTTTGTTCTAAACAGCTTTAATTTTATAACCTGAACAATTTTCTGAAATGTTTCATCTCTAGGAGGAAACTACCCAAGATTCTCTCTCTTCACCTCCTCCATTGCCTATCCATTACTCTGCCTCCCCAGTTTTCTGCATAGGTGAATACATTAGCACCTGGCTCATTGTTTAAATGTGTTGCTCTTATCTAACTATTCTAATATATCAGTCTTAAATTTTCTCATCCCTGGCAAATCCTTAGGCTGATAATACAGTGGTTATGCCAACAGAGAAACTCTAAAGCACAAAATCATTGTCTTTATTCTATGAGACATGATCAGCACTGTGAAATTCACATTGATCGTTATACTTTTGTTATTATTCTATTTACTCGGCCTTGATTCGTTTTCCACATTTAGTGAGGCAAGCACTTTCACCCATTACTTAAAAGTATTTAATATGCAAGGTTTGCTTAGTGACTAAGCTAATTCTGAAGCCCAGCATGTTTACACAGAGAATTGGTTGTAATAGGGCATATAAAAATATATATTACAATATATAAATATATATGTTATATATGACTATATGTTATATATATGACTTATAAAATACAGTAAATATATGTGATATATTTAGGAGATATTAGTATATATATGCATGGATACATTTATACCATTCTAGGTGGCAAATAAACATATTAGGTCATATCATTTGAAAAAATGTCTTCTGTGAATTAAAACTGCAGATGGTTTATGGGCAGAGTATACATTTAACAATGGGGAAAAAAATCTTTTCTTAAGAGACCATAATGGTGGTTAGCTTTTAACTTTCACTTTGATAGATTCTGAGTGAATCATCCCCAGAAGGTGGGAAGGGAGAGGGGGGTCAGGATGCCCTTCAGGCCTCACTGCTCTGTGTGAGGCAGCTGTCTTGTCTTCCGTTTGCAGGGACGTGGTGTAGTTGAAGGGAAGCGGCTTCTCTGCAGCAGAAGCACATCCATCCTGATCCCAGACTGTGGACAGCTCCTCCGTGGAGGAATAGCTGATGACCACATAGTTCCTCTTTCCCACCCCTATCCCCCATTGCCTTGCTCCATTCATAGCAACCTGAGCTCTGAATGTGGGCTGAGATGTCTGACATTCTGCAGCAGGAGTCTGTGGGAAGAAACAACATTGGGTGCATGTGCAGGGTGGGAGGGCATGGGCAGATGGGAGAGAGCTGGGTGGCAGGGGGCAGATGAGGCTTATCTCTTCCCACTCCATCTCCCTGGATCTCAAGGCCGAGAATAGAACTACCTATTAAAAAAAGCAAATTCTATTTAAACATATTGCTTTCCTAGACCAGGTAGAGCTGTGGACTTGTATCATCGGACTTCAT
Source organism: Symphalangus syndactylus (assembly GCF_028878055.3). NCBI lineage: Eukaryota > Metazoa > Chordata > Mammalia > Primates > Hylobatidae > Symphalangus > Symphalangus syndactylus. Next base: position 54,096,292 of record NC_072429.2, read on the forward strand.
TCCTCATCACCTTAGGAGGGTTTCGTAGGCCCGGAGCCTTTAGCAGGGAGAAAAAAGCCACTTACCTCTTTTTCTTTTTCCTTTATAAAATTGCTCTTTCTAGAAAGCTTCCACACATTTACTTATTCTACACCACCAACACATCTTTCTTGCTTCTGGACTACTGTGGTCATTTCACAAAAGTAAATATTAGCAACAAGAATTGGAATTTGGAATTACTTTACCCACACTTAAAATGAAAGCTTTCCTTTCTGCAAGAACAATGCGAGTTTGAGAGGCTTATATAAAATGTACTACAGAATTAGAAAACTAAAGCATTACTCTGACCGGCATCCTCTTTATTTTAAAAACTAAGCATTTAAGTAGTAATTGGCAAAGAAAAGACTGCGTATTGGACATGTTAGTCAAATAAATTGGGCATGTTAGTTAAATAAATTCTGTATATTCTCAACTTCTAACTTTTTTATCATGTGATTTCCTGAGTAATAAGTCTCACTTAGCATTTTCTCATTTCTCAGCGTAGGCATCACTCAGACTTATTCAGTGGCAGTGAATACATGGAATGTACACTTACACCCTTCATAAAAAGATCTGATGCAAGGCACACAGCCAGAGAGAACTTCAAGGATTTGGCAAAGGCAAGGATATATCTTAACCTATCCCAAATTCTCATTTTGAACATGTAAAATTTCAGTCACTTAAAAAAATAAATTTAATTATGTGTAGTTCAGTACTTTCTTCACAGAACTGGTACTAGAAATAGTTTAAGAACAAACTGTTCTAGGTTTTATTTTTACTGGATCTGTAGGTAAGACTGCCAAAACTGTCACTTAAAAATGTTGTTTGCAACCAGATTTTGGAGTCCTCGTTTCTGGTTCAGAACTTTGAAATTAGCAGCCAAATGTTTGGATACTTGTTCAGTTGTGCAGATTAAAAAAAAATCCAGGTTGGGCCAAACCATTCCTATTTCTAAATGGAAGCAAAAAAAATGAAAATAAAAATTAATAAGAGAGAGGATGGGAGGGAGAGAGAAAGGCAGGAAGGAGCGGGGGAAAGCAACCTAATGGGAAAAGTTATAAACTCTACGTTTTGACCTACTTTGGAAACTTTTCCTTTCTACCAAATTATATTTGCAAAGACAAAGTCAGCTTCCTCTCAGAGTAACATGATTATTCTCTCATGACACCTTAGCAATCCAGAAAGAAAAGATCTCCGGGGTCACCTTGACATTTCCTTCCACTGCAGGCTGAGTCCAGGCCCTCCTGGCTTGTGCCATGTGATGCATTATGGCAGGTTCAGATGTTAATGTAGCATCTGTGATTAGAAGGGAAAAAGATTGCTTTTATAAACTAGGTTTTGTTGCTGCCATTTCTGCATTACTCAGGCACAGGCACTAGGTCTACCTTCCCCCTGTTCTCAGTGTCCTCCCTCTCCAAACAAAAGAAACAGTACTCTAAACATTTTTTGTTCTTCTCTGGGTTGGTCTGGTTGAGCAAAGATCATCATGCTCTGATTTAGTGTTTTCAAATAAATGTGCCCTCTGCTGCAGCACTCTATTGAGAGACAACACAGCCCAAGCAGGAGAGTTCAGCATGGCCACTAATAAAACACAAGTGAGGCTTTGTCAGGCCACGAGTGATTACTTGAACAAGTGCCAACGAAGAAACCAAACATTAGAGCTCAGCGCTTCAGACCCTCAAGACAAAGAGCCAATTGACTTTCCTCATTAGTTTTTGTGCCAAACATGTAAACACAGTTTCCTCTCTATCTTTGATGCTCAAAACATGCCAGCTTGTTAACATCTTGGGTGGTACTATGGTTTATGAGGCTATAAAGACTTTTATGTTGGATTGGGTATTTTCTTTCTCTTCTTATTGCAAAAGATAGGCTTATCCTTTTTTTATGAAAGGAGAGTCCTTAGGGCATTTTACACTTACTAATAGTCCCATTGATTCAAAGAAAAAATTCAAAAGTGTAAAAGAGTGACAGAGAGAAAAGAAAGAAGAAAGAAGGAAAGAAAAAGAAAGAAGGAAACAGAAGAAAAAGAAAGAGAAAGAAATGAAAGAAAGAAAGAAAGAAAGAAAGAAAGACAAAGAAAGAAAGAAAAAAGAAAAAAAAGAAAAGAAAGAGAAAAAGAGTGAGAGAAAGAGAAAGGGAGGGAGGGAGGAAGGAAGGAAGGAAGGAAGAAGGAAAGAGAGAAGGAATATAAATGAAAAGGAAAAAACATAACAGCTCTGGTCCTCACTCATTTCAGATGAATATGTAGTGTAAAATGTCTGTAACAAACATTTCTAAAGGAAGACCTGTAAATAAGTAATTGTGAGAATAACCCTAGTGTGTAAAGGACTGATGCAAGAGAACCGGTATTGGTAATAGAGTCACACTAGAGTTCCTTCTTGGGGTGACTGATATTATGCCTCCTACCACTCTTTCTTGCAGTTAGAGTCTTAGATCAGTTTCTCAGTGGATTTCAGCTACTCCCTTTATTTCCTCTCTCTTCCTGTTCTCTTTCCATTTTGGTTATTCTTTTACACCTGTCCTTACCGATACTTAATGCCCTCTTCCCTTCACTCCTGAGTTCTCAGTCCTGATGAGGTGGGTGTCTAAAAATGAGTTGTCATTTTCTTGGTTGCACAGAAACACTTGCCCCAAATTTGTTTCCATAACTAGGCTAAGAGGAGAAAAAGAGCATTGGCTCAGTGGTTATATAGTCCTAATTGTGAGTCCTGGCTTCATGAATCAGCTGTATTGACCTCATTCTGAATTATTGTCACCTATGGAATCAGCAACATGAAATGTAATCATGTATAAAAATGTGGAGGGAATATTAGTCGTTATAGACTCTATGGCTGGCTATTTAATCATATCTATCAATATTAAAATGCATGTATCTTGTGTTTCAGCAATTCCATTTTTAGGGATTTTTATACAAATATACTCACATATACATATAAAAGCTGGTTTTTAAAAAATACTGTAGCATTGTTTGTAATAACAAATATTAGAGGAAAAAAACCCTAAATGACCTTCAGTAGGGGCTGGTTATATAAGTCATGGTACATTCATACAATGGGAAATGATACATTTGTCAAAAACAATATTGCTGTTTTGTATGCATTGAAATAAAATCATTCTCAATTTATTTTTCTATAAGAAAAAGCAAGGTGTAGAACAATGTATCTAATAAGCTAACATTTGTATAAAAATATAATATCTATCTCTATATAAATATATATAAACACATATCTGCATCAATATGTAAATATATTTGAAGAGTATCCCTGGAAAAATACAGATAATTGGTAAGAGAGGTTGCCCCAGGGTAGGGGAACTGGACATTCAGGATCAGATCAGAGATGGAGACTTATATCTCACTGTATAATTTTTTGTACTTCTCAATGTCTTATGACAATGTATTCCTTAGTCTAACAAAATAAAATGCTTATTGTTAAAGCATGCCATAGAAGTAACACATACGTTCACTATTACCTATTAATGGCATAATATGAGTTATTTTGCCCCTTAATAAAAGCTGGCTAGTATAAATCCCTATGAGCCTGGGTCTGAATATTTATATATTTTATCATGGAAGAAGGAGGGCTTTGGGGCCAAAAAAAGCAAAATTCTAACAAGAAAGAACAAGTCTTGAAGGCACAGCAAAGGGCATACCTGAAGGCAGTATGAGGACTCTGGGGCTCTGATGAATCTGATACTACGACAATGATCAAGGGATGGAGGGAGAATCCCTGAAGGCAGAGATGAAATCTCTGAAGCCAAAATAAATTCAAAGACAATTTAATATGGTGCTATTCTGGGCCAGGAAACCTTTAAAAATGTTTAAATGTTCTATGTGGTAAAAGGGGTGATAGGAGCATCTCTAAGCTTTACAGTAAGTTTAGCATCACGGAAGGTGCATTAGCTCTTTTGGCCACTAGGGTATCATTGAGAATAGTGTTCTATCATTGCAGCCAATGGCCTAGAAACAAATTATTTCAAAGTAATGACATCCCAGCGGCCTGGAAGAGTTAATGTGCCTCCTAAGTAACTAACTTACCATTAGGGAGTTATTTAGCCTCTGGGGAAGATAGAATTTGTTCTCACAAAAGCAGAGTAGTTTCGTGGATAACATTGAGAAGTAGACACAGTAGAGCCTTGTTCTATTTTGAGTCATTTGCAGATTTGTTTTGCTATCTTGGTCAACCACTTAACATCTCTTTGTTCTAGCATATCTGTGAATTAGGGCCACTGTCTAAAATAGTACTACCAAAGGACTTGGAGGATATCACACTTTAATATAGGGATGACAACCTATTATAGAGCCCAAAGCCATGTGCTGTGTACTGAAAGTCATATGATCAGATTTTAGTCCTCAGAATGTTATTAACTAGGTGACTCCAGGTAAGTTTATTAATTTCTCTAGGCCTAGGTGTACTTATTTGTGAAATAAGAAGATAAGACTTGATGACCTCTAACACATGTTCCAAATCTAACGTTCATAAATTGTAGTCAAATACCCGAGAAACCATCAAATGAGAAAGTTTAAAACATTTACAATGAAATTTTACTGTCTTTATTTTATCCCAAGCTCCACTATGATTACTTGAGCAATAACATATACTAAGAATGTAAAATTTAGAGAATGTGTCTTGGAGTAAGAAGACAAATATAAAAGAAAAAAAAGATGGTTTGACATTTTTTTTCTCTCTTTTGAAAAATGGAGCACATACTTACGAAAAAAGCAAAAGAAAAGTTAGAGGGAAAACATATTCAACAGCACAAATGCTATAAATAATCCATAGCCATATTAAAAAACATACAAAAATCACATGCAGTTAAACCAGGAAGACTTCTAGAAGATGTAAAAAAGGGGAAAATTTAAGTTAGCAGAGTAAAAAAAAAGAAGATATTATAGTGGAGGAATAATTAAGGTGCAACGGCAAGAATTAAAGAAAAATACATAATATTAACTGAATAATAAGCAAATTGGCAATATTATAGTAAAAATTTTGCATACAAATTAAGATATTAGAATGAGGAAGTTAAAATGTTATGTAGGCAAAACGTGATTCATGAAAAAGCTTACCTATGATTATTGAGAGAAAACTTGTATGAAAATGTGAACAATTTAAGCTTCATAAATGTTTAGAACAGAATCATGACATCATGAAAACACAGTTTGAGGAAAATTACTCCAAAATAAAATTGTCAAGGCTGAAAATAAATATAGGGAGATCATTAAACATAAATACATATTGATTACTATGATTAATAATATTCTAAGATGTCATATTGCCTTTTCTTCTGCCTGTCTGGAATATATTTAAAAATAAGAACCCACAAAGTATTTTCAATGAAATTAAAAGAGGAGAAATTTTACGGTTCCAAATACTCTACAACTTTATAGATTTTAGAATCTAGCCAATCACTAAGTAAGTTGATGATTAGCATTAAAATATTTAGGAATAGAGTTTAGAGGAATTCATTCACCATTTTCTCCTCTAATTAAGGATTAGATTGGATTGTTCAAAAAAATCATAACATTTTATTGTGTGTGTTACATTTTATGTATTGGGATGAGCACCTTTGAAGACATTATTCTCAGATAAGTGATTGTCTGAAACATTTGTTTCAGCTTCTTAGTAAGCCTATTGCAGATGGAAAAAATACAAGTAAATTTGAAAATATACCTAAATAACAAAACTTCTTATTCAATATCTTGTTAGTACTTGACTTTGCAGAACACCACAGTGCAGACAGCTCAGACACAATGCTGTAATTCGTAATAGTCCTCTTGCTTTAAAATAATTCTTTTATATAAATCTGAATCTTGGGATTTAAATATTGCAAGTCAAGTTTGTTGTATAGTTGAATGGCTTAAATATATACTAATGCATACACTAACACACAAGAGTAGTACAAGTTAGTGAACAAGTGATCTCTGGGGAACCAAAATAGATGTTATAACATTTACACATAAAGCATATGGATTTTACTCGTATTTTGCCCTCCAAGCCTTTGCTCAGATTCTGCTTATTTTGATGACGTACATTATTATAATTAGTCTGTCTATATTGATGTATTTCTGTCAACTCCCCAGAACGATTAGAGTAAAAGTTATCAGGAGAAAGTGGCTGCTATTGGCAGACACACTCCTGACAGATTCTTGAAGGCTGTCACACAGAACAGAGGAAAAGACTATAAAACTAAAGAAGTACAGACACAAGAACTTGAATGAACACACGCTAGAACTAAAGAGTGAACGAGTAAACATCTCTATAGAATTCACTAGCTCTTCGGGGCATGATAACATGAACCATGATGGTTGTGTACAACAATCGATAGAAATAACAACAAGCCTGAATCACAAAGAGCAAAATAAATTACGTAAAGTACATGTTAATGACTAACAGATAGTTGAAACCAAAAGAATGCTGCACTTATAGGGGTCAAAATTCAGCTATCCAGAAAATTCAGCTGTATGGAAAAGCTTATTCTGTTAGGTTACCAAGGCTTTTTTCCTTTTCTTTCAGAAAGAGTGTTCTTTGAAAGCATCATTTGTGATATATGAGCAAAAGCTCTGCGGTTTGAGCTTGGATCTTTGTTTTACTATGTAATACATGACAAGTTTATGTATTTAGTTTCAGATTTTCTCAGATATAAATGGTGAGAGTAATAATCACCTCAAAGGGATAACAGTTAATAATGACGATTTTTAAAAATCACATTTATGTTGCGGTCTCTGGGCTAAGGCTTTTGTATATCAATACTCACAACCACTCTATGAAGTAGGAATCTGTTAATAGCACTCACAGATTACAAGTGATGAAACTGAAGAAATAGAAAGAGAGAGATCCTGTAGCTTGTCTAAAGTCACACAGGTATACAGTTGTAGAGCCAGGACTCAAATTCAGGGATTTTGGCACCAATGTTTTTGCTTTTAATCACTAATCTAATATGTAAATAAGAAATACTTATAAAAATCAAAATCCTGAGCATAAATTAGGTTCCAATTAGCTTCTCGAAACCTTCCAGTCCCTTTCCACAGAAACTTAATACCAAAACAGAGAAAAATAATTTTCTTTTTCTAATAACTGATCATATATTGATGTTAGTGGCTGTCTCTCTGCTGTATCACACAAAGCTATGCTATGGCTCTGCGCTGATTACTTGTACTACTCAACATGGATTCATTGTGTGATTCCCATGTGCAAGGCACCCAAGATGTAGAGATGTCTTATATGCTCTGGCCTTTCAATTGCATGTAGACTGGGGATTGTGCAGCACTATTCCGAACTATTCGGTTTCCCAGTCAACACTCTGCCTTCATAGATAGAAAAGGAATTTTGTCCATGGGCTTTTGTGTTTTTTTTTTTTCTGATAGAGTGAATACCCAGTTAATATGAACATACAGCTTCAGATCTCATTTTGACCATGACTTTCAAATATGTTCCAGACTTTTTGCTCTATAGGTGAACCACATATGAGCTGTGAGGGTGCATTATTGTGGAATAAGGAACTTCTCTGAAAAAAATCTTAGGGAAACCTCATGGAAAGAAAGTTAAAATTAAAAAAGACAAATACACACAATTAGCTTTGGGTAGTGCCTTGGAGGGGTAGGGGGTAGAACAGAATACAGAGAGAAGAGTTATCAATAATCTGATTCTGGAAATTGGTATAATTCACTTAGTGTAGTTTTACTAGAGTCCTTGACCATTTCTCATGTTTTCTTTATGAGAAAGCATTTCTTAGGATCATATACCCAAGTGACTGTGAAAGAAAGAAACAAAAACAGAGATATACCATTGAGAATCATATGTAAAAATCTGTCTCCTAAAATAAAAGCTATCTCTTTTAAATATATTTATATCTCATATACATAAATATATGTGTGCATATATATTCAAAAATAAATATATACATATATGATTATAAAATAAATTTGAACATTTGACACAACATTTGGAAAGGAGAGAAAAAGAAGAATGAGTCACTTCTAATTTTAACATCCTAATGAACAAATCTTAGCAATTTGTATATATTTTCTTATAGGCTTTGTTCTAAATACATGTTTTACAAAGTTATAGGCATGCTATACATAACAATTTTGTGTCCTGCCCTATGAATAGTTTTTATACATTTTAACTATTTCATGCTTAAAGGTATATTTTAACTTTTGTATAATATAGTTTGTTTTATTGGTTCATTTATTCCTTTTTAAAAATTGAGTGACAAAAACATGGTACTATACTAAGAATGTGAAAATTAATAAAACATGGTTCTTGACCTCAAATACTTTATAGCTTTTTGGGGGAAGAAAATAGGCATATACCAAGAAAGTACAACAGAATTTTATAGATACTGTACTGGTCTGGCCTGCTAAAACAAAGATATCATAGACTGTGTGGCTAATAAACAACAGAAAATTATTTTTCCCAGTCCAAGAGGCTGAAAGTCCAAAATCATGGTGCCAGCATGATCCAATTCTGGTGAAGGCCCTCTTCGGGGATAAGGACTGCTATCTTCTTCTTGTGTGCTCACATGGTGGAAAGAAAGTTACCTATGTCTCTTGGGTACCTATAATAAAGACTCTAAATCCATTAATGAGGGCTCTACCTTTATGATCCAATTACCTTCTAGAGGCCCCACATTCTAATACCATCACATTGGGGCTAGGATTTTAACATAGGTCTTTGCAGGGCACCCAAACATTTGGTCCATAGCAGGTGCATGGTAGATTTATGTACGGAGTAATTTGGAAAGCCAAAAAAGGAAATGGTCAATCCCCTTTTGGGGAAAGGGTCCTAAAATGCTTCCTAAAGAAAAAATTATTTTGAAGGATGGCTATGAGTTCTTGAGGTTGAAATGCTGGGGGAAGCAAGAGAAGTTGAAATTTCAGGCAAAAGGAAAGCAGAGACAAGGAGACTGGGCACATGGGATGTGCAAGGCATTGCAAACAGCTCCTTCTCACAGAAGCTCCTGGCATGAGAGAGATAGGCTGTATATCATCAGGAGCATAAAAAAGAGGTCTTAAAAAATCATGGGAAGAATCAAAGCTAGCACAATGTCCTTTGTATCTGAGTTACATCACCCTGGTACAATAGTGACATGTGCTCAAAAAGAGGCACAACTAATGTTACATATGTTTTCTAAATATTTGGGACAAAATTGGGTCCATATTGTATAGTGATTTTTAATCCTATTGATTTAACTACTTACTGTATTTTCTGACACCATTTCATGGTTTTGAGGATATTAATACATAGCAGGGAAAGTCAATCCTGAAAATACCTTGTTTACTTTATCTCTCCGGAAATGTGTAAACTATATATCTCATTTAGCAGTCGCTGAGTGGCCAATTTATTTTTTAATAAGAAATTATTTTTTACATAAAAATAAAGCATGTATACCATAAAACAATGAGAATCCACAGGGTATAAGTGGAAAGTAAAGCTTCAATTCCTACACCTCCAAAGTTCCTGCTACAGTCCCCATCCTCACTCTGTCATTTTAGTGTATTTAGTTCCTCTGGTGGCCACCAGCAACATTCTAAATAATATTATTTCAACTCTGTGTCTTACTTTTTCCGTTTTAAAGCATATCTACTCTTTCAATACACTGAAACCATCCTCACAATTCATTAGTTACCTAGTTTTTTCTAAATCATTTATTTATGATGCTAAATAGTATATTTAAATCTTTCTATTTCTTAAGCCAAAGTTATTATATAAATATTACTCTTCATAGAACAAAGCAGCTGCTGGACCTATACAGAAGAAATTTAATTCCATCTTTTATCTTTGTTGCTTGAAAAATAATGTGTTGCAAGCATTAAATTCAAGTGTAAGCATTTTCTTACTGGTCACCAATTGCTCATTATTCCTCCACATGTTCATACACTTCGTATTTTGATTATGATTTTATCGAACAACTTTTTTCCCCCTGGCATTTCTAAATTCCTCTTTTTTTTTAGTCAACAAAATATATTTGTACCTTCTTCAACATCTCATGGAGATCTTCCAGTTTTTTCTTCATGCAATATTATAAATGAAATTAATTTTTTGTTTGAAAATACTATTTGTATGAAGACTTTGACTTACTACTCTAATTCAGATCAATTGATTTTCAATTCTGTTTTATAGACTGATATTCTGGAAATTGTTTTCATACTAAAATAGTTCCCTTTTCTCATGGAGACCACATTTTTGGCTTTTTAATAACTTTTTATTTATGTATTTTATTTTTATTTTTTATACATGAGGTTTCACTATGCTGCCCAGGCTGGCCTCAAACTCCAAGGCTCAAGTAATCCTCCTGTCTCAGCCTCCTGATTCTTTCTCTTTTTTGGATTTATTTATATTTTTCTTTGTACTCTAACTTGTTTTGCTGGAGTACATCCTCAAGAAGTTTTTTGTTTTTTCTGTGCTTTTTCAGAATGAGTAGATGAAAGAATTTGGATGGTTGGTAGATGATATAAACTAAAATTTTATATTCACAATCTTTTTATTTTTCAACTTTGAAGACATTGCTTCATGGTCTTCCAGCATGCACTGGTTTCTATTTTCTTGTATATTTTAATGACAGTGTGATACTAACCCAGTGATTACTACTTTACTTTTGCTTTCCAAAAACTCAAAATCTTTTGTCTTTGGTGTTCTTACATTTCACAAGGGCATGTCTAGATTCATCTCTTTTTAAAGTCATCTTATTTAATAACTGATAGATCATTTGATATTAAAGTTCAAGTCTTTCTTTGGCTCTGTGAAATATTGTCCATGTAGTATTTTTCCCTATTATTTCTTAGTGGAGAAGGTAGAAGTACACATTGTAGATACAGATTAAGTTCGAATCCCATATCCATTACTTTTATGATATAAGAATTTAGGCAGGTGACTTAACATTTCTTTAGAATAGTTTTCTTATTTGTAAAATGGGTACGTCATAGTACTTAAGTCATAGGGTTTTTATGATGATTAAATAGGGGCAAATATATACAGTACTTAGAACAGTGACTTACATTTAAGCCCAGCATAGTATATAGACTGCATAGCAAATGCATAGCCTTTTATATAATTGTAACCTATAGATTCTTTCTGAAATTTCTCTTCTTATTACATATTGCCACTCCAGATTCATAGTTTATCTTACATTTCTATTATATTTTCCAATTTTCATCTTTTTTAATACTCCAGCAGTGATAAAATTAGACCAGAATGCTGGATCCAATCTAAAGATTTGGGGGGGCTGAACAGATTTTAAAATTGTATTTAATTGCAAACATTTAAACAGGCAATTTCCCATTAAAACATGTGTTTCTGACTCCTCTTGAAAAATAACAGGCTCGTTTAACCCTGAACAACTTGCAGAGCCACACAGAATGGCGAAGCTGGGTTTGAGGTCTTGTGCACTCTCCTAGGGCATGTCCACTTGCAGGTTTCGTGTGTTTGTGTGCAGCAGGAGCAGAATGTCTCTTGACCATGCAAATATGGGCTTTATTTTAAAATATCAAAACTCACATTCAGTTTAGCTCTTCCTAGGCAGGTTTTTCCATTTATTTTAAAATGTAGATCTTAAATGCAAACTCTGCTGCAGCCAGTCTGAATTTCAGAAGATGGGAAGAGAGACATGCTCCACTGTTTTCCTTTGGTCCTTTCCGTCACCTGGATTGCTGTCTCCTACTAGAGGTCTGTCAGTCCAGAGGCTTTTAAAATAACCTGCCCTTTCCCTTGTTTTGAAGATTTTGTTTTGAGAGCTTCTATTATTTTTGTTTGTTGTTTGATGCTCATTCTTTTTTAAGTGGGAAGTGATCCATCCCAATGTCGTGCTTATCCTGGGCCCATTGTCTGTTCATTTGAGTGCTTACTAAATCTCCTTTTCATAATGCTAGCTGGAGGGCAGGTTGATATATTCTGCTCCTAGACCAATTTCCAGCATCAGTAAGCATTTGTCCTGTGGCTTCTATAGCGCCAAGGTATAATTTTCTCCTATTCTTATTGCCTGGATCTCTTACTCTGATACAACAGAGTTTATGAAAAACCACCATTCCTAGAATGCCCTAGCACCTGGACTCCTCCTGTTGCCACTCCACAGCCAGTGACTAACTGATCTGGGATGAGGCCTCTCAACATGCAACCCTCTTCTGCCCAATGCTCTCTGCCCTATTATTTTGTAGGAATTACAGTCTCCAAATTGATGTGGCAAGAAAATTGCTAAAACGGAAAGAGAACCAACAATACAATGATCTCCTCGAAAAGCAGTAGAGGGATGGTTGCTCAGGTTTTATTACTACAAAAGTGGGTGTGGAGATGTGGGGAGTAAGGGCACGTCAGAAAAAGACAGACAGGAGATTTTATTATCTTCCTTTAAGCCGGCAGGTTTATTTGGGGTGGGCGGGTAGAATATTTTAAATGAGTGTCAACTTCTATTCAAAAATTACATATATATATAACTCATGGTTAATAAAAATCTCTGATTTTGTCCAGCAGTTGACTTTCAGTAGTTTTGGTCTCTATTTCCCCTTTTTTTGGTTTTGTTTGTTGCCCATATTCTAGTAAGAAGAAGGAAGAGACTGAGGTAAGTGTCCATTTTTAACACGTATCTGTTGAAATCTGTTGTAAACACAGTAAGGAGTTTTCTATATAACCAAGTAGCTTTCCTAAGGTAATTTATGAAGTATCTGTTTCACAATGCCTACAAAGAAACAATGAATAGATTTAATTATATTAATTTAATAGATCAAATTATTTTACTTTTTGTGGAATTTTTTTCGTGTTTCCAGTTATCTTTATTTTTTGGTGCATTGACTGGTCATGTCCTTTGAGCTAAAGTTTTTGTGTATTTTTTTAACTATTTAAATAAACTTTTACAAAATAAAAATATCAACTTTTTCCCATCCTTCTTGCTGTATGTGTTTTTTTTTAAGTCTGTTTCATAACCTTTGCTGTAGTGGAAGTTGTTCATATTTATATGTGAATTTTTCTGTACAATGTAGTGGTTGAGTACAGTTTGGAATCAGCAGGGATGAATATGAACTCTGAAATCAATTAGGTAACCTTGGACTAATCACTTAACCTTTCTTAATATTTTTATCTCACTTGTAAAATAGAAATAATAATATTATTTTCATCATGAGGGATGTGGATATTAAATGAGGTAATGATATGGACAGGAGGCAGAGGCAGAAAAGGGCTGGGTCCCTGGCAAAGCCCCCTACCCTGAAGCCTAGACCCAAGGACCAAAGTAAGAGCATGCATTCCTAATTTCTTGCCCAAATGTTGCCTTTTCCAAAACCACCTTGGCCTGCCACACCCCCCATCCTGTACCCATAAAAACCCCAGACTCCACTGGCAACGGAGCAGCAGAGAAAGAGAGAAGAAGCATCTGAACCTTGAGAGGAGAAGCAGCAGCTGGACATTGGAGACTACAGTCGGAGTGGAGTTCAACAAGAGATAGTAGGAGAGGAATTTGGTCAGACAGCCGAACTCCAGGGAAATACCACCTTCTCGCTCCATCCCCTTCCCAGTCCCCCTTCCCACTGGGAGAAGCCACTTTTATCAGCAATAAAATCCTCCACATTCAACACCCTCCAACTTGGTTGTGTGACCTCATTCTTCCTGGACGCTGGACAAGGACCCAGGTGTGGGCACAAAAGGCTGTTATACTGACCCTTCACTGGGCTGTTTAGCACGTTACGCTGTCCAGAGATGGCAAAGCTAAAAGACCGCACTGTAACACACACCTTCGGGGGCTCCAGGGTGTCGTGGGCAACCCTAGATGCTGCCACCACAGGCCCGCACAAAATTCTGCTTCCGCCAGTTGCCCAGAAGTGCTCATCCTGATCTCTTCACCTGCTCTCCTTCATGCTCCCCCTTCCACAAGGGGTTGAGAGCTGTGAGATGAGTAAGCAAGCCACCACTTTACAAGTCGCTTGAAGAGGTCAAGGGAACTACTCCATTTCATTAAGACATGGAAGTTCATAGGACTAAACCTGCCACACAGTAAACATCAATACATGTCAATCTTTGTCAATATTTTTTTTAACTTCCTAATTTTTTGAGTTTTAGTTGTGAATAAACTTTACAGCAGTTTTTTTGTTTGTTTGTTTTTTGGGACAGAGTTTCGCTCTTGTTGCCCAGGCTGGAGTGCAGTGGCGCAATCTCGGCTCACTGCAACCTCTCCCTCCCAAGTTCAAGCGATTCTCCTGCCTCAGCCTCCATAGTAGCTGGGATTACAGGCGCCCGCCACCACGCCCGGCTAATTTTTTGTGTTTTTAGTAGAGATGGGGTTTTGCTATGTTGGCCAGGCTGGTCTTAAACTCCTGACCTCAGGTGATCCACCCACTTCGGCCTCCCAAAGTGTTGGGATTACAGGTGTGAGCCACCGCGCCAGCCTGTGGCAGTTTTATGAGTATCCTAGTGCATCCTTTAATTATTTCTGTGACACGATTTTTTTAATGTAACTGTTTAATACATATGGTATCTATTTTGGTATACCAATGAATTCAGGATCTTAGATATCATCCCCCAGTATTCTAAGTACTTTTAAAACACTTTATTGAATATTATTTCTTCCATATTAATATGTTAATTTCATTAGATACCCAATTCTTAAAAAACATAGTGACACCTGTGACATTAATTATTCTGAGCTGTTAAAATGTCTATTCATACCTCAGGGTGAAAATATTTTAATTATGGTAGCTTTATAATTTGTTTGATTATTTAATGATACCAATTCCATTCAAATCCACTCACAAAGACAAAGGCCTGGATTCTAGGTCTAATCTAGGTTGTCTTTTAGCTGAATGGAATGGAATAAAGAATGATTAATTCAAGAAGCCTCATTTTCAAGAATTCAAAAAGCCTCATAATTCAAGAAGAAAGGAAAAGCAGAGACTAGAAAAGAAAGGAAAAGAAAAGAAAAATAGATAGGCTATTCAACTTTTTCATCAACCTATAGGGTTAGATGGAGGAAAGCAGGAACATAGGTAAGAAAGAAAGAGAAGCCATGAGGCTAAGAATTAGAGATTTATCTAGGATGAATTACAAGAGCAAAGAGAATAGCATAGGCTACTTTTTGTAGCTCTTAAAAATAGGAGAATGGAAAGTAGTTAAAAATGCCAACAAGACTTGACATTGACTTTCGACCATGTTGCCTTTTTTTAAGTTTATTTTTACTTATGCTTGTTCATTTTTCCAACTGAATATAATCATCCCAGCTTTGCCACTTATTAGCTTAATTGATTTCTCAGTCACTTAACCTCTGTAACTCTGTTCTCATTTGCAAAATAGGGGTAGTAAAGTCTGCCTGTAGGGAACCTTAGGTATAAAAACACAAAACCTGGCCTGTGGTTACTAAAAGAAAAACAACCAACTTCCAACATGGTAGTTCACCTTTTCACTTTTATTATTTATTTTTTGTAACTATGTAGATAAATAAGCCTGGATCTCAAATCAAATGATATGAATAACACGATTAGTGGAAAGTGGATAAATAGGAATGCTTTTTCTCTCTAAATCCTTTATCTCTGAGATTGTAATTTCCTGTTCTCTCCTATGCCCATTGTTATCGCCAATCTACATTGCAGGTAGCCCTGGCCAAATTCAGGCCCATTCTGCTGCTAGTCCTTGGTAGCTCCTCATTGCTTGCTAGCACTTGGAATACTCTTCCAAGCCCTCTTGCAAGGGCTAACAAGAAATGTTACACATGCTTGGATTTGCTAATGAATAATTGACTTGGAGCCTTTTTGGTTAAAGATCTTTCAAGAATGCCAAAACAGTAAAACTGAGCCTAAGAAACAATTGAAGTTGCCTGAGGCAGAAGTCCTAGCTCCTAGTAACTCCATCCTCAGGGAATCCACTTTTGAGTTCCCTCTTTTGGTTTTTCTCTATGAGTCAGAGGCCAGGCTACCCACTTCCCCTCAGCATGGCGAGAAGAGGCATACTCTGAGAACCTAGCTAGTCTAATGGTTATAGCATCTTACTTTTAACAGCATCATTTTATTTTAAAATAACCAAAGAGTAATTTTAATCTTGCTTTCCACAAACCTGTAAGAAGAAAAACCTGCCTGCATAATTTATAGGGGAAGGAATAGATCAATGGGGCTGTGAACAGCTGCATGACACCACAATGTTAGTGTGATGACACACTGTATGTGCAGTGCTGGTTAGTCTTGTTGATGATGATGGCATTGTTGTTACTGAATGTAACTTGGAAGGCAAAATTTTATTGAAATCTACTATATTGTTCACAATGAATGAACACTAAACTTTTGGTGAATCCTGGCCAGTGGGAAAATTGATCTGCAAAGCACAGGTTTGGCTACAGAGTTCATTATTATAACTTCTGGGTCTACTTCTCATCATGTTCTTTTCAGTGAAAGTACAAGTGCTCTGATAGAGGATACATGCCAATGCTCCACTCTTCTCTGTTTAGAAAACAATGCTGCAAAGCATATTTTATAAATAGATTAAAATGATTACCAATATGCAACAAATGCTGCTCTTCATGTGTTCACAATTTTTTCTAATACAGGCTTAGAATTGTGCCAGATCAACACACCAAATGCTTTCCCAACTGCTGACAGGAATAATGCTGTTCCATTCTGGATCACTTAGTGTGGAGTTCTAGGCATAACTTTACCTTTTAAAGTAATATTTCAGGGGCCCTGTGATTATATTTTCCGATCCAAGAGCCATTGAACATGAGCTGGTGAAAACTTGTATAAATTAGAAAATAGAATGACAATTTTTCATTGATGTGGACTGACCAAAACTTTATTGCCATTTTTACTTTTGTCTAAGCTTTTCCATGTGTAATGTGAAGAATATAACGCTATTCATAAGCTCAATGAAGTGTTTAACAGATTAACTAGTTTATTACTGGTGATAAATGAGGAATAATTGTATAAAGATAATCGTGAAAAAAATGACCAACAGTAAACAAACATGGGGAATATATAATCAAAATGCCCGAAACGGCTTATGAAAGAATACTGAAAACCTATTGATGTGACTGTTGATTAAACTGATCATGTTGTTGAAGTATATTAGCATGTTCATGCACACTGAAGACTGAATCATTGAGCCATGGTGTGAGATGTATGCATTTTTTTGGCAGTAAGTTTTATATCATCAAACACTGGTATTTTGTTGAATGCCTACTTTTGTTCCGTGAAGGGTACGCTGTAAACTGATGTCCTTATACAGCAAGGGTTTTTTTTCAATCTATTGAGCTCTAATAGAAAAAGCATCCAAGTAAAATAATACTGTATATGGAATTTTTTAAAGATTGTATAGTTTTCAAACTACGTATGCACTTTTGGCTACCAGATACTGCCTTATAACCCCTTTATGGAAAATTATTTGAAATCAAACACTGTAATATATATTGAGTACCTACTATGTGACACTCAGTGTGCTACATGCTTTTACTTATCTGATTTGATCTGAATGAACAATAGGAAATGTTTGTAAGTAAAAAGATATGGACAAATGTGTCTAATTGTGCCTTTTCAAGATGCAATGGGGCAATAATATATGTGAGTTTTGAACTAATCAATCACCTTAGAACACAAGGCGAATTTTGATTAGTCCCATGCTCAGAAACCTCTTTCAAATTTTTCAAGCTTTACTATATCCTGGAATTCCAAATATCATGCTGTTTTTCCTACCTTTGTTCTTCTGCACTGATAGTTTTTAAAATGAAAGCCTTAATCTGTATTATATAGGATCATTAATTTCTGCATTTTACACTTGAGCAACAGCACTCTGATTATCTGCTGCAATGAAAAGTAAGCAGCCCTGCTTTTGCAGACTTAATTACCTACTGCAGGGCCTTTCTTCTCCCGTTACCACAAACAGTCTGAAAATGGGGTCAAAAGCATGATTAGAAACCAAATTAGCCACTGAATCCAGAAAACAAACATGGAAACAGATCCAATAAGTCATTCTGATACTGAAATCAGTCTCTATCACACCTGGGTTTATCCAGAGTGTCTCTTAATTCCATGTTCCCTACAAGAACAAAGCCACACAGCAAAGACTCTTCAGTGATTTGTATATCTGAGAAAATAAAATCAACTTAATAATAGAAGTAAGGGATCAGTGTTATGGGAGGGTCAGACTCAGTCTAGATAACAGGATTTTTTAAATAATTGACTTGTAGGTTATATACATGTGAGAAAAATGCTGTCATAGTTTTTAAAAATAAATCTTCAGATTTTAGCTTAAAATGGCAGAAAATAGGTAAGTTGTTGGTTTATAAACAATGTTTATAATAATTAAAATATTAATATTAGTCTTGTTTTTTCACATAGCTGTCCTTTATTTGAGAATTTCATTATATACCATTTTATGGATGCTTTCTAAATCCCTGTCAGGTAATATGACAAATTTCATCCATTTAGTATTTTTTCTTAATCACACACAGGTTCGGAGCACAACACTAAAGTGTCAAGAGAATTTGAAGGCATTTTCTAGCTACGCGTAAAAGAAGATATCACATAGATTAAGTCTTCCTTTTCAGAAACTTCAGTGAACAGTAATAGAATTTTATACTAGAAATGAAATGCTGATCGATTTATATTAACCGGAATAATAGTGTTTACTTATAATACTGATAAGAGCAGTAACATGATGATCTAATTTAAAAGATTGTGGGGCAAGACAACTACTGTTTAAAAATAGGTATAAAAGGCAATAGGGAAATAAAATGATAAAATATTTGAGGAACATACAGGGAAATGAGTCAATAAAAACCAGTTATAAGAGATCATTCAGTTCCATTTGGAATTTGCTTACTTGAATATATTGCACACAATTAAATGCAACTAGTCACAGTAGCTAAAGCTTAAAATATCAAATCCAATTCCACTTTATTTATAGGATGAATGTTCAGAAAAGAGATTGTTTAACAAGATTTACCTTCAGTAAGGAGTCTTGACTAAATCATCTGCCTATATTTAAAAATCATTGTTACATATTTTAGGTGGCTACATTTCCGTAATGTATAATCCCCACAGTCATTTTGGCTCTAGAATAATTATCTGTAAATCACCATGCCCATTGCAAAAATTAAGGAAGTACATAGATTTCTTTAGGACAGCTATTCCTTCTCTAGATTTATTTCCATTTTATTTGTGTCTTATCTAAACTCTTTAATGCAGTCATAACCAGAGAAGAAAAAGCTTAAGCTCCATAATGAACATAACCAGGTCTCCATAACTACAGTAAGGAAGGGTTGGAACAGTTATATAGTGAATATATGTGAATCATATGGAAGAGATAGGATTAGCTAGATCACAAATCTTTTCCTTTAATCAAAATTCATTTTTTTCGGAGGGGGCAATAGTGTGTATAGGGTTAGATGAAGATTCTTTTTGTTTGAATTGTCCAATAATTTGATGAATGCTTCTATTTTGTGACTGCAGCCTTAACTAAAGTGAAGACTGAAAGCTCACTGAATTAGTTCTGAAACAACCTTAGAGATGGACTACTATTTTCTGACTCTGCAGAGGATATCAGGAAAATGTAATGTCCATGTATTATTGAACTGAGGATATTTTCAAGGGGAAAATGATCTCATTGTTACTATCTCATTTTTCTAGAGCTATTTTCTCTCATCAAGGGACCATTGTCCAGTGAGTATAATTTTGGAGCAGAAGAGCCTTGCTGCCTATTCACATTGAGCACACCTCTGTTACCTGCCTATTCGTATCTTGAGGAATTGTGACACAAAATTCAACCAGTTAATCAATATTTATTTTTTGCTGAGGCAATTTGTGTGTGGAGTATATAAAAGAGCTCAAAGACCTCAAAAACTTTAGAAACTGGCAACCCTCATAACATAAAATACATCCAGTAAAAGTGAGTTGTGGGACCTTAGTATATATGTTTTAGAATCTTGTCCTTTCCTCATATGGGGCATGAGGCCTTACACAAATGAGACATTTTTGAGACTCAGTCTTTTTGCCTATAAAGTAAAGATAGAATTATCCAATTCAAAGATATTTTGTGGAGATTAGAAATACTGCATTTTTTGCACCTAGCATAAAATATGTGCTAAGAACGTGGTTGCTAATTATGATTATAATTAATTCCTCACAGCAATCCTGTGTATAAGCACATGATATATAATACACATGCATGTGTTCCAGCAACTATCTATAAGGTGGTTTGGAAGACAAAGATACGGGCAAAAAACATAGAAATTGTAGAAAGCTAAACAAGTGGTGCTAAGGAAGTTAGATGATTATTTAGAAACAGAATGGAAAAGCAGGATTTAGTAGAAAAATATAAAGAAAGAACTGAAGAGACTCACTGGTAGTTTGGACATAGGGACAAAGAAAACTGAAATACATAATAACATTCAGTATATAACTATGTAAAATTTACGATGTTTGACAATCAACCAAAGATTACCAGGCATACAAAGAAAGGAGAAAACATAGCCCATAATGCAGAAAATAACTGCTCAATATAAATCTCCCTGGAACTGACACACTTGTTATAATTAGCAAGTTCTGCATATTATCCAGACTAAAAAATAAATTGCACTTCTAAATACAGCTAGAAAAAAGAAATAAAATTTAAAAAACAATATTATGTAAAGTATTATCAATATTTTAAATACATAGGAATAGGAATAAATGTACTAAAAGATTGCCGCATAGAAAACTCAAAACATTAAGGAACACCTAAATTATCAGAGGAGTATACTATATATTGCACACATAAGTTGAAGGAAATAATATTGTAAAGATGGACATTTTTCCCAAATTGATTCATAGATTGAGTTCATTCTCAACCAAAAATCTATTTTTCTGGAATCTGACTAATTCTAAAATTAATAGAGGATATCAAAGGCCAAGCTCAGCTGACTTATTTGTGATGAAGATGAACAAAGTGGGATAACTTGCTTTACCACTGATATGGTTTGGCTCTCTGTCTCCACCTAAATCGCATCTTGAATTGTACTCTCATAATTCCCACATGTTGTGGGAGGGAAACGGTTGGAGATAATTTGAATCATGGGGGCATACTGTTGCCCCCATACTGTTCTCACAGTAGTGAATAAGTCTCACAAGATAGATGGTTTTATCAGGGGTTTCCAATTTTGCACCCTCCTCATTTCCTCTTACTGCTGCCATGTAAGAAGTGCCTTTCACAAGCTGGGCACAGTGGCTCACGTCTGTAATTCTGGTACTTTGGGAAGTCAAGGTGGGTGGATCACCTGAGGTCAGGAGTTTGGGACCAGCCTGACCAACATAGTGAAACCCCGTCTCAACTAAAAATACAAAAAAATTAGCTGGGCATGGTGGCAGGCACTGGTAATCCCAGCTACTGGGGAGGCTGATGCAGGAGAATTGCTTGAACCCAGGAGGCAGAGGTTGCAGGGAGCTGAGATGGAGCCATTGTACTTCAGCTTGGGCAAAAGAGGGAGATTCTGAAAAAAAAAAAAAAAAAAAAAAAAAAAAAAAAAAAAAAAAAAAGTGCCTTTTGCCTGCTGCCATGATTCTGAGGCCTCCCTAACCATGTGGAGCTGTAAGTCCAATTAAACCTCTTTTTCTTCCCAGTCTTGGATATGTCTTTATCAGCAGTGTAAAAACAGACTAATAAGCCATGTATCAAGAGTTACTCAAGAGTACAGTTATTAAATGATTGGATTGTGCAAAGGTACCATATACAGCACTGAGAGATAATACAAAGATAAAAATAAGAGACCTGGCGTGGTGGCTCATGCCTGTATTCCCAGCACTTTGGGAGGCTGAGGCAGGTAGATTGCCTGAGCTCAGGAGTTCATGACCAGCCTGGGCAACATGATGAAACCCCATCTCTACTAAAATACAAAAAATTAGCTGGGCATGGTGGCGTATGCCTGTAGTCCCAGCTACTCAAGAGGCTGAGGCAGGAGAATTGCTTAAACCCAGGAGGCGGAGGTTGCCGTGAGCCTAGATCATACCACTGTACTCCAGCCTGGGCGACAGAGTGAGACTCCATCTCAAAAAAAAAAAAAAAAAAAAAAAAAGATGAAAATAAGAGACAAAAATATATGAAAGTTTATGTCAAAGGTAGCATTGCAATATAGTCGGAATAGGAGGATCATTTCAATGATTCTGGGCTAATTAGATATCCATATGGATCAAGCATTAATTCTGATCCCAATCTCACACCATATACAAAAGTTAATTTCAGTTGGACTGTAGAGCTGTACATGAATGTCAAAACTAAAATCTTCTTAAATAAAACACATATCATTATAATCTATAGTATAGAAATATTTCTTTTCTAGAAATAGAATATTATTCATAAAAGACCAACTTGGTAAGTTGAAGTATATTAGAATAAAAAAATTATGTTCTCTGCAAGTGAAAAGTAAATCACAAATTAGCAATTTTCACACACATATAAATAATAAGAGGCTTATATCCAATATATGTAAAGAATCTCTTTCAGGTTATTAATAAAAAGGTCACACAATAGAATAGTAGGCTGAAGATTTAAACTGGCATTTCATAAAAAGGATATCCAAGTGATCTATTAACATATGAAAAGTTTTCAACTAAATTCCTCATCAGAAAAATACAAATTAAAATCACAATAAAATGTCACTGCACATCTACCAAAATAACTAAAATTAGAAAGATGTCACTAGAAAAAGTTGGTGAAGATGTGGAGTGACTGTTACTATTATACAATGGTAGTGTGAACATCAATTGATACTATACCTTTAGGAGACCTTTTGAAATTATCTATTAAAGTTTAACATATGTGTACATTAGAACATGGCAACTCTAGCCTTTGTTATATATGACAACAGAAATGTATGAGAATACTTACAAAGAGACATGTACAGAAATATATTATACATAGCAGTATAGTTGGTAATAGAAGCAACCTCAACAGTAGAATAGATTAAATAAATTATAGTATATTTGTACTGTGGAATAAGATGAGGTAATAAAATGAATGAGCTGCAGCCATGTGCAACAACATGGCTGAATCTCAAAAACATAATATTGAGTGAAAGCAGCAAGGCAAAAACAAAGACGCAATATAACTTCAATTACATAAAATCTAAAAGAAGGAAAAGCAAACTATAGTGTTCTAAGTATGAGAAGAAGAAAAAAACTATTATTCAGGGCCAGGGAAAGAACTACCTGAAAGCATCAGAAGGAATAGTACTCAAAGCTCACATAGGGCCAGTAATAGTGCCCATTCACACCAGTGAGACTGGAAAAACTCACAATTCACAAGGAATTGGACAGAATACTCAGAACGATCTTTCCTTAATAGTGGGGAATAATTTGCCATAGACTGAACACTGTTCTAGATTTGCCTACTGAGTCATAAAAGCAAGACCTGCATAAAAGCAAGACCTGCAAGAGTAAAACTATTTCTAAATAACTGCATCGTAGAACAAAACTCAAGAAAATGTGTAGATATTTTAAAAATTCTGACACCCAACAAAGTAAAATTCATAATGTCTGGTATCCAATTAAAGATGATCAGACTTGCAGAAAAGTAAAACATAGCTAATAATAAGGAGAATTATTAATGAATCGAAGCTGCCCCACAATTAACACAGATGTTCAAATTAGCAGACAACTGCATTAAAACTGTCTTCCAGTTATTATATATTACAACTGTATTCTATATGGCCAAAGTTATATAGAAAGATACATAAGAAAGACAAAAATATATTCTCCAGAAATGTAAAATACAAAGTCTGAGACAAAAATGACACTGGGAGGACTTTATTATTATTATTATCATACTTTAAGTTTTAGGGTACATGTGCACAATGTGCAGGTTTGTTACATATGTATCCATGTGCCATGTTGCTGTGCTGCACCCATTAACTCGTCATCTAGCATTAGGTATATCTCCTAATGCTGTCCCTCCCCCTTCCCCCACCCCACAACAGTCCCCAGAGGTGATGTTCCCCTTCCTGTGTCCATGTGTTCTCATTGTTCAATTCCCACCTATGAGTGAGAACATGCGGTGTTTGGATTTTGTCCTTGTGATAGTTTACTGAGAATGATAGTTTCCAGTTTCATCCATGTCCCTACAAAGGACGTGAACTCATCATTTTTTATGGCTGCATAGTATTCCATGGTGTATATGTGCCACATTCTCTTAATCCAGCCTATCATTGTTGGACATTTGGGTTGGTTCCAAGTCTTTGCTATTGTGAATAGTGCCACAATAAACATACATGTGCATGTGTCTTTATAGCAGCATGATTTATAGTCCTTTGGGTATATACCCAGTAATGGGATGGCTGGGTCAAATGGTATTTCTAGTTCTAGATCCCTGAGGAATCGCCACACTGACTTCCAGAATGGTTGAACTAGTTTACAGTCCCACCAACAGTGTAAAAGTGTTCCTATTTCTCCACATCCTCTCCAGCACCTGTTGTTTCCTGACTTTTTAATGATGGCCATTCTAACTGGTGTGAAATGGTATCTCATTGTGGTTTTGATTTGCATTTCTCTGATGGCCAATGATGATGAGCATTTTTGCATGTGTTTTTTGGCTGCATAAATGTCTTCTTTTGAGAAGTGTCTGTTCATGTCCTTCACCCACTTTTTGATGGTGTTGTTTGTTTTTTTCTTGTAAATTTGTTTGAGTTCATTGTAGATTCTGGATATTAGCCCTTTGTCAGATGAGTAGGTTGCAAAAATTTTCTCCCATTTTGTAGGTTGCCTGTTCACTCTGACGGTAGTTTCTTTTGCTGTGCAGAAGCTCTTTAGTTTAATTAGATCCCATTTGTATATTTTGGCTTTTGTTGGCATTGCTTTTGATGTTTTAGACATGAAGTCCTTGCCCAAGCCTATGTCCTGAATGGTATTGCCTAGGTTTTCTTCTAGGGTTTTTATGGTTTTAGGTATAACATGTCAGTCTTTAATCCATCTTGAATTAATTTTTGTATGAAGTGTAAGGAAGGGATCCAGTTTCAGCTTTCTACATATGGCTAGCCAGTTTTCCCAGCACCATTTATTAAATAGGGAATCTTTTCTCCATTGCTTGTTTTTGTCAGGTTTGTCAAAGATCAGATAGTTGTAGATATGCGGCATTATTTCAGAGGGCTCTGTTCTGTTCCCTTGATCTATGTCTCTGTTTTGGTACCAGTACCATGTTCTTTTGGTGACTGTAGCCTTGTAGTATAGTTTGAAGTCAGGTAGCGTGATGCCTCCAGCTTTGTTCTTTTGGCTTAGGATTGACTTGGTGATGTGGGCTCTTTTTTGGTTACATATGAACTTTAAAGTAGTTTTTTCCAATTCTGTGAGGAAAGTCATTGGTAGCTTGATGGGGATGGCATTGAATCTATAAATTACCTTGGGCAGTATGGCCATTTTCATGATATTGATTCTTCCAACCCATGAGCATGGAATGTTCTTCCATTTGTTTGTACGCTCTTTTATTTCATTGAGCAGTGGTTTGTAGTTCTCCTTGAAGAGGTCCTTCACATCCCTTATAAGTTGGATTCCTAGGTATTTTATTCTTTTTGAAGCAATTGTGAATGGGAGTTCACTCATGATTTGGCTCTCTGTTTGTCTGTTATTGGTGTACAAAAATGCTTGTGATTTTTGCATGTTGATTTTGTATCCTGAGACTTTGCTGAAGTTGCTTATCAGCTTAAGGAGATTTTGGGCTGAGACAATGGGGTTTTCTAGATATACAATCATGTCATCTGCAAACAGGGACAATTTGACTTCCTCTTTTCCTCATTGAATACCCTTTGTTTCCTCCTACTGCCTGATTGTCCTGGCCAGAACTTCCAACACTATGTTGAATAGGAGTGGTGAGAGAGGGTATCCCTGTCTTGTGCCAGTTTTCAAAGGGAATGCTTCCAGTTGTTGCCAATTCAGTATGATATTGGCTGTGGGTTTGTCATAGATAGCTCTTATTATTTTGAGATACGTCCCATCAATACCTAATTTATTGAGAGTTTTTAGCATGAAGGGTTGCTGAATTTTGTCAAAGGCCTTTAGGAGGCAGTCTGCCTGTTTTCAGATCTCCAGCTGCGTGCTGGGAGAACCACTACTCTCTTCAAAGCTGTCAGACAGGAACATCTAAGTCTGCAGAGGTTACTGCTGACTTTTTGTTTGTCTGTGCCATGCCCCCAGAGGTGGAGCTTACAGAGGCAGGCAGGCCTCCTTGAGCTGTGGTGGGCTTCACCCAGTTTGAGCTTCCAGGCTGCTTTGTTTACCTAAGCAAGCCTTGGCAATGGCGGGCACCCCTCCCCCAGCCTCGCTGCCGCCTTGCATTTTGATCTCAGACTGCTGTGCTAGCAATCAGTGAGACCTCATGGGCGTAGGACCCTCCGAGCCAGGTGCGGGACACAATCTCCTGGTGTGCCATTTTCCAAGCCCATTGGAAAAGCACAGTATTAGGGTGGGAGTGACCTGATTTTCCAGGTGCCATCTGTCACCCCTTTCTTTGACTAGGAAAGGGAACTCCCTGACCCTTTGCGCTTCCCGAGTGAGGCAATGTCTCACCCTGCTTTGGCTCACACACGGTGCGCTGCACCGACTGTCCTGCACCCACTGTTTGGCACTCCCTAGTGAGATGAACCCGGTACCTCAGATGGAAATGCAGAAAGCACCCGTCTTCTGCGTCACTCATGCTGGGATCTGTAGACCAGAGCCGTTTCTATTCGGCCATCTTGGCTCCACCTCTACTGGGAGGATTTAATGGCAGATTAGACATTGCTAAAGAAATTATTAGTAAACTTGAATACATAGCAATGAGAAACTATCCAAATGAAGCAGAATGATAAAAAATATATTTTTTAAAAAAGGAAAGAACATCAGTGAGCTGTGAGACAACTTCAAGGAGACTAACATAGATGTTGTTGGGGTTCTTGAAGAAGGAAGGAGGACAGAAAAAATACTTGAAGGAAAAATAGCTGAAAACCTTTCCTCCAAATTTGAAGAAAACTATGAACCCCAAATTTTCAATGACCCTAAAACACAAGAAGCATAAAGGAAACTACATCAAGACACATAATAATCAAGTTGCTCAGAATTAATGATAAACAAAAAATCTGAAAAGCAGCCTGAGGCAAATTAAATGTTACATGAAGATAAACAAAGATAAGGATAATAGTAAATTTCTCTTTGAAATTAATACAAGTGGGAAGATACTGGAGAAAATTCATTAAAGTAGTGAATGAATAAAACTACTTATATATACATATATGTGTGTATATGTGTATATGATTTTTATTTAGATAAAATCTGCATAACAAATATTAATATTTTAACCATTTTAAAGTACATAATTTAGATTTTAGTATATTCACAATATATGCAATTATCACCACTGTCTAATTCTAAAACTTTTCAGTCACACAAAAAGAAACCCCATATTTCTCAATTTCCCTCTCCCTCTTCCTCCAGAAACAACAAATCTACTTCTTGTTCCTATAGATTTGCCAACATTTTATGTAAATGGAGTCATGCAGTGCATGTTTCTTGTTTTGTGTCTGACTTCATTCACTTAGCATAATGTTTTCAAGGTTCATCTATGTTGTAGCATGAATCAGTATTCTGTTCCTTTTTAAGGCTGAATAATATTCCATGGTATGGGTATACCACATTTTGTTTGTGCATTTATCAGCTGATGGACATTTGCGTGGATTGCATATTTTGACTATCATGAATCATATTGCTATGAATATGTATGTACAAGTTTTTTGTGTGACAAATGTTTTCAATTCTCTTGGACATAAATTCTTTAGCATATATAACTAAGAATGGAACTGCTAGATAATAGGCTAACTTTATGGTTTACCTGCCCAACTGTTTTCCACAGCAGCTTCACCATTTACAACTTTATCAACAATGTATGAGGGTTCCAATTTTTCCATATGTCCTTGCAAACACTTGCTATTTTCCATTTTGTTGATAATGGCCAACTTAATGTGTAAGAATTGGTATCTCATTGTAGTTTTGATTTGTGTTTCTCTAATGACTAACAATGTTTGGCATCTTTTCATGGGCTTATTGTCCATTTGAATACATTCTTTGGAGAAATGTTTATTCATGTATTCCATCCATTTCTATGTTGGGTTGTTTGCCTTTTCATTGCATAGTTGTAAGTGTTCTTTACATATTTTGGCCACTAGACCTTTCTCAGATATATGATTTATAAATATGTTATTTCATTCTGTGAGTTGTCTGCTTACTTATCTGGTAGTACTTTGAAGCACAAAAGTTTTTATTTTTATGAAGTCAAATTTATCTATTCTTTTTTTGTTGCTTGTACTTAAAATTCTCTACCCAGTGAAAACAGCCTTTAAAAGCAAAGATAACATGAAGATATTTTCAGACACAGAAAAGTTGTAAAAATTCATTACCGGTAGACCAGCCTTCTAACAATATTAAAGTAAGTCCTTCAGGCAGAAGGAAAATGACATTAGATGAAAATATGGATCTACAAAAAGAAATGTCCATTGCATGTAAGGACCAGAAATTGTCCTTGCATGTATAAACACACAAGATTTTCTTTCTGATAATTTAAATTTTGTAAAATTAATTGACTGTATAAATAATAGTAACAACACTGTATTGTGAGGTTAATGACATATGTAGAAGTCAATATATGACAACAAGAACATAAAGACCAATAGGAAAAATAGAAGTATAATATTTATATATGAAGTGATAGAAAACATCACTTGAAAGTAGACTCTGCTAAATTAATGATATATTCTGTAACTCCAAAGCAACTACTATAATAACAAAACAGGGTTATGGTTGATAAGCAGTCAAAGTTAATAAAATATAATAAGAAGAAATATGCAATTAAGAAGACATGAAAGGAAGAAAAGGGAATTAAGAATAGACAAAACAAATAAAAAACCAAATATGGAGGTGATATAATTGATCTAGCCACATGAATAATAACGTTAAATGTAAATGGTCTAAACATTACAAGTAAGTCAGAGATAGCTTGGGTAAAGAAACAAGGAAAACATATGTACTGCTGCCTAAAAGAAACACACTTTAAATATAAAGAAATTTATAAGTTAAAAGTGTAAGTATATAAAACTATATGCTATGCTAATGGTATTCAAAAGAAGGCTGTAGTGACTATATTAATATCTCAGAAAATAGACTTCAGTGCAAAAGACATTTTCTGGCAGAAAGAAGGTCACAAGATAATGACAAATGGGTCAAATAATCAAAAGTACATAAAAATCCTAAATGTGCATGCTACTAGTAACATAGATAGCCTCAAAATATGTGAAGTAAAAACAGAGAATTAGAAATAGAAAACAGACAAATTCACAATTATTGTCAGAGATTTCAATATTCTCCTCTCAGTTATGCATAGAACGAGTAACAGAAAATCAGTTAGAATACAGAAAATTTGAATGACACTATTAACCAATGTGCAGTTATAGAATAATTCACAAAATAGAAGAAAACATATTCTTTTCAAGAGTACATAGAATATTTGTAAGACAAACCATTTTTAAGTCATAAAACAAGTCTCAGTAAATTTAGGACTGAAATAATACAAATTATGTTCTTCAACCACAATAAAATGAAACTGGAAATGAATAGCTGAAAAAAAGTTGGGACATTTATAATTATGTACAAATTAAATACCATCCTCTTAAATAACACATGGCATGAGAAGAAATCAAAATGGTAACCAGAAAGTTTTTTGAAAGGGAAAACACAACATGTTTGAGTTTTGGAAATTCCACTAAAGTAGTAATTTGGGAAAAATTTATAGTGCTAAATGCCTATATTATGATAAAAAGGATGATGAAATTAATCACCAACAGTTTTGACCTTTAAAAACTAGAAAACAAACATATTAACTCTAAAATAAAGAGTAAAAAAAGCGTTAAGATCAGAGTAGAAAATGATGAATTAGAAAACAGAAAAACACTAAAGAAAATAAATGAAACCAAAAGTAGTTCTTTGAGAAGATCAATAACATTGATAATTTTTTAACCGGACGAATCAGGAGAGCAGAAAGAAAGAGAGAGAAGAAAGTGCAAATTACCAATATCAAGAATGAGAGACAAGACATCAATTGAGATTCTACAGATATTAGAAGACTAAAACGAGCTTAATACTATAAATTCGACAACTTAGATAGAATGAACCAATCTCTAGAAACAAAAACTACCACAGTTCACTAAAAAAGTAATAGATAATTCAAATAGCCCTATATCTATTAAAGAACTCATTTTTTTTTTTTTTGCTTAAAACATTTCCATAGAGAAGACACTAGGCTAGGAGAGCTAAATAAAAATATTCCTTTTATCTAATTGCTTTAAAACTTCATCATATATTATGCCCAAGAATACCTCAATAAACTCAAAATATAGACATAATATAAACCATATTTACAATGACAACTTAACAAAGCTAAAAAAAAATTTTAACAAGTTGGGAAGAAACAAGCCACTCAACAATTTCAAATTTTGATTTGTTCTTTTTAAAAACTCATAGTTCAAAAAGAAAATAATAATTACAATCATATATTTCATTATTTATATACTACATGAGGTTTAAATTAATGGTCATTTGATTTTAACAGAGATGCCTAGAAAATTCATTGAGAAAAGGATAGTCAAAAATTACTACAGAGACAATTGAATATGCATATGCAAAAATTAATTTAGACCTTTACTTCATGCAGTACACAAAAACTAACTCAAAACAAACTGGGTATATAAATGTACATGCTTAAACTATGATATTTCTAGAGAACACATAAAAGAACATTTTGTGACCTTGGGTTAAGCAGTTTTTAGATAAAACACCAAAAGCATGATCTATTTAAAAGGAGTTTGATAAAATGAACTTAATCAAAATGTAAAACTTTTATGCTTAAAAAGACATCATTAAGAAAATGAAAAGACAACACAAACTAGGAGAAAGTATATTTAAAATCGTACATCTAGTAAAGAACTACTAAGAATTTACCAATAACTATAAAAACTCAATAACGGGAAAACTAACAATCCTTTTAAAAAATGGGCCAAAGATATGAATACACATTTTACTAAAGATGATATCCAAATGTCCAATAAGCACATGAAAAGATGCCAATATCGTTAGTCATTAGGGAAATGTACATTGAAACCATAATGAGATACCATTACACACCTACTGGAAAGGCTATAATAAAGAAAAGAGACAATAACAAATATTGGCAAGAATGTATGGAAACTGAAACCCTTTTATTGCCAGCAAGAATTTAAAATTGTACAGTCTATTTGAAAAATAGTTTCACTATTTCTTAAATTGTTAGACATATACTTACAGTAAGACTCAGCATTCCATCCAAGAGAAATAAAAACTTATTTCCACGAAAATACCTATACAAATACAATCATAAAAATATAATAGTAAAAATTGGAAAGAATCAAAATTGTCATCTTCTAAAATATTTCTGCCACTTTGAGTGTTTAAAAAATTAATATAATCTACTCATGTTTGATTGAAAGCAACGATAAGAAGAGAAAATTCACAAGTAAAGTCATTTTTAAATGTTATTGTTTTGAAGTTGTATGGATCATGTAAGACTATATTGACAACTTAACAATGTATACAAAATATGTAAACATCACTTCTGCTTAATAAGAGTTATGAAAGTACATAAATCCAGTTTTGTCCCCTCTTTAACTTCCCTGGTAACCACCTTTCAGCACACCACTAACTGACTCCCTACCTGATTACTCTAAAGTAAAACTAATCATCTGATAAGCCACACACATACACACAAATTTTAGTGTCTCACTCTTAAATATGAATGTGTATCCAAGAAACCCCAGTGACCTGAAGAAAGTCTCCAATAGAAAAACAAAGACTTCAAGAAATAAACAAATAAAGGAATGCAATGGAAATAGGGATGATACTGGGAGAAAAACAAAACTACACTTTCACTGTTCCAATTTTCAAAAAAGAAAGTGAAGCTATATTCGGAAAATCACGAGTGTGAAAAAAACAAAAAACACTCAGAAAACAAGAAAAACAAGAAAGAGCTTTTGGAAATATGATGACTGAGATGAACAATCAATAGAAGGATTGTTAGATGCAAGAATATCCCAGAAAGTACACCTAGATGTCAAAGGTAATTAAAGTATCACTTGAGGGGGATGTACCATCTGACATAAAAGCATGAACAGAGCAAACATAAGGCTGAGAAATATCAGAAGTAACACAAGAATTGTTCCCAGAATTCTAGAATATGACTTCTTATTGAAAGGGTACACCAAATGTTCAAAACAATAAATGAAGTACATATACATATACACACACACACACACCAAAACATACCACCATAAGCTTTTGGTACAATTAAAATAAAAAAAAAAGACCTTTTGAGCTTGAGGAGTGAAGGGATTTGGTCTTATAAAGAATGAAGAAACAAAATGAGAATGCATTTCATAACTGCAACACTGGAAGTTAGAAGACAGTGGAGTGAAGTCATCACAATTCTAAAGGAAATTTGTGTTTGATATAATTTTGGACCCAATCAAACTACTAAATGTGAGTAGAGACTAGCCATTTTAGACAGATAATACCCCAAAAGCTATTTCCCACAATCCCTCAGGAAACTATGAGAGCATGAGCTAAAACATGAAAGCAAACAAAGAAAAAGAGAGGTAGCAGGTCCAGGAGAGAAGAATTCCCACACCGGAGAGAATGGAAGGGGAATTCTAGAATGAAAGTTGTGAAGAAAAAGCAGCTAATCCCAAAATAAAAAAGAGGACACAGAACTCCAGCAGGGATGGGGTCACAATTGATCGATCAATTTATATTATTATAAATAATTATGTTATTTACAAATAATGTCATATCATTTAAAATTATAGCGGTAAATACCAGAAGGCACAGCTAAAAGGACTGTGAATGATTGCCTCTAGGGTTTGAGAGTAGGAGCAAGTGGGAGAAAGGACTGCTGTTTTGCATTGTAAAACAAAGTATTTTATGATGTTTAGAAATAAATACATGTATCTCTCTCACAAAAATAAAACACAGTACCTGGGTGACAAAGTAATCTGTAAAACAAACCTCTGTAAAACAAACCCCAGTGACACGACTTTACCTATACAACAAACCTGCATATGCACCCTTGAACCTAAAATAAACGTTTTTAAAAATAAAATAAAGTAAATAAAAATAAAACAAAAATATTAAGGTAAGAGCCCCAAAATTAATGTAAGAACCAATGGACATAGTTTCCATTGATTATAAATGGAATTTCTAATTAATTATAAATTAATTAATGGAACCTATGTTCATTCATAGAATACATGTTAATAGGGAAATATAAAAGTTACAGTACTGCGTTCACAAAAATTGTGCATGTCTGAACCAAGTCTGCTCTGCACTTCAGTTACTACGGATCTGTGCAAATGAGAGTACACAGGTCTGGTATACATGTGTTCCCATTAACATGGTGGCAGGCAAATCAGACTGGCCTGTACTAGTTTGAATAAATCTTATTTGGAAACCGATCCTTTATTATTATTTTAACTAGTATACTAGAAAGAAAATCAATTTCTTTAAGAATATATAGGATTGAGAAAAGATATCATTTTATATGTATTTTGGAAGATAGTTTTATATGATTCCTGCCTTGTCACAAGTACCAAATATCCTTGAGGAAAGTTCTTCTTATAGTCCTCGGTGAAAATAGAGTACTTAGGAGTGCACTGGTGTGTGAAAATCAATTAAAAACACAACTAAAGTTTTAAGATTTCCCTTAATTTTTTTCTACTTTTAGATGAGGGTTCAGGTCAATTATTACTTTATTCCTATCAGTTCATCCATCAGAAATTATAATTACCTTTATTCTAGTCCTTAATTACTTTTACCAATAATCTACATAATATTCAAGATTATTTCAATTGTGTTATCAAAAGAAAATGTTTAATTCAGTGATTAGTCCATAGAGTTGATAACTACATTGTTTTCCCTACAGAGAAAGGGCGCATGTTCAGGATAATGGGTTTTAACACAAGCAAGGAAGTATATTTATCCTATAGAATATTAAAGTGCTAAAAAACTCAAATTTCATTAAATAAGATATATATATATATATCGAGAGCGAGAATGTGAACATTTGATATGCTAAATTGTTTGAATATATTTAAAATTACATACTGTTACTTTTTAAATCGACTTTAATGAAATATAATTCAAATATATACACCTCTGTTAACACCACCACAATTGGGATATAGAACATTCTTTACCCTCCAAGTTTATACTATGATGATTGACAGTCAACAACATTCTCACCCACCCCAAGCAACCACTATTCTGCCTTCTGCCACTGTACTTTTGTTTGTCTGATCTACAATTTCAAACAAATGGAATAATAGAGAAGGTACTCTTTCCATTTCTGACTCCTTTGTTCAACATAATGCTTTTGAGATTTTCCTATGTTGCTGCATATGTTGATAGTCTACCACTTTTTTATTGCTGAGAAGTATTGCATTGTTGAACATTTGAGTTCTTCTAAATTTTGGAAATTATAAATAAAATTGCAATGGACATCTGTATATAAATTTTCTGGTGATATGTGTTTTTAATTTTTGTAAATACCTGGAGTAATATCACCAGATCATATGGCAATTTCTAAGAAACTGCCAATCTGTTTCCAAAGTGAGTGTGCCATTTTATACTCCCACCAATAACATATGAAAATTCCAGTGGTTCCTATTCCTTGCCTATACTCGCTATTGTCAGTCTTTAATTTTAGCCTTTCTAGTGTGTTTCGTGGTAAGTCATTAAGGTTTTAATGTACATTTCTCTAATGACTACAGATGGCTAATGATATTGAGCATCTTTTTATGTGCTTATTGGTCATTTATATATCCTTTACTTGTGACGTGTCTGTTCAAATATTTACCACATTTTAAAAATTGGGTTGTGTATATTCTTATCATGGAATCATAAGACATTCATAGATACTTTGCATACATGTCTTTTGTCAGTTATGCGTTGTGAACAGTTTCTCTCTTTCCATACATGCTATTTTATTTTCTTAATGATGTCTTTTTTGAGATAAATTTTTGATTTTAATAAGCCTGACATATCATTCTCTTTTGTTTTATAGTTAGTATTTTCTATGCTTTATCTGACAAAGGGCTAAATCCAGAATCTACAAAGAATTTACACAAATTTACAAGAAAAAAAGCAAATAACCCCATCAGAAAGTTGGCAAAGGATGTGAACAGACACTTCTCAAAAGAAGGCATTTATGCAGCCAGCAAACATATTTAAAAAAGCTCATCATCACTGGTCATTAGAGAAATGCAAATCAAAATAACAATGAGATACCATCTCATACCAGTTAGAATGGCAATAATTAAAAAGTAAGCAAACAACAGATGCTGGAGAGAATGTGGAGAAATAGGAACGCTTTTACACTGTTGGTTGGAGTGTAAATTAGTTGAACCACTGTGAAAGACAGTGTGGAAATTCCTCAAGGATCTAGAACCAGAAATACCATTTTACCCAGCAATCCCATTAGTGGGTATATACCCAAAGGATTATAAATCTTTCTACTATGAAGACACATGCACATGTATGTTTATTGCAGCACTGTTTACAATAGCAAAGACTTGGAACCAACCCAAATGCCTATCAATGATAGACTGGATAAAGAAAATGTGGCACATATACATCATGGAATATTATGCAGCCATAAAAAAGGATGAGTTCATGTCCTTTGCAGGGACATAGATGAAGCTGGAAACCATCATTCTCAGCAAACTAACACAGGAACAGAAGACCAAACACCACATGTTCTCACTCATAAGTGGGAGGTGAACAATGAGAACACATGGACACAGGGAGGGGATCACCACACAATGGTATCTGTTGGGGGCTAGGGGGCTAGGGGAGGGATAGCATTAGGATAAATACCTAATGTAGGTGACGGGTTGATGGGTGCAGCAAACCACCATGGCACGTGTATACCTATGTAACAAACCTGCAAGTTCTGCACATGTATCCCAGAACTTAAAGCATAAATAATAATAATAATAATAATAATAATAATAATAAACAAATTGGGCCAACCCTGAGGTAAGAAGATTTTATCCTATTTTTAAAATTTAAAGTCCTGTCATTTTAGTTTTTAAATTATTTTTCCCAATAATGAATGTTTCTTTTCTTGGCATCTTGGAGAATCATTTTATGAATAGGTAGCTTATTATTCAGCTGAAGATGCGAGAGGGCTCCAATGCAGATGTCTGGAACCCTTTCTCTGTGTTACTCCATTTTCTCAGTAGGCTGCTTAACAATGTCCAGCCATCGCTGGCCCCTTGAACTTCAGTCTTTGTCTTTTCAACTTGGCTCTGCTTGAGTTGAGTTTGCCCTCTCTATGCCGTAGTTGTTAAAGTTCCTAGGTAGAAAGCTCATATTCCGACCTTTGTAATCCTCTTCAGGTTCACATCTGAAAACTTTTCCTTTGTATGTTCTCCCAATTTTTTACATGTTCACAGTGGGAAGTGAGGTCTGGTTTTATTAACTCCATCGTAGCCACAAATAGAAATCCTGTTATGATTTTTGGCCACTCAGGCAAGTGAGATCATAAACAAAATATATAAAATATACGCTGGGAAAAGCAACAGATACACAAAATCAGTTGATTTTCCCCAACTTTTGCATTTCTAAATGAAAATCAGCAGTTTTATTTGATACAAATACTCTGGAGACTTCAAGATGTTTCCAGGTAAATTATTTAAAATGTTAAAAGATAAGACATTTATATTTAAAAATATATTGAGCCATTATGTTAAAAGAAATAAAGCTATGTGAATTCTAGCATGTGCAATAGTACCAGAGAGCAATTTACTTATTCTTCAAATAGTATTAATTTTCACATAAACTTTTCCATAATTAGTCAACATTGTGATAAAAAATATATATTAGAGCTGGCGTTGGTTATTAGCTTTCCTTCACATGATGTGAGAAGGCGTCCTGTGGTTAGCATAAGATTTGAGGCAAGATTGTTGCTTCTGGTTAAAAAAATAAAATGGGAGAAAATAGTTGCAAACTATAAATCTGATAAGGAGTTAATGTACAAATAAATAAGGTCTCAAACAACTCAATAGCAAGAAAACAAATAATTGAAAAATGGGCAAAGAACTCGAACAGTATTTTTTCAACAGAAGACATGGAAATGGCCAGTAGGTACATGAAAAATGTTCAACATCACCAATCATCAGGAAAAGGCAAATTAAAACTACAATGAGAAATCACTTCACACCTGTTAGAATAGCTTTTATAAAAAAGATGAAAGAGAAGTGTTGGCAAGGATTTGGAGAAAAAGTAACTCTTGTACATTGTGGTGGGAATATAAATTAGTACAACCATTATGTAAAATTGTACATAGTTTCCTCAAGAAACTAAAAAAAAAACTGCCATTTGATCCAGCAATCTCACTTCTGCATGTATATTTAAAGGAACTGAAATCAGTATGTCAAAGAGATATCTACATTCTCATGTTCATTGCAGTATTACTCACAGTCGCCAAGATATGGAATTAAACTAAGTGTTCATCAGTGGATGAATGGATAAAGAAAAAGTGGTATATACATACACACACAGTGAAATACTATTCAACCTTTAAAAGGAAGAAAATTCTGTCATTTTTGACAAGATAGGTGAACCTGAAGGACACTGAGCTAAGTGAAATAAGCAGACACAGAAAGAGAAGTGCCACATGATCTCACTTATCTTTATAATCTAAGAGTTGAAGTCACAGATGCAGAGAGCGTAGAGTGGTGGTCACAGGGGCTGGAGGGGAGAAGGGGAAGCAGAGGAAGGGAATGGGGAATTGCTGGGCAAAGGGTACAAAGATTCAGATAGGCAGGAAGAATAAGTTTTGCCATATCTTGTACAGCCAGGTGACTATAATAAATAATAAGTATTGTATATTTCAAAATGACTAAGAGATTTTAGATAACTAATTTCAAATGTCTCACCATAAAAATGATAGGCAATGACATAATAGATATGTTAATTAGCTTGATTTAATTATTTCCCATTGTATACATATAAAACAAAACATCACAATGTACTCCATAAATGTATACAATTATGATTTGTGAATAAAAATAATACAGATAAATAAAGTCTGACATGTAGAAGAGAATGGATGTTAGTGGAGAAAAAGAGAATAGTGTAAGAAGATTTTCCACATATGTATTTATGACTGCCTGCTCACCCAAAGGATCTGATGAATTTATTCATTTTAAAAATTAACCATCTAATTGAATCTCACACCGGTTTTTATGACTTTTTCTCACTACAATTTGACTGTAAGCATCTGAGTATAATTTTTAATATTATGCAGAAATGGTTGAATTTTTTAAGCAACTATTTCATGTTATCATTTGCTTTCCTCTGTCCACTCGGTTAATTTAGCCTCTTTGCAAGCATGTGAATTTTTCAGGCCATAATGGTAGCATAGATTATGTGAATGATGAACTATTTACCAAAGTCTCTTCCGAACATCCATGGCTCCATTCTGCCTAGATTTATGACACACAAAAAATAATACTTATTAATTATGATGACTAGGATCAGCAAAGGACTTACACAGTGAGCTAGTAGTAAAAACTACTTTGTATTGAACATATGTGTATGGTGGGTGCTTTGCCTCCATTATCTGTGTTGTGAAGTAAGCATTGTCATGTCACATTTGCAGGTGAGTACTTGGAGAGTGGCAGAAGCTAGGACTCAAACTCAGATTTATCTTACTCCAATACCCATGGTCTTTGATTGCAGCACATTGCCACCTGTTTTACCTAAGTTCTGGTGGATATACCTCAATGCTAGTGGATTATCTTAAAGGGCATAAGAGACTCACATGAAGAAAGCTATTCAACACTGATATATTTCCAAGAAATTTTTTTCAAGACTTGAAGAGGGAGGTCTTGAGAGACAGAGGGGCTTCTTCATCGTATACAATGCATGGAAGGAGAAAAAGTGGCACAACTCCACTTCAAGCATTCCACTGTATCTGGGACTGTCCCCTCTTTCCTCTCACACCATTAGCTTCTGCCTTCCAATTGCATTTATAGTCAGTATTATATGCTCCCAGATACAGATTGAAATGAATCATGAATACATCACTAAGAACTCATACTGCTTCTCTAAAATATGCTTTGCTCTTTTCTGTTACTAGTACCTGAGATAAGGTGTTGCTTTAATGCCATTTCACTATCTCAAAATAGAAGAAATATATTAGAACATTGACAAAAATATGTTCCATTTCCAGATGAGCTACTGTGATTTTGGACTAGTCACTAAAAATTCTCCTTCCATCTCTACATTTCAAATCTGAAAATAGTAATAATTCTCCTGCTCCAGCTGAATGATGTGTCTAGGTAAATAGTGACTTGAAGAACTAGGAATGCCTTTGATAGAATTTTAAAGAAACAAGTAGATATAGACTATTCTGCCCCAGAAAGTGCAGGATCTGAGTTCTTATCTCCACAAACAATTTGGATTAAAAAATACAAAACTATTGGACCCATGAGAGGTAATGGGAGGATAATAACAAGACAAGAGGAGAGATTGAGGTATTTTATTGTCCAAATAGGGCATGTGAAGATTCATTGAGGTATCCAGGCCTCATTGCTCCATGTTCTTTACTGTCGTAGACACTATTCCTTGCTAATGTTATATTTCCCACTTGGAGACAAAGGTAAAAACGTTGTTATTTTAAAATCACATTATTCAGAGCATGTTTTCATTGAATCTGTATAGACCTCCTTGCCTCTACAGTTCCCTAATAACATATGTAATGATGCTTTGCTCCAATGGGGACTTCCAATGACCCTAAAGTTGTTACTACCCTGACTTGACAATGACCACATGCAGAAAAACCTAAATGGTAATTTATTTTAATGGTCAATTTAAATTTACCCGTCAGAATTTTGTCATAAAAAGTTAGAAAACTTCAACTTCCAACCATGCATTCCCTTGAACTTTTTAGGCTGTAATCACCAAATTCTGAAAAGGGATCTCTTTCAGTGTCCAGGAACCCTTTCTTACTTACCACCAGTGAGGAGACTAGGCTTGATCACTTGCCTGTGGTCAAGCAAGAAGGGAGGTCTTTTCTCAAGGAATGCCCATTCCTATCCAGCCAGAGGGAGAGCACAATGGCAACACATAAGTGGCTTTGAGAGGATACTAATTAGGATTACTTGATATGTGGTGCAGAGGCCGTGGAGTTGTGGATATCTGCCCTGGATGCCAGCAGCATGGGTATGGGGTAAGGCTCACCCCAGCAACTCTTGGGTGCTGTGTCTAGGAGCCAGCATCTGGCCACAACATGGGCATATGAGAGACCCTGCATGAGCCACAGTAACTCAACTCTAGTCAACTCAAATCCAAGGGTTGGCTATGGACTCTCAGTAGGCTAGAGCCCTGAACTGGTCTGGTCCATGTCCCACATGGGTATGAGTCACTCCATACCAGCGTGTCAGCATCGGTTTTGAGGGTTAAGTAAATCCCAGGAAAATAAAGCAAGACTCGCAAAAAGATGATCCTACGGGCATGGGTCCAGGGGACACTTGG
This sequence comes from Symphalangus syndactylus, assembly GCF_028878055.3. Classification (NCBI taxonomy): domain Eukaryota; kingdom Metazoa; phylum Chordata; class Mammalia; order Primates; family Hylobatidae; genus Symphalangus; species Symphalangus syndactylus. The sequence goes on from NC_072429.2 coordinate 54,136,874, forward strand.
GCCATCAGTTTGACCTTACATGCCAGGTGACAGCATGCAGGAAGGGAAGAAATGTGGCCACGCCCTAGGTGGGTCTCAGGCAGGGTGTGGAGCACAATAGCAAAATGGGGCACCACTAGCTCTGCTGAGAACCACCCACAGAAGGGGGACTTGGAAAATTTCAAGGTAGGCACTTATGGAGACCAGGATCCACATAGGACAAGGTCCAGGCTCCATTCACACTGCTGGCCAGGCTATCCTGGTCACTGGAGGAGGAGTTAGAAACTTCAGAAGAAGGCAACTCTCAGTGATGGGGGAACCCAATGCCTAGGCCTAAGGTGGATACTGCAGACCAAGTCCAAAAGTCCTATAGAGCCAGAACCAAATTACATACCCCAAGTAGGCAGGCAAATCCCCTCTATGACAGGCCACTAGGTAGCATTTTCAACAGTGACTGAGCGTCACTGACTTTTACTCTCTGTCTTCCCCTTCTAATCTTTCCACCACCTTGAGAGAGAGAGCATGGGGAATTCATATAACAGTTCATATAAATAAGAGATACAGTTCTTATATGACAAGTTCTTTTGTTGATCACCATGAGGGCCTCTAGGAGAATCTTAAAAATGCCAGTCACAACCACACTAATGGAATAGTTTTCAAGAATGAGAGGGTATTGGAAATGTTCATATATTTGATCTAGTTTCATCAATGCAGTTTATCTGACTTTTACTTTTTTCCTTTGTCTTATACCAAATTTAGTCTGAATCAGGCTTTGTAAATTATACTGGCAACATAATAAAGGGAGAAATGAGGTGAAATGGCACTGGCAAGCTGATCTTCAGGATTTCTTTTAGCATTATAACATAGGGCCCCATATAACGTCCTTAATGTAACTATACTAGAATGAGATTATTTCCTGGAAGGCACCCCTAAATTGCTGCTTTAAAATCAAAGCTTTAAATGTACTAACACAGTTAACTTTAATCCTAGATTTGTAAAAATGAAATTAGAATTTTTATTATTTTGTGGAATATTAATTTTCTATGAGCTTATATAAACTATAAAGATGTGCTTCAGAAATAAACGATGAAGGTAGAAATTACGGACTTTTCTCAACATGATTTCACTTTTATTGTCAAGACAGTATAAAATCAAGTTCTTCAACAGTTATATGTGTTGCAGTTTTCTCCCAGTTTGTGGCTTTTCCTTTCTCTCTCTTTATGGTGTCTTCGATGAATAAAAAATATATACATTTTAATGTAATCAAAATATATCAATCTTTTCTTTATATGCTGAACTCCTGTATACTAAGAAATCATTCTTACCCAGAGACCATAAAGAAATTTTCCGATATCTCCTGTATATATGTAAGTATATATCTCATATAGATACATAACATATACTCACATATATAGGGGAGGTAGGATTATATATATATTTATATATAATATATATTTTATATAATATATAATATATAATTTCTAATATATTATTTATATAATATATATTTAATTATATAAATAAATTATCCTAGATCCTCCTCTTCCCTCTCTCTCTAGGACATAAATTAGAATATGAATAAATTAATATAATTACTGTATTAATACTTATATGTAATATATAATTATATATAGCAGTTATTAATATCCTTTCTATACGGAATATTTAAAATTAATGTTATAAACATACATATGTTTAATTATGACATTTAACATTATATTGTTACATTAGCATTATATATTTATAAAATTAAACATATATAACATATGTAACATATATATGTAACATGAATATGTTATATATAAACATATAACATATATAAACATATAATTAAACATATAAATGTTTAATTATATGTTTAATTATAACATTACATGTTTATATAATTAAGCATATATGTTTGATTATAGCATTATATATAATATGTAGCATTATATATGTGTTTAATTATAACATTATATATTATATATAACATTTTTTATATATAGATGAGGAAATAAGACATAAATTATCCTATCTCCTCCTATACATATGTTTCAAAGATTTGCCTTCTACATTGGAAGTCCTTATTCTTTTTGAAATTAAGTTTGTGACTGGTATGAGGGAGGAAATTATTTCAGTGTTTTAAAAAATATCATTTATGTAACCAATTTTCTAATTGCAATTTTGTTGACTCATCCATTGTTTCCCCCATTGACGTACGGCATAAACTTCCATGTTTAGTCTTTAGTTTGAAATACTGGTCCATTGCTGGGTTCTCTTTTCTATCCTGCTGATCTTTTGATCTATCCTGTACCAACATCACAAGGTCACAATTGCCATAACTTTGTAATAAGTCTCGATTCTGGCAGAGATGGTTCTCCCTATATTCTCTTATTCTAGAAATGTGTCGTGGAGGTGTGCTCCAGTGCTGTGTATTAGGGTTTCCCTCTGTCACAGTGTCACTTCAGCAAGTTACCTACCTTCTCTGTGTTCCAGTTTGGTATCTACAAGACAGGATGAGAAAATAATAGAACTTATTGTGTATGCTTTCTCTGATTGAATAAATTAATAACTGTATAACACTTAGAATGGGTTCCTGACAGTAAGTACCACATACTTGTTTGTTACTATATCATTGCTATTATTATTATTTACAAGTATCTTCACTGTTAATTTTCAGTTTGCTCACCCACATAAATTTTAGAATCAGCTTGACAGGTTCTGTGAAAACATCTTGTTCTGATTCCTTGGCATTGTACTGAGACTATAAAATAAATAGAACTGAAATCATTATGCTATTTATTCTCTCCCTATATGAACACTGTATGTTTCTCCAGTTATTTAGGTAATATCTTCAAAAAATTATTTAATTTCCTAAATAAAGTATTAACTTCTCTTTTGAATTCTTTAAGATTTTCTATGGAGAATATTTTGCATGTTAAATATTAAAGTTTTGTATCTTCCTGTACAAACCGTGAATCTTATATCCATTTGTATTTGTGATTATTATTGTTATACTGTTGTTATTATTAATGCTGAGAGCAATGTGGAATAGTAATGGAGAGAGTGAGCATATTGCCTTGTTTTCATTGCAACTAAAACCTTCTATTATTTCAGTGTTGAGTCTGATATATACTATCACTTTTCTCTTTTGTTTATTTTTTATAGTTACCCCTTTTTTTTTACAATAAAGAACTTGCATTACATGCTGAGTTCTTTTTTTGTTATAAATTATGTAAAATTTATCAATTTTTTTCTACATAGTAGATCTTATATTGAGAAGATCATATGATTTTCCTTTTTGAAACCTGCAATGCAATAAATTTTATTAGTAAATGAATCTTTAAAAGAGATTTTCTGATTTTGAAACAATCTTGCATTCCTAGAATAAATATATCTTGGCCATGATGTGTCATGTCATGTATACATTGTTAATTCTTTCATACATTGTTAATATTACTAGGATTTTACATCATTGTTTACTAGTGAAATTGGCTCATGAGACGCCTTTCTTATGTTTTGTTCTTCTTAGCTTTGGATGAAAACTTTATACTAGTCTTAATAATGAGTTGGGTAGCTTTATTTGTCTTTGCACTTAAAAGATTTTATTGAGGCTTTTAATTGTTTAATTTATGTTCTTTAAATATATGGTAAAAGTCACATGTAAACCCATCTGGAACTGATATTTTCTTTGTGGAAAGACTTCTAATTACTGACTGAATGTATCATTTGGATTTCAATTTCTTCCTGAGAAGGTTTAATTTATTTTTATCTTTCTAGGAAATTTCTCATTTTATCCCAATTTCTAAGTCAATGGGAATATGTTATTTCAGATATCCTCTTATTCTTTTTAATCTCTTTTCAATCTGTTTCTATACCCTCTTTTTATCCTTAATATTATTTGCTGTTTATTGTTGCCTTTTGCATTTTTTCTTGATTAATCTTTATAGAGGTTTTGTTTCAAACAACAAACTTTTAGCTTTATCCCCTTGATTATATCTTTCTTTTCCATTGTATTAACTTCTGCCATGATTTCATTAATGTTTCTTTCCTTCTAGTTTCCTTAGGCTTATTCTGTTCTCTCTCCATCTACTTCAGATAAATACTATTATCATTTAATTTCAGTTGTGTTTCATTTCCAATATAAATATTTAAGCTTATAACTTTTACTCTAAGTACTGTTTCAGCTATATCTCAAATTCTGATATGCAATAATTTATCATTCTGTTATTTGTGTTTTAATGTTTTTATATTCACAGATTATGTAGAAGTGTGCATAAATATAATAATTAAGTGGGTCACTCAGACAGGACTACCAATGAACCAGACCCTTCAGGACTGGGCTGTTGTAGTTTGCCATTGACCTTAGTAACAGGGCATGGTAATATTAACAGACTAAGAGATACCCTAATAGATCTTCTATATTCCATGCATACTTTTTCTTACCTCCGTTGTGGAGTAGTAGGTGGCTTTCATCTTGATAGTCTGAGTCAATCACCCAAGCCAACGTTGTAACTCCCTTCTCAGCCTGTTGATTTAAAGATAGGAGGAGCCCAAAGTGTCCAGATGGCAATCTTAACTTCCAGTTTAATGGAATTGTTGTTGTGTCTCCTGGTGGCAGTGTTCCTCCCTCTGCAACTAAGACCCCTAAGACAGCAGAACGTAATGTCGCAGGAACAGGAAGCAAAAATTTTTCTTGTGGATCACGAGAGGTGATGGTGAGTGGTGCCACTTCCACTTCCACCCCTTGATTCCTGGATTTGTGAATCCTGGCTACGGGAGAGACAGTACCATGTATTGGATGCTGATTCAGAGCATACATGGCCTTCTGAAGAACTTTGCCCCAGCCCTGCAGAGTTTCGTCGCCTAATTGGTATTGCAATTGTGATTTCAACTGGCCTGTCCACCATTCTATCAATCTAACTACTTCAGAATGATGGGGAACATGGTAAGACCAGTAAATTCCATGAGCATGAGCCCACTGCCACACTTCTATAGCAGTAAAGTGAGTGCCTTGGTCAGAGGCAATGCTGTGTGGAATACAATGATGATGGATAAGGCATTCAGTGAGTCCACAGATGGTAGTCTTGCAGAAGCATTGCATGCAGAATAGGGAAATCCATATCCAGAGTAAGTGTCTATTCCAGTGAGGACAAACCTCTACCCTTTCAATTACAGAAGAGGTCCAATATAATCAATCTGCCACCAGGGAGCTGGCTGATCGCCCCAAGGAATGGTGCCATATTGAGGGCTCAGTGTTGGTCTCTGCTGCTGGCAAATTGGGCACTCAGCACTGGCCATACCCAGATCAGCCTTGGTGAGTGGAATTCTCATGTTGCTGAGACCATGTGTAACCACCATCCCTGCCACTACGGCCACTTTGTTCATGGATACATTGGGCGATGACAAGGGAGGCTGGGGAAAGAGGCTCAGTGGTGTCCACAGAACAGGTCATCCTATCCACTTGATTATTAAAATCCTCCTCTGCTGAGGTCACCCACTGGCAAGCACTCACATGGGATACAAGTACCTTCACAGTTTTTGACCACTCAGAGAGGTCCATCCACATACCTCTTCCCCAAATTTCTTGGTCACCAATTTTCCAATCATGCTTCTTCCAAGTCCCTGGCCATCCAGCCAAACCACTGGCTACAGCCCATGAATCAGTATATAATCACACATATGGTCATTTCTCCTTCCATGCAAAGTGCACAACCAGGTGGACAGCTCGAAGTTCTGCCCACTGGGAAGATTTCCCTTCACCACTGTCCTTAAGGGATGTCCTAGAAAGGGGCTGTGGTGCTGCAGCTGTCCACTTTCAGGTGGTGCCTGCATATCATGCAGAACCATCTGTAAACCAGGCCAGAGTCTTCTCTTCCTTTGTCAACTGATCATAGGGAACTTTCCATGAGGCCATTGGTGCAGGCTCGGGGAGAGAAGGCAGGGCAGCAAGAGCAGCGACCATGGGCATTTGAGCCACTTCCTCATGTAACTTGTGCCTTCAGGACCTGCTCAAGCCCAGTCATAAATATACCACTTCCATTTGATGATGGAATGCTGCCATGCATGACCCACTTTATGGCTAGATGGGTCAGAAAGCACCCAGTTCATGATCGCAGTTCAGGTCATATGGTGACTTAATGACCCATAGTCAAAAGTTCAGTTTCCACCAAAGCCCAGTGACAGGCCAAGAGTTATCTCTCAAAAAGAGAGTAGTTATCTTCAGAAGATGGCATGGCCTTGCTCCAAAATCCTAGAGACCTCCACTGTGATTCATCTATGGGGGCCTACCAAAGGCTCCAATCAGCATTCCTATCTGCCACGGACACCTCAAGTACCATTGGATCTGCTGGTTCATGTGGCCCAAGTGGCAGACCAGCTTGCATGGCAGCCTGGACCTATTGCAGAGCCTTCTCCTGTTCTGGACCCCACTCAAAACTGGCAGTCTTTTGGGTCACTTGGTAAGTGGCCTGGAGTAACACACCCAAATGAGAAATGTGTTGTGTCCAAAATGTAAATAGGCCCACTAGACATCATGGCTCTTTCTTGGTTGTAGGAGAGGCCAAATGCAGCAACTTATCCTTCACCTTTGAAGGAATGTCTCAGCAGGCACCACACCACTGGACCCCTAGAAATTTTACTGAGGTAGAAGGTCCCTGAATTTTAGTTGGATTTATTTCCCATCCTCTGGCACTCAAATGTCTCACCAGTAAGTCCAGTTCCTGCTCACTGAATCCAATCAGCATAATGTCATCAATGTAATGGACAAGTGTGATATCTTGCAAAAGTGAAAAGCCATCAAGGTCTCTCCGAATAAGATTATGACATAAAGCCAGAGAGTTGATATACCCCTGAGGTAGGACAGTAAAGATATATTGCTGGCCTTGCCAGCTGAAGGCAAATTGTTTCTGGTGGGCCTTATGGACAGGAATGGAGAAAAAGGCATTTGCCAAGTCCATGGCTGCATACTAGGTACCAGGAGATGTGATAATTTGCTCAAGCAATGAAACCATATCTGGTACAGCAGCTGCAATTGGAGTCACCACTTGGTTAAGCTTCCAATAATCCACTGTCATTCTCCAAGATTGATCTGTCTTTTGCACAGGCCAAATGGGAGAGTTGAAAGGGGATGTGGTGGCAATAACCACCCCTGTGTCTTTCAAGTCCTTGATGGTATCACTAATCTCCACAATCCCTCCAGGGATGTGATATTGGTTTGGATTTACTATTTTCCTAGGTAGATGCAGCTCTACTGGCTTCTGTTTGGCCTTTCCCATCACCATAGTCCTCAGCCTACCAGTTAGGGAGCCAGCATGGGGGCTCTGCCAGCTGCTAAGTATGTCTATGCCAATTACGCATTCTGGCACTGGGGAAATGACTACAGGATGAGTCTGGGAGCCACTGGAATCACTGTATGTCAGACCTCAGCTAAAACTCTGCATAAGCCTCTATTTTAAAAGGAGAACCACGATGACATTTTGGGTCCCCTGGAATTAACATCAACTCAGAGCCGGTGTCCAGTAGTCTTTGAAATGACTGATAATTTCCATTTCCCCAATGCACAGTTACCCTGGTAAAAGGCAGGAGGTCTGCTTGGGGAAGGGTGTGAGAAAGATTAATAGCATAAATGGTCGGTAGTTTAGTGGGGTCCTTCCTCAATGGGACTGCCCTCCCCTTCATTCAAGGGGTTCTAGGTCTGTAAAATGGCTCAACTCTGGAAACTAATTGAAGGGCTGTGATTCTCTGCTTTTTTAATTTGAATTAGTCTTTTGTCCATTCAACCTAGAAGTATTCTGCTTATACACTTGATCTTAGCCAAAAGGCCGAGAAGCGATTATTCTGCTTATATAAATTAAGTAGGAATGCAGTAGTCTTCCTATCATTTTCACTTCTAGGAACACCATGATTAATTAGCCAATGCCAGAGCTCTACAGGAGTCAGACTATTCTGATTGCTGCTTTGTCTCTGCTGTCCATTAAAGTTGCTATACCCATCTTGCCTTTGACCGTTGAGTACCTCCACTTGGCCCCTGCCAACTTGAGATCTATTTATTCCCATTATATTTAAATTTTGTAGTCAAGTGACTGTAAATCCCACTGTTAGATCTGACATACAGAGAAGAGTAATTACAAGGCTCTTCAAAGATGCAGGTGCTGCCCTCACAAATCTATTTCACAAGGCATTGGTCAAGGGTATATCTTCTAAACCCTTTCTGCAGGGATGAGTAAGTCTCAAGTGACTAATCCACTCCACCATCTCAATCTCCCGAAGCCTTTGGATCCCTTCCCCTCCATTAAACTGAGAAAGACCAGGCATTTCTAGCTTACTCACAGTGGGCCATCTTTTAATCCATATTTCAGCCAACCAAGCAAATAAACTATTAGAAACTTTTTTTAACTCCCCAAGCTGCAACATTAAATGTGGAGTCCCTACTTAGTGGGCTCAAATCAATAAATTCAGCCTGATCCAACTCTATGTACCTTCCACCATTGTCCCACACCCTTAAAATCCATTCCCATGACTGTTCTCCATATTTCTGTATATATAAATTACAAAACTCAAGCAGTACTTTTCAAGTGTAGCACATCTCCTCATGGGTCACACTCAACCTCACCTCTAGGTTCCTGCTGGGACTTTAGTTATAGGTTAAGAAGCAAATATGGGTGTTGGGGGTTGTTCCTGCAGAGATCAACTTTATCTTGCCTGGCAACTGCCTCAGGGGAGGTCATCACTGTTGCTTCAGGTAGCACAGAGTTTATCTCCTCAGACAAAGGTGGAAATGCTGATGGCAGCATGTGTTGGGGAGGGGATGTTGCCACTACTGGGGATGGGGCAGCTGTTTCTTCTGGCAAAAAAAGTTTCATCAGCATTTACAAACTCAGTGTCCCCAGCCTCATCAGGGTCCTCCCATATGTCCCTATTCCAAAATCCAGGGTTTCATTCTTTTCCAATCGAAGGCCTCATTTTAACAGTAGACACCTGGCAAGGCTGTGCATGCACTTTGTGTCCCAGGTCAGCCACTCACATAATAGGAGCTGGTGCCTGTTTTTCCACAATTTCAGCTCTTTCTCTATAGGAGATAGGATTCTCACCCAGGGCAGTCCTAGCAGATTTGAGGCTCAGTATTTGCTTCTGAAACTGGAAAATAGAATCCCTGAGTTCATAATTTTCTTTCATCAATTTGTCCGCTGAACTTAGGAGCAATCAACCAGCTTCATTGTGTTTCTTGGTTCTCCGCATATGGTCAAATGTATTATGTATAGAGTCACTAAACTTTCTTGCCTCTCACAAGTGGCATATCAGGATTGTCAAATGCATTTATTTTTCATAACTCTCTAAACGGTTCATGCCAAAGACTATCAATGTTCTCTATATTATTAGAATTAGGGTCCTTTTCAGTTTAATCATATTAAGCAGCCAACTCCAGAAACCCCCAAACCAATGAAAGAACTCCATTCTTAATATTTTGTTCCTCTAGAGCCAGTCCTGGTACCAAAATCAGTATTGGTTAGGGTTCTCTAGAGGGAGCGAAATAATAGAATGTATATATATATAAGTTTATTAAGTATTAACTTACATAATTACAAAGTCCCAGAATAAGCCATCTGGAAACTGAGGAGCATGCAGAGGCAGTCCCCAAACTGAAGAACTTGGAGTCTGATGTTAAGGGCAGGAAGCATCCAGCATGAGAGAGATGTAGGCTAGGAGGCTAGGCCAGTCTAGTCTTTCCACATTTTTCTGTCTGCTTTATAGTCTATCCATGCTGGCAGCTGGTCAGATGGTGCCCACCCAGATAAAGGGTGGGTCAGCCTTTCCCAGCCCACTGATTCAAATGTTAATCTCCTTTGGCAACACCCTCACAGACACACCCAGGATCATTACTTTCCATCCTGCAATCCAACCAATTTGACACTCAGTATTAACCATCACACATCATTATTGACACATTTGGACCCATTTCTTTTTCTTTTCTTTTTTTTTTTTTTTTTTTTGAGATAGCTTATCACTCCACCACCCAGGCCAGAGTGCAGTGGCATTATCATGGCTCACTGTAGCCTCAACCTTCTGGACTCGGGTGATCCTTTCACCTCAGCCTCCTGAGTAGCTGGGGCTACAGGATAGACATGCCTTTTTTTTTTTTATTTGTAGACACTGGGTTTCACTATGTTGCCCAGGCTGGTCTTGACCTCCTGGGCTCAAGAAATCCACCTGCCATGGGATTCTCAAAGTGCTGGGATTATAAGTGTGAGCCACTGTGCCTGGCCTGGACACATTTCTGTCTTCCAATTAGTGTTTCTTTTTAATTACTTTTTCTCATTTTCTTTATATTTATTCTCTTCTTTCTTCATTCTTTGGATTGAGTTTGTTGGTTTGTTCATTTGTTTTTCTTCTAATGCTATTTCTTTTCTCTCTACTAAATTGGAAGCTACATATTCTGTTTGTATTTTTATATGGCCATCTTCAAAATTTCTACATGCACATTTACCTCAACAATATCTAATATTATTAATATAGTTTCTCTTCTTTCAAATGATACTAAGATTTTCAAAACTAGTACTTAAAATCTGATTATTTCTCTCCTGACTCATATGCCACTAATGTCTATGATTTCGGTTATATATTGTTGTTCTTTTGTATATACTCAATGCTTCTTCTTACTTACTCCTCAATTCTTCCTGCATCTTAGATGTTCTATCCTTATTTTCTTGTATCATTTAGAAGAATTTTGTAGTTGTTATGGTTGGAATTGTGTCTCACAAAAAGATATGTGAGAGATGTAACCAGTATTGTCTCAGATGTAATCAGTTAATATAAGGCCATAATGTAGTCAGATAAGTACTTAATCCAATATGACTGGTTCCTCATAAGAAGAGGAGACACGAGACACACACACACACACACACACATGCACACACACACACACACACACACACGGGGAGATACCATGTGTTGATGGAGATAGAGATGCACATTATGCAGCTACAAGCCAAGAAATGGGGAAGACTCCTGGCAAACCATCAGGAGCAAGGAAGAGGCAAGGTTCTCCCTAGGTTCTCCCCTCCATGTTTCAGATAGAGCATAGCCCTGTGAACACCTTGAATTTTGGATTCTATCCTCCAAAACTCTGAGACAATGAGTTTTTGTTGTTTTAAGCCACCTGGTCTGTGGTACTTCATTACAGCAGCCCCAGGAAAATAATCCAGTCGTCAACTATCTCAATTATTACATGTCTGAAAGTTCCTTTATTCTGCCTTTATTCTCAAAAGATAGTTTTACTGGGTATAGAATTCTGTTCACTGCTATTTTATTCATATTAAATACTGACTAGTCTCCTCTTAGTCTAGTTATCATTACCTTTAAGCAAATCTACATTTTTCTTCTGTATCTATTTAAGTTTTTTATTCTTGTCATTCTTAAGTGTCACTCTGATGTGGCTAGGTTTGAATCCCTTTGTATTTATTCAGCTTAGAATCCACTGAGCTTTCTGTATATTAGGGCTAATATCTACATCAATGCTGAGAAATTCTCATCATGTATCTCTGCTCTCCTTCTTTATGCTGTATCTTCTTCTGGAATTTCCATGGGGCCTATCCAAGACCTATTCCTCCAGCTTCTGCATCACCTGAGCTCTCTCACATAGTTCCTCCTTCCTTGTCATTTTTGATGCCACTTAAGTAATTTTCTCACCTCTGCTTCCTGCCCAATTTTCTCTTTTCATCTCTTTCTAAATTCTAAATTAGTACATCCAATGAGTTTTTATTATAATATTTGGGATTTTTTTCTGAGTGTCTCATAGGTTTCATTTTCAAATGTCTTGTCAATTTTGTCAATCGAGTTTTTCTTTGTCATATTTTAATGCCATCTTCTATTTCTTAAATACATTAAACTGATTATTTTCATTTTCTATAATTGTATCCTTTTAATAATTTTCATTCAGTAAATTATTAAATAATAATTTAATAAATCCAAGCACCTTCCTTGTACCAGGCTCTGTCTAGGCACTTGGAAAACATTAGCAAAGAAAAAATATGAAAGTTCATGCCTTCATGGAGCTAACAAGCCAGTAAAGGGAGGAGAACAACACATAATTTTATATTAGCAGACACTAAGTTCTATAACAGAAAGCAAACAGCAGAGAAAGCAGGATTGAGAGTGCTGGTAGGGTTTGAGCTGCACTATAATTTTAGGTAAGGTTCTGAGAGAAGAAGTCTTACTGGAAGGACATTAGGGGATCTCACAATTGATATCTGGGAGAAGAGAGTTCAAGATGAAGGAATAACTAGTGAAAAGATCCTAAGCCATGTTTGAGGAGCAGAAGACCAGCATGACTAAAGTATAGGAAGCAAGCAGGGAGAGTTGTATGAGATAAAGTCAGAAGAGGACCAGGATTCAGGTAAAATTTTGTTTTTCATTGTGAGTCAAATAGGAAGCCACTGAAAGATTTTGAAGAGTGGAAGACATGATCTGATTCATGTTTTAAAAAGTCTTTATAGCTGATATTCAGATAGTCACCCAAAAAGGGGCAGAGATAGAACTAGATACTTTAGGAGCCTTATAATAATTCAAATAAGAAATATTGATATCTTAGTGTTGGAAGTGGTAAGAAGTATTTGGATCCTGGTATTTTGGGCTAATAGAAGTGGACTCTGACATACCAAGAGGCATAAAAGATTATTCCAAGATTTGGGGCCTAAGTAACTGAAAGTATGGAGGTTCTATAAACGGAGATGGAGAGAGTACTGTGGGTAAAGCATGTACAGTGTGTAGGGAGGTAGATTATTAAGAAGTAATGCATAATGGACTTTGGGGACACAGGGGGAAAAGATGAGAAAGGGGTGAGGGATAAAAGACTACAAATTTGGTGCAGTGTATACTGCTTGGATGATGGGTGCATCAAAATCTCACAAATCACCACTAAAGAACTTACTCATGTAACCAAACACCACCTGTTCCTCAATAACCTATGGAAATAAAAAAAATTAAAAATAAAATTCCTGGAAGGAAAAAAAAGTCAATTTGGAGACTGTTATGATTGCAATTTCTGCTAGACATACAAGTGGAAATGTTGAGTAGGATTGGATATCTGGGTCCAATTGGATGTTTCTGGAGTTCAGGAGAAAAACATAGGTTGTGGATGTAAACTTGGAAGTCTTTGACATATACAAGGCATTAAAGTCATAAGCCTGAATGAGATTAACAAGGAAGTGGGTGGGAATCAAAAAGAGAAGGTCAAGAAGTGCTCATTTTTGCAACATGAAGAAACTGAAGGGCAGAGAAAAAACCAACAGAGCAGCCTAGGAAGGAGAAGTCATTGAGGCAGGAAGGACTGTAGGAGAATGTGTTGTCCTCAAGGGCAAGTGCAGACAGCTTATCAAAAGAGAAGGAGTGACAAATTGTGTCAAATGTCATTGCTAAGAATGAAATTCATTCTTTATTGGATTTTATATTGCAGAAGCAGGGATAAAACAGAATTGGATGTGTATGTGTGCTTCTCTGTGTGTGTGTGCGAGAGAAAGAGATATTGGGAGAAAAGACGAGAATTGACAACTTATTAGAGGAGTTTTGACTCTAAATGGACAGAGAAATAGGGCAGTATCCAGCAAAAAACAAAAAAATGGAATAAAAAGAAGTTATATTTTGTCGTGTGTTTGAGATGACATAAACAAGAGCATGTTTGTTTGGCTAAATAGAAAGAGAGAAAAAAGAAAGATGTAGAAGCATGACAGAGAGAAGGAAGTTTGCTGGAGCACCCTGTAAAGGCAGTAAGGGAAGAGACTTAGTATTTTACTGCAACAGGAATGATCAGCTTTAGGTTGGAGCAGGATTAGTTCACTTAAAGCAAAAGATGGGCCTATAGGTGAAACTGTGATTGTGGGCATCTGAAGAAGTTCTCTTCTCATGGTGACATTAAAAAAAATATTTATAAAGTCTGATAGCAGGGAATTTAGAGCTGAGAGGATTTCATGAGGAAGGGAAACATGGTTTGGAAGCAGCAGTGAGGAGCAAGGAGAATATCCTTACAATCTTAAGGTACAAAGGTTATCAAGGAAAACAACAGCAACAGCCACCTCAAGAGATGACAGTGGGGAAGGAGTATCCTCAAGGCTCCTGTTGGAGCAAAATTTTGAAGAGAAAGATCAAGGAAAGTTAATGGAGTAGATTTTGTTAAAGACAGATTATGCATTCCAAAAAAGCACAGAATTGAGGCAGGATGGGAGAGGGAGACCTGGCAGGAGATATACAGAGAATTATAGAGTTTACAGTGGAGAGGCGGAACTTGAGAGTCCAGGGATCCTTGAGATGAATGACAGGGGAAGGCTAATGGAAGAATAAGATTTGTTCTGATGCCATCAAGTCATGCTGTGGTGGCACGCCTCTGATTACCGCAGGGATGACTGGCGCGTTTGGGACCCTCCCTATTGTCACGTGTTAATGTGGTATGGGAAAGCCGGGTATTTGTTATTTGAGAGTGCAGCTGCTGGAGGTGCAGTTTACCCCCACTGAATAGAAGCTAAGGGCCCTGGGAGCGCTTTCTTGGCCCTTGGCTAAGGGCAGAATAACATTGTTCATGGTGTTTTTATTTCCACATCTGTCTTAGTGATTTTTTAATATGAACTCATGATACTTGAAGTTTTCTTTGTAGGAATTTGTTTGAGGTCTTTACTTAAAATGCTTTTGTCTAGAGAGGAATTTATTTTACTTCTACCAGTTACCTGGTTGCACTAACAATCTGAAAGCAGCATTACTAAAAATTGTATTACAGTAACTGGAATACACAGTTAGTTATATTTCCAACCACAAACCTTTATGAGTACAGATTTGTGGTTAGAAAACCTCAGAGAATGTTTTGCTTTTCTTCTGCTCTACTTGGCCAAGCCTGGGAGAGGCAGTGATGCACACTTCCACTCTTTTTAGGTTAGTTTTCTCTAGATTATCCCTTGAGTCTAACCCTTCAGGAGTTTTCATTTTATGCTGTGATGGGCAATTCACCCTCTCATCCTGCTCAGGCCGCAGGCTCTGTCTGCTGCCTCTGTCGGAGGCTTTCTAAATGCAGGGATCTGCAGGCAAAACCTGGACAAACAATGGCTCCAGTGCTCCCTTACTTATGGGTTCTCATGTTCTATGTTTCTGACCTCCAGGAAATTTCTTTCTTCTATACCAGCTCAGCTATAAACTTAATATTTAATGCACGATATTATTTCTTCATTGATTTTACATGTGCTACACCTAAAGACATTGCTCTGAAAGTCTAGTTTGGCCTGTTGCCAGAAATTAAAATCCCATCCTCTTGGTTACAATAAATATTCTAGACATTAACAAATGGTATATTCAAACAGCAAACACTCAGACACTGACCACACAGCTTAAGATAAGACTATATTGCAAATACAGATATTCTCTGATTCCATCTTTCTCCATTTCTTTTTCAGAGTTCTCTCCTATCCTGAATGCTGTGTGCTTACTTTCTGTATGTTTGTCTACTTTTACACTATATGTATTGTCCATAAACAATATATTACCATAATTAATGCTTCTAAAAGCTTATACAAAATTTATATACATGCCATAGTACGATGCCTTCAACAACGTTGTTTCACTGTTACAATTTTACAATTTAGTGGTTTCATTTCAGAGGTATAAAGTATTTCATGGTAGGTTTTTTCCTACAATTTATCTGCTCTCCTGTTAATACATATTTAGGCTGCTTTCAGGTTTTTCGCCATTATAAACAGTATCACTACAAAATTTCTTGTATTCACCCTTTGTTGAATTTGTTCATTTTTCTAGTGTATACATAAAGATAGAATTATATGTGCATACCCAATGTCACTAGATAACTTCAAATTGCTCTCTAAACTGATTTTCACAATTTATACTCCCAGTACTTTTTCACAAGTTTTTTGCTATTCAGGTTTCTTCTGTTGTGAAGTGTTGTTTAAAATTTTTTAAATTTTCTATTTGGTTGGATTTGTGATTTTACATTTTAATGTGCATCGTCTAAATTCTTGGGAAAGGTGTAGCAATTTACATTCTCGTCAGCAGTGCATGATGAGATTGCTTCTATGCATCCACATGAGTAATTGATATCATTTTGCTTTTTAATTTTTCCTAACCTAATGAGTAAAAAGTGATTTCTCATTGTTGCATTATTTTTGTGTTTTTGTTACTAGAGAGGGTTATCTTTCTCTAATTTTTTTCTTTTGTGAATAACCTGTTTATATATAATAAATATTTACCTAATTTGTGTAAACACTCCTACTCAAATAATACATATCATGTTGTTAGAAAGAGATAGAAAACACTGTAGGAAAATACACTACATATATAAATAGGCTAAATACAAAAATGCAATGAACCACACTTAAACTTCCATTCGATCACGATACATTAATTTTTTGATGCATCATTGGATTTGTTGTTTGGAAGGAATATATAAATGATATATATTCAAACATATACATGGCTTCACTTTTTGGATTTCCATCTGAAATCCACTGAGCCTGGTAGTTCAGTGTTGGCTATATTATAGGAAGACTTTTATCAAACATGGAACTCTATTGGAATTTTTTAGTGCAGATAAGAATTACAAATATTAATTTGGACTGAAATTAATCTGATCTGAATGAACATACTTTTTCCATGACGTTTGGAATCTCTGGTTCATTTATGATTTCTTCTTCTGAATTTTGTAACTTCCAAATGCTTTTTTGAAGAATTGTGCAAAGGGATTTTTTTTTTAATGCCTGAATGGGTGAAAAGAATTGATTTGCAGATTTAAGCTAAAAGTGAAAACTGTTTTCTGTCATTATTGACTCTTACACATTTGCAGCCCCAAGTAATTAGCCCTTGCATATTGCTTAAATCCCTCTTGATTTAAATATCAAATTAAAAAAGAATAAATGTGTTGGTATATAAAGCTATGCCATAGTCAATGTTGCACAGTGTATTTCACTATCACTGATCAGAGATTAAAGCTTATTTCTAGAGGTTAATTATAAATTTTACACCTACAGTTAAAATGTCAAAATCTGCCTTTTTCAGTCTTGAAGAAAACGAGTCTTTTCCCCACGGGTACATTGGTCAGCTTTGTCACTACAAAGACTGCTTTTCTTTCAACATCCTGTAAGAGTGGAAGAAAAAACAAAAATAAAAGATTAAAAATGAACTTGAAGTGTCTGAATTTCTGTGTCTCTTATTATTTTAAGACTGCTTTGTTATGATACAGAAAATGTCATAACCTCTGTTGAAGAATGTGTGGGTTCATAGAGAAAATATGTAAGAAACAAAAATCGATAAAGATATCTAAATCTCTTATTTCCAATTTATGCAGTTCTTCCACTTATAGTAAACTGATAGGCAACAATGAAAACAATAAGCATGCTTAATTTCCTGACGTACCATAAAAGCTGTAGAAAAAGACAATTCCTGGACAAAGAATGAAACACATTCAAGAAAACAAAAAGTTTAAATGGTAATAACAGACATGGAAGGACAAATATTGCATGATCTCACTTATATGTAGAATCTAAGTAAGTGGTTACCAAGGGCTGGAGTTGGGGTGGGTGGGCAGACTGGGGAGATGGTTACAAAATTTCAATTAAATCATGTTATGCATTATAAATATATATATATATATACTTTTTGTCAGTTTTTAAAAATAAATAATTTTAAAAGGTAATACCAACAAAGGAGATTTTAAATGTCAGTAAAGTGAAATGTAAACAGATTGTGAGAAAAAAATAACTTATTGTTAATGCAGGGACAAAATAGTCACATCACTTAACACACTTTCAAAGAATCTGTCTTGGGAAACATATCTTTAAAATTATATAGAAAATTTATTTTGAATACATCTCAATGCATACAACTTTTTTGAAGGTAAAAATTTATTTCTATTTAATTTTCTAATCTTCAGAAAAAGTAATGCTAGGGCCGGGTGCGGTGGCTCACGCCTGTAATCCCGGCACTTTGGGAGGCCGAGGCGGGTGGATCACGAGGTCAGGAGATCGAGACCATCCTGGCTAACAAGGTGAAACCCCGTCTCTACTAAAAATGCAAAAAAAAATTAGCCAGGTGTGGTGGCGGACGCCTGTAGTCCCAGCTACTCAGGAGGCTGTGGCAGGAGAATGGCGTGAACCCAGGAGGTGGAGCTTGCAGTGAACTGAGAAAGTGCCACTGCACTCTAGCCTGAGTGACAGAGTGAGACTCCGTCTCAAAATAATAATAATAATAATAATAATGCAAGAAGAATGTATTTTGTTTCTATTCTTGGTGCCTATTCTTAGAATTTATTCTTGAAAACATATATTTACTCAGGAAAATATAAGTTGATATTTTTTGAAAGTAACACTACAGTCATGTGTTGGTTGACAATGGAGATACATTCTGAGAAATGTGCCATTAGACAATTTCATCATTGTGCAAACATCATAGACTGTACTTATGCAAAACTAGATGATACCTAGTCTATATGGTATATCCTATATCTCCTAGGCTAGAAACCCGTACAGCATGTCACTGTATTGAATACTGTAGGTATTTGTGCCAAAATAATAAGTATTAGTATTTCTAAATATAGAAAAGGTATGGTAAAAAATATAGTATTATAATCTATATTATAATCAATTATATAATCCATATTATAATCTAGACCACCGTTGTATATGAAGTCCATCATTGACTGAATCATCATTATGGAGCACATGACTATATGAATTTATATAATTTTTATTATGAACATTGCAAATATTCGTTTTTATATTTTTAAAAAAGTTACTAAGTTACATCTCTATAAGTGACATTGCTGAATATTGGATTCTGTAATATTTCAGTTAGAATTTTAATTAACTGAATGCATTTTTAAAATAAACAGCTGAATATGTATATGAAAAAGTGTGAAAATATTTAAAGTAAAAATGTAATGTTATAAAAGCATCATTATTAACATTTAGTATTTATTAAAATAATTATACATAGTGTTTATTAAACAACCTTAATCATATTTCATACCTTTTTTGAAAAGTGTTGTTATAATGTGGTTAAGAACTTTGAAAATTTTCTCGTTAAGAGTATTTAAAAAGTAAAACAACGTACCAGCTATAATTGTTAACATTTTATGAGTTGAAAATATTTCCATTAATATCTGCTCCCCCCAAAAAAAGGAAAGACTATCTCAATGTCAAACTAAAAATATCTTGAAATGTATAGACTTTACTTTATGAAAAACTTGCTCCTTGGCATTTTTCACATTTCCCGGAGGCAAGTAAGAACTTTATAAAGAACTAATTCCTGGCCGTGGTGTGATATTTGGGTTCAAATTTTAGGCAGCATCTGTGGTTTCCATTGTCTTCTTATCCAGCTCTCCTCTAATGGACCGTGTTGAGCAATATGTGCTTGAGAAACTCAGGGAAATCTCTCCACCACTGCCTTTACTACTAGTGTTTTCCATCAAGAGCTTCATCTCCAGTTGTGTCAAAACTGTAATAATTGTTTTCTATAGCAGAGAATACCCTAAAGGCACAGAGCTATTAAGCTTCTGGAGTGTACAGAGAGGGTTGCTGCAAGTGTCCATGAAGCTTGGAAGTCACTGCAGAGAGCCCTGAAGTTCAGCCATACGGCAGGCTCTGCAACAGTCAATGTTCTGTGCCTTTCAGAGAATAGAGGATCTCCTTCCCTTGCCTTGGATTGTAACCTAGGACTTTGGTCCCAAAATAGTTCTCTGAATACTAATGCTTAATGTGTGTGTGTGTGTGTGTGTGTGTGATATGGTTTGGCTGTGTCCTCACCCAAATCTCATCTTGAATTCCTGCACGTTGTGGGAGGGACCTGGTGGGAGGTAAATTAATCATGGGGGCAGGTTTTTCCTGTGTTGTTCTCATGATTGTTAATCAGTCTCACGAGATTTGATGGTTTTAAAAAGGGGAGCTTCCCTGCACAATCTCTCTTCTCTTGTCTGCTGCCATGTGGGATGTGCCTTTCAACTTCTGCCATGATTGTGAGTCCTTCCCAGCCATGTGGAACTGTAAGTCCAATAAACCTCTTTCTTTTGTAAATTGCCCAGTTTTGAGTATGTCTTTATCAGTAGTGTGCAGATGGATTAATACAGTAAATTGGCACCAGTAGAATTGGGCACTGCTGAAAAGATACCTGAGAATCTTTTCTGAAATATTTTCTGAAAATCTGAAAATATACCTGGAAGCAACTGTGCAACTGGGTAACAGGCAAAGGTCGGAACAGTCTGGAGAGCTCAGAAGAAGACAGGGTAATGTGGGAAGGTTTGAAACTTCCTAGAGACTTGAATGACTTTGACCAAAATGCTGATAATGATATGGACAATGAAATCCAGGCTGAGGTCCTCTCAGATGTCATTCTCAGAAATGAGGAACTTGATGGGAGCTGGAGCAAAGGTGACTCTTGTTATGTTTTAGCAAAGAGACTGGCAGCATTTTGTCCCTGCCCTAGAGATTTGTGGAACTTTGAACTTGAGAGAGGTTACTTAGGGTATCTGGCAGAAGAAATTTCTAAGCAGCAAAGCATCCAAGCAGTAATTTGGGTGCTGTTAAAGGCATTCCGTTTTATAAGGGAAGTAGAGCATAAAAGTTTGGAAAATGTTTAGCCTCACAATGCAATAGAAAAGAAAATCCCATTTTCTGAGGAAAAATTCAAGCCTGCTGCAGAAACTTGCATAAGTAACAAGGAGCTAAATGTTAATCACCAGGACAATGGGAAAAATGTCTCCAGGGCATGTCAGAGACATTTGCAGCAACCCCTTCCATCATAGGCCTGGAGGTTTAGAAAAAAAAATAATACCAATTGTTTTGTGGGTCGGGTCCAGGGTGCCCGTGCTGTGTGCAGCCCAGGGACTTGCCCTGCATCCCAGCCACTCTAGCTGTGGCTGAAAGGGGCCAATGTAGAGCTTGGGCCGTGGCTTCAGAGGGTGCAAGCCCCAAGCCTTGGCAGCTTCCATGTGGTATTGAGCCTACGAGTGCACAGAAGTCCAGAATTGGGTTTTGGGCACCTCCAGCTAGAGGTCAGAAGATATATGGAAATGCCTGGATGCCCTGGTAGAAGTTTGCTACATGGGTGGGGCCCTCATGGAGAACCTCTGCTAGGGTAGTGCAAAACGGAAATTTTGGATCAGAGCCCCCACACAGAATCGCTACTGGGGCACTGCCTAGTGGAGCTGTGAGAAGAGGGCCACAGTCCTCCAAACCCCAGAATGGTAGATCCACTGACAGCTTAAATTGTGTGCCTGGAAAAGCCATAGACACTCATGCCCACCTGTGAAAGCAGCTGGGAGATGGGCTGTACCTGGCAAAGCCACAAGGGTGGAGCTACCCAAGGCCATGGGAGCTCACCTCCTGCATCAGCGTGACCTGGATATGAGACATAGAGTCAAAGGAGATCATTTTGGAGCTTTAAGATTTGACTGCCCCACTGGATTTTGGACTTGCACGGGGCCTGTAGCCCCTTTGTTTTGGCCAATTTCTCCCATTTAGAAGGGGTGTATTTACCCAATGCCTGTACTCCGATTGTATTTAGGAAGTAACTAACTTGGTTTTGATTTTACAGGCTCATAGGCAGAAGGGATTTGTCTTGCCTTGGATAAGACTTTGGACTGTGAACTTTTTAGTTAATGCTGAAATAAGTTAAGACTTTGGGGAACAGTTGGGAAGGCATGATTGGTTTTGAAATGTGAGGATATGGGATTTGGGAGGAGCCAGGGGCAGAATAATATGGTTTGGTTGTGTCCCCACCCAAATCTCATCTTGAATTCCCACATGTTGTGCTAGGGACCTGGTGGTATATAATTGAATCATGGGGTATGTCTTTCCCATGTTGTTCTCATGATTGTGAATAAGTCACACGAGATCTGATGTTTTTAAGAAAGGGTGTTTCTCTGTGCAAGGTCTCTTCCCTTGTCTATCACAATGTAAGACATGCTTTTCACCTTCTACCATGATTGTGAAGCCTCCCCAGCCACGTGGAATTGTAAGTCCAATAAACCTATTTCTTCTGTAAATTGCCCAGTCTTGAGTATGTCTTTATCAGCAGCATGAAAAGGGACTAATACAGTGTGTGATTCCTTTTAGTATTTTCATTTGCAGAATTTCATTCTCTAGGACTGGCATATGAATTCTTACACTCTAGTCCAGAAGACAAATCCTAATAGCAAAGACAATGTCCACTCTGACAACCGGAGCATTGTAATTATATTGAGCAAATGGTTGTGTGCTCTCCATTGTGTGTTCTATTAAAACAAGTTTTTTCTCCAAGTTTTCCTTCAATTAATTCATTGGCATAATCACTTCGTCATTTCTCCTGACATGCATATATGTGTTGATGAATGCTAAAAGCTCTGATTCATTATGTATTTTGAGGCAGTTCTAATGAAGGACAGTTTGTGAATCTTCTCTATGTATCATTGCCAATTAATCACAAAACTCCTTCACAGCAGAAATGTATTATTGTGAATCTTATGATTTTCCATTGAAAACACTGTGTGTATGTGGACAATTCTCAACACTAATACAACATCAAAGATTACGGTGTGGATCATAAATCCACCAAGGTGTAATGAGGCACTTATGGGAGATAAGTTATCACGAGTCCTCTTTCTAACAAATACCAAAATCTAAAAGTGTTTTGTTTAAGCAGGGGGCTATTGGAAGAATAAGATGGTTTATCTATCTAAAGGAAACATTTTATATACTGATTTAAGAGGAGAGATTCTATTGTCAGACAACCTAGTGCAGGACTGAAATCTCAGCTCTATAATTTGCTGAGTTGAAATTCCAGCTCTATCATTTACTTGTTCTGTAAACCTTTAGCAAGTTATGTAGCCTTTCATTTCTTACCTGCGAAATGGGGATGGTGTTACTTCCTCCTCTATACCTCTGTTATGAGACTTAAATGACTTAGTTTGGAGAAGATGCCAGGGCAAAAGGAAAAAAGGAAAAGAAAAAAAGAAAAAAGAAAACAACAACAAAGACAAACCAAAAAACAAACAAACAAAAACACACACCACCTGCTTGGTATGGGACACAGACATTTTGATGCCAAGTTTTTCTGGAAGTATCCAGGAGAGCAGCTGCTGAAATTAAAGATGAGGATCTACTACTATCATATTTATATTCCCCCCCCAGGGGAAGAAATAAAAAGTATGTCAGTTTCAACAAATAAATGCCCTTCAGAGTTTGGTTCTCTTTTTATAAATATTCTTAATATTTTCTGACTCCCTTTTCTTTCAAACTTCTGTCTTGTCAAGTAGACACTTCTTTTACATATAGATAGTGAAATGTTTCAAGATATTACAGTATATGAAAACAAATCATTATTAATCAGAGATTTTTATAAGATAAATTGAGCAAATAAAAATATGAATTAATTTTTGGCAATAAGTAGGGTAATTTCAGTTTTCACTGAGCATTGAGATTTTTAATAGAAAACTGAGGTTGAACAAAATGTGGGCAATAGTTAAATCTCTACGATGGTATCTATTTGTTTCTGAATCAAGTTTACTCCATAAAGCTGTAAAGTTTGTTGGTCATGGTCGCATCCCTGTTTCCATCCATTTGATACTTTCTAAATAACATAATGTACTATAATCAGCATTACCTTCTTGAAGGCCATTAGGAACTGCTAAGAGAGAAACTTCCATGTTTCTTTAGGTTGCTCACATACATTAGAATTCTGCTCCTTCAGTCCATCAATGTGTCCGCAGCCAAGGCCGCAGTGTGGTGATTTCCTATTAATATGTCCTCCGTCACAGACCTCACACATTCAATTTTATGACCCGATGCGTTTGGACTCTGTGTCTTCTCTGACTCCACCAGGTCAAACCACAAGCCACCAGAAGGCATAGGTCTACTAAGACCTGATGTACTCTGAAACCTCAGCTTAAGTTCTTATAAACACTCATCTATCCTTTTATCTGCTCTTACATTTATATTTTAAAAGATAGAATTCATTCTGAATGTTAATATTTTTAATCTTAAAATATGTTATTTGTCTACATGTTAAATCTACTGCATTTTTGTTAGTCTATTATCTGTAAAGATAATCTCTCTTAAAAAATATTCTATTTCTCTTATGCAATGGCTCTCCCACAAATTGAGAAAGTTAACTACACTTTCAAGTTGCCTAAAAATCTTTATTCTAACATTTTGATGAGTTGCATCCTAGGGGATAAAGAAAGAAATATTTTGACTAAAAGCCCAGCTAGAAATTTTATACTCTGCGTTGCAAACCTCATGGGAAAATACTTGATTACATTTCTCACATTAAAGCTACAACTTTCTTATGCATAAAATATCAAGGTATTGTATGGATTCAAGCCTTAGATTTCAGATAATTTGGAATTGATAGTAACGGAATTGAAAATTTCCTGTCAGATTGTTTCTCCTACTAAAGAATGGACAAACTAAAATTTTAAAAAGTTTTATCCTTTGTACTTCAACAATTTTATTGCTCATAGTGGTCTGTGGGAGAACATACAGGAAGACTATTTTGAAATGCGAAGTGATGACTACCACAGAGCAATGATTTTCATTTCACATTGTCAGCCCTGGCCATTGACATAGAGTCATGTCGACCTTTTAACTGACAACATTTTACAATGGAAGGACCAGTGAATTTGTTCTTTCCTTCCACTGATTCTACAGATGACCTTCAGGAGAACCTGTCTACCTATTGAGTCTTGAACAGTTTGGTGCCTCTTTTTTCAAAATAAGGAAAGTAGAACTTCCTTAGAAGCCAAGTAGGAATTACTGAGACCTCACTAATAAAGCGCTTCAAGCCTAAAGATGAAAGACCTCCTTTGAGGGTAAACAATTATCTTTTCCAAACTAAACCACCTATCCTATGAAAGCCTCCACATATCAACTGATTCAGATGTATCTAATTTGATGGGGCCATCTGAGGATGAAGAGTTTTCATTTTTTACTTCCTTGATGCTAAGGAAAGAAACAAAAAGTTTCAGTCCTTTAAATACATAGCCATTTATCTCAATATAATTTAAATGGTTCCCATAGGAAATAAATGAAAGAGTAAGATTTTTAAAATCTCAACTCTTTTAAAACAAGATGATATTTTTGTTAGGAAAAGTAGCAAAGAAGTCTTAAATCCCTAGCCTTCGTGAAGAAATATAAAGTTGCTTTTATTTCTATTGGCATTTTAGTGAGCAAACTCTCTTCACTTTAAACTGGAGATCATGATTTGTTTTGAATTTGGGCTGGAAATGTGATAACAAATATTGCCTAAGGCTTTATGGAATGCCTTTTATATCTGAATTAGAATAGACAGTCAGAAACTGTTGCAAATTCTTTATTATTTTGTTTTTAAGCCCCCAAAATCAAAAGCAATGCATATAGGCAAAGTACATTTAAAAGGTTAGCATTATACCACAAATGTTTAATCTATATCTTTCTCTATATTTCTAAATTTATATAAGAAATAAACAACAATCTCCCTTGTCTATTAAACCCTTATTTAAAAAAAATCATAGGTTTGTGCTATCATAGATTGGCATTTTTAGGACAGATTGGATTGTGGATATAAACCTTAGTGTTGTTAGAGAAAAAAGTTTTATTTTTTTCCTTTTCATAGGAAAAATTCATGTTAATTATTCCTCTGCACCTGCCTAATGGGGCTGAAGTAATTCAATTGTCATATTGTTGTAGATTGTTGCTTTGTATAATGTATCACCCCTGCTGTTCCATTAAAAAAATTCTATACTCTTCCATTATTCAGCAAGGCTTAATGATTATTCCAGCATTTGTACATGCTGCACTGTTATTTTGATTTTAATTGACTTCACTTTTTTAATTAAGCACATTGGTTTTAACACTGTTGTTGACAAGCTTGGTTTTGTCATTATCAATATTTGCTTCCCTGAACATTCCATACCTGTTGACATTTTATTTAGATTCATTATAAATGATAAGAGCAATGTACACTAAAGATTATCATCAACTCTAACATAAATTCATGTCACATATTATTTATATAACGGTCTGCAGAATATTTTAAAGGGCCAATTGTTCTGCTTAAAATATCTTTTAGTGTTCAATTATTAAATTGGTACTTTGAAAATTAAAAATAGAAGTTTAACTTCTTTTTAATGTGTAAGAATATTTTAATGGAAAGGACACATGTTTTATACCATCAGCAAATATAGTCACATGTAACAAATTCACATGGTGATGTAATGTTGTCTGTGATTAGTGAGACATATATAATTATGGCTTGTCTATATTTTAAAATTGGTCATTTCTGGTAACCTTTTATTTTGTAGGAGAATTGTTTGTCTTATTTCAAAAATATATTTAAAAATATGTAAATGATTTATAAAAAATCATTTAAAAATATTGATTTATCATAGACACTATGTGCCTTTAAGAATAGCTTAGCACTCTGAAAGAAAATAATAATATCCTTGTAAAACCCACTGAAATGTCTCTTTTTGAAGGAGATCTTGGTCATTTATCACAAAACAAAATAATGAAGAATGGGGCACAGACAGAATAATTCGAGCTTTATTTAGCTGAGATACTAGACATTGCTGAACTGAAAAGAAGAACTGAGGCGATAACAAAATAAATTTTAAGATGAGTAAATGTCTTTTTAAAAACTATATGAAAATGTTTTATGCTTTTCACAATCCTCTGAACACAAAATCTGGTCCAAATATGGTTTGTAAAACTCCATAGATGGTACAGACATATCTTATTATGAAGAAGGTTGACATGAGAACTTTTATTTCCCCTTTGCCATTTGTGTTTTGTTAATGGACATGAATGAATGAATGAATGAATGAATGGGAGGGTGAATGAATAGGTCCCATGGGATTCGACTGCCATTTGGTCATCTGAGGGACAGAGGACAAAGATTTAGAAGTGGGCCCTTCTGCCCTTGTTTGGTACAGCCTCATTGCCACTGTGGTGATTGTTGATGAGCCTGCTGCCTGGGATTTATGTTTAACCTCTCCTTATGCCTTGGTGTGCCTGACCCAGCCCTATTAGCATAACTTCCATTCCCAGTGACAACATGAATAAAAGATGCCTGGTGTGACCTCAGAAAGTGCCAAGATAGTATTGATGTAATGAGCCCAATATCCACTGTTTTATGCATTGCCATACAATAGCAATCTTAATAAAAGGTTAAACAGCATTATAATATGTGTGTCTTCGATGTCTCCCTGACTCCCTGACTTCACTTTTTCATTCACTGTTGCTCCTTTGAGAATCACCAATAATCAAAGTTTTTATTTGTTTTGTTTCTGCCATATTGTCAGTCCTTTATTTTGATCAGCTTAAAACAAAATAAGACAAGCCAATGAAAATGTTTTGCTTTCAGGGTTTTCTCAATTTCAGTAAATGATTTTCCCTTTTACTTGGTATTGGTTTCTCTTTGACAGCAACCAACATTGCTTATAAATAATAGAAATTACTGCATGCCCTCTGTTTTGAACACTCCATTTTAATATTTAGAAGTCTCCAACCACCAGCTCATCTCCTTGGCTTGCCACATTTTTCTGATTGTGAAAATCTAAAATATAATCTTACTATTGAAAGCCCCTTAATACTAACCTTGTATTACATTTTCCCTTTTTAACTTTATGTATTTTAAAGACCTATTATACATGAAATTCTTAGGTGCAGATGCCTTGATTATCTTGCTCCAAAAAGCCCAGTGAAAAGAGCTGCAAGTGCATATAGAAAAAGATCAAGGAATCCTCTTTTTCTGGAAGTTTTTGATGAGAAAAAACATCAGTCACTTAAAGTTTTCATCACCCTTCTGTGTAAATAGGCTGTGTAATAGGCAGGAAGAAAAAGGCAGATGAGAACATAGCAAGCACATGTCTTAAGTAATATCACACCTTGCCAACAGCATCGTTTATTATATTTTTCTTTAAAAGCAAAAGCACAACTAGACTAATATTCACCCTTTTAACAACAAAGAGAAAATGGTGTGCATTTTATATTTCTTTTAGATAGCAAATCACAGGGGCTCTTGTAATATTATCCTTTTCTTTCTTGAAAAGCCTGTTACTTAGATGGTCTGGAAATATGACAATATGTTAACAACTAACATTTTATGTATCTTTGGACTTTACAGGTAGATTAAAAAATCATTTAAAAACAAGCAATTGTGAAAGCATCCCACTACTTCAAACCTCAGATTTACTGCTTGACACATTGGTTGTGTCATTCTGCATTGTGAAAGGCTGATGGTGAAGCAGCAAACAGGATACAAAATTTTCAAATATCTACCATGTTGCCTTGATAATATAATGTCTTGTTGGGGCATTGCATATCTGACATAACAAAGTGATCTGATATGAATTGACATGACATTATGCTGGTAGACACTACTGTCAAAGATGTGAAATTATAGTTCGGATAATATATTAGGATGCAAAGTTAATTAGGCCACATTCATTGGGACTTTGCTTTGGAAGAAAACAATCTGTCCCTTATAGCTATACAGCCTCTCTAATAGGATACTTGAAGAATGGTAAAAGTACAATACTTATATCTACTGAAGATTCATGGGAGATTTATTTTTTTTAAAGAAAATTCTAACAACACTACTTTATTTTCCTCCCTTCAATTTGATCATGACTTCAACCGATGATAGTGAAGTTTCTTGCAGGGGAAAAACGTGTAGAAAATGGAGATTCTCCTAATAATAATTAAGGTGAAATTTGATGTTAAAAAATAGAGCAGTAGAGAAGAGCCAGGATTCTAGGACACAGTGTGATGTGGAGTATTACACTACTTAAAGAGGGATACTTGATGAGGATTACATAGATTTGAACACAACCTGACAAAACTCAACCTTGAGGTTGCCAGAAAAAAAGTCATTGGCTGCTCAAAAAATTGAAGCAGATGTCAGATGCAAGCAGCTGTGGTCTAGGAAATTCAACAAAATTCCAATATTCAAATTGCTTCTCTGGATAAAAACTGCTTGATAGCACAATTTCAGATTTGATCTGGACTGCCAGTGAACCATCTGTGTAAAATGAAAGTAATCTGCTGACACTGTCCATACAGGTAGGCGTCAGTGTCATTGGTTGAAAAAAGAACACTGCTAAGATGTTTTCTGGAGTCAGGAAAGTTTTACAGTATAGTAATTAGCCCCAGTTGCTAGCATATTGAACACCAGAATAAAGAGTAATAAAAAGAGCTTTGCCTCATTGTTTAAGGATGATTTGAAGAAAGGAAAAGAAGAAAGAGGAAAAAAACCTTTCACTCTAATTTTAGATTCATAATGAAATATTCGGTGTAGGAATTGAGATTGGGTGAAAATATTGGAAAAATTACATTCTCAGCACCACAAAAAAAGGATGATAAATTTGTTAAATCAGACCTTGTGGGAATGATAGAAGTGAACAGTAGGTTAACAAGCAAATGGTTAGGCAAATTGTGAGCTTTAACAATTCAGTATCACAGGCAAAGAAATAATTCCCTGAGGGGTCAGAGAAAACACTTTTTATTTTATCCAGCTATGTGTTGGATAAAATAAATATATGTAGATGCGGAAAGGTTGCTCACAAATAGGTCAACTTGTGGCGGAAGTCTTTCATAATTCAAGATACATCAGCCTTGGCAGTAGCTGAGAATAAGAGCGAGTAATCAAAAGTGACCCAAACAATGACACCAGAATTTCCAGATGGTATAGAAAAAAGTCTATAATTTATGATTGCCGGTGCAGTAAATAAATCTAAAACAATAGGCGTGGATGGGGAAGCAGTCACAGCTGACCAAAAGAGCAGTTGTAATGCAACCCACAGAAAGCTTGGTGCCAGAAGTAATTGACATAGTTGTCAAATCAATTTCCTAGGGTGCAGACACTCAAGCACTCAATCTGATTCTGTATGCTGCACAACATTTGGATTATACAGCTGCCTGTAATTCAGATAGCCTTAGCTCAATGTGAATCCAATTCAAGGAACTGTCTGGAAGTGAATGGTAATTATTTAGGCTTCCTTTCTGCAGGTTTACTGTTTTCTAGTTAAATTACCCTCCATTGGAATTATATACATTTCACATTAATTTTTTAATATTTAGCGTATTTTTTTTCTCTCCTTGTGTCATCTACCTCAACAACATCCATAGAACCCATCACCTTTCTTCATAAGGCACCAGTGGGATAATATTTCAGGACAAGAAAGGCGCCATGTGATGTTCTTCACATTGACTGTAGAATCAGCCACTTGATTGCAAATATATCATGCCCATGTGGAGGAGGATCAATTAATTAATTATTTTTCTGTGTTTTAATTCAATGCAAGTATTCAAAGATAAATTAAATAATCTTCTGCTGCAAATAATTTTATTGGCATTCATTCATTTATTTATCCCGTGTTAAAAGAGTGTCTGTAGCCTACCAGATACTTGATTAGATTTTGATATATGGAGAGAAGGGACAAACCTTCTGCCTTTAAAGACCTCACAGCTTAGTGACCTGAGAAGGCAGGTAAAGAAACGTGTGAGAAGTAGAGAAAAGGTACAAAGGTCAGGGGAAGTCACAGAGAAAGTCCCTAACCTAACTGTGGTTGAGGTGTGATTGGGAAAGCAGGAAGCTTTTATAGATTTTATAGATGCCAATATCACTGTTGAGTAATAAAAGATGATGCAAACTTTGCCAGATTGAGAGAGGATTGTTGATATTCCAGAAAGGCCTAACACTAGAAAGAACGTGGAATTTTCAAATAATCACATACCCTTCAGGACAGGTGGAACATAAGGATTAGCAGAGAAGAAAGTAGAAAGTGTTAAGGAGGGTAAAAGGAATAGTTAGGGATTAGATACAAAGGACAAGGACTGGGACATACTTGTGAGTTTACAGGGCACTTTCCCTCACTATGTTTGGCTTGGTGCTCACAGAAGCTTATAAAAACATGATTGTCCCTATTCAAAAATAAACAAGGATCAAGGCTGAGAGAGGTTGAGTCATTTACCCAATGTCACAAAGCTGGGAATTAGGCCTAGGTCTGTCTGCTTTAAAGACCACAGCAGGAATATAGCATTTACTGGCTTCTCAGTCAAGGAGTTTCTATGGTACTGGGCTCAGTCACTCATGACAAGTTTCAAACTTTTAGAAGGCAGAAAGGTGAGATGATGGGTCTGATAGCAGTATACAAAAGAGAGAAGATGAAGGAGGAAGAGTAAGTGAAATAGAAAGTAGAAGAGGAAGAAGGGGAAAATAATGTATATTAATTTCAAAACACAACAAAGCCAGTACCTTCTCAGGCATTTGGAAAGAAAGGAATTCCACAGGGGCTGCAGTCAACAAAATTTCTATTGCTGCAAAAGATGTTTATGAGAGTAGATTCAAAGATGATAAATCCCATCATTAATGAGCTATTTGCCTGCTATTAATTTAACATTCTATCTTTTGAAACAGGGAAGGCTGAAGGGTCAGGAAAATGAGATAGCAAGTTGATTATGAGTGTAAACTGGCTCTGCTATCATCAAGTGCAGAAATAGAAACCAAAAATGAGGATATCCACAAAAGCTAGTGTTATTAAGGGAGCAGTGAAAACACAAAACTGATAGAAGTTAGAACCAAAAAAAAAAAAAAAAAAAACACTGAGAAGCTACAGAAAAAAATTAAAGAAACAGCGTAACTCACAGAGCAAAAGGAGCTAAATAAATGGAAGGAAACAGTTAAACTGAGAAGAAATTTAAAATGAAAATAAAGGATTACACACAAATCACTTTAAAAAAAGTGTTTTGTATATATTTATAAAATAATACTGCCAATTGTAGAAAGTAGAGAATAAAAAATAGTAGGAAAAAAGAGAAAAATACTGCCATTTCCCTAAACAACCACAATTTGTATTTCAATGTACTTCCTTCCAGTCATTTTTCTTTAGATATTTTTACGTAATTGTGATCATAATGTGGAAACTCCTGTTCCATTTTTTCTTCTAGTATTTTAGAATAAATATTTGCAATGCTACATAATCAGTACTTATAAATAATTCCTTTCAAGCATAGTTTAATGTCATTGGAAAATAGCTTACTGTTACTTATCTTTGAAAATAGTGTATATTTTCCAAATGTATAACATTGTCTCTTTGTTGTATTTAAAGATTTTTATAACCAAAGAAACAACTTTACTCTTAAAGTTAAGAGATATTTAAACCTGAATATATTAGAAAGTTTAATTGATAAATGATATAAACACAAATTGTGTGCATAGGTATTTTCTGCTTTGTCCAGTAATTAAAAAAAAGGAAATCTATTTTTCTACTTTCCTTGAATTTTATGAAGCCAGTTTAGATGTAGGTTGGAATCCATGGTCCATGTCATCCACATACATGATTTATGCTTGACATCAAGCCACCCACTAGGAAAAAAAGATGTGCTGTGGGAAAAGGCAAGGATTTCACTTTATTAATACAGACATATAAGATCACGCAAGTGGATAGAGTTAAAAACACTTCACTCTTCTTTCTAGTTAAACATCTGGGGTCACCATAGCCCTTTGGTATATCTCAGTAGCTATCAGATTCATATATTCTGACAGCCTTGTTGCATACAAATTTGTTACTTTATGGTAGAAATTAATTTTGTCTGGTTCCAAAACGAGTTGAATTTATTACAATCACTGTTTAATAAATGTTGCCAAAATTAACTAAATATTACCTTTCAATCTCTATATTAGTTAAATTATTATTTTGGATTATGTTTTAATACAATATATCAGTCTTCTTTATCTAGCATAAATAAAGTAATATATCAGAAGAAAGAATGGCAACACCAATATTTTTAAACAGTGAAGATGAGATGATCTTCTGAATTCCCCAAAAGAGAAAAGTTATTGGTGAAACAGTAATTCTTTCACAGTGTTTTCATGAAAATATGTTATAAAGAGTAAGCCTATTCAAATTACAGTGGTATGCATTTGGAGAAACAGTTGGTAGAAAGAAATATGGAACTGTTTGATCTATTGGTATTACTAGTTTCAAGGTTTCAGATGAAAAGATTTACTTAAAAAAAAAAAAAAGATGCCTTTAAAATGTGCCTGCTTCTAAATGGAAAGCTATTGACGCAAAATAGTCACTACATTAATTCATGTAACAAAGTTTGTTCCTGTTACATGTCATCTTCTGAGTAAACAGAAGTGAACAAAATAAACATAGCTTCTACCATTTGATTAGAACATCTTTCAAACATTTTTTTTCAAATTTTTTGCAAAAATGACAAAAATACAATTATTTTTAGTAAAATTCATTATTTCATAGATTACTAAGAAAGATCATAAGCTACACTTTTTGGACACAGGTATATGTGTAACAGCTTGTCTGCGTTGGTTATAAAAAGCGGAGAACTATGATATTTAGAATTTCATGTGAGGATAAGATAATAATGACTAGCAAGAACCCTATACATGATAACATTCTGGCCTCTCATATTATATGTTTAATTGCCTTAGCTGTATTTTTTGATATTTTGAAGTACTGGGAAATTTTTGAAAAAAAAACTTCTCTTTGATCCGTAGCATGTCCTGCAATATTTGGTAATTACATTTAGGATTCATCTTTCTGAATTTCAGTGTATTTATTCAATCCAAAAAACACATTTTTAAACTAATGTGCTACATAAAATAGATGTTTGAAAACATCATTTAATTAATTTCAATTCATATTACCCCTATTTCTTTCAAATGAATATCTTAAATTCTAAAGCCATAGGAGCCATGAAACATCTTTGATGTAAATAAGATTAAGCTAATAATCAACCTCAGAATTTTCAGCACTAAACATGAAAGCAAAATGAATCAGTGTTAATGATGGAGATTCTAGACCTAATGGCCCTAAGGTATCAAGACTTTTTTCTTTTAGTCAAGAAATGTATCAATTATATGTATTTTTTCGTGTGTGTGTGTGTGTGTGTGTGTGTATGTGTGTGTGTGTATTTTTAAGGAAACCACTGGAAGTAGCTTTTCATGAGTGATGATCATGGTAGTGGTTTTCTCAAAGCTCATGCTGAGAAACAATTTCTTGTAACTTTTTTTCTGTCCAATTGACATTACACATTTATTTATGTGAAGTAGATGACTAGCCTCTAACCCCCACTGTCAGTTTCTGGTTTCAGAGAGCATTGCTCACCATGGAGTAGTTACTAAACACTTTTATTGATGCAGCTACCAGTTCTAATTGCTGAACCAGTTCATTATCCTCCTGTTGCTAACAGAGTGTGCTGCAAAATAAGAATGTGAGAAACTTGTTGACTCATCTATCTCACTCCCTATGCTTAGGGTGGGGTACCTCAGGATATCACCACCATTCGGTAATTTGATTTCATTAAAAGTAGCATTGATTTCAATTTTACCATTGTTCAAATGTACAATTCAAGAAAAGAATAACATTTGTCTGTTTTATGAGATAACATGGATGTGTCAGTCAGTACTTTAAAAACAAATATATTTGTCTACCATGATCATGAAATTAACGCATTGCCTAGGAGAAAATGTATTTCATATAATAACCCAAGTGATTTGTTAGCAAACATGTTATATAATGTGTGTAAAACTTATTTATTTGAAATGAGAAGCCTAAAATATATTTCCTTACCGTTTGGGGAACAGGAGGTAACACAGTGAGTCTAGAAGAAACCAAGCGTTCAGCTAAAATGTCAATTACAGCAGAAAGAATGAAAACTGTCAAAGATTTATGGCTTTATATCGCATATTTTTGCTGAGTATCTGTCCACAAAGAAGATGTTGCAGGAACTATGCAAGCTGTTAAGGTAACTGTGGAGAAGATGGCAGTGACAAAAGTGAAATGAGGAAGACTTTGCTTATTTAGAAGGAGAGTTCACCTTATTTGTTTGTTTGTAGATATGGTGCCTCCCTCTGGAACAGAGCACAGTTATCTTTCCTGCACAGTATGGTGAGAATAATGCGTTCCTCTGGGGCCAGTGTTGGGAAAGTGTGTTTGATGAAAGATTTGGGTTTCCTAGTTCAGGATTCCTTAGCTGTGATATAAACCCACTGTATGTGCACTATCTATCTGTCACCCTGAAGGGGGACAAGAGGGGTCAAACATGAAGCTCATGCTGCTGCTGTGTGTTGAGTAACAACGTCCTAGTGATAGTGACAGGAGGCAGCCAAGTGCCTAGGCAGATAGGAGAGGGTGCCAGTGAAACTCTACCTCCAAGCCAAAGATAGTTTAAAGACTAAAAGCCAAGCGACGAGTTAAATCCTCAGACTGGATTGAGAACTTGTCTTCCTGTTTGACACACTTTCCTCTGATTGATCCCCACCCTTCACATATTTTACCTATACCTACCCTTTCCTAATTGGTTTTCTACACTGTCGTGCTCACCTCTGACTGGTGTCTTCGTTTTAACCTTTTTTGTACACTCACAAACCAGTCAGCACACACTCCCCATTTTGAGTCCATAAAGGGCCCCAGACCCAGCCACCTGAGAGCCTTTCCCGTCTTCAGGTGGGGGACCACCCCGTTGTGTTCCCTCTCTGCTGAGTGCTGTTCCATCGCTCAGTA
Organism: Symphalangus syndactylus; assembly: GCF_028878055.3. NCBI lineage: Eukaryota > Metazoa > Chordata > Mammalia > Primates > Hylobatidae > Symphalangus > Symphalangus syndactylus. Next base: position 54,172,359 of record NC_072429.2, read on the forward strand.
AAATCTTTGCCCTCCTCACCCTTCAATGTCCAGCATATCCTCATTCTACTTGGGCACAGTACAAGAGCTCAGGAACCACTGAACGTGGGTACAAGCTATAACACAGGCAAGCTAGGGGATGCCAGTGTGCCTGAGTGAGGCCTAAGCCGGGGGTCGCCAGCTGGGGGTCCCTGGCTTGCAAAGTGACTGAGAAGAAAAATCCTGCCTCACTAGGATGCATAAAGGCAGCAGACTAACTGGTTAGGTGTAGCTAGGGTAAAAATCTCAGACCCTTCACTGTCTTGACACTTCATGTGGAATTTTTTGGGGCAGGGGTTGGGGTTTATGTAAGTATAACTGTCCATTATCCAAACTGAAACAGTTTACTTCTATTTTCCTAGTATTATGTATTTGTCTCCTCACCCCAACTTTTCATTCTCTTTCTCTTGTGTACTTCACTGTTTTCACATCTGATGGATAGCACGTTCTGTCCCATCACTCTCTAAACTCATTGAGGTCTTTGCTGAGAGCTCTTACTTGACACATCTATGTTCCCACCATGTGTTTTCTGCCTGTGCTCTCACGACACCAGTTGTAAAGAACTCTATTGGGTTATCATAGTTTCCCCTCATGAATCAGCAGAGAATGGCTCCATGCTGTCTAAACAGGCTCTGCTGGGCTTCCATCAAGGGCCCAAGTGGTCCAGACAGGAGGAAGAACTGTCTTTGGGTTGGATTTCAAGTGTTCAAACAGGGCATATAAGCAGGGCCATTTGCCTTTCACAGTGTTAGAGCTATTTTGTTTTCTTTATATGCAATGACTAAAAAGAACTAAATGTTGCATAGAATATGAATATGTAGAACCAAATATTTGAAAGAAAGGTACTCATGATAAAAAATACCTGCATCAGATGCACAGCAGACTGTAGAAGCCACACTTTAGAACTTTCTCTAAAGGACATCAAAATGTCACCCAAAGGTGATTCACATAAAGTGAGTCATATAAAAATGTAATTATGTGATGTCCTGAAACTGACTATAAAAGCACAAAACCTAAACTAAATTTCAGCTCAGAAAAAAATACTGGCCTCTTGTTCTTTAGTACTCTGTACAGAAATCATGGAGGAGTTTCAAACATGCATTTCAGTGTGGCATGATATTAAATTTAGTCAATGTGTGAAATCTCTGCAGAAAATAGGTGGAAGGAAGGATAAAATTTTATTCTGCCAAGTAATTCCTCTGAGCCATGAAAATAAGCACTAGCCATGAGTCTGAATAAAACCAAGATGGTACTAATCAGAACATTCCATAAGTATTTTTTTTTTAAATGAAGTCTCACTCTGTTGCCCAGACTGGAGTGCAGTGGTGTGATCATGGCTCACTGCAACCTCCGCCGCCTGTGTTCAAGCGATTCTCGTGCCTCAGTCTCCCCAGTAGCCAGGACTAAAGGTACCTGTATTTGTATTTTTAGTAGAAACGGGGTTTCACCATGTTGGTCAGGCTGGTCTCAAACTCCTGACCTCAAATGGATCCACTCACCTCAGCCTCCCAGAATACTGGGATTACAGGCATGAACCACTGTGCCCAACCCCATAAGTAATTTTATATGCTTAGGTAATCCTTTTAGTTTTTTTCTGGCTTTATTTTCCAGAGGCTGTGCTAGATTTCCCACAGGCAGGCATTGTACATCAGAGCCTTATGGAGTTTATTGTCTCAGGAAGACAAAAAAGAAGGTGGAGAACATAGAAGCTCATAATGTTGCCCTTGAAATCTAAGCTCTGAGACTAAAGAGGCCTTAATATGAAGTTATTTGGGTAGCTTCTAAATTGACATCCTGTGGGTGAGTGTTTGTTTGTCGTTGTTGCATTCCATGCTGAAGCAAAACATTATCACATTGGTAACTTCTAAGATGTTTACAAATGGGAGCAGTTAGTTAAAAAAAAAAAATCGGAACAAATAAAACCTTTACAAATCCAATACTTTCCTTAACTTTTCTTCAAAGTCAGATTAATCTAGGTCCTTTTATGAATACATCTTCCCTTCATTCAATACAAGGAGCCCCCAGGATTCTTCTAGCATAGGTACAAAGAGACCACAGTACAGAGAATGACTGAAGGGTTCCTTTTTGGTTGAGCCTTGAAGACGCTGAGAACTTACCCACAGAAGAGAACGCCCTTTTGAATTAGATGTACTATGTGTTGGATTTGATCTTGACAAATTTCACATCTATAATTTCTCCTTCAAAAGCAACAGTTATAATCAGGGTCATGACATTTCCTCCCAACAACACACAATTGATTCCTCACTTCTGCTTTGTTTTGAAAATGCAGAACAGGCATTCAGGGGCTAAATATCAATACCGTGAAAAATGGAAAGATGTCAAGAAGAACCATTTGCAGCCGACCATGTGCCTGCTCTGAGAGCCAGTTACACAGCTCAGCAAATACATGGCATGCACTTTTCTAGAGGAAGATGAACTGCAAATAAATTATTAAGCTTTTCCTACTGGCAGATAGGACATTTTCACATAGACTGCAATGCGTGTCATCACATACAGCAAAAGGATAAACAGGCATGGACCAGCTTGAGAAAAATTGATAGTGACTGGTACATCCTTATTCATAGCCACTTCTTTCCAGATTAAGAAAGCTTCAAACAGCAATTTCTATAATAATCCAATAGAACTCTTTACAGATCCCCAAAATCACCAAAAAAATAAAAAATAAAAAACCAAACCACATAAGCTCCACCACTGATTAGAAACTAAGAATTTTAATTTGCTGGTTCAAATAGTTGCTGAATAGCCAAACCAGATTGTATATTAAGGGAAGTGAATGTGTTGAAGCATACAGTTGGCAAGAAGGTAAAAGATGAAAACTTATTTTCTTGTTATTCTATGCTAAGAATATCTGCTCTTTTCAATCTTATGAACAATTCTGTTTCTCCTCAGTCACAGATGTCTATCTGTCTCTGCCTATGTTAATAAAAAGAGACAATTTGAGGCAATAGGTGTGGTAACTTTGATTTAGGAAGAGAAAAAAAGGAGAGGCTAGTTTAGAAATGAGACCTAAATGAACATTTTATTGTTCTATTAAAAAAACAGTGTAATAACTATTAACTAATAACAAAGTGGTGAAGAAAATAGCCAAAAAAATAAGAAAGAAAAAAAAGACATTCACTGTATTTGTGTGAAAAAGGTGTCAAGGATTGGAAATGCTTGAGTAAAAAGAAAGTATTGAGAGTCTATCCTTTTGATCAATAGCAGGGAAAGCAATTAAGAGCAATTTTGTGGGCAACCCAAGCTTCAACTCAGATCAAGACCACTGAGTCGAATTCGTGCTCCATCCTCTGCATTCCCTTTTCTGTAAGGGAGCATGTGGTGAGAAAATACTTTCGCAGAGTATCTAGCTCACAACAAATCTTACCAAGCAAATCTTTCATGAATCTATATATGCACAGGACATTCAGATGGGTTAATTTTATTTTATTTTTTAAATGCTTGCCTGTGGATAGAGACTTGCTTCTGATTTAATAGTGTAACTATAAAAAGTGGCAGCTTCTGTTGAATTTAACATCACAAAGGATGAGAAGAGTTGTGCAGGTATCTCTAGAAAAATCAAGATGAAATCTAAACTCTAGCTAAATATCTCAATGTGACTTTACTATAGCCACTCACCAAATGGACAAATGTATTAAAGTAAGTGACAGGAGATTGTACATAGAGAACTTTCCACCCTCACTAGAATCTGATTCTGTACTTCCTTTCCAGCGGATGCAAAAGGGATCTGAAATTGTAACACAATATCACAGACAGACAAATCTTGATGGCCTGAGAGGCCTATTTACATCCTGCTCAGTAACTCAGCCAAAAGATGGCTCAGTGAATGTGACTTAGCTCAGTAGGAGAATTGCTGATACTAAAGGCTGAGTCACAGAAGCTCTGTGGACCAGGACTTTCACTCTGTGTATTCTGCTGCTCTGAAAGCTGAGTCTCTCTCCCGGAACCCTGTTTGTGGTACAGTCTGCCCAGCATACCTGGCTTGAGCACGCTGTGACCATCAGAGCTATGTGACCTTGGATGTTTTTCTGCTTCTCAGTTAATACAGTCTTCTCCCTAAATCCTAAGTATTTCTGCACCTTGTGGTGTTGATGCTATGTGTGCATGTTCGGCCTCCTTTGGAACAGCAACTATATGACAAAATTAGCAAAAACTAAGCTGACAACTAACTTTGTTCCTTCAGAAGTTCTCTGGCTGCTGTCCTAGACACTCAATCCCGGCCTTAGATTCCACTTGACTTCTCTTTTTTTCTAAACAACTCTCCTAGGACTCTAAATCCAGTTGACCTTGCTTTATTGCAGACACAGGCTGTGCCTGTGTCTGTGTGTGTGTTTTACTCTATTATTTTAATAAATAATAATAATAAAACACTTTTCTATGTCAGGCACTCTTCTAGGTGACTTTTGAGTGTTAATTACTTTTGTTTTCATAACAGCTTTATGGGGTAGACAGTATTATTATTCCCATTTTAAAAATAAGGAAAATAGGCCACAGAGTCAAGTACTTTGCCGAAGCTCACCTGGCCAGGAACTGGCAGAGGCCAGCTTGGATCCAGGTTTTCTGGCTCCTAGCTTCGTGTCTGTGTTGTCGCCCACTGCTCTCTACACAATCCTTTTCTTTTTAAAATAAATAAATAAAACTCAAAATGCACAAAATATTCTGTGAAAGAAAGTCCTTTCATCCCCCAGTTCCCCAGCATTCAGGTTCCTCTCTCTGGAAGTCACCATTACTGCTGCATCCTTGAGTAGGCTTTCAGACTTATTCTATGTAAATAAGAGCAAATAACAATATCTACACTTCTTTTTCCTTTTGTTCATGGAAGTTTCAGCTTACTAAATGGATTATTTAACATCTTGTTTTGTTTTTTCTTCACTTCATTTTGTACCTCTTTTACATCAGTTTATAAAACATGGCTTCATTCTTTTTAAATGGCTGATAGCTTTTCCCATATATGAGTGTAACAAATTTATCTGACCATTCTTCAATTCAATTATATAATTAAGCTGTTGCAAGTCATTTGCCATGCATAATATCTTACCTGTCATGTTACATATCAGTGAATATTTCAGTTACATGAATTTCTGAAAATGGAATCCTGAGTTTTAAAATATCTTGATTTTTAATTTTTACTGCCAAATTGTCCTTTACAGGGGGCTGTGTTAATTTGTGTCCCCACCAACAATGTGTGAGTGTTTCCCCCACCCTTGTCCACAAAGAACATTTTTGGACTCTGCCAATGCACATTTGGGTCTTTGCCAATCTGAGTTGAGGATAATATCTCATTGTACTTTTAATATCAATTTTTATATAATTAAGCTAAGAAATATTCCTTTTCCCTGAATGCTTGTTAGTGTATTTTCTACCTTTTTCCGTTGTTTCATCAGACTTCTTATAGATTTGTGGGAGCATTTTCCATGTTAAGGGGCTAGCCCTTTGGTATTATGTAAATTGTAATTATTCTTTCTCTGATTGGCATGTGTCTTTTGACTTTATTTATTTTGAGTCATAAAGGAATTATTTGTATATAGTCAATTTAATCAATCATTTGTTTCATTGATTTCAGAGATTTATTTCTTACTTAGAAAAGTCTTTGCTTTCCTGGAGTTAAAACATTTTTCCAATTTTTTTCTTGTAATTTATGGTTACATTTTTGTTTTTACATTTATATGTTTTATATATCTTATGAATAAAAAGTGGAGCTAAAATCCAGTTTCTTTTTTGTTTATTTTCCCAAACAGCTATTCTCTCCTATTGCTTTTCTATTATTTTAAAAATACTATTGGTTTCCTGTTTTGAAATATTAATTGTATCATAAATTGTTTTACGTATGAGTCCATTGATACATTTTCTATTCTGGTCCTTTGATTTGTATATTCATGTGCCAGTGCAAAACTCTTTTAATTGTTACCGTTTTAAACCACATTTTGATATCTAGTAGGGCAAACCATGTCTCACGGCTCTTCAGTGTTTTGCCTGTTATTACTTGTTCAAGGTTTCTATATGAATTTAAGAATCATCTTGTCTAATTAAAAAAAATTCCAGGTTTTTTTAGTGGTCATATTAACTTTATATATTAACTTAGGCAGGACTCACGTCTGTATGTCAATGTGAATACAATGTATGATAGGGAATACTCCAAGAAAAAAAGATACTTTCCATTGGCTTAAGTTTCCTTCTGGATCCTGTAGTAAAATTTTACAGATTTTTAAAGAATATCATAAATATTTCTTTTTACAATCTGTCTTATTTCATACACATTGCCACCACTGGTATTGTAGACTTTTCATCCACCATATCTCCAAAGTGGCTGTTGTTTTTGTATATGAAGACTATTGGTGTCTGTATTAATTTATTTTTCTTTTACTTATTTCTTGTCCTCTACTGATATCCTCTAATTTATATTCTGCTGATTGCCATTTCTTCCCTGAGAATTTACACCTCTCTTTTGTGCTTTTCAGTTACAAACTATTTATTTTATTAGGTTTTTAAACTTCTGGGAAAATGTTTGATCACAACTTTCGTGTGTACTGTGGCAAGACTTTTTTTAAAATGTTCTTTTTCCTGTAATCCCAGCACTTTGGGAGGCTGAGGCCGGCGGATCACCATCCTGGCTAACACGGTGAAATCCTGTCTCTACTAAAAATACAAAAAATTAGCCAGGCATGGTGGTGGGCACTTGTAGTCCCAGCTACTCGGGAGGCTGAGGCAGGAGAATGGTGTGAACCCGGGAGGCGGAGCTTGCAGTGAGCCGAGATGGTGCCATTGCACTGCAGCCTGGGCGACAGAGAAAGACTCAGTCTCAAAAAAAAAAAAAAAAAGTATTTTTTTTTTTGTCACATTTTTCTTTCTTTGTTTCTGGTTGTGTGTGTGTGTGTGTGTGTGTGATCTTTCCCAAATTCTATACTTTCTATAATTTTTTTAATACTGCTAATTATTGAGGGACATAATTTTTTCCTTGCCAGCTGTTTTTAAGACATTTGTTTTAAAGAAGACCAGTGCCATATTGCAGACAATGGTGGTATAATTTCTATTTTAGCCTTAATTTTATCCCAGGCCCAAATTTGGCATTATTAGCCTGCTCACAGTGTAGAGATTTCTCTGCCTGGTCTCACTGACAGACAGTTTCCTGCAAATATGGCTTACCTGTGTGATTCTTAACTTCTCCTCAGGACCAAATCAAGTCTAGATATGCTTCCAGCTTGTATAGGTCATGTTTCTTGCCACAGTGATACTTTTGGTTTTGACATCCTTCTGAATAAGTATAATGTATAGCTTTTTCTATGATCTGCTGCAATGGTTATCTACTCTGTTTATGCTCTCAAACCACTATTTAATCTTCACTGTTTTTGGAGTCTTTTCTCTGATACTATGTTTCAAATTTTAGCAGTCTCCTAATTTGTTTAAAGATCAAAAATGCATTTCTGTTTTACATTTTTTGTCATTTTTAAGTATTTTCCATGATAAGAGAGTAATGTTAAATTTACTGCACCCTATCTAACACCTTCTAATGAACTGGACATTTAGGGGATTTCTTGAAGTAACACAAACCCTGAAACAATACCACATTGATGTTATTGTTTTGATGACTAAATCGATAAATAAATAATTATACTTTCTGATGAATAAAAAATAATACATTATATAATGGGCAATATTGATGAATAGTCATACTTTATATGAGGCAATGTTACTTTTGTTATTAAATACACTATTCAACTTAAATATGTATCACTATTTGTGTAGTACAGTGATTTCTTTTTTAAACGCAACTTTTTCAGTTCATTCAATAAATAGCAATAGAGTGTCTACTATATTCTAAGAACTAGGAGACACACAGAAGAAGCAAAAATTATTAGTACATCACTGATTTTCTTAAAGCACTTACAAGTTATTGGGAAGACAGACAAAAACTAATACAGGAGTAAAGAAGAGGGTCACTTGAGCCAACTTGAAGAAAAAGGTAAGACTTCCTAAAATAGATGAAAGCCGAACTGAGTCTTGAAGAATGAATAACAGTTAACGAGGCAAAGAATTGATAGAATCAGTTTCCCGTCAAAAGAAGTCTGTGATCAAAGACACAAATGCAAGAAACAGCATGTTGTGGCAAATAGGTAGTTTCCATAACCATTTAAAAATCCTGGATGTTTGCCTTAGAATTAATATATCATGTGAACATTTCTCAAACATTTTTCTCCCGTTTTTCGTTGAAGAAATTCTTATTATGAAAATTTGTCCCCTTCCCTACAGACCAAAATAATAACAACAACAACAATAATAAAAGTTATTATGTAATTCGAATCTGAATTTAGCTTATTTCCAGAAGTGTTTACCGAGAAGCCATTATTTGCCTGATAATGTGCATGATTTGGGGAAGATATAAAAATAAAAAGACTTTGTTTCTACCCTCAAGAGGTTAAAATTTCCATACTTTAAGTAAGAAAAACAAAAATGAGTCTCTTTTGCTGTCACTGCCAAACTCTTTAATTCATCTACACCTGCTGTTTATTGTATCATTTTTATTGTTGAAGAAATAATTTGTGTAAGTACTCCTTATATATTTATATCTCTTATGGTTTCTCACCTGGAAAAGTATTTTTGATATGAATATTAATGTGCATCTCTTAGTGCTTTTTTATCCATGACCCAATTTAGCTTTGGCATTTTACTTTCCAAACTTGCAAAATTTTAAAAATACTTTATGTACATTATTTTAATGTTTATTCTGCTTATTCATATATGGAAAACTAAGCAATTCTTTAACTTCAATGTAATCAGCTAATGATCTTCCTAAATCTCCCATTTATTCTTAACTTTTTCAATCATTATAGAAAATCAAGGTCAATTTTATCAGCCTTAGAAATTTGTGTTATTTGATATAGAAAAAGAATATAAAATTATGCTTCATTTCTCTACCATTCTTTTCTTACAACCCAAATACATCTTTTAATATATACTTTTTCTACATGAAAGAATTACAATGCAAAGTGAACTAAAGAAAATATGTTAGCATTAGGTATCTGACTTCTGAATTCAATCTTACTTTAGGTGACTTTTTGGGATACTAGTGCTAAGACAACAACCCCACTGCCTGACATATGGATCAGAACCAAGTTTCCTGTCTGCCTGTTTGCCAACATTTAGATATTGCAATAGTTTGGAGCAAATATCAGCATGGTAGTTGATGAATGGAGTAGTGGTTGGGTCTACATTGATTCCAGGTCTCAAATGCAGATAGTCCTCAAAAACTATTTGAATGAATTAAGCTAATGCAAAGGAGGTTTGAAGGGAGGAAAGAACAGTTTGAACCAAATATGGGTGCCAGTTGTCTGTAGTTCATCCAAAAATGCCTAGTTTCCTCAAGAGGAGATGACTTAACAGTTTTTTTCAGTTAGCTATACGTTTTTGAGGATTAAAACAGTTAATTGATGCTACAGCATTCCTGAGCATGCTAAGCAGAAATATGAATGTTTAGCAGATTGAATACCATGCTTTTGAGGAATTAACTAGCTATTCCTTTAGTTTTAAAGCATTGCTGCAACAAGACTTACATTTGAATTTTTAAATAATTATGAACTGTCTAAAGGCTGAGAATAAACCTGCATTTCTCAACTACTTCCATGGGAAAAGGAAAACCTTAATTACAATGCTTGTCTTTGAATAATATCTCAGTTGTAACAGCACATATTTTCAAATTTTGCATGATAAGTGCATTAATATTTATTCATATTCTATGACCTTTACACAATTCTCCTGAGTGCTATTTTCCAAACTATGATGTTTGCTCTTTTTTAAAAGTCTTTAATACCCATCATTTATGCACTTCTAGCTACACCATATTTTATAAGAGTGTTAGGATTATTTCAGAATGAACTAGAATGAGACATTGACTCTGACTCCTTTTCACCACTTTCAAAACTTCTGGAGAGAACTTATGCTTATTATTAATCATTTGAAAATCAAGGTGAATTCTCTTGTTACCTTTGGCAGACTTGATTTTAAAACAAATTTCTAACACAAAAGACTACATAGTCAATGATTCCATTTACATAAAATCTGTAAAAGGAAAAAAATGTAATGATAGAATTTGTTCAGTTTTCCCTAGAGTTCTGAGGGTGAAACAAGGGAAGCACTGCACAGAAGCACTAGAGATGTTTTGGAGCATATAAACATTCTATATCATGATTATAGTGGTGAGTACACAATTTTATACACTTGCCAAATCACCAAATACAGTGACATCAGCAAAAATGGCAGAATAAGGAATAGAAAAAGTCTGTCCCTCTATAACACCAATGAATAAACTAGCAAAAATTGTCATAAGTATTTTGGAGCTTTGAAAATTAGCCAAAAGCTTGCAGCAACCAGGTGAATACTTATTCAAAGAAAAGAAAAAAAGCTGAATCCTAGTAAGAGAGCTTGGTGGCATTTTCACTTGCCCTGGTTATGTTCCTCATCTCACAGTTCAGTGGGGCCCATAGCTAATACAGAAGCCAGTACCGGAGGGGACCTTATTCCCAAAGAACTGGGGTGGTTTGTTTGAACCTGTCTGGTGGCTCTCTGGGGGACTGGCTCAAAGGGCTTGCTTTACCTTACCTATCTCTGAAGACTCCCATTGCTGAGATGGGGCATTTGTTGAAAACATTTAAATGCATTTGTTTCTGCTGCCTGAGGCAATTGATAATGGTTAGAGTGAACAACAGACTAACCAAAGACCTAAGTAGAAAGACTGAAGGATGAGAAGCTTAGGAGAAAAAGGATGTGAAAAACTCTGATGTATTCCTGGTACTCCAGATAGTTATGTATATGTCTCAGCCTAGGCACATGCTCAGGAAAGACCTGAGAAGGCCTTAAATCTATGGATATAGAAGAATACATATTGTATACAACATTGGAGTTAAGTTGATATTAATCTTACCTAAATTATTTAAAAAATAAGATATTAATTATAACCCCTAGGGGCCGGGCGCGGTGGCTCACGCCTGTAATCCCAGCACTTTGGGAGGCCGAGGCGGGCGGATCACGAGGTCAGGAGATCGAGACCACGGTGAAACCCCGTCTCTACTAAAAATACAAAAAAATTAGCCGGGCGTGGTGGCGGGCGCCTGTAGTCCCAGCTACTTGGAGAGGCTGAGGCAGGAGAATGGCGTGAACCCGGGAGGCGGAGCTTGCAGTGAGCCGAGATCATGCCACTGCACTCCAGCCTGGGCGACAGAGTGAGACTCCGTCTCAAAAAAAAAAAAAAAATTATAACCCCCAGGCAATCACTAATGGAATAACTCAAAAATATGTAGTAAAGAGGTCCCAAGGGAATTGACATGAAAAGATGGCAGTAAGGGAAGACTAGAGGAACAAAAGCGATGTGAGATATAGTAAATGAGTTTTTATAAGGACGCTAATCTCATTTATGAAACTTCTCCCTTATGACTTAATCACTTCCCAACGTGCCCATCTCCAAATACTACCACCTTGGGGGATAGTATTTAAACGTATTAATTTTGGGAAATATAACCATTCAAACTGTAATACGTACCTAACAATAGAGCCCCAAAATGTATGAAACAAAGCTGACAGAATCGAAGGAACTGAATCGACTGTCAACAAAAATTTTTGGAAACCTCGATATTCTACTCTCAGTAATGGATAGAAAACTTGCACAGGTCAAGGAAATGTAATAATTGAAGAACACAATAAATTAACTAGACTTAGCACACATATAGAAAACCCCACCCAACAACAGGATAATATATATTCTTCTGAAAAGTACATGAAATAGTATCCAGGATCTTTTGGGACAAAAAACAAATCTCAATTTATAAAGATTGAAATCATGTATTGTAACTTTTTTGACTACATGAAATTAGAAATCAATAAGAAAAGAAAATCTAGAAAATTCACCTGTAGAAATTAAATAGTATACTCTTAAATATTCAGTGGGCCAAAGAAGAAATTGTGATGAGTATTAGTAAATGCTTTGAAAGGAACAAAAAGCATACATAACATACCAAAACCTATAGGATATAGTAAAGCAGTTCTCAGAGGAAAATCTATACCTATAAATGCCTAAATTTAAAAAAAATAAAGATTCTCAAGTTAATAACCTAAGGTTCCACCTCAAGAAAATAAAAGAAAAAGAGCAAAAAACACAAAGCAAGCCGATGGAAAAAATAATAAATATTAGAGCAGAGATAAATGAAATTGAGAATAGAAAAACAATAAAGATAATAAAACCAAAAGTTGTTTCTCTGAAAGGTTAAAAAATGACAAATATTTGATAAGACTTATCAAGAAAAACAGGGAAACTTGATTTACTAAAATTAGAAATAAATTGAGGATGTTACTACCAACCTTACAGAAATGAAATGATTATAAAACAATACATGAACCAGTGTATTCCACCAAATTAGGTAAACTAAATGAAATGAAAAAATTTCTAGAAACACACAAAATACCAACACTGACTCAAGAATAAGTAGGAAATCTGAATGGACCTATAAAAAGTAAATTTATTGAGTTAATAATAAAAAAACCACCATCAACAACATCAAAAGCCTCAAGACTCAGTGGCTTCACTGGTGAATTATACCAAACATTTAAAGAATTCAAAGAAATACTTCTCAAGCTCTTACAAAAAATAAAGAAGAGGTAAAAATTTCTGAACTCATTCTATTAGGAGAGCATTACCCTAATGTCAAAGCCAGACAAAAAGATCACAAAAATCACTTGTAAATGTATTAAAAATTCTTCTAAAAATACTAGTAAACTGAGTCTGGCAGCATCTGACAAAAGTTATACCCCATGACCCAATGGGATTTACCCAAGGAATTTATCCTAAGTTAGACATAAGAAAACCAATCAATATAATATTCCATATTGGCAGAAAAAGGAAAAACTTAACATGATGATCTCAGTTGATAGAGAAAATGACAAGATCTAATGTCTTTTCACTACAAAAAGACTCAGAAAACTCAGAGTAGAGGGAAATTCCTCAGGCTTGAGACAGGGCATTTGTTAAAAAATATAAAGCTAATATCCTTCTTAATTGTGAAATACTGAAAGCTATCCCCCTAAGATCAAGAATAAGACAGATACCTACTCTCAACGTATGTATTCAATATTATATAGAAGTTCCAGCAAGGGCAATTAGACAAGAAAAAAATAAGTGTCAGCCAGACTGGATAGGAAGAAATAGAACTATCTTTATTTACAGGTGCCATGACAATATGTATAAAACTAAAAAAAAAAAACCTGCAAAAAAACTATTAGACTGATAAATACGTTCAGCAAAATTGCCTGATACAACATCCACACACAAAAGTAAGTTCTATTTCTATGTAGTGTCAATGATTTATTTGAAAACAAAGTTAAGAAACAGTTCTCTTTATAACAGCATAAAAATCACTTACAAATGAATTAAAACAAGGAAATGCAAGACACATAAATTGAAAACTAAAAAATATTTTTGAAAGATATTAAGGAAACCTAAATAAATGGAAAGACATCCTGTGTTCATCATTGATATACTTAGTATTATTTAGCAATACACTGCAAATTGATCTATGAATTCAGTCCAATCCCTATCAAAATTCCAAATGTCATTTTGCAAAAATGGATAAGCTAATTCTGTAATTTATACTGAATTGCAAGTTTTCCCAAATAATCAAAATTTTTGAAAAAGAAAAACAACATGGAAGGACTCACGGTGCCTGATTTCAAAACTTAAAATAAAGCTACAATAATTAAAACAGTGTGGTACTGGTCTGAGGATAAAGAGATCAGTGGAATGGAATTGACAATCCATGAATAAATCCATGTATCTATGGTCAATTGATTTTGACAAGGGTGCCAAGATTATTAAATGAAAATGTTGAAAAGAATAGTCTTTCCAACAAATAGTACTAGGACAACTATATGTCCATATTTAAAAGAATGAATTTGGACACTTACCTTACACTGTATACCAAAGTTAACTCAAAATGTATCAAAGATTTTGAATTAAAAGCTAAAAATGTAAAACTCTCAGAAGAAAGTATAAATGAAAATTCTCATGACCCTAGATTAGGAAACAGTGTTTTATGTATGACGCTAAAAGCAGCCAAAAAAAGAGAGAGAGATAAATTGGACTTCATTAAAATTAAGAAGTTTGTGCATCAAAGAATACTATGAAGAAAGTGAAATGGGAGAAAATATTTGCTTGTCATATATATGATAAAGGTCTAGTGTACAGAATACATAAAGAATCCTTAATTACAAAAATACAAGCAACACTATTCTAAAACGGGCAAAGAATTTGAATAAATAATTTCAAAAAATATAAAAATGGCTAATTATATACATGGTAAGATGTTTAAAACCATTTGTTATTAGGGAAACAAACTACAATGAGATAGAACTTCAGATCCACTAATATGGCTATATTTCTCAAAAATCTGAGAGATAACAAGTGTTGATGAAGATGTAAAGAAATTGGAAACCTCATGCATTGCTGGTGGCAATATAAAATGGTACAGCCACTATGAAAAACAGGTTAGTGGTTCCTCATAATGTTGAGACACAGAATTACCTTATGACCCAGAAATTCTATTTCTACATATATACCCAAGAGAAATGAAAGCAGTTGTCCAAACAAAAACTTGTACTTGAATGTTCATGCAGCACTATTTATAATAGCCAAACAGTGGAAACAGCCCAAATGTCCTTTAACTGAGGAATGAATAAACAAAATGATCTATCCATACGGTGGTCTATTATTCAGCTATAAAAAGCTATGAAGTACTGATGTATGCTACAATATAACTGAGCCTCAAAGAAGCCAGCACAGAGGATTACATATTGTATGGTTCCATTTATATAAAATGTCCAGAATAGGCAAATTAATAGAAACAAAAAAATTGATTAGTAGTTGCCAAAGAATATAAGGAAGGATATCTTAGGGTTTCTCAGAGAAATAGGACCAATAGGAGAGATATACTTACATAAGTATATATTTTATATATTTATACATATGTATATATTCTGTAGTATATTAGATAGATAGATGATAGATAGATGATAGATAGATAGATAGATAGATGATAGATAGATAGATTGATAGATGATAGATAGATAGACATATGATAGATAGATATCTTGTAAAATATATAACATACATACAGGTTGAGCATTCCAAATCTGAAAATGTAGAATATGCTCTGAAATAGAAAAATTCTTCGGTGCCACCAGGATGCTCAAAGGAAATGTTCATCAGAGCATTTTGGATTTCAGATTTTTAGATTTGAGATGCTCTGATTCCAAGCATTTTGAGGGATACTCAACCTGTATTGTGTGTGTACACATACATATATGTCTAACAGTATCTTATATAATGTATATATAGGATCTATCCATGTTTTTCTCCCTCTGTCTCTCTACATATATACATGGAGAGCGATTATGAGGAATTGGCCATGCAATTATGGAGGCTGAGAACTCCCACGATCTGCCATCTGTGAGCTGAGGACCCAGAAAATTTGGTGGAGTAGTTCAATTCAAATATGAAGACCTCGGAATTAGAAGAGACAATGGTGTGAATTTTAGACTGAGGCCTGGAGAAGGCCAATGTTCCAGCTCAAGCAGTCAAGCAGAAGGGTAAGAATTATTTCTTCCTCAGTGTTTTGTTCCATTAAGACCCTCAACAGATCAGCAGATACCTCCCTACATTAGGGAAGTTAATCTGATTTAGTGAGTGCCCTGATTCAAATGCTCATCTCATCCAGAAACACCTTAACAGACACAATAAAAAATAATGGTTACCCAAATACGTGGATGTCCATGGCCCAGTTAAGTTGACACATACACTTAACTATCACAAAGGTAGAATGGAGGACAAACTGTTTAATCAATACAGTTTCTGTGGGGTAAAAGTGTTATGAAATTACAGTGATGGTTGCATTCTGAGTACAGTTGAAACTATCAGTATGTACACTTGAAAATGGTTAAACTGATAAATCTTATGTTAATTTTATCTCAAATTGAAATACTATCAGCCTGTTGCAGTGGCTCACACCTGTAATTCCAGCACTTTGGGAAGCCGAGGTGGGCGGATCACTTGAGGTCAGGAGTTTGAGACCAGCCTGGCGAAAGTGGCAAAACCCTGCCTCTACTAAAAATGTAAAGATTGGGCTGGACACGGTGGTGCATGCCTGTAATCCCAGCTCCTTGGGAGGCTGAGAGAGGAGAATTGCTTGAACCCGGGAAGTGGAGGCTGCAGTGAGCCAAGATTGCGCCACTGCACTCCACCCTGAGCAACAGATAGAGACTCTGTCTCAAAAAAAAAAAAAAATTATCTGGGCGTGGTGGCACACACCGGTAATCCCAGCTACCCAGGAGGCTTGAGGCAGGAGAATTCCTTGAACCCGAGAGATGGAGGTTGCAGTGAGCCGAGATCGTGCCACTGCACTCCAGGAAGAAATACATTTTGAAGTGTATTCATCGGTATCACCTTGGTGCTAAAGAATTTACAGTTAGCTCCCCTAGTGAAATTCATATTACTCTACATAATTAGCAACATAGAGAGTTCTGAGAAATAATTAAGCAGTGTTGAAGAAATTATGTAGAGTAAAATAATTATAATAGTGGAAATGATGTTTTTCTATATAGAGGTAAAACTTACTATCTATGGTAGGATTTGTGGGGCGGGGAGTCGGTATCAGATTTAGAAAAATTTAGAATCCCATGGAAATAGAGAAAAGTCAAATACCCTGGCAATGTTTGTTCTTAATGCAACTTGAGTAGAATAAGAACAGGACCAAGACACCGGAACTTGGAGAATGCACTGCCAATTGCGTTGTTTTTTACACTGAAAATTACTGGTACCAGATTGTCTGCCTGGCAAAGTTTTTTTGTGTCCTTGTCCTTCCTTTCTACCTTTCCCTGCCATCTTTCCTCATTGATCATGTGAAAAATTCTTTTTCAACTTACCAACAATAAAAACATCCTGAATTTCACCAGGGGAGCTAACTGTAAATTCTTTAGCACCAAGGTGATACCAATGAATACACTTCAAATATATTTCTACATGGAGAAATTTGCATTTTATCGGGTAGCAGAAGACCTGCAAAGGGTTGGATCTCTGTCAGGGGTATTTTAAACATTTTCTATATATTTCTTTTAGACTTAGGAATATTTATAGGACCTCTAAGATTTTACCATGTGGGTGTACACCTGCTCTGACCACCTGCAAGGTTAACCCTGTGTCTATTTGGTGCTCAAATCTCCCCTTACCACCTGGAATCTTCCTTCCAACAAAGCTCTGTGATTGAAAATATTCCATCCTGTGCTTCTGTTCTGTTTCTCGATGTAATAGGAGGTTGAGAAGGGCACTGGTGATGGTTGGGGTTGGTATGGAATCTATCCTGCTCTCCTGGATTTGTCTTTCCACTCCACAAGGACATATTGCTGCCTGGGTTCTTATAGCTCTGTGGCAGATGCCGGGGGCTCTGTCCACCTAGTGCCCAGAACTTGGCAGTGCCGACAGAAACACACAGCAGGGATAAGCTGATGGACAAAAGTAGCATCTGCCCTTGTCACAGGTAGGAAGGGCTTGCTCTTCATATAGAGGAAAATAGGGCAAACAGGGTGGTGAGGCTATGTGTGAAAGCTAAAATCTGCTCTTTGAGCAACGACCTCCAAAGATAGTTTGTCCTTCCTATAGGGGTTAACATGGACACGTTTCTGTGATCTCTAGCATAACATTCAAAAGAGAACGTTTTCTTAGCCAGCATTAGCTAGGGTTGCTCTAGGTGGATCACCATAAAGGAAAGACAGAAATAATTATGTACTTGAGAACAGAATTATTAAGTGAGGGGGGAGGCATGTCTCATTTTTACATTGGCAGTAATAGGAAAAAAGTAGATAAAAGTGTAGAAAGAATGAAAGGCAACAGGAGTGGTTCAGTGGAGGGCAGTAGAGAAACTGGTAGCATTAGCATCAAAGGAGAAAACAGTTCAACTATTGGGAAGCTGAAGACAGGGAGGACACTTGCCTTAAAATTAGAAAACCAAAAGGAGCTCAGAGGAAAGGATATTCCAAAACCAAACCAAATATAGCTGCTTGGAATTTTTATTTAAATTTAAATAGTGAATTCAGTGAAAAGGTTTTCAAAGTACAATGAAAAGCCAGAGAATTTAGAAGGCCAGGTGGAGATAAAAGCAGAGAAGCAGCAGGACTTGAAAGGAAAGTTGAATTTTACATCTTCTCCTAAGTTATTTGTGATTTCATTATTTCTAGCTGGGAAATGACTAGAGAATTGTCCTTGCTTATAGTTGTAACCAAGTAGTAATTCATTTCATTTTTAGTATCTCCACTTTAAAACTGATAGGTCCGCCCAGAGAGGACTTTCCATCAGTATTTGAAGAGGGTGAATTTCTTCTTGTGCAAGAAAATAGAGCTTATCTAATTTTCTTCTGTCCTAGGGGTACGATCTAACATCTAATATTTACTCTGTAGGAAACAAAGTTTCTTTTTTTTTTTTTTTTTTTAGGTTCACTACTCCCAGGGTAGTGGAAAGACAGTCATTCAGGCAAGTTGGTGCTGGCTAAATAATACCTGATATTTATCTGCATATCAGCAAATCAGCCAGTTATTTCTGTTCTGAATAATCTAGAAAAACAAAGCTGGCCTATCGCTTTGAACAGCAGCATTTCCTTCAAAAACAGTCTCTCTAGATAAGCCCATATCTCAATGCTGTGTTAAAGACTGTCTATGCTATAAAGAATCAAATTAGTATCTAATCTTGCACTTGAACCTGCACAAAAAGGTTTTTGTAGAAAAGAGGAAAAACAATGCTGGAGAAAACTATACTTCCTGAGCTTTTCAAAGTCTTTTAATCATAACACAGCTGAGATGCTGCTTTCTGAATAATGATCCTTTGTTTCAAACAATTACTAAAGTTGTTTTAGTGTAAGTTTGATAATAAAATAAATAGGAACCAAAACCAGTGTTGAAGCAGATTGCTTGCTAATTCTTCTCTTGGCTGCTCCAATTCTTTAAACCTTGCCTTTGCAAACATACAGAACAGCAAAATAGATTAGACACTGAGAATTGCTAAAGAGCCTTGAGGTCACAGACTCCCACCCTCTCTTTTTACCTATGAGTAAATTGAAGCTTAAAGTGTTAGGTGAATAGCTGTGGGTGGACAGCTGCTGTGACTAGGTCTCAAGATTATTTTTCTCTGGCTCTCATGTCCTTTTACTCCTGTCTTTGATATCCTTTCAGTGTACATTTCCCCAATCAAAGCACTTGGTACATGGTTTTATGAGTTCATGTTTAATTGTCATTCACTCTCACTAGGCTAAAATCTCCATGAAGGTAGGAAATAAGATTGCAGGTTCTGAAATACACTCTATAGTTAATTTTATAAAGGTTTTCTCTCTCCTCCTTAACTGCAAGCTCTCTGGAGGGAGTCTATCAGTTTCATTCCTCTTATATATCCATGCTTACATCCCCCAGCTCCTTGTATAACATCTTATACGTGGCAGACATGAAGATTTGTAAATGAAGAAAAATCATGCTCTACAGCTCTTAGGGAATGCATATTTGTGTCCACCTAAAATTCATACATTGCAACCCTAATCCCCAGTGAGATGATATTTGGAAATAGGGCTTTTGGAAGGTAAGGGTGGAGGCCTTGAGGGTAGAGGCCTCATGATGGGATTAGTGCCCTTATTGAGTGGCCTCTGGGCTGCCTCATGCTTATGGAATTTTGGGGGAGCAGTTTCTCAAGAAGTGTTTGGTCAAATACTAGTTTCTTGAGATGTTCCCACAAATAAAAGGATTCTGAGATCAAACCATTATGAATATCCTGCTTTTTTAACTTCATTTGGAGATCCCCAAATGTACAATAGCATTTATTAAAGTCTCCAAATTCACAAGAAACTTATTTGTAACAATTCAGTATTTCAAGACCTTCTTAAACAAGAAGACTTTTAAAAACATAACACTTCTTAACATCCTGCAATACCACTTTTGGATAGGCAATACAGAAACACAAACATGAGCCATGAACTGTTCCTAGTCAAATTTCCGAAAAAGAAAGATAGAACATTAGAGAGTAGTACTTAAGGATCCCGTTACAATGAAAAAATATATATTTTTAAATAATAATTTTGAAAACTCTCATCTCAAAAATTCAAGACTGTTGCCCTCAGACTTGAGTTTAATAAATACATCTACAAAACAATGCTGTCATATACCTCCATTTAAAAAGAAGGTCTCATAATTCTTTTAATTTATCTGGATTTTAAAAGCATTTGCTTGACAGATTTTAGATGAGCAGCTAATCTGTCATTTACAGAAGGGATAGTGATGAGTGGGGGCACTGCTTAATTCATTCATATGCTCTTTTATCTGTTGATTTAATTTATTTAGCTCATTCTTTACTAAAAGTATTGACAGATGGGTAACATATTCAATCACAATCTTGCAGGTTAAAAAAAGAGATGTTGATATCAGGCTCAGGACAGCAGGAGAAAGCTGGGATGTTTCTGATCCCAGGAGGAAAGCAAAATGTGATTGACTGATGGTTATCTGACCTATTTTATTCTGAATTGTCATGGATGCCACAATAGTGGTGAAGAGCTTCATGCATGTGACAGGTATTCACCAAAGGCTTTTTCTGCATTGTGTGTAATCATGAACACAATTTCTCATCCACATTGTTTCTGGGTTGAATTTTTGTGAAGGTCGAGATTATTTTAGAATCCTTTGTTAGGGTTGTGATTAAAGCAAATCAGAAGCGAGAACTGTGATGATATTTTGTATGTGGAGAGGTCATTTCATGTTCTCTGGCCTTTAAAGGTTTCTTTTTATGTGTTTATTCAATTTTCAATTTTAATTTTAATTTTTTTAAATTTAGTTCTCAGAATTCTTGCTCATTGGCCATGAAGCTATCCAGAGAGTTAACAATACACTATTTAAACTATAAAAACTGCTTTTGTTTTTTATTTTGTTGCTTTTGATGGTTATAAAGCTAGGGGGGAAAATATTTGGAATAGTAGTAAGAGGATTCAATTTCTATTCTTATAAAACAGTAGTTTGCTTTTTAGTAAAATTGAGAAAAATCACCCATACTAATAATTTTTTTTGGTGTGTGGTCTGATTAATCTTTGCTCTAATGGACACTGTAGAAGGAGAAATGTAGGCTTGCATGGAAATAATATAAAAATGGAGAGATCAACTTGGAGATTTCATAAGTTGAGGTAATCCAAGGTCTTACAGCTTTTGTGAAGACTGGTCTTGGATTTTGACTTGTTTCTGAATGAAATTCTTGAAATGTTATCCTCCAGTGGGGATTCTTCCCTCTGAGATATCTATTTACATGATCTCATGGTCACAAGGTCCCAGGTTAGAACGGCTTTTGCACAAGTGCCAAGTGTCTCAGAGAAGTTGACCCAAAGATCAAATTTAACAGGTGTATATTCATTTAATAAATACATAATGAGCACCTACTATTAAATTCTGGGTGTTGAGCAGTGAACAAATGAGACTTGATTTCTGCTCTCATGGAGCTTGCAGAGTAAGGATAGAGATAAGATATAAGCCAATTCAACAAAAAGTACATATGTAATGTCTAATTGTGATAATACCAATAAGTGAAAAGGGCAGTATATTTTGAAGACTAACATAAGAAATCCAAATCAGATGGAGATGAAGTCAGAGATATTGCTTGAGGAAGTGGTATTTAAGCTGAAATCAGAAAGATGAATAGAAGATCATTAAGACAGGAGGTGGTTTAGGGGTTGAGGGTAGAGCCAGAGGAGGGATAAATGTATTTTACACAAAAGAAACAGCACCTGTAAAAGGCCTTGAAAATGTGTGGAATTTCTGAGGAACTAAGAGAAAGCCAGTGTGACTCAATTTAATGTACAAGGGAGAGGGTAAGTCAAAATGAAGTTGGAGAGAAAAGCAATGTCAAAATCATCAGGTCTTATGCACCAAGTTATTATGTTGGATTTTAGCCCTAATTGAGTGTTCTTAAATAAGCTGGGGGTTACAGTTGTATCATTTATGTTTAAAAAAAATAGTGTGGCTATTATATGAAGAATAGATGGTAGAGTGTTAGCAATAGACATGGCAAGGTTGTAAGCAAAGAGAATACTGAGAAATTATTGTACTACCCTATGTGAAAATAGCTGTCACTTGGATTAGAGTGGTATTAGTGAGGACAAAAATAATTTGCGTTTGCCATAATTGTAGAAAAATAATTGAAAGAACTTGATGATTCATTGGTTTGAGAACATAAGGAGCAGAGATTTGCCTAGAATAATTCTTTATTTGTGGCTTATGCAAAGAATAGATAGAGCTGCCATTTACTAAGATGAGGATGATCAAGGGTCAACTTGGGGAGGTAGTAAGTTTGAGATGTCCATGACACTTGTGCAGATATCCAAAAGGCCATTTGCAACATAGAAAAGAAATCCATGCTGAAGATAAAAATTTCAGAGGTAACATACAAATGCTACTTAAAGCCATGGGGAAGATGACATTACTGAGAGAAAAAGCATAATACATAAGAAAAGAAGGTCCAGGACTTGGACAAGGGGCATCCAACATTTGGAAGTTAATGAAAGGAGACACCAGTTCTCTGGGTACTATTGCTGTGTAACAAACTATCCCCAAATTAGTGGCATAAAATAATAACAATCATTCACTAGTATTATGGCACATTGTTCTGGGAGTTGACTGGACTCAGTGGATGTTTGTTGCTCAGGGTCTATTTTGTGAATGCCATCAGTCACTGATGAGGCTGGAATAATCTCAGAATCTCATTTTTGCAGATGGTGCTCAAATAGCTGGGGGCTTGACTTGGTGAGACTCCTCTGACTTGTCTTCATCTCGAGGTGCTTATTCTTATACAGCAATTTCAACATAGGCAGACTTCTCACTCGGCAGCTCAGGGCTCCAAAAATATATTTCTCAAAAAAAGAGAGGGCCAATCTTTAATGACAGAACTTGGAAGCTATATAGGTGGTTTCACTTCTGATCCTATTTGTTAGAAATGAGTTACTAAGGCCAGTCCATATTTAAAGGGTGGGGGTTTAAGTTTCATGTGTTGAAGAGAGGACTGTCAAAGAAGTTATAAACAATGTATAAAATCCTACAATAACCTCAAAAGCACAAGCAACCCAAGGAAAAATGGACAAATGGGACCACATCAAGCTAAAAAGCTTCTGCACAGAAAAGAAAATAATCAACAAGGTGAAGGGACAACCTACAGAATGGGAGAAAATATTTGCAAATGACCCATCTGACAAGAGATTAGTAACCAGAATATATAAGGAACTCAAACAACTTAATAGTAAAAAGCCAAGTAATCTGATTTAAAAGTAGACAAAGGATTTGAATAAACATGTCTCAAAAGAAGTCATACAATGGCCAACAGGTATATGAAAAAATGCTTATATCACTAATCATCAGAGAAATGCAAATCAAAACCACAATATTATCTCATTCTAGTTAAAATTTCTTTTATCAAAAAGGCAAAAAATAACAAATTCTGGGGAGAATGTGGAAAAAAGGGAACTCTTGTACACTGTTGATGGGAATGTAAGTTAGTACAGTTACTAAGGAAAACAGTATGAAAGTTCCTAAAAAAAAACTAAAAATAGAACTACCATATGATCCAGCAATCCCACTACTGGGTACATATCCAAAAAACTAGGCAATCAATATTTCAAGGAGATTTCTGCACTCCCATGTTTATTGTAGAGCTATTCACAGCAGTCAGTAGTCAAGGTATGGAACCAAACTGTGTCTATCAATCAACAGATGAATAGATAAAGAAAATATGGCACATAGGCACAATAAAATATTATTCAGTCATAAGAAATAATAAAATCTTGTCACTTGAAACAACATGGATGAAACTGGAGGAAATTATGATATGTGAAATAAGCTGGACACAGAAAGACAAATATCACGTTCTCACTCATATATGGGGGCTAAAAAAATTGATCTCATGGAGATAAAGAGTAGAATCATGGTTACCAGAGGCTTGGAAGGGTACTGGGGAAGGGGAGATAAAAATGGATTGGTTAATGAGTACGAAAATACAGTTAGATAGTAAGATAGGATGTGGTATTTGATAGCACAATGGGGTGACTATAGTTAATAATTTATTATATATTTCAAAATAGAGGAATGAATTTAGAATGTTATCAACATGAAAAAATGATAAATGTTTGAGATGACAATGATAAATGTTTGTAATGATCTTGATTTGATCATTACATATTTTATGCTTGTATCAAAATATCACATGTACCCCATGTATTATGTACAACTATTATGTACACATCAAATTTAAAAATAAAAAAGTTAAAATGAAAATAAACAACCCCTCCACCACAATAACTTAGAAACAGAAGAGAATATAATTTCCTGGGAGCCAAAGGAATAAGTAGTTTGAGATTTTCTTTACAAAGCTTTTATTTTAGCAATCTACAGTCTTCACCCTCTTCTTTCTGATCTTCCCTTTTGTAGTGTTATAGAGAAATTGACCTGTAGCAAACAATGTGTGTTACCTACTTTAATTCATGACTGAGTATGTAAAAAGAAAGAGAATAGTATGTGCTTTCAAGAAAAGACAGTCCGAAGCAGAATAATTTATGAACTTAATATTGTAAACTATTGAGCTAGATCAGGAAGAGATAACTCTGCTTTGAAGATTGTTTGTCCACAACTGAATCAACTTGGTGGTGTCAATCATTTTTTTTCAAAATGTTTTGATGAAAAGATAATGGAACCGCAGTAAAACATTTGATTATGTGTCAGTGTGTGAGTGAGTGGGCACTGCAGAGTCAATCTTCAAGAGGTACTTCACCCACTTGCTAAACTGAACAAACCAGAAAGAATGTTAGCTTCCAGTGGTTGAGAGTTGGAGGCAGCCAATAAACACTTACGAGGCCCCCCGTGCACAGCCTTTGGACAAAGGCGTTAGGGAAATCATCAACCACCGTCCCAGCCTAATCCCTGACTTGGTCCCTTCTCTAAGTTTTGCTTCCTCTAACACTCTACCATGCCCTCTTCTCTTCACCTTCCCCTCCTCCCACAACCCATCTTTTTATTTTTCTAGTTTAAAAAACATGCTGGAACATTATGTGGAGGCTATTGATATTAAATAATTAGTTGAGAGTCAAGAAAATGTCCATTATTGAGCTTTCTTTCTTCTGTTCGTCCATCAGATTCACTCTTCACCATTTTCCACCTTGCCCTGTGTCCTGGGAGGCTCACTGTCTAGGTTTACATCAGTGGTGGGTTTTGCTTTGCTTTATCTTCCTCTATGGCTTCAGGAACAGTGCAGGAGCTCTGAGGTGGGGAGGAGAGTGACTGTGGGGTATTGTTTTCTCCTGCATCCCCACACTGTGCTGAGGGCTGGCCACCTTCATTGACAAAGAAACACAGATCCTCCCAAGTCTTCTTCACACAGCCTTCCCTGCCCGTCTCAGGGTCCAGCAACCACTCCCTCCTGCTGCCCCTTCAGGCCTAGGATTGGGCTCTGGATTCTCACTGTCATTATTTCAGAAGTACTGCAATATTACTTGGTGGTTTCTTTGAATGCCACCCTCACCTTTGTAAATAGTTCTTTGTTAAATTCTCTGTATATTAACACAACCGGAGTATGTCTGAAATGACATCTGAGTTTATGGCTTAAAAAACTAGAAAGATAGAGATTCCAATTACTATGATGAGGAAGATGAAAGGTTGGCTTTGGAATAGACAATGTTAAGTTTAAGATGTCCATGACACCTGAGTAGATACACAACTCCCAGTTTCAGCTTCTCACAGAAGAGAAATCTGTGCTGAAGATAAACATTTCAGAGACATCACACAGATGCACTATGCCAGAACCCTGACTCATACAGGAGGAGGCCAGTGGCTCTCTTAGGTGGCAGGCACAGATGGAAGGACAGCTGATGAGGTGTTGAGTGTAGTCAAGGCAAACTCTTTGCCAGACAGCAGAAGGGCCACATTTTTTGTCACTAAACAGAGGAGAGGAGAGATGCCAGCTCCAGTGAAGGCTTGAGTGAGGGGTGGCTGCTAGCTGTGATACAGCTTTGGTGTCTTCTAACATTACTAGGTCCAGTTTCTGGGCTGTGTCTGAGCTTTTCCCCTGTTAGATCTCTGCCCTCCCACCTGCGCCTTGTCTCCCAAACTCCCCTTCTGTAAACCAGATCATTCCCTGGTCCGTTTTTCTAGATCCCCCCTGAAGTCTTATTGTGGTTTACCCCCTCCTGCTTTCCTTTGGAATCTTCTTTTTCTCTTGCTATTACTTAATAGACTTTGATGGACCATTAAACTCAAAGCACAAATCATTAGCCACTGAAAACTCACTCTCTTCCCAAAGCTTCCCTGGGGAGAAAATATTTACATTTCATCCTTTTAGTGCAGCAAAGAAAGAGAAAAAAAGCGGGGACCCTACCCCACTAAACACCCTAGAGGAAAATGGAGGATATGATCTGGGCCCTCGAGGTTTTACAGTCTGATGAAGCTGGAAGAGACTGGCTGGTGACATAAAAATATAAAGCTCCCAGTGAAATTGTAGCATGAGTAAGTTCACGTATAAAAATCTACCTGAAGAAGAAAATTATAGATATTGAATCAGTTAAACTAGGAAGCTTTTAAGGAGCAAGAAAATTCTGGATGACAATTGAAGAACAAGAAAAATGTGAATCATAAGAAAGGTTATCCCTGCTAGTGGAGAAAATAAGGAGTGTTTGAATGCACAAATAGAAACAAGAAAGCTGTGTTTTGAATACCCAAGCAGATTTGCTTTGCATAAATGGTGATGAGGAGCAGCAGAACCAAGAAACGAAGAAAGTTTAAAGCTAAGGATTTATATCTCAGGCCCAGGATTTCTTGGTATCATCAGTAACTCCTGTAAAAATTTAACAGGGCTTTCAACTTTCCTGTCATGACCCGTAGATGTAGACAACTTTGACTCATCTGACTCCTCATCTTGGATCCACAGGAAATCCTATGTTGATAAAAGAGCAAAGATGAGAAAACATGGCAGCCCCTGGACAAATCTCCTGGCCTAAGACATTCAATCAGCTTCACAGCTAGACCATGAAGAAAGAGTTCATTCTCACCAGAAAAGTACCAAGCCAAGAATAGCTTATGGAGCATTGGAGAATACCTACAGAGGACACACTTATTACAAAAAGATAAAGAATTGGCTTGGTGAGATTTAATCAATGGTATTCAGGACAAGAGAGGTATTCCTCTAGATTGGGAGGATTCTTGGATAGGGAACTGAATAAAAAGGATTTTTTTTTTTTACATGAAGGCATCAATATCACATCACAATACTTATTATTTTATAAATTATCATAATCAAATTTTAATTTTGGAATTCTGTCATGTCTTCATAAAACATAAGTATCTGACAAGTCAACAAGAAATTAAGTAAGAAGGTGCAATTGGACCATCTCTCTAGTTGAGTGAATTAATCTGTGTGTGAGTGATGTGCATAAAGACTGCAGCCCAAGAGAGGGATGACATGTGGCCTTGTGCTGACCTAGCTTCCTAGGATAGCAGGAAAGCACCATCATCATTTTAATCTTGGAACCCTGTTTATTTTCTCCCCTGTAAAGCAGGCACTCATTATGTAATAGTATTATGTTTTCTTTTAGCTCGGAAACAAAATGCAGCTTGAAGAAAACATTTTCCGTTGCAAATGTGATACGAGCTAATTTCTGATTTTTCTGACTATTGAATTACAGATATTAGTAATGAAAACACATAAAGGAGAAATAAGCCCATCTGTTGGTCAGAGAAGAATGGGAAAATAAGTAGGGAGTTTAATAAAATATAAAGGGAAAATTATAAATAAATTAAATGTAAACTGCACTGCACTGCAAACACACTGAGCAAAGAGGGTACTGATCCTTCACTGCTGCTCCTTCACTATCAAATTCAAATGTCTAAGGGCTACATGGACTAGAGTGTCTTCCCAGTTGTTCTAGCTATAAATGAGAAACACATTAATAACTACTATGCAAAGAAAAATTAGTAATAAAAATTGACTACAACCCCAATAACACCCAAATGAATTGCAATTAATTACCTCATTAAAAAGTAAATAAATAAATAAAAAGCTTGCAGGAAGGTATGCCAAGTCTCAAGAAAATGCGTTGTAATATTCTTGGTTAATTACTGCACTTTCTAGTGTCTTTCTAGCATCATATATTTCCTTGGTGCCACTTGTGTAAAAAGCATTCTTTAAGAATTTTGAGGATCAATTAAAATGATGTCCCATATCATTGGAAGTTAAGAGGACAAATTGAGAAAAAAAGAACCTAAAAAATACCCTCAAAAAAACAAGCATCTATTCGTCGGATGATTAGTGCAGACTGTCTTCTATGTAGATTCTGGCAGTTGACAGCCTGTTTCAGTTGTGGCTTTGGTGAAGAAATGATGTGAACTAAAGACCACAAGGGCCATGAGACCCTGCATCTGAGAATCCATGGTCAAATAATTTAAGTCAAATCTAGATTAAACATGCAATGTCAACAATTTTGCTTGTATGTTGTACTACAGATCTTCATGGATCTGATCTTCTCCT
Organism: Symphalangus syndactylus; assembly: GCF_028878055.3. NCBI lineage: Eukaryota > Metazoa > Chordata > Mammalia > Primates > Hylobatidae > Symphalangus > Symphalangus syndactylus. Next base: position 54,200,995 of record NC_072429.2, read on the forward strand.
ATGCAACAGTACGTTGTGATGTCTAAGAAGGGACAATGTCATAGAGCATTTTCTGATCATATTTAAAGATAGGACCCTTTTTTAAAAATGAACCTATCACCAGTCTTGTCAGATACTATTTTTGTTTCACAAAGTATCTCATAATCTTTCATGGGAAATACTTTGGGAAGTTAATAATGTGAAAACACTATGATCATGAGCAAAAAAAGCGTTAAATACATCTTGGACTAACCATGCAGTCCTGGAGTTTATTCTGCTCTACGCTAGTCAAGGATCTGGCTCAAATATAAAAAAAATGAAGACAAAATTTCTTTCTGCCTGTGTGTGCAGTAACCTTATCACTTTTAGTGAGCAAGTAGAGAAGTAAAGACCCAGAAATAAAGGTGGGGTTAGAGAAAGTGTGGTCAGGGGTCATTCTAGCCTCAACTCCTAGCCCAGCAAATAGTATATTTTTTTAAATGACTGATAATCTCCTGTGGAAGATGGAATTTCTGCCCCAAGGAGCTAATAATAAACTTGGGGAGACCTATAAGAAATTCAGCAAATACATCCAGTGGGATAATTTGGCTAAACACAAGGGTCTGAGAAAGGGATTGAGAGAAGATATAAACTTGTTTTGGAACAGGTGGGGACTGAAAGTTTGCTCAAGGAAGCTTTCCAAATAAGTAGTCATAGAGAAAACTGAATCCTGAGGGGTGAGTGTGAAACAACCAAAACCAGTTTGGGAGGAAGGATACTTTAAACAGAAAGATTTAAATATTCATGAAAGTATGGGCAATTGAAGAAGGGCCCAAACCTACTGAGAACCTGGTACTTAGATAGGTTGAAAATCATTAATTATCAACCTATGCTGAGTAAATGAAAAAGATGTTTTCTAAGAATGAGGTGATATATTTCAGTTCTAATGGACCTATTGACTGACTGAATCTAAATTCATGAAAATACTTGAAACTAGTTTCCTTGTCTCTTTACTGATGGTTAATTATAAGACTAGATGACCTTGGAAGCTGACTTCAGCTATAACAATAATATAACATAAAGCAATATTAGTTTATGTAACTAACAAAGTTAGTTACACAAACTAACAAAGAGGAAACTGAGACCCACTGAATTTAAATGACTTTCTCAAAGCCTCACAATAGTAAAGACAGAAGTGGGACTCAAAATAAGGCAGCCTGGCTTCAGAGTTTGCACTCTTAACCACAGCATAAACTGTCTCCCAATATAGAAAATAAAGATAATAAAAATTATCAGATTTCTATTATTTTCTTTAAACCATAAGAGAGGGAAACAATAACAAGAAAGAGAAACAACATAAGTAAACTCCTTAAAATATACCATATTTAGTTCAAAACTTTTTTTAATAGTGAAGAATTATGAGGCTACATAGTACTAAATAAATAGGTAAATATATTCTATTTACACTGAAATATATTCTAATCACTTAAGAAAATGATACTGTGTGGTAATCCACGTCAATTATTTCTAGAGATTCAAGCTAACATTCCAGCTAAGTTCCACACAGAAGAAGTTGTAGAATTGGGCCATGCACGGTGGATCAAGCCTGTTATCCCAGCACTTTGGGAGGCAAAGGCGGGTGGATCACCTGAGGTCAGGAGTTTGAGACCAGCCTGGCCAACATGGTAAAATCCCATCTCTACTAATAATACAAAAATTAGCTAGGTGTGGTGGTACATGCCTGTAATCCCAGCTACTCCGGAGGCTAAGGCAGGAGAATCGCTTGAATCCTGGAGGATGAGGTTGCAGTGAGCCGAGATCACACCATTGCACTCCAGCCTGGGCGACAAGAGCAAAACGTCATCTAAAAAAAAAAAAATTGAGGTTGCAGAATTAGTCACAGTTGATAGAAACAGTGGAACAAAGACAGAAAGATAAGCTAATTCCAAATTAACTTTGTGATGCAAATGTTAAATTAACCTACCCTGCAGCCTTATTGCTATGCTATCTTTGAGGTTTGTACCAAAAGATGTCTTTGAGAATCCAGTTATCATAGATCTTTTTTGTTCTTTAGTAACCAAGTCTTCATGCCTGAGTTTCAAGATATATGCGTCTGTTTATCAAGAGTTTTATAGTCAAATTTCATTATTCTTAAGCCAATTCTTTCAAATATTCCTTTAAATTAACTTTATTCTTGATATGAGGTGTTTTTATATATTTTAATGGCTAAATATATAATCAAAAACATCACAAAACAACACAATGAATAATGAGCCTTGGATTATCCAGTCATCTATGAGAAGCATCTATCTGTAAAAAATAGTATTTTAAAATTTTGAAAATAGAAATATGTCTTTCTTTACAAAGAAAGGGCATTTGTGGGGAGACCATATAGAGTGGAAAAAACCTTAAAGAAACTGCACCTCTCTCACTTGCATAGGACAAATTATTTAGCTCTGCTGTGCCTCCATTTTCTCATCTGTAAAATGGAAACAATAGTACTTACTTTGTGGGTAGGGGTTGGGAGGAAAGAGAGAATCAGAAAGAACAGCTAGTAGATGCTGGGCTTAATACCTGGGTGACAGGGTTATCTGTGCAGCAAACCACCATGGCCCGCATTCACCTATGTGACAAAGCTACATATCCCGCATACGTAGCTCTGAACTTAAAATAAAAGTTGGAAAAATCAAAACAAAACTATGGGGTTGGAAGGAAGGGAACAGAACATAAAACATACATTAAAAGTCTAATAAATATATGCAGCTTTATAAAGGAAGCAAATCCTGACACATGCTACCACATGAATGAACCTTGAGGACACTATGCTAAGTAAAAACCAAAAAAAAAAAAAAGTACTAACTTTGCAGCATTGAAAGACTAAATGTAAACATTAATGTGATAAAGACATATAAATCCTATAACATACTTTCTGGCACATAAACATTGTTCAATTAAAGTTATTATATTACCATTGATATTATTAAAATGATTATTAGAATTTATGACCAAATCTCAATCTCCTCTAAAATGTATATTTTGACTTTTAGTGATTTATCTCATCATTTGAAAAACATATTTTTTACACGAAAATTAGAGAGATATTTGATGCCAATCCAAATTATCTAATTCTGTTAGCCATTTGTTTAGAGGGACATACTGATTCAATTCACAAAATTAATGACGAGTTCCACTGATGGTTAAAAAAAGAGACCTACTTAAAAAAAATGAGAAAAAAATGAATAAAGATGTTGATGAGAACCATCTGAGGATTTTCCGTTCACCATTGACAGTAAATATGCTGTAGCTTCTTTGTTGTAGATGAAATAAAATAGTCCCTATTGAGTAATGGAACTTAGTTTTTGTCTTGAAGGAATAATTACAGAATAATAATGGGATCACTAAGAAATTTATGAGAACAAAATACGTGTCTTTACTGTAATACCAAGATATGATGAAGTAAAGAAAGCCAATGGATCCATCTCAAAGCCACTTGAAAGTGTTAATGTCTCCCAAATGTCAAAACAACACAATTTAGTTAAAAATATAGTCAAATTCCTTGACTGTGTGTTAACAAAACACACAAAATATATGCTTAAAGACCAAAGTGTTTATTTTTAACCAGTTTCTTTGAAGTCTTACAAAGAATTCCAAGGTATTACCTTATTGTGTCCCTAGTGCCAGGGCCAGCTTTATGGCATGAAAACAGTACAGTCACATAGGGCCCTGTCCTAAGAAGGGTCCCATGGTTGAGGTTTAATGCTTTGTGACTGTCATCTTACAATTTCTTAACAATTTTATCTTTGAAATCATTTGCATTTGTAATGAAGTCTTATGGGACAATGGAGCATGTGTCACAGGGTTGGAGTATAGCTCACACATAATTTTGCCTCCTTCCTGCCTCCCTCATGTGCATTCTAGACTGCCCACTCCGCCATCCCTGGCACTCTGGAAACTACCTAACCTCCTCCTTGATGCCCCTGCCCATGGTAGGTGCCTGTGTGCAGAAAGAGTTGGAATTAGATGTATGGGCTCCTGTGTCTTAGAGTGAAGCATGGTGGCAGCTGTCTCAGTTTAAGGCTGGGAGCACTGTAGCACACTCGCAGGTGACTACCAAACCCCTCATCCACACCTGAAGCAGGTACCAAGCATAGCCTGAAACAGAAGCTATAATTTATTGGGGTGAACTGTCCACTGTGAGCTGTAGCAGTTGTCCTGTGGGAAGGGGAGATGCCTAAGAAGTGGAGTATCCCATTGCCTGAGGGAGCATGACACTAAATAGCAAATGAAATAAATAAGGACAGGCCAAGAGAGTAAAAGAAAAGGATTGTATGTGTCAGTACCTTGAATGACATTTTTGCCTGTTTTTTGAATAAGCAGTTTGATATTTTCATTTTTCACTGTGATTTACACATTGTATAACCAGCCCTTCCTACTGCCCATTATGCCGTGCATGCAGTAGGTACTCAGTACATATTTATTTAAAGGATGAGAAATATACTCTTCACTAAAGAGACTTCCATTGTTAATCTTGACAATTTTCACTTATCAAGTAATAAAAAATTACCTTATATTTCATGATGAAGGAGGATGCATCCTGTTAGTAACAAAGGAGAGGAGAGTGATAGTGGTTACCGTCACATTTTTGGCTCATTAGAGAACCTCAACAGAGTTATTGTTCTTCTCCTTGCATAAGTCATAGAAAAAAAGTCAAAATTCAGGGTTATGTAATGTCCAAATTCAGCACCCTTTACTCTTGCTTCATTGCAAGAGCATTAAGGAGCCCAAGGTATGGAGCTCAAAGCATCTTTTTTTCAAATAATTTCAGCTTTATCCCCATTTTAAGATTGATTTTTGTATGAGATTTCCTTTGAAAAAAAAATGTTTAAAAATTACTACCAGAAGAGGAAGCCTGGAGACTTCTAATTATGGGAAGATGAAGTGGACATGATTTAATTCATTTCTTCTTAGTAAATCTAAAATCCCTGGACATCATATATATATTTAAATATATATATTATATACTATATATATATATATATATTTAAAAAATAATGAGGACATTAAAAGGTGGAGACAAGAAGGGACCACCCAGTGACCATGAGACCTAGAAATGACACTACGGCAAGTTCTCTGCATTTTCCTTTTGCCTCATATGTTCCAGACTTGAGGCTGAAGAAGTTGTCAACTCAGAAATGCTGATCCTTATACACCAAAAATAAAAGAAAACAAAATAAGAAAGCCCCAAGAAAAGCCTGTTATATATAGCCAAAAACCAGGAAAGGGGCAACCTACCAAAACAGGACCCTATTAAACAGTAATCATTCTGCTGTAGCCCAACACAACAGAATAAAACTGTGGTCCCACCCCCAACTATACCACTTAGGTCTGAGTGGGAAGCCTAAAATTCCACACTCATGAGGCTGTAACAAGGTGCCCCAGTTGCTACCAGGCTGGTATCAGAAAAAGCCAAGTAGATAGCTAGGACTTTCATCCATCTGCTAATAAGCAGTCCCCCTGACCAATCCCTTACCCAGTGCCATACAAAACAAAATGGAGATCTTGACCTTCCATCTCCACTCAGAAATAATGAGATACCCATCCTCTTCACTGCTGGGGTGCTGTCAGATGAAGCTCAGTGAGGGGTCAGGACCTTCAATATCAGCAAGCAGTAATGAGGCTACCCCATTGTGGTGTCTGTGGAAGCCATGTGGGGAGCTAGAAATCTCACTCTTACCCAGCAGCAATAACCACCGCCATACTTTTTGTTTATTTTCTCAAATGTTGTCCAGATTAGGAAATTTGTATCATTCCATCTTCTGTTTCATTGATTTCTTCTTTCTTCTGTTCATTTCATAAGTCAACAGAAGCTGAGTGCCACTAATGCGATAGCCCTTCCCTTCCCCTAACAAAGCAAGATCGTGGAAGACCCGTTAAAACAAAGTTTTAAATAGGATCCAAAGTCTCGTATAATACAAAAATGTACAATAAAAAATTCAGTAGAAAATCACTTCCATACTTAGATATAAGAAGATCTCAAACTGTGTAAAAAAATGGCAATCAATACATGTCAACACTGAGATGGTAGACATTAGAATGATTTGACAAAGACTTTTAAGACAGCCATGATACAAATGTTTTATCAGCAATTACAAACATGCTTCAAACACATGAAAAAAATAAGAAGCCTCAGCAAGGTTATAGAAAGCCTCAGCAAAGACATAGAAAATATAAAGCAGAACCAAATGGAAATTTGAGAACTGAAAAATACAATAACTGGCATAAAGTGCTCAATAGATTCGCCAATAGCAGAATGTGGGAGACAGAAAAGAATCAATGAAATCAACAAAACAGAAGATGGAGTGATACAAATTACCTAATCTGGACAATAGTTGGGAAAATAAACAAAAGAATAAATAAACAAATAAACAGAGCCCCAGTAACTTGTGAAGTATAACAAAATATATAACATCCCTATCATCAGAGTCCCATAAGAAGTGAAGAAGAGTGAGACTGAAAAAGAAATTGAAAGAATAGTGGTTGCAAAGTCTCAAATTTGGCAATAGATAAATACCTACAGATTCAAAAAAGCTGAATGAACACTAAACAGGGTAAAACCCTAAATATTTATTCCAAGACACAGAGTATTTACATTTCTGAAAACTAAAAACAAGGAAAAATTTGAAAACAGCTGGAGAAAAAAATACCTTATAAATATAGGTGGGAAACAATTTGAATGACACGGAGGATAACTCATCAGAAAGCACTGAGGCCAGAATAAAAGGGCATAATATATTTTAAGTGTTGACAAAGCAGAACTATCAAGCTAGAATTATATACCCAGTAAAAATATCCTTCAGCAATAAATGAAAAATTAACACATTCTTGGATGAAGGAAAACTAAGAGAATCTATTATCTGTAGATCTACCTTAAAAGAATGACTAAAAGAAGTTCTATGAACATAAGGAAAATAACTTTTTAACAAAGTAACCTTAGAATCTCTGATGAAAGAAAGAACATGACAAACAAAAATATGGGTAAACTGAATGGGTTTTCTTCTCTGGAGGTTTCAAAATAATGTTTTAAAGTTGAAGCAAAAATTATAACATTGTCTACTGTGTTTCTAAGGACACATACAGAAAATATTTAAGACAATAATACTGTATACGGGTCAAGGTAAAGGGATGTAAAGGGAGTTAAGGTTCCCATACTCTATTCAAATCTCTATAATGATAACAATAACCTGTGTATTTAGTGGTTGCTATATAAAAAGAGACACTCAAAAACATTATCAGTAAATCAAAATGGAATTTTAATAAATGTACAAGCAACCCATAGGAATCAATAAAAGAAAAATAATAAAATAAATAGAATAAGAAAAGCAAAAGTAAAAGAAAATTGTGGCTTTAAACCTTAACTTAATTATACTAAATGTGAATGACCTAAATAAACCAATTAAAAGACAGAGATTAGAAGAATGGCTAAGAAAACGTTACCAAATATATGCTATTTATCATAATCTTACCTCAAATATGATTATATAGGCAGGTCAAATGGAAAAAATATCATGCAAATATTAATCCAAGAAAAGCAGGGGTGGCTTTATTACTATCAGATGAAGTAGAGTTCAGAAAAAGAAAATTACCAGAGACAGAGAGGTGCAATATAGTAATGAAGTGGTCAATTTACCAAGACGACATAGCAATTCTAAACATGTATATACCAACAATAGAGTAGCAAAATATGCAAAGCAAAAGTTGACAGAATTGAAAGGGGAAATAGACAAATACACAATTATGTAGAAAGATTTTAACACCTCTCTGTCAACAATTAAGAGAACAGCTAGACAGGAAATCAGCAAGGATACAGAAAAACTCATCAGCACTACCATCCTGTAGGATCTATTCAATATTTATAGTACACTCCACCCAACAGGAACAGAACGCACATTCTTTTCAAGTTTTCTCGGAACTTATATGAAAATATACTATATCCCGGGCCATCAAGTGAAGCTTTACAAATTTCCAACCCAAGGGCATCAAATTAGAAATCAATAAGAAAAATAACAGGAAAATCTCCAAGCACATGCAAACTAAACTATACATTTTAAATAATCTATTGGTCAAAGAGAAACTCTCAAGGAAAACAAAATACATAGAACTGAATAAAAATAAAAATACAACATATCAAAATTTGTAAAACACAACCAAAACAGTGCTGACAGAGAAATTTATCACACATAATGAATACATTAGAAAATAGGAAAACTCTCAAAGCAATAACCTGAACATTCAAATCAAGAACCTGGGAAATGAAGAGTGAAATAAACCCAAAGCAGGTAGAAGAAATGCGATAATAAATTATAGAAATGAATACAATTTAAAACTGAAAATACAGATTAAATAAACGAAACTGAAATCTAGTTCTTTTAAAAATCAATAAAATGACTCTTGGAAAACTGACAAGGAAAAGAAATAAGACACAAATTACCAATAACATAAATAAAATAGAAGGTATTGCTATAAGCCATGTAGAGCTTAAAAGAAAAATATAAGATTACAAAGAATGTTTCCACACACATAAATTTAACAACTTAGATGAAATAGACCAATTTCACAATAAACACAATCTATCACAACTGATTCCATATGAAATCAATAATTTGAATAGCACTGGAACTTTTTAAAATAGAAAACTATAGACTAATATAAGTGCAAAAATTCTTAACAAATATTATAAAATAGTATACAGAAATATACTAAGAAATTATACAACATGACTAAGTGCAGTTTTTAATTTTTCCTACCTTAGGGGTGTAAATTTAGTTAGAAGTTCAAAACCTATCCATGTAATCCCACTATATCTACAGGCTAAAGTTGAAAAATTATATGACCATACTAATTAATGGAGAAAAACATTTGAAAAATTCAACATTCACTTATGATTAAAGATTCTGAGAAAAATTGGAATAGAAAGGAATTTCCTCAAATTGATAAAGCATATCTACAAACTTACAGGTAACTTTACATATAGTGGAGAGAAACAATGTTTTCTCAAAAATGGGAGAAAAGCAAGGATATCTGCACTTACCATTCTTATTCCACAGAGTGTTGGAAATTTTAGCCTGTGCAATAACGTAAGAAAAGCAAAGAAAATGCATGCAGACAAGAAGGGAAGAAATAAAGCTGTTCTTATTTTTAGATGACATAATTGTCTATATGAAAAATCCTCAGGAATTTACAAAAAAAAAATTCCTAGAACTCAGAAGTAAGCTCAGCAATGTGGCAGGACCCAAGATAAGCCAAAATTAATTTTATTTTTAAATGCTAGCAGTAAACACAAATAAAATTTTAAAATATAGTACAAGTTAAAACTGCTCAAAGTAAATGCAATACTTAGGTATAAATCTGGCAAAGCTCATATGGGACTTATATATCTAGAACACCTGGACAAGGTGATTAAAGAAATCGAACCTTAAATGGCGAGATATACTGTGTTTATGGCTTGGAAGACTTAGCGTATAAAGATGTCAATTTGCCCTTAAATTAACTTACAGTTTTAACACTAGCATTACCAAAATCCCAGAATGATTTTTTTGTAGGTATAGATGGACAAAGAAACTAAATAGCTAAACAATTCCATGAAGAAGGAGGAGGAAGAGAGAATAAGTCTCTTTGATTTCTTTACAATAATCAAGATTGTGTGGTTTGGTAAAGGGAAAGACACATAGATTAATGAAAAAGAAGAGATAAAGCAAAAATACATCATCCAAATTTGCCCAACTGGTTTTTTTTTTTTTTTTTTTTTTTGAGACAGAGTCTTGCTCTGTCACTCAGGCCTGGAGTGCAGCGGTGCGATCTCGGTTCACTGCAAGCTCTGCCTCCTGAGTTCATGCCATTCTCCTGCCTCAGCCTCCTGATTAGCTGGGACTATGGGGGCCCGCCACCACACCCGACTAATTTTTTTTTTTTTTTTTTTTGTATTTTTAGTAGAGACGGGGTTTCACTGTGTTTAGCCAGGATGGTCTCGATCTCCTGACCTCGTGATCCACCTGCCTCGGCCTCCCAAAATGCTGGGATTACAGGCATGAGCCACCACGCCCGGCCCCAAATGAGTTTTGACAAAGGAACTAAAAGTTCACCATTTTGACAAGGTGCAAGTTTTGAGTTTGACAAAAGTTCAAAAGCAATTTAATGCAGGAAGGATATCCTTTTCAGCAAATGGTGCTAAAGCAATTGCCCATTCATCAAAATAAGAGAGAAAAAAAAGAAAGAGAAAAACAAAAGGAGAAATTAAAAGAAAAAGAATCTCAACCAAATTCTCTCAGCTTATATGAAAATGTCACTCAAAAATAACTTAATATAAGTGTCCACCAACAGATGAATGGATAAAGAAAAATGTGGTACATATATACAATGGAGTACTATTCAGCCATAAGAAGAATGAGAGTCAGTCATTTGCAAAAACATGAATGGAACTGGAGATCATTAAGTTAAGTGAAATAAGCCAGGCACAGAAAGACAAACATTGTATGTTCGCGCTTATTTGTGGTATCTAAAAATCAAAACAATTGAACTCATGGAAATAGAGAGTAGAAGGATGACTACCAGAGGCTGAGAAGTGTAGTCAGGGGTTGCGGGGAGTGGTGAAGGGGATGCGGGGATGGTTAATGGGTACAAAAAAATAGCACAAATCAATAGGGCCTAGTATTTGACAGCACAACAGGGTAACTACAGTCAATAATAATTTACACATTATAAATAACTAAAAGAGTATAACTGTTTGTAATACAAAGGATAAATGCTTCAGGAGAAGGACATCCCATATGCCATTATATGATTATTATGTATTGCATACCTATATCAAAACATCTCATGTACCCCATAAATATATATACCTGCTATGTACCAAAAATAACTAAAAATTAAAAATAAAAAACTCAATATGCGTCACAAATTTACATGTAAAATATACAACTGTAAAACTTTTAGGGAAAAAAAAGGAAAAGTGTTGAGATCTAGGCCTAGGCAAAAAATTGTCAGATTTGACACAAAGGGCACACAATACATAAAAGGAAAAAAATGATAAAGTAGACCTAATCAAAATTCAAAACTTTCGCTCTGCAAAATACCCTGTTAAAAGGTTGAAGAGATAAGCTACATGATGGGAGAAAAATATCTGTGAACCATATATCTGACAAAGGATAATATCTAGAATATATAAAGAACTCTCAATTTCTTCAATAAAAAAGTAAACAATACAATTAAAACATGGACAAAAGATATAAAAAGACATTTCACTGAAGAAAGTATACAGATACAAAATACATAATTAGTAGGTATTATTAGAAATTATGGAGATGCAAATTAAAACTACAAATAGATACCATTACACTATCAGAATGACTAAAATAAAAAAATAGTCCCAGCACCAAATGATGGTCAGGATGCAGAGGAACTGGATTACTCATATTTTACTGGTGGGTACTGGTGGGAATATAAAACAGTAGAGTCACATCGGAAAATAGTTTGGCAATTTCTTAAAAAAGTAAACATGAACCTAACATATGACCCAACAATTGCACTCTTGAACTTTTATACCCAATAAATGAAGACTTGTGTGCACACCAACAGCTGTACACACATGTTTATTTTGTAACGATTATTCATAATAGCCCTAAACTGGAAACAACCCAGTTGTCCTTCAGTGGGCAAATAGTAAACAAACTGTGCTATGTCTACACCAAGGAATACTATTTAGCTATTAAAAAGGACTGAACTATTGAAGTAGGCCTCTGCTTAGAAGAATCTTTACAGAGTGTGCTTAATGAAAAAGAAATGCAGTCCTCAATGGTAAAATAGCCTATGATTCGAGTTATCTAACATTCATGAAAGGCAAAATGACACAAACTGAGGAGATGTTTCCAGGGGCTAAGGAGGGGTAAGAGGGAAGGGACTGTGGCTGTAAAGGGCAACAAGAGGGATCCCTGTAGTGAGGAAATGTTCTGTATCTGGACTGTGTCAGTGTCAGTCTTCTGGGTATAATATGCTATAGTTTTGCAGAATGTAGTCATTGGGGGAAGTGGGATAATGCGTATATGGGATGTCTCTGTATAGTTTCTTACAACTGCATGTGAATCTACAATTCTCTACATAAACTTTTTAATTAAAAAAACTTTTAAAAATCATAAATTTACAAACATTTAAGAAGGACTCATAGCAACTGCATAAAATAGATTATGCATTTTAAATAATTAGGTTCATAAATAGCTCAAGAACTTAGCAAAGGTAAAAGCTTACCACCTGTGTTTTTTAGAAGTCCTTTCCGTGTTGAATAGCATCTAGCAGACTAAAGTGAAAAATGGAGTAACATAATCAGAAAACCTTTAATAGAAAATTGTAAAGGATTTACATTTAGTATTTCCCAACAAAACAATGAAACTGCAAAGCTTTGTTTCAGTTGAAATCATTACAAAATTGCCACAAATAGGAATGTACCAAAAATTGGAGTGATGGAAAACCTAAAGAGGAATTCATTGAGCAATCTGCTATAGTTATGAAAGTGTTAATGCACATTTCTAAAAATCCCAGTCCACATGCTTATGTACTTCCCAGGAACCTTTGCATTCTAGCTTTTTAATATATGCCTTGGGTGTTTATTAATAGGCACTTTGGAAAATCATTTAGGCCACTGGCTTCCTTCCTCTTAGTGCGGGGAAATAGTAATTTACTAAATAGCAACTCATTAATGTGAAAGAGTTAATGGAAAGACTATGTTATGCATTTTGATAATCTACTTCAGTAAATATAACTACATAATGATGATTATTTAGAAATATAAGTAGTAAAAGTAAATCTAAATAAAGGCATTATTTATGAAGTTAGGGCCAGTCATATTTTCCCCTGTATTGGTAGGATAAAAGTGATATTTTTAGTCGTTTTAATTCTAAACTGTTGATAATTTGGAATGAAGAAAAATAAATCATTTCTGGGGAAGTCCAGAGAAAGAAGCTTGGAATAAGGATGATTATGGCAAGTTCTTTATCCTTGAAATTTTTCTGTGTGTTATCAAGTGATCTACTTTCCCTCTCCTTTTACTTTTTTCACAAGGCAAAGCCTTCCAGCCAGTTCAATGGTGGGAGTCTCCCCCTGCTCTTCCTGCACAATCATTTCCCATTGAAGAAGAATATGAAAATGACGCACAGGTGACGGAGGCATACTCTAAGACCGCTTCTTACCTGTCGTTTCCTGGAGCCAATCTGAATGAAGACCCAGAGAGAGGAGAAGGGAAAGAGAAGCTGCCAAAAACAGACAATGGGAGAAAAGAAGTGAGCACCAAGAGCATCCTGGGATGAAAATGAGGAAGGCTGGAGATTTGTCATTGTCAGTGTTGTCATTTTCTGTTGTATTTTAAATCTGAGAGCTTTTATGGTGGGAGTATATGTGCTGTTTTATAACAGCTTAGAGAAAATTTTTCATTGGATGTTTTAGTCCATTTATTCCTTAGCACTTAAAAAATTCACAGGCAAAAATCAAACATGCAAGCAAATCCCAAACTCTCTTTATGTACAATGGTGAATTCTAATTATTTTTCAAATGTGTTCAGTTGTTATAGTTATGTCATTGCTGTGTATTTGTATTTATCTTTTTTATTAATTACATATTCACTAATCTGCCTGATTTATGATTGTTTTATTTAGCTTTCTTTACTCCTTGTTTGTATTTTGGGCCTGAAGTTTTAGAAGATGATCTGACAAAAGTGTATTTCAATCTGGGAGAAGTGATCATTGGTCAATAACCATGATTGATCATTGATCATTAACCATGGATTAGCCATGGGATGATTTGTCCTAAAGGATGTGGTTTTAGCACCTGTCGTTGTCACTCTATCTTTTGTGGGGCTTAGAATCTCATCAAATTTTCCTTGATGCTTCTGGGCTACCATTATCCATTCGCTCAGAATGTGTCAGTCCCAGCCCAGTGATGCCTAACCAGGAGCATTATTGGGTCACTGCACATAGTTTTGTGATTAATTCATTTAAAAATAAACTGTCTTTGAATTATGCTGAGTCACGTCATCCATTTCCTGAAGAAATCCTGGTTGATATACCTAGTCAATAATTAGGTGTGAGACCAGCCTCTAAAAAGGGACTCTAGTTGGATATTTTACAGATACTGGATTTCCAGTGCCTGTGCTCCACTGGTCCCTTGGATTAAGGAAAACTGGTAGAGATATTTTTCAAAGAAAACAAAAGAACATATTTGCTTCCCTGAAGGGTCCTTGGGGAAGGCACATAGGTCTGGTGGGGATTTGCAACATTCTGCATAATGCTGTCTGCCTCTGTCTCTAAGAGGGCTTAGCACGTAGTCCAGGCCAGATATATTCTGTATTCTCCAGATTCATTTTTCTTCCTTTTGCACCTTGTTTTCTGCCTGTGAAGGCTGAATCTCGTGGACTGCATCAACTGACTCTGCACAGGCTAATAGTTAGGTTCAGCCAATGGGGAGGCTTGGCAAGAGAAAAAGGAAAAACAAATGAGGTCAGGGAAAATATTGCCCTGGTTTCCTACATAAGGGGTCATCTCAGGCTGACCATGTCCCTTCACGGAAAGTCACTTCTCTCCGGATTCCTTTTGTATGTAACTATTCTGTATTTCAGTAATTTCTCCCATCTGTCATCCCTCAAGACTAGGGGCGATAACAGCCCACCTGCTGTTAGCCCTTGGTTCCTCAGCCATACCTTGTGAATTCCCTATACCCTGCACACACCTTTGTGATTAATTCAGATGAAAATAAACTCTCCTTAATTATGCTAAATGTGTGAGCGTCATTTGTTTCTTGTTCAAATCCTTGCTGATAGAGCTAGTCGATAATCAATAGTTAATATTTATTGAATGTTTACTATTCTAAAAGATGCATGGGTACTGACACATTAAATCATCTCAATAGGAAATATCAAGAGATACTATTATTATCCCTATTTCACAGCTTAGAAGAGATTAAGCCATATCCCTGGGGTGCACAACAAAAAAGTGGTGGGATGTGATTTGCATCAGAGCATTCTTCTGTCTCCAGAGTCTGGGCTCGGCACAAATGCCCATTCAATGAATGAATGCAGACAGAAATACCTGAGAGTTTCAGTTTTACTATTCTTTCAAAAGTACTGGGTGTGATCATTTATATTTTTAGCTGCTTAAATCTATAAAAGTTGCCTCATTTTAATTTGCATTTGTTGATTAAAGATGAATATTTATTTCCGTATGTTATCCCTATTTATTTGTCCTCAAAAAGGATTGTGTTTGTGGTATTTGACTGTTTATCTGTTGAGATCTTTGAATGCTTTTTATATTTAATGAGCTCTTTATGTAATAAAATTTTCCTAATTCTATGCATTTTAATTTTTATATTTTTAGAATGACAAAAATTTATATTTTTTATAATTTTATTCATTTAGAGAAAGGTTGTTTTAAATGTGCAGTCATTGAAGTATGTTTATTAAACACATAGAAAGAAATAAAAAAATAATAAAATTCCTTTAGAATCACACCAGTCAGAGACAACCATTGTCCCTAATTTGAGCTACTTTCATATAGGCTTTGCTTGATATCTGTGAATGATGTTTTACAGTATAAACTGTTTTGAAACTTTTGAATTTAAAGTACTGTGAATATCTTTGCATTTCTTTACATTTTTGTGTATGTTATCTGATTTTATTTTCATTTATAAAATTTGTAATTAAAGTGCATGTTCATTGTAAAATATTCAACTAATAAAGAAATGCCCCGCTGTTGTGACAGCCCACACTATACATGGGAAGATGCTCCTAATGGTTTGTTGTATGGGCACTGGATCTCTTTCTTCATACGTACAAACATGTTTACAGGTATGTATGCTATGGGCATATTATTGGTTTAACCAGCCCTCTATTTTTTTTATATTTATGCTGTTTCCAATGTTTTACTATGATATTAAAGCCCAAGGCTCTTGGCAGCTCATACTTCAGGCCGGTATCTTTGAGAAAAAAAAATCGAACAAAATGCTCAAATTACAACTTTTTGTGGGCTACTAAAGTAAGAATATATTTTCTTCTAGAAGTGCTCAAAGAGAAAATAGTGAAATAATGAGCCACATCTTTCACAACATACTAATAATAAAGCAAGAAAATAAAGTAAACTAATAAAGTAAATAAACTAAGAAAACCAATGAGTAACAAGAGTGAAGTCCTAATAAGTAGTCTCCCATCAAAGAAAGGCTCAGGGCCTGATGGTTTCACTGCAGACTTCTACAAAATATTTTAAGAAGAAGTAATATCAATTCTAATAATAAACTTAGGAATTTGCTTCATAGAAAAATTTTCTTTTATAAGTTATATTTCATTATATAAATGATGTTTATAATAGAAAGCTTAAACATTAAATATAAGAAATCTAAAGAAAATAAAATTTCTCCATGATTCTTATGAAACAGAGATAGTCACAGGTCTCATTTTAAAGTAAATTCATTTGTAATTTTCTCTCCTTGTGAAAAGATCATGCCTTACTTATTACTATGGAATATTCAAGGTCAGGAATAAATGGTTGGCGTGACTGGGTGTTGTGCTCAGTGAGCTTGTGTTTCTCTGCCTCCTACTGCATGACAGTGTTTCTCAGAAGGCCCTGACCCCTTCCCATTCACTTATTGCTATCATTGCTTCCTATTGATTATGATCACCAATATCCTTCCATTAAACCACAGAGTGGTTTCCATTACTTGATGCCAAGAATGGCAAATGACCCACTGTGAAGTGTTGGTTTCAATATTATTTTTCCAAATTACTGTGTAGTTCTCTCAACACCATTTATCGAATAGTCCTTACCTTTATACTTTCTTACTCCTAGCA
Source organism: Symphalangus syndactylus (assembly GCF_028878055.3). Classification (NCBI taxonomy): domain Eukaryota; kingdom Metazoa; phylum Chordata; class Mammalia; order Primates; family Hylobatidae; genus Symphalangus; species Symphalangus syndactylus. Next base: position 54,217,829 of record NC_072429.2, read on the forward strand.
TTCTGTTAAACAACTGGACTCTTTCTAGACCACATTCTTCCTTTAATCAATCTGAATAATTTTCAATGTTGGCATTTATTTTTTAGCAGCACCTTCATTTATTCAACAAATATTTATTGAGCAGCTACTATGCATCAGTCATGACAGTGATTAAAACTGATAAGGATATAAAGACAGAGAGTGTGGTGGGATATGCTATTTTATTTAGAGTGGTCAGAGATTTCTCTGATAAAGTGAGAGTTGAGCCAAAAACTGAATAAAAGGAGGGAAGGAGCTATGTGACTATTTCAGGGAAGATCATTTCAATCAGAAGAAAAGACAAATACAAAAACCATGAGGTTTGAACAGGTCTGGTGCATCTATGAAAGGGTTTTGAGCAAGAGAATGAAAATCACTGACTTTTCGGCTGGGCGTGGTGGCTCACGCTTGTAATCCCAGCACTTTGGGAGGCCGAGGCGGGCGGATCACGAGGTCAGGAGATCGAGACCACGGTGAAACCCTGTCTCTACTAAAAATACAAAAAATTAGCCGGGCGTGGTGGCGGGCGCCTGTAGTCCCAGCTACTCGGAGAGGCTGAGGCAGGAGAATGGCGTGAACCCGGGAGGCGGAGCTTGCAGTGAGCCGAGATCGCGCCACTGCACTCCAGCCTGGGCGACAGAGCGAGACTCCGTCTCAAAAAAAAAAAAAAAAAAAAGAAAATCACTGACTTTTCTGCTATTATTTTGAAAATAGACTGTGGGGAGCAGGGCACAGTGGAAACTGGGATGGTAATTAGGTCTTTGCAATAATCAGGTGAGAGTTTTATAATATGTGTCAAACATGGAGGATACTAACTCTTGGATGGGGATAATGAGGATTAGCTGTGAACCTCTAAAGGACTAGCATCACAGCTTATCAGTCATTATTTTCCTGGAATCCTCAAGTATGGGCTTGGCACTATGTTCAATAAGTGCTCCTTGGATGAAGTCCATTATTGGAATTTGGAGAATAATATGGCCAAGATCCCATCCTGCTCGACTTTCAGGCCACAGGTCTCAACTCTTTGCTAGTATCTCTCTAAATTTGGACCCTTCCCCTGGAAGAAAATGCCCCACAGAGTTGTCTTATTTTCTGTTCTCTTGGGCTTTTCTTATACATTTCTTCTGGTATGCCTTTTCTATGGACAACATTCTACCCTTTTAAAACATGGAGAATACAGTTCCGGGTACCATCCACTTGTTATTCAGCAGATATTTACTGAGCACTTCATATGTACTGGGCATTCTTTCAGGCTCTTGTAATGTATCAGTAAGTAACATAGACACAAAGATGTCTACTCTAATAGAGATTACATTCTAGTAGGCGAAAGGATAAGGTAAGCAATAAAACATAAAAAATAAGTAAATGGTATGGTGTGCTAGAAGTCAAGAAGTAAATTTTCACCCCCAATTTTTGTTTAATCCTTGAAACCAGTCTTGTGTGCTTCTTCTGTTTCTTTTCACCGTATTTTGCTAATGTTATGTCTGATACTAACTTTCTAGCACAATGGGGAATTTTACTAATTTGGGGAATTATAATAGTATTTTTTATAGTATTTCAGATATTTATATAGTATTTTATAGTTTACAAATTGCATTCATTCTTTAAAAAGATACTCATTAGACTTCATATTATTGCTGTGGGTTAGATATAATTTTCCCATTCTAAAAATAGAAATACTGAGAGAAATTTTTAAGATTTTATACAGAAATGTAAGTGACAGATGCAAAAATATAGTCTGACTTCCTGAGGAAAAAAATATTCTTGAAAATTATATCTTATGGTGATTTTTAATATAATTTTTTTTAGCTTTGGGTCATCATCCCACAGATGCAATCAGCATACACATGATGTCAGCAAATTGTGTTGTTGAGTACATATTAACATGAATTAAAATCAAGGAAAGCAATGCTCACAAGGAGTGTATGATTTGTCACCAACTATAAATATAGGATCAGAAATCTCAGAGTTCACGAGGTCTAATTTGTGAACTGAGAATTGCTATTTTGTTGTACATGTGCATATAATTTTTCATAACAAGACTTTCTATTTATTTATTGATTCTATGGGGTCTTTTTTTAAGACACAGTTCTCAAGATGTTGCTCAGGCTGGCCTCAAACTCCTGGGCTCAAGCCATCCTCCCACTTCAGCCTCTCAAGTAGCTGGGATCACACATGTTTGTGCTACCATACCTGGCTGTGATCATTTTAATCTCATAATAATGAGAAAAAAAAATGTGGAAAAAAAAGAGGCAAGAGGGAGTAATATTGCACAGATGGAGGATGGGAAGAAAATAGACTCCATTTTCATGATGTTTCAAACAATTGCTAGAGTAGATCTTGAGAGTGCCCTCCTTACTTCTGGTCACCTGCACAGTTGCAACTTAGACACCCCTAGAAAGTCAGATGGCTTCCTCCTAGGGTAGAAGGCATCACTCCAGGCTCTTGAATCAATCACTGTTAGGAAATTCAATGTTAATCTAAAGCCTACCTTCCCTCTGCAACATTCTTCCTATTTTAAATATGGTTCTTGGTAAATCATTTTTGTCTCTAATACAAAACCATGTGTCCTAAGCATGCTCAATGTGATGGTGTAAATGGGCCTTTACTTATAAATTAATATGATGGGGGGGTGATTTTTCACTGGTTTGACCAGCAAAGACTAAATCCATAACCTCTCACTTCCATTTCTCACAGAAAGATTCTATAATGTTTTCGGGAGAAAATGCTAAATTATCGTAGTCTTATCACACAGTGGGTGACACAGGGCCTGTTCCAGTAGGGCATCAAGAACTGACAGTCACAGTGAGACCAATCAAAGAGAAAACAAAGACGGGGCTCCTTCTGACACCACTATGGTCTCCTGCGCATTCCATGGCAGTTTTAACGCCGGTAACTCTCTTTCTTCACATTGCGATACTATCCTAATGGGTCATTTATTGGAGTAATTACCCCATCTCCTCCTACTGTGATACTATACGGAAATACTTAGCTTTCCAACAGTTACATTTTCTATGCCATATCATATCATAATATAAGTTAATACTCCTTTTGGTTACTGATTTTATTTAAAAAGCAAAATTACTACTTTACAAAGCATTATAGAGAATTGTTTTTTTAAAAAAATCTAAACATTCTGTACCAATGCCATTACAAACAGCATAAAATAGCCCAAATTCTCTGATTCATATATGACTGTTAGCTCTGCTGATTATCCACAAAAATGTACATATCTGATGTTTTCTATTGAATTGTGTTGCACGGTTTCATCCGACAGCAGAGAGAGACAACTTGGAAATTACAGAAAGTATAAAACTTTAGAACAACAGCTTAAAGTGTTTAATGTACTATAAACAGCTTCTACTGTTTAAATGTCTATGAGCAGTGCAATGACAAAGAACAGCAAGGAATAGAAAACTGTGTAGTTTAGAGCTATTAGGAGTGCTAAAGTGAATACCGAAAGCAGCTACTAAAAGCAAGCTGCTCACCAAACCTTATACAAAGCCTATACTGGAGGATGTGTCTACACTAGCCCTTTCAAAGGAAACACATTAAAGCACATTTATATCTGCTTGGTGTCAGCATGTAGGCAACAAAAATGCATCACACTCAAAGAATGCTTTCTATTTTGAGCAATAACATCTGTATTATACATCACAATGGTGGGCATTATTGTGGTGTCACTGCCACAGCTTTCAACATTAGCACGAGGGGGAAAATGGACTCTTTCTGTGTACCTTAAGTTGAAAAACGCTATATGAAAAAAGAATGTTCATTGGTGAATTCATGTCACTCCCAAATAAATTTTGTTTGTCAATAATGCATAAACATGCCTAATGTATGTCCAAGATTTATCCCTTTTACTTTCATATTTAAAAGATGTTGAACAACTTCATTTATTCCAAGTGAGTTTTTTCATGTTTATAGTGAGTGACTTAGTGTTGTTAATTATACTGTGCCTTGGAGTCTAAGGAGATCCATGTGTGAAAAGGGAGAGAGACGCTTTGCCAGAAACATGTCACACTCTTCATAGTGTCCATAATTCATAGTGTCCATAATCAAGCAAAGCAAAACAAAACAAACAAACAGAAACCACTGCTCTACAAGGATTGGTGCAGTGTTTGTTCATACCATAGTTATCTCAACTGCTTTGAAATTACTTCTTCATTCTGCTGTATTATAGCATAGAGTGTCTGCAAATGGCAGTGGCAAAATTTATCAATATGGACAAGTTCAAGGGAAGTATGGTGACAATTCATTTTGATATTACAGATCCTTAATGGAATACAGCTGAGTTTCCTAAGTAAGGCCTTTGTATTTGAAAGGGACGGGCTTGAGAGTCTATGAATCTTGGCTCAAATCTTATTCCATTACTAAGAAGCTGGATGTCTTTGTATGTTGACTCAATATCTCTGAATCTTGATTCATCTTTTGAATCCTACTGCAGATTATGCTACTAAACTCAAGGTTTTTATTATATTAAGTAGTAGAATGTACATACACATATACACACATTAGTATTTGGGTCAATAGATTATAGTTCATCTCCTCAGCCATGTGTTCTAAGGGATAATGTTAATTATTGTCTTTATATTGACCTAAGTCACAAAATCAGAAATTTTCCTCTCTCTTCTCAGGAAAAGAAATAAAATTACATTAAGAGAGCTTGAGGAACTGGACTTGAATAAGCTGGAGTAAGGAGTGCAAAGAGTGAGGAGACAGGATGTGAAACAACAGTATGTATTTTGTTATTGGGTTTACTTTTCTGCTTTGATTTTTGTTCCACTGGTTGGGTTCTTCCACTGCATGAAAGAACCTGTAGTCCTGTTATTGTAGCTTATTGTAAAGTTATCCACAGACTCTCTAACTACTCTGGAATTGATGGCTAAGAGCAGAATTTGGATCTTATAATCCTGTAGGCTTCGGAAGCAGCTTAATGCCACCTTGACCATGTCCCCTTTGACTACTAGGCCTTTCTCTTGGTAACACTACTCTCCCCCAGCCTCTACTGTCCTAGCATCTACCTCCTCTCTTGTAGGTAAATTTCCTTAGGTGTTGTAAATAACCAGTTCTCTTGGGTATTTACCTACCGGAGAGGAGGTAGAAGCTAGGATAGTGGAGGCTGGGGAAGATTAATGTTATAAATTCTTATCCAAGCTGGGACAATTTGAAAGTGAAAAAGTGCTATTAATAATTACATTAGTACCAGACACATAAACCAGAACTATCCCTAGCAAACAGACATGTGGATACTCTACATAGGGCCCTGATACATTAACTAAATCATTGCTTCAGCACTATTTGTGAGCCACTAGAGGAATAAAAATGGGTATAAGACAAGATTCCAATCCTTGGAACAAATTAACAAATATGAAAGAAATAAAACTTGTAAACTGAAAAATGATATACAGTCTAATGTGTAAACATGCATAGCTTGGAAGCAGAGAATCTAGTTCTATAAGAGAAGGCAATAAGAGAGAAGCAGTTCTTGAGTCAGATTTTGAATTGAGATGAATTGACAAAGAGATGGTTTATAGATGAGAAAACTTCAACAAAGGCGAAGAGAAATTGGCTTAGTTTTTGCTTGGCTTCCTTCGTGACAATTCTAAATCTTTACTCCTTTCCTCAAGGGTATTGTTACTGCTCCCAGTCACTGCTCCCATCCCAACATAAGCATTTGTTCATACTTTAGAAAGAGAAAAGTGGGCTCTAAGGAGTGAAGTGCCTTTCTTTTCTTCTCCTTACCTATATAGATATAATCTGTACCCAGTCTTATTTCCTCTTCATTTCCATAGAAAAGTGTGTCCCTCTAGTTGATAACTCCTCTCTGGGCTTTTAAATCCATTTTCTTCTCATATCTCTCCAGATCTATCATATCATTTATTTCACTTCTCCCCTCTATATTTATCTTCTCTCTCTTTACTGGATCCTCCTGGTTCCTTCTCTGCTGTCTACAAACATTCTCAGATATCTCCCCTCTTACATACATATATATATATATATATATATATATATATATATATATATATATATATATATATATAGCATCCCTCCACTGCCATGCATTTTCTCTAATTAATGTCCTATTTATCTTCATGGTTATGCTCCTTAAAGAATATTCTGTAGATCTTCATATTTCCTTCCACAAAATACCTCCATGCAGCCTGGCCCCATTGCCTACCACACCATAAAAACTGCTCTAGAAAATATCTCTAGTATCACTCTAATGTACACCTAATGGCTAAATCCAAGCAACTCTTCATATGTTCTTAATTTCTGTGCAGTACTCAACACGACCAACCAACCCCTCTTCTCTTGACATCCATCTCAATTATTTCTCCATGACTCTCAGCCTCCCTTGCTTACTTCTTTTCCGTCTTCACTACACACTCCTATGTCTGCTCAAGTCTTAATGCTCTCTAGAGTTTTGTCTTTACTCTCCATCTTGTATTATACATTTTCTCAGAACAATTTTATTGTATCCCTAAGCTTCAGCTACCACCTATACTCTGGTAAGTCAAAGACAAGCATTGCCATCTGGTAAGTCCCAAACAACACCAACAACATCTACAAAACATGCTAGATCTTTACTGAGTGCAAAACCTTTATCTCCAATTGTCTCTCACTCTCTCCACCTGGATGTCCAGGGGCAATTCAGGGGCAGGATGCTGATTCCTCCTGAGCCCCTCTCCCAGTGAATGGCATAAACTTCCAGTGAGGCAGGTTAGCTAGATGTAGGTAATCATTTTTTTTAACATTTTTTTCTTTATTTTTCCAAGTGATTTAATACATCCAATAGCTTCTGGCCGGGCGCGGTGGCTCACGCTTGTAATCCCAGCACTTTGGGAGGCCAAGGAGGGCGGATCACGAGGTCAGGAGATCGAGACCACGGTGAAACCCCGTCTCTACTAAAAATACAAAAAAATTAGCCGGGTGTGGTGGCGGGCGCCTGTAGTCCCAGCTACTCGGAGAGGCTGAGGCAGGAGAATGGCGTGAACCCAGGAGGCGGAGCTTGCAGTGAGCCGAGATTGAGCCACTGCACTCCAGCCTGGGCGACAGAGCGAGACTCCGTCTCAAAAAAAAAAAAAAAATACATCCAATAGCTTCTATACCTCAGGCATCTCAAGTGTCTGCCAACCCCTACCCCTGGCACCGTCAGGTCCATAGCAAAGGTTACTCTGTTTAATATCCCATAATTTATAGTCTGGAGTCATTAAATAAATGCTCTTCCAGAACTGTTACTCTTGGACCCATTTCTCACATATCTTCAGAGATCTCCTTAGAATTTCCCTGCTTACAGATCCAGTTGACAGAAAAGAGTCCGCAATTTCTGCTGTATGTGTTTCCTGAGACAGTGTGACAAATTACCACAAACTTGGTGGCTTAAAAGAACAGAAATGTATTCCCTCAGTATTCTGGAGGTCAGCAGGCTAAAGCCAAGGTGACATCAGGACCAAGGTCCCTGCAGTCTTTAGAGGAAGACCTGTTTGGCCTCCTCCAGTGGTTGGTGGCTGCAGATGTTCGTTGCATCACTCCAGTCTCTGTTTCTGTGCCCACACAGCCTTCTCCTCTTCTGCCTGTCAAATCTCTTATGTCTGTCTTTTATAAGGACGCTTGTCATTGGATTTAGGGCCCACCTGGATAATCCAGGATGATCTCTTCATATAAATATCTTTGATTTAATTACATCTGCAATGATCCTTTTTTCAAATGATCACGTGTCCTTGGAGTCAGGACATGGACAAACCACTTTGGGGGCTGCGATTCACCCTCTATACCTGCTTACGAGAAGAAATTTCAAACGACTTTATCTAGCGTCGAAAGCCCTTCATCTAAATCTGGACTTTACTGTTCCACAAAATCCCTTGGATATTATGCTCAGCCATGCCAAACTGCTTGTCGTTTCCTAGATGTCACTTCCTATTTACTCCTGGGAGACTTTGCTTACTGATTTATCTGCCCCACACTCTCTTCACTATTTTCTGCCTGCTAAATGCAATGCATCCTTTAGGGTTCATTCAAGGATTATTTCCTTAATGAAATGTATGCTGAGCCCACCATAACCCCCGTTATCACTGGACTCTCCCTGCATTGTGACATTATTGTAATAATATGTCCTCATAGTACACTAACATTTTGAGCTCATATGTAATTATGTCTGCACCCTCTCACTTTCTCCCCCCTTACTAACCTACCTTTTTTTCTTTTTTAATTTTACATCTCATGGAGTGTATATCTCCAGAGTCTAGTATGACACTTGTCATAAAGTGGCTTTTAATAAAAGATTGATGAATAACATTGGCGACTAAGTACCTAATATGTGGTAGTCATCATGCAGGGAATTTATATATGAGATATTTGTTGTAATCCTCAAAATAAGACTGAAAGACAAGTATTCCCGGCCCTACTTTAAAAAGGAAAAACTAAGATTTAGAGGAGTAAGTAGCTTGTCCAAGGCCACAGAGAAAATAATTGCCAAACTTATTCCTTCAGCTGAGATCTATCCAACTTTAACTGATGCTATTTTCAGTTAAAAATATTGATTAACTAAAAATTACTATTAGAAATGTGTGTGAGTTATTGAAGTTGGTCAGCTTTTGATAATGTAGAAACCTGAATTGCAGACAGAAATTTTTTTTATTCAAAAACATTTTGTGGGTTACTTACAATGTGCTAGGTATTATTCTAACACCAGGGATATAGCTGTGAAAAAATAAGTCTGAGTCCCTGATCTTGAAAAGTTTACATTTTAGTGGAGAGATGAGAGCAAATATATAAACCTCAGGTAGTGATAAGTACTGAAGAGAAGAAAATGAACCAAATTAAGGAAACATAAAGTGATGCAGTGGTCCTTTGTTAGAGATCATCAGCAAAAGCCTCTCTGATCAGTTGCCATCTGAGCCAAGATCTGAATAACATAGTGGAAAAGAATAGCCATGGGGCAAGCTGAAGAAAGACTATTCTGGGCCAGGAACAGCATGTGCAAAGGTCCTGCACTGGGGGGGTTCTGGACGAATTCAAGGAAAGCAATGAAGCTAGAGTGAACAGAGTGGAATGGTCAGTGCAAAGGGTGGATGAGATCCATCCCAAAGAGAGTGAGTGAGTCTTGTCAGCTACAGTAAAGACAGTGGCTTTTATTCTAAGGGAGATAGGAAGCTGATGAAGATTTATTATTATTATTTAAATTTATAAACAACAGAAATTTATTTCTCACAGTTCTGGAGGCTGGGAAGTCCAAGATCACGTCATTGGCACATTTGGTGTCTGGTAAGGACCTGCTTCCTGGTTCATAGCTGGTGCCTTCTAGTGCAGCCTCACATGGTGGAAGAAGCTAGATAGCTCTCTATGATCTCTTTATTAGGACACTAATTCTATGCATGAGGGCAGAGGCCTCATGATCTAATTACCTCCTGTACTAGGCAGGGTTCTCCAGAGAGACAGAACCAATAGAATCGAGTTTTTTAAGCAGAGGTGTGATTATGATCTGACTTAAGTTTTAAAAGATCATTTAGACTGCTGTGTATTGGGGTGTGAGAGGATGTAGGAGGCATTCAGATAGTTGGGACCAATGGTGATGGTGGCTTACAGCAGTGGGAGGTAGAGGAAGTGGGAGTAGTTAATGAGATTCTGGATATACACCAAAGCTAGAGCAAAGAGAATATCCTGTGGACTTGGGATATTGAAGAATCACCCTAAAGTTTGGGAGTCTTTAATCTATACATGTTACCTGAAACCATGAGAATGACCAAGGCTGTCTGTTGTCAACACCCAGTCCTGTGAAACTTCTTGATGTCTTACAGCATTATCCAATAGAAATACAATAAGAGCCAATGTGAACCACAAATATATTCATGAATTTTCTAGTGGCTACATTAAATAAAGTCAACAGAAAAAGAAGAAATTTATTTTGAAATATATTTTGCTTATCCTAGCACACCCAAAATACTATCATTTCCATGTGCAATCAATATACAACTTTGTAATGAGATATTTAACTCTGTATCTCCAATATGTTATCATTTCAACATGTAATCAAAGTAAATTACAGCCAATCTTTCTTGCTTATAGATTCCACATTTGTGAATTCACCTACTAGCTAACATTTGTTTGTAACCCCCAAATCAATACTTATAGTGTTTTGTGGTCATTCTCAGACATGCACAGAACAGCAAAAATTTAAGCCACCTGATGTGCGTATTCCCAGCTGACATCAAACAAGATGGTGTTCTGCCTTCCTGTTTCAGTTATCCTATGGTAAACAAATATCCTTTTCATGGTCTGTTTAGTGTCATATTTTTTGCATTTTTTGTGCTTTTTCTTGATAATTTTATGGTTTTAAATGTCCCCCAAGCTTAGTGCTTGAATTTCTATTGTTCCTAAAAGTAAGACGCTATGATGTATCTTCCAAAGAAAATGTGTGTAAGATAAGCTTCATTTAAGCCTGAGTTACAGTACAGTGGGCTGTGAGTTCAATATTAAGGAATCAATAATTTGCATTTAAACAGAAACCCACATGACACAAAGTTATTTATTGATCCATTGATGACCAGAGGCTTGCAAGAACACAGCCCTCGATTTCCCTTGAGAACAATAGTTCAGTATTTGCTAATTCAGTGTTTCCAATACTTTATAGAACTTTTATACTCTGAGTAATGACAATCAACTACATATTATTAAGATAGCTTACATTATTTTTCATACTAAGTGTTAAAAATCGGGTGTGTAGTTTACACTTACAACATATATCAGTTCAAATTAGCCATGTTTCAAGTGCTCAATTGTCACAAGACTAGTGAGTTTCAGAACTCAGGTAGAGGAGAAAAAAAAATGGCAAAGAAGATTCAAATGGAATGGCCAGAGAGTAAGAAAAATAAAGCCAGAAAAGTCTGATGGTATAGAAGAAGGCATGAAATGAGAAGTTTCAGAAAGAGAAAATTTCATTCATGTGAAAAGGTACAAAGACATCAAGTAAGGTGTGTGTGCATTATTACTGGCTGCATGGACTTCACTGTTTGTCTTAGCAAATGATGTGTGGTTCAAAACTGGTGCCTGGGACCATGTGGAGTCATGATTGGGAGTGAGATGGGGAGAAAGTGAGTATAAAACCTTTCTGAGAAGCTTGGCTGTTAAAAAAATGTTTAGGTGCTGGTTGTATACTTGAAAGGATAAGGCCTGTACCTCAAAGTGTAGGCAGTTGCTGTTGTATTTGAGAAACTAAGATGAACCTGCTAGAGCTTTCTTTTTCTTTTTTCTTACAACAAAAAAGTACCAAATGTCCATTTTCTTCCCCTGGGGATGAATGCAGTCATAACGCAAAGCAACCCAAACTTGATAGTTGTGCAACTTGCAACATGGAAAATGAAATTCAAATAAAGTCAGCTGTGCTGTGGCAGGGCTTCATTGGTAAGAAAAGAACTCTCTTTTCTCCTCACTGAGATTACAAAGTAACTCCTCCACGTAATAGAACTGAACTGATTCTCAACTTGCCAACTTAGAATTCTATGCAGAGTGATGGGGAGCAAGGAGTGTCTTGAAAATGCTGCCTTTTGGTATTGCTGATTTTTCAGTTTGTGTCATGTTTCATGTTGATGCTTATTATGCTCACATTATGGCATTGTGGACCCAAACAGGAAAAATATAAGAGTGCACATGGAACATCTTATAAACTCCGTGTTGGCCTATGTTGGTGTCTCTTGGTGACTGATGCTTAGCTTTGATAGCATGAGGCCTGCCAAAGCTACTGGCTGCTGGAGGATCCCTGAAGCCTAGGAGGGCCCAGGCGCACAATTTCCTTACCTTATAAACTACTCTGTAAAGTTCTTTCCCCAGTTTGTTTCCAAATGGGAAAACAGAGTTGCAGTTATCATGTGATCAACTCAAATAGCTACTTTCTCCATTTTGAGTGTGGATAGAAAGGCATTCCAGGAAAGGACCTACTTTCTGCTTGATAAATAAGAATGCTACACATTCATTATTTGAAGAAAGAATATAAATGGAAGTTTTCATTATGTCTCAGAAGTGGTCACCGCATAATAAGCCATGAGAAATAATATAATTTCCTTAATAGATAATAGTCCCCCAAGAGTTCTCCTAAAATATCTACATTGGTGTGTTTATTTGTTTAGCAATAACAATGCTCTTCTTTTATGGTGGTTAGGGGAATCCTTCTGTGAGAGGTCTCACCCGTGTCTCCAGTCTTTTTTGGGAGAAGTTTTAAGAAATCTACTCTGAAGCAGAAGACAAGGCTCCTGTGCCTGTGTGAACAGGTGTTTGTCTCCTAACAAAATGGAAATGATTTTGAACCTGTGAGAAGGAGTAAAGGGGGAGAGAGAATGACTTTTCTGGGTACAAAGTAATACCCTCCTGGAGGGACCCCAAATCACTAGTGAAAAATATGAAACTGTTAATTGTTATTAAATGCTATGTATGAACTTGAAAAGGACCTACCTAGTTGGGAATACTGGTTCACACGGGGCCTATGTGGAGTCAACCTACAGTGGACAGGGTAACAGCTGACACCAGGTTCACCCAAATACATTCATTCACTTATACTGCACACCTCTTTTTATGAAAAAATTGGAGATACCTTATATTAAGGGTTACAAGTAAAATAAAATGTAAAATAAACAAGGAAGTTCAGCTATAAAAGGAGAAAATTCAGTGATTTTATTATGCTCACAATGAGAAGTTTTTAAAATTTCATTTATGCTTCAAGAAAGACAAATGTATTCCTAGTTCCAAGAACATTTTCACCAAGAAATAACCAGATAAAACATGATTTTAACAGGACTATTCTTTTTAGCTCATCTAAATAAAGTTGAAGGTAAGAAGGAAGTGTAACTCAAGAAAGATAAGTCTACAGAGGAAAAATGAATTTGGTCTAAGTTCATATCTGATCATCTGATCTGAGCCACTGATGGAACTTCAAAAATCAGTACTAGAGGATGCATATCTTTGTCTCTTACCTACTTCCAGGTCTTCTCAATGTTTCGGTTTGGTTTTTCCTTATTTTATTGCATTTAATATACTCAGTAATTGTCTTGGAGTCTTCTATTCCAAAGAAAACCCAATGAGAAGATTGCATAATACAGTAGAAAGAACCAGATTCTAGGTGTCATTTTAGGTCCAAATTTAGCACTTAATGAATGCATGATCTTGCCAGAGCATTTAGCCCCTCCAAGCTTAAGTTATATTCATTTTCAGTTAGGAACAATACAAGTGCCTGGTTTACTTCCTTATTCCATAAATGTTCCATATGTGAGTGTTAAGAAATAAACATGAGTTAAAAGGTTCCCCTTTCTATCGACTTCCCTTTGTATGGTTAAAGACACTATCAGGATGAGTTTGAGTACATAAGGGGCTAAAGTGAGGTTCATAAATATCTTAAAGAAAAACCGAATTTGATGAATATCCTGGAAATTCCATTGTGGAATTAAGAATCCCATAGACTCTACATTAAACAAGTGTGAGGAGAAGAAGGAGATAAAGAGAAAGAGAATAAACTTTAGACATTAATACTTTAGGAGAAAAAAAGTGTGAGAAATGAAGAGTAGTTAAATGGTAGTTGTGGTGGGAAAATAAGAATTCCTGTACATAGAGGAATATTTGAGTTTGCTGCCCATTTGTTCATTCTTTCAAACAACACATATTCATTGGGCTTCTATGTTACAGATTAGTCTTGGATGTGTCATATCCATACAGGTAATGATTGAGGTCAGAAAATGTTGTTATGGCAATTCATATACATCACTTAGATGTCTCTAAATGTACACACAGCATATAGCATGTTGTTGTATTCGAATAAACATAAAGGGATCAGTTCATTCCCCTTGGAGAATCACTGACATAAGTATTGACCTCTCCTCACCCCAAATTCTTCTGTGATTATTTCCTTTTGTCAATATTCATGACATTGAAATTAGACCATAACAATAATTTTTAGCCTTATATAAACTAATGCATTACCTTAATCTTTTTTTATGCCTGAGTTCTCTCTTTATTCTGAGTTTATCCAAAATGGTAGTTTATAGTGCCAGCATTGGTTTTTCAGCAAACTTACATTTTCAACTATAGAAAAACTGTCTGTGACTTCTGATGGACACGATTCCCTAAGCTTGAAATATTTGCCAGTGACACCTTTCTGCATATGCAGTGTGCCTACACAAAGCAGATGGAATCAAATGCAATTCCGCTTTACTTCTTTTGTGACAGACAAAAAAGTAGGATAGGACACCAAGAAGTTCCACAAAACTGGCTATATCATTTTAGAATAAAAATCTGGAGCAATTATTGAAGCATTCAGTAGAGCAAGCCCATTTTAGTGCATGCCAGAGCAAAGCCTACCAGTATTTTGAGGCTGAAAGAAAATAAATAAATTGAAAATCCATAATGGGTTATTCACAGCAGATGGGATGAGGAAGTCAAAGGATGAGAGCATTAGCAACATTTGAAGGCTAACTCGATATAGCTGGAAGTTGATTGCATCATACCATATACCTTCTCAAATATATGTAGTTTATACAAGTTCATCCAGATTCTTAGTATATATTTGAATTTGTGACAGTGTATTTTCTCTTTTCATAAGTTCTTAAACTCTTTCAGATCGCTGAAGTATAATTTTGTGCACTGAAGACAAATTTATTAAACTGCTAAATGTTTTCAACATCACCTGCATGCTTAAAAACAGTTTACATTCTTTCTTAGTGTTTAATGGATCTAAAATAGCTCTATACCCAATGCCATATACGTTGATTTTATTTGGTTGCATTAATTTTTGATAAAAACTAGGCTTTCAATTTCAGGTGCAGCCATACGTGAATTAAATGAGTATTATGTATGTCACACCACTTTGAAATTTAATGTTCATGCTTTAGTCACAAGTTTACCATCTCCTTTTGACTCAGAATCAGGTCTTTGTGTGTTCCACGTGAGCAGCTAACAGTGCATTGATGCATTTCAGTAGCAGCAAGAAAAACAACAGAATCAAGAAAGAAAAAAATACACCAGTTGATTTTCACCCACGGTAGTTATAAGATCTTTCTTACTTTGTGCAATTTCTGTGCAAAGTTTATCATCTTTCAACAATAGCTAAAATATTAATCTTAACACATTAATGATGTTTGGGCCATATTTTAAGAAAGTTAATAAAGTGTTATGAAAATGGTTCAGCATTTCTTTAGGAGCCTACAATTTCCTCTTTAATGCTGCTTCATTTTGGAGGGGCTTCCTGTCTCATCATTGAATTTCCACTTTTTTGCCTTTGCTGGAATTAGTCAGTACCAGTCAGACCTCTAATGATATTTTAATGTTGGGGGGAGTGTTGGCTTAATTCAAATATATTTTCATTTTAAAGTTATAATGACTAAGTACACCTGCTCACTTAAAAATTAGCACCTAGTTAGGCAGTTTTCAATAGCCTAATCATCTTTTGATTGTCTCTACTTGTATCATAGGCAGTTCACCTGCTCTTCATCTAAACTTAAATGTTTCCTGTTTACACATCTGAAAACACTGAAAGATGATAATATTTAGAAAACAAAGAAAACTGAAACCTACATTTAAATACATTATTTATATAATTATCCTGTAATTAAAGTAATTATAGTTTGTAAAAAACGCGTTTCTTTAAAATTTTCATTTAGAGATTTCTCATGGGATAATCTGTGAACATGTAGAAAGCACACACACACACACACACGCACACACAAGTTATCAATGTTATCTGCACAATAAACAAATGTCACCTCCAGATTTAGGAATTTGAAATCTGTTTTATCTTTTCTGAAACAAATATAGCCGGAAAGCCATACAGTGAGATAATCCTATAGAAGGGATTACCTAGATTGAACTTTGGGAAATATTTAATCCTCTATAGTTTCAACAGCAACAATAAGAAAAAGTCACAGTTATACCTTGCTGAGCTATACGCTGGTGCTACGGATAGGTGGTCATGTCATATAAATAGTGAGTCTCCAGCATTTCCTATAAGACTAAGACAGTGTCAGATAAGGCCATGAGACATGAGTGTGCTTGAGGGTGTGCAGAAGCAATGCAGAATTTTCAAAGAGGTCCTGACAAGCACTCACAGTTGGATTTTCATTATCTTCAATGAGAAGGCATATCAGTCAGCTTTTTGCTATATAGTGCTATCCACATTACTGCTTTTTATATGATTTCAAAGTGGACAGCACAGTTTGTGTCCAGTTTTTCATTCTAAATATCCTATTCAATAGTTATTCTTCTTTTCTATACCTTTAAACAGATTTTTTTTTAACCACAGTGAGATCACATCACACTTTGGGAGCATTAGCTTGAAAGTGAGTTAATAGATCTGGCTTGTAGACCATCTTCAGAGGCTCTTTTAAAGAAATACTTGGAATTGAACCACAAAAGTTTTATTTTCTCTATGTTTTTGATCAAGTTTTGCGGGAAGAAGTGAAAAGTACTCAGAATATCTTCATGCAGTTTTCACAGAGAGATTCTATATTCTTGTCTGCACCTCCATAACCCTCTTTAAATACCTGACTTCAGCTCTGCATATAAGGACTCAGGTTGTCACATTTGTTGGTTTTAAGACTAGGCCATCATCATAGAAATTAAAAGAAATATAGATGATGAAGAAAGCGCTACACAAATAATGATGAAGAAGACTCTTTGAATCTTTCACTTTCAGGAAGCACTAGTGAAAGATCCCAGTGACCCCTAACTCCTAGAAAAGAATGTCCATGCGTTGTCCAGCACCTGAAGCCACGCCTGCTGCTGTCATCTCTTCTTTGATGTATCAACTTCAACAGCTTAGAAATACCAAGAACAGGAGAAAAGGAGAGGGGATGTAATTAGCAATGCTGTATCCCCAAACTTCAATATTTTCTCAGGTCATGACCCCAAGACCTGAAATCTCTCCCCAGGGATGAACATTCTTTGGCAGAGTGTCAAACAAGTGATTAATAAAAAAGCTGGAGCTTGAAGCATCATGGTCTTTCCCGCTCACAGCAGTCTCTGTCTTGGACCTCTGGAATCCTGCACCCTGGGAGTTATCCCCTACATAGACCCTTCAAACCACTCAGACGTCTTTGACTTCTTTTCAGGTTAAAGTGCTGAACTCACATTATCTGAAAGTGGCCTTCAATCAAATTAGAAATACAAAGAGTTCCACTAATTGGATGGTGTTCATGACAATAATGTCTTAGAACTAACAAATGTAGAGTTATATTTAGTCAATCCAGTACTGTCTCAAGACTAATACTGAAAGGAGAAAAGGCCATAAATTTGGGCAAATATGTGGCAGCTTCTGTAACTTTGTAGAGGGGAAGACATGTACTTCCATCTTAGAGTAGCAACGGTTCCATTTTGGTGAGCGTTGTAAGACTGGAGAGATTCTAGGAGGAATAAGTTCAGGGACAAGGCTGAATTAAAAAGAAAGGCAACACTGCTTGTCAAATTGAATGTGTGAACCAGTTCCAGATCTTGTGGATACGCTCTGCAGTGGACCAAAAGGGAAGAGTAAATATTGGGCATTCATCTGGGCTTAGCTTCCTCTTGATACTTCTCTCACCCAAGAGTATTCTTTTCACTTAACCTTCCCTAAGGTCTTCTTTGCATGAAATATGTTTATCTCAGTCTCTGATAGTTGTGGGCTGTTGGTTTCTCTGAAGATTGGGAACAAGCAACCATCAAAAAGGCTTTTTTGTATTTTCAAATTGCCGTTTTTTGGGCACTTCATATATATCACACACTATGTTGAGTGCTTTTTTAAACTTTACCTCCCTTATTCATTACAATGAGATTATCGTTAGGGATTATTCCCATTTAACAGATGAAAAAACTGAGTCTCAGTGAAGTTAGGTAAATTGCTGAAAGTCACAAAACTAGAAAATACAAAAACAAAGGTTCAACCCCAAGTCCACCTAACTCTATAGCCTAGTAAGTCTATAGTTCATCCACATGTCTCATCTCCTGTCTTCTATGGTAAACTCAGTTCTGCCTTCTAGTTGTTCCAGCAGGGCACACAGATACACACTGATTCTACTCTAAAGAGTTTTCTCCAAATGTATGATGGGATCAATGTTCAGCAAGAAGCAAAAATAAAATACTGACAAATGACCGAGCAATTTATTCTCTTAAAAATTTCAGATTTAGCTTTTAACAAGGGCCAGAGGAGAAAAGAGAGATTTGTTTTTCTTCCCTAGGCTATCAGAAACGCCACCTTCCCTGGCCACAATGAGTCTGGAACACTGTCTCTTTCCATGCTTTATTCAATTGAAAAGACTTGATTTTATATTAGACTGAGCCTGGCAGCCCCACTTGACAAAAAGAAAAAAAAAAAAAAGAACACCTAAATAAATGTCTAAATTTAAAAGTCTACTTACTCATCCCTGATTGCTTCTGCCTAACAGAAGACACTGCTGGTAAATTCTTCTTGCTACCTGAAAGTGATATCTTCATCTCAAGTCACACACATGTGTGCATATTAATTTACCCATTTTTACCATTTTGGGATTGCATCTAGCACACAGAGTCTTGAATCTTTCCTCCTTGGGGGTTTGGATGTGATGACAATCCTGGGTATGAGCCCATTCATCACAGAGCACACAGCAGTATCATTTCCATGCAGTGTGTAGGTATTTTTTAATTAGCTTTTCTAGCTCAGAAAGAACTAATTAGAGGTGTGCACTAGAACAATGTTGATCTTGAAGACAATAAATATTTCACCATTTTCTTGCAGGGCGTCTTTGGGTAGAAAATTTGCACTTGGGTTTCTGTCTTGATTTTAGACAGCCCAGAATCCCAATTCTACTTCTCCATTCACGTGTCCACCAAATGCATGTATACACCCAGCCTCTTCTTTGTCTATTTGTTCTTTGTCTATCACAGCTAAATGCTTCTTATTTCTCCATATTTGGCTGAGCCACTTAAAAGTCTGTCCCACAGTCTATTTAATCAATCTGACAACAATTCGTCACCAAGTATTCATCAAACACATACTAAACTGTCAATAGCACTAGGCTCAGCTGTGGGGAAAATAAATAGAACCAAAATAAAAGTAAAATACAAAGCTTCTGTCCAAGTTATTGTCAGTAATTTGTGTGCTTGTGTGTTCCAATTACAAAAAATTATGTATGTAATTGGCAATATTTCTCTGCTTTTTATCTAACAAATGGCAATTTTACATGGTTCAAATTAATATGTTCACATATATAATAATTGTAAGTTTTTTTCAATTTACATAATTTGAGGCTACAATAGAATGAAGCATTAATTTTAGGTACAAAAAATAAGTTTAAAATAGGAACTAAAGACTACTTTTGAAATTAGAAATCATATATTTTAAATAAGTCAACTTCTATGGTGGGCAAACATTTTAAGTGTCAAGTTTTCAGCTGTTACACTGTTTTATTCCATGCAATCAAATGACTCAAACAGAAAAAACAATGAGCTACAAGTCCTGTGCTTCAGAAATGGAACAACAGGGACAAACTGATGAGTTCCTATATCACCACACATCCATGAATATTAAAAGACAGTTTTTTTCATCTAAGTTCATGTTAAGCTCAGTGAACGGAAATTTTAATTTGACTGAATTCCACCAAACATTTATCTTAATGTCCAAATGATTGATTTTTACTATAAATTAGGTAATACTAAATATTCGAGGATAATGAAGAAGCCCAGAATATGCTACTGTGGCATAAAAAATATTTTTTAATAGAAGACATTTGAGTTCCTGAAATCTCTTTTCTGCTTATGAGCAGTGTCCCAAGAGAACTTAATCATCCTAAGTGCTCTCCCTGAGAGCAATTCAACTATCTTCACCGAAGAGGAGAGGTCTCCACACCACACCCAAATAGACATTGTCAAGAAACGATCATATCTCCAATCTACTTGCGTAAGGGCTCATTCATATTTTCTAAAAGTCATTTGTTTTTGATAAATGTCCTTTACTCCCAACCCTTTCCCTATTAAAATGGTACATAAACCGCAATTTCTAATCACCTCTTTGAGCCACATTTTTTTTTTCTGTGAACTCTTGTATGTGCCTGTGTGAATAAAAATCCATCTCTTCTCTTGCTAGTCTGCCTTTTGTCAGTTTAATTTACAGGCCTCCAAGTATTGAAGGTAAGAGGGTAGAATAAGTAACAGTAACATCTACTTCAGTTTATGGAAAACCTTCATGACATTGTACTAATAAACAACTGCCTAAATATTTCTCCCTGTTATTTTCTGTTGCCGTTGGGTCACAGTTGCCTGGCCTAAGGCTAACAGATGATTCTACTGGGCTTCCACATTTAAAAGTTGATGGCCCATCTGTTTTCCTGTCCTCTATTTGTCTGATTAAACTCATTGTTAAACAAAACAACTCAGTATGGCACCTCAGAATGGCAGTTGTGTCAGATTGCAATTTACACCTTTAGAAAAGGGTTTAGGAGAACAATATTGTTTTGACACATTCCTTTCACTTTTGAGCCTTCATTCTGATTTATGACTCTGCTCCTTTGTTTTAATCTTGACAATCTGGAGGAGTTTTAAACTGAAAATAAATTTACTGTTCATTTTGTTGTTACAAAACATATAATTTTAAGAGTTGGAGAGGCCCTGAGACACTGCCATTTTATAGTAACTGAGGGACAGAGTTGTCAGGGCCTTGTCCAAAAGTACATAGCCAGAGGGTGGAAAAGCCAAACCTAGAACTAAGATCCCCAACCCTTGGGCCTAAAATCTTCCTATCCATGACTCCATACTGAAGACCTTATCCTAGTATGAGCTAACATTTTAAGAAACAAATTACAAGGCTCACAGAATCTGCTACTTTACATTTATAAATTCTTATTTGATCAAAGCATTTTATTATTGGCATGTAGATGTCTCACAAAAGAATGCAACACTTTATGGTTTTCTCAACAATTGCTAGTAAGATTTTTAAAATTATGACAAAATTAATTCTATAGATTGTGTCTTTAATTTTTCCATGCTGAATTACAAGAATATTTGAATGGCATATGTGGAAAGACTTTCCACAACTTTTGTTCCAGCAAAATTTGTTAATGTTTTTCTCCAGAAGAAAGTCATGGAAAGTTCTTCTTCCATATGTCATTTAAACAGAGCAAATCTTAGGTACTTTCTGGCCCAAGGGCAGGAAGCTGGAATGGTTGATTTCTGGAAGAGCTAAACACCTTTTATTTGTACAACTGTGCTTGTCTCAGTATAAATCTTGTATTGATAACTATTTCTTGGCTTATGGATGATGAATTTCAACTCACTTTGATTTAGTCTGACAAGCAGCTACTCTAAGAACAGAGCAGTGTTCAGTGCCAAAGAAACAGGCTCTTCATTAACTTCAATTGTCTGCAGTTCTTTAATGTGCCTATGCTTTTTCAGTTCTGCACCAATGCTCCCTAAACTCATTCTACCAGGGAGCCTTCCTCCAGGCAGCTGTATGCCTACATTGTACCCAGTTTTCAAGGTAGATCTTGGAAGTAACTATTTTCATTGTTTAGCCTAATCTTGTCTCTTCCCGAAGTAAACTCATTTTTGTCTAAATGCACATTTTTATTGTGCTTCCATTATAACATATTACATATTCTTCCATACTAAAATTATTTGTGTACATAAATCTCCACAACTAGATTTTGAAGGGCCTTGAGGACAATATATATATATAGGTTTTGGTTTCCTACAATACCTAATAAATACATGCTGGTTACATAAAAAAAAAGTTTATAATTACTCAGTTGAATGGCTGAGCTCAGAAAATTCTAATGTTTTCCACTGAAAATATCCCCCCAGATATTATTTGTTCTCTGTGTAGATATTGACATGAGATTTTCTTCTTGGTCACTTTGCAAACAGTGGACCTCCAGCCAGTGACGCCCCACCTGGCCTTCCCTTGGCAATGCTGCCTGCTGCAGGAAATGGCCCACCTACTCATCCTAACAGGGCCAAGTCTGGCTTGCACACCAGTTCCTGAGTTCTTGTCCCACACCCAAGAAGAATGAGGATGTGCTGACAATTGAAGAATGAATAAGGCAGGGAGTTTTATTGAGTGATAAAATAGCTTTCAGCAGAGAGGGGACATGGGGGTGGTTCCCCTACCCAAAGGCAGAAAAGTCCCTCTAATATGGTTGAGTCTGGGGCTTTTATGGGCTCAGAATCAGGGAGGGGCAGGCCATAGGTTGTATTGGAAAAGGCAACAATTGATTGGTTAAAAGGCATTATTCAGAAAGAATCAATCAGGAAAAGGAGGGGAAACAGGAAACAGAAATTCTTACTCTGGATCACAGGTTTCATTGGGACCAGCAGTCCAGTCTTTCAGCCTTCAGGCTGTTTTTGGCTTGAAGGTGGGGTTTCACAGGTACCTGTCCCTATCTGCCTAGGTGTTTGGCTGCCTCCTATCACTGTCAATATCTGTAGAGATAGATAAAAATCCTTGCCATTTTTAATATTTATTTATGCCACAATATCTTCATTAAAATCAGCACATATTACACTATTAAAGTACAAAAATAATCAAACATCAGAAGAAAACAATTTATTCAGGAATAAATCCATTGATTCTCTATAAGTAAGAAATAAATATATATTTTTGAACACTCCAGAAAAAATGAAGTCCCTGTTAAAAGATATTATTCTGTGAGTGCCTTCAGCTTCAGTAGATGCCATCTCTTAAAAGTGGAAATATTTGATTCACCAATACTTACTGAACTGATCGCAGTTTTCAAGTATCACCTTTATACAGCAGGGTTACAGCTACTGTAAAATGATCCAGGGAATAAATTGAAACTCAGAAATTACTTTCCAGAAAAAGTCACAAAATTCTTTTGCAGCATTACAACATCTTTTTTTCTTCCTATATTTAGCCTTTAATGTTAAATCTCACCTTAGTAGTTCAAAGCTACCTTCCATAAATTCACACGTATCTGCCAACTGTACGTATTTATAAACACTTTAACTTTGTAATGAACACTGAAAAAAAATCTTTTATTTTCTCATTTAAAAAAGAAGAGCGGGAAATGCAGTTTCAATTCTCAAATTTAAACATATTCGTAAAACAAAATACTCAATAATTTTAATTGGCTTTGGAATTTGCAATGTATTTAACCTGCCAGCTTTATGAGCTCTAGTGATGTTCCCAATCTATTAAGTGCTTATTTTGAATCAGGCTACTCATTTCATAAATGTTACTCATGAACCAAAATAATACTGATTCTTTTACCTTGAAAATGCTTACCTTTTGCAGGTTGTGCTGAGAACTGCATGCTTTCTGTTTTGAGATTATCAAAGCTTTTAAAATCTTTACTACCTTGGTTTTACTAGCAGATATGGTATGTTGGTTTCTCAGACACATTTAGATGTCCTGCAGTAGCTTGAGTCCTGTTCGACTTTCTGGCTTAACTTAAATCAAAGTTATATTGAAGTCTTTCCTTCTTCTCGAAGGAAAGCCTCTTCATCTGTCTTATTCTCGATGTGCTTGCTGGGCCTGGCAGAAACCCAAATATATTTGAGAGAGGAATGATGGAATGTCTTCTAGAGGCATGTATTCAGCAGGATGCCACCATACTGTGATGGCATTTTTTTTAAAAGTTATAAAGGAGCACATGATTTACCTTCTCACTAAATAGCTTTCATCCTCTGTGAATTTTTTTTTTGGCATCCCTTGAAGGTTACTAAAACCTGAATAGTATATATTTGCCCCCAGAATTGAACAAATGAAGAGACATCCTGTGGATAACCCTCCTATGGGGTAGCACAGAGAAAATTTTACAATCTATTGAATCTAAAATTACTTTTTGCACAGCCTGATATACAGAGATATTTTAGTCTCTATCATTACTGCTTGGGACAGGCACATTACATGGAAATTAAATAATAACACATTTGTTGAATTCCTCTTATATATTCCATTCACTGTTAATAAATGAAGTATTCTGCACAATAATTCTATAAGTTAGATACCATTATTAGCCACATTTAACAGATGAGGAAACTGTAATATAAGTTAAATTGTGGAGAAAAACATTTTAAAAATCAAATATATATATACATATATATATACACACAGAAACTACATAAATGTATGTACAGAAATAATATACATTTATATTAAAATTGTGATAAGTACTATCAAGGACAGTATAGAATATAGTGAAAAGGTATAGCAGGGATCTGAAGATTAAAAAAATTCTTCAAGGAATGCCAATTAAGAGTTAATTAGGAAAACAATGGGTATGAAAAGGCAAAGGCAAATATGATACTGTCTCTGTATTCAAGGATCATACAGGTTAGTCAGGGAGATTAAAAGATACATAATTAATGTATATGACTTAAGTATTCTGTTAGAGTACGCAGTACCCAGACATGAGCAGGAGAGGCAAGCCCCTGAGAAAAGGGAGGTCTGGAAAATATCATGCCCCGGGGACCACCCAAAACATGCATGCTGGATAGGAGGGAAAATACCTATGCCAGAAGGAATTCCCACTAGGATGCCCAGTAATCATTCACTCTGCAGCTAACCTGTCAGAATGTAGCTAGATGCATGCTGGTAAGGAGAAGAGGGGACTTAAGGCAGAATTGGGAAAACTAGACAAAGAAAAAAGGCAGAGGCTTGAGACAGAGGCATGAACTTCAAGAAAGTCCAACACCGTAAAAACCCAATGCAGAACTCTCAGGGTACAGCTGGCTCACTCCCTTCAGCAGTCTGCCAGGCTTTATCTTTTCAGTGTACTGCTTCTCTACATAAACCCTATGATCTGTATTTTCCTTCCACAATTCTCTTTTTTGCCTAAATCAGTTACTTGTCAGAATTCTTACTCCAAGTAAGACTAAGAACCGAGGATTCCCACACTTCTCAGTGACAATTCTAGGAGAAGCATTAAGAGTAAGCTGTATATATGGAGAGAAAAGGAAACAGTTATTTACTTAAGGCCTCTGGGCTTCCATTATCTTACTGGCAAAATAAATGATCTTAGGATGATCATTAAGATTCCTTCCATTTGTAAAATTATTTTTCTATCATCTCTTGTGATTATTCCAACCCTCCCACAAAGTAGATAGCATATGAAAATTCCTGTTTTTTGTAGGAATGCAGAGGTATAATGAACACCAATGACTTGCCGCAGACACACAGCAAAGTTCATGGTGGAATTATGTCAAAAACCTAACCTGTATGCCTTCTCATTCTTTTTCTAAATATTAAAAAATTGCCTATTTTAATCAACAATTGATTATTTGAAAATTAGATGAGTCAATGTTGGCTTACACACATTAATAACATTCTTACAATAAAAGTCAGATTGTTAAAATAATCTAATATTTTAACAATATTAGATTCCTAGTGTAATCCTTGGTAAAACACTGGAATAGCCTATTTAAAAAGAAAAAAATAAACTTTAGAAGTTAACAGGTTTGTATACCCTACGTACCATGGTAATATGTACCATTGAATGAGTTAAGCACAAGACTACATGAGACTTGCAGGAATAAAACTTCAAACACTAGCAAATAGCTGAAAATATGTTAACAAAGGAAGATATTATAAGCAGGAAATATGGACAGTAATAAAAAAGCTAGAGCCTGCAAATATCATAAAATATTTCCCATTGAAGCTTGTATCTTTTTAAATAGAAAACATAATCGTTGCTACTACATAATGTTTTATTTGATAAAATGAGTTTGCTAAAATATTATGTTGCTTCTTTATATCTGCAATGGCTTGTTTGGAAGGTCTTTTAAAAATTCTCTCAGCAATTTTATTTTTAAAACATGTGAAGTTTATTTTTATGTTATTCTTTGCCAAACATACACTTTTAGCTATTACTTAATTTTCTTCTTTATTTCCATAAAAATTACAAGTTTTAATTAAGAGACAATAATAATCTAAATATTAAAAATTTAGGATTACCAAAAGCTTTAACAGTCACACAGAACCTTCATCATCTAAGTGTCTTGTAAAAAATAACTACATCATAAGCATTTTCACATTGAGAGTCATTTTTTTCTACTTTACATATATAGTATGGTGGAAAACATATGATTATAATTTATTCTAGTCAAAGAGAAACAGACCAATTTCAAATTAGTTCCAGAAAATGGTGACAATATATGTTTGTGTGTATGGGTGTTGGAGTGACAGGGGTGAGAGATGGGAAGAGGCTATCAAAGACTCAGAGTTTGCACAGCCACCACAAATGGTAAATGCAGCACAAGTAAATGCACGTGGGAAAGGTGTGAGAAACCCAGGCCATACTCTCTTTTACTTAATGGCTATGTGATCCCTTGGTTTTGCTTCTATGTTACATTATTCATGATTTTTCTCTGTATTTCTCTATTCTCCAATCCTGCCACCAAACACCTTCCTCTACTTCTTCATTAGTTTACACATGGTCCCAAATCATCCACTCCATTTTCCAAGACCAGCTGGCCTTCTGCTTCTAGAATACACCATCAACTGACTTGAAGTAAAATTTTGTTTCAATTTCAAAATCCCAAGGAAGGTATTCAAGTGCCTTTATTTCTTTGTTTAAGCTAAGTCTTAGATTTGAATGACATGCCTACCTCTGGTCCAGTTAGACATGCTAAAGAAATCATTTCATAGGGCTCTGGAGGGAATGGCTATGACTGTACTCTTCGACCCAACTCCTATAAATAAAGCCATTAAAAATGAAACATGGGACCCATATATGGGCTTCAGGAAAACACAATGTTTATTTAACAAGTTGTAAGAAATCTGTGAACCCTCTTAGAGAAAGCTCATAGCACTCATCAGATTCTCTAAGTGTCCTATTTCTCTACCTCCCCGCCCCCTCCACTGACAAATTAAGATTCATTTCTTCAAAGAAATCTTCAGGTTTTTCCCCAGAGTTTTTCCCCCTAATTGCACTTTAAGTTATTGGTATCAATTATCAAGGGTCATGGAGCAAATTACCAAAATAGATAATTATCAAGGAACACACAGAAATTGTAGAGTCATTTTTGTTGTTTTGTTTCTGTTTTCTTTTTATCTATAATTTTCTGAATAACTGCTTGATGTATCCACTTCTACACTAACAATATCGTTGGTAGTAATGATATGAAATGAAAATCTGCCAAAAAGGACTTCAGTAAACGAATCAATGAACATTTATTGAATATCTATAATATACTTAGAACTGTGCTAGGAGCTATAGGGTACAACAGAAAAAAAAGTCCCAGTGAATGCTCCTGGAAATCTTATCGTCTAATTA
Organism: Symphalangus syndactylus; assembly: GCF_028878055.3. Classification (NCBI taxonomy): domain Eukaryota; kingdom Metazoa; phylum Chordata; class Mammalia; order Primates; family Hylobatidae; genus Symphalangus; species Symphalangus syndactylus. The sequence goes on from NC_072429.2 coordinate 54,245,062, forward strand.
GAGAGACAGAGCATCCATACGTGAAATTGCTGCTGAGCCAGACAACATTATGAAAATGTTAAGCTATTTGTGCAGAAGGGATTGTACAAGGTTCAGAGCTTGAAGGTCCCCTCAAGTTCCTCCTCATTTTACATATCAGGGACCTGAGGCCCAGAGATATTAAGAGGTTTATGTTAGTAACTGACAAATACAAAAGTCTAAGCATGGGCTCTTTCTACTATATCAAGATAGGTATTAATCATTACACAACGAGTTAAAGAATCAAGGTATTAATATGGGCAGAAAATGAAGAAATAAAGGAACTAGACCTTTAGAAATAGACACCCCATACAGATGAGCAAAGAGGTGGGAAAAGGAAGTCCAAGGGCAATCATTTTTAGCAATGGCTGGAAATAAGAGTGGGGATGAGATGCAATGACAAGATATGTTGCAGAAGAAAGAAGAGAGGGAAGACTCAGCACAGAAGCCTGCTCAAATGGACATGAGATTCATGTTGGGGAAGAGGCAGAGTATAAAATAATTTATGAATCAAGTATCCGCTTGGAGATTTATGGCCAAAGGCTGTCCATTATCATCATGCATGTTTTTTTGTTTGGCTCTGGTTTTAGTCTGCTTGTCTGTGCTCACACGTGTACATGCACTGACATGGATGTAGTGATATTGTTCAATGTTGTGAAGAGAAAGAAGTGTAACTTCCCCCTATTTCAACAGGTCTGTGTGTGAATTTTGTACAACTAATTCAAATGATGCCACCTCATATTAAATTACCAAGTCCCCTTATTCCATTCAGTTGTATTGTTTTCCAATTTTATTTCATGCTAACAGTGAAATTTTCTATCACACATTTGGATTTAATTCACTTTTTTGTTTTTAAGCACTAAATTAATATTTCATAAAAGAATAGTTAATTCAAAATCATTTACGTTTTTTTTAATGTCCTTCTCTTGGAACCGAAGCTATACATAAAATGTTTTCAACAAAGATTGTGGCAGTCCCCTTGCCTAGGAGTAAATATTACAATAAAATCAACCAAAAATACTCTAGTCATAAAATCTCCATTAAAAATACCTATTTCAAATGTCATAGAAAAAAAGAAAATAAATTTTGAATCTTTTTTAAAATAGACATTTTGAATTATGTTTATATTCTTGTATAGATACTGCTCTTTTTTTTTCTTTCTCGAAAACTATTGGCCCACAGAAAATAAAGACGATGGGGAATATATTGGGTGTTTAAAATAAGACCACTCTCCTATTCCACTGAAATTAGAGGCTGTGAATAATAAACTTACCTTCTATGTTTTACTGACTACTTTGTGGAAAAGGAAGAAAGATAGTTACAGTATCTAAAATCTTTGATTATCCCTTCACATGTATACTTTCTACTATCTCAGAGGTAATTGGCTGAAGTATAATTATTATTCATCATCTATGCTGAAAAATTTAAACAAAAGGGGCAAGAGGGTTTGCCCCCATCACCACCCGAAACCCTCCTAGCACAAATTACTGCCTGATTCTAATTACAGTTTTAACCACTGGCTGCTGATTCTTTCATGGGTGGTGAGGTAATCCAATCAGGTGGATTGGGAGCTCACGTTAAACACACCACACACAGAAATTAAAGTATGACTGATGGGTTTAAAAGCTGTTAATCAATATGTAGCGAGGGCTAATTCAATTCTCTTATGTTCCCAGCCTTCTAAATCACTGCCCAAAGCTTATTGGAAGTTCTCACTCTTGATTAGATGGAAATACAGGTGTCAGACTCACTTTTCCTCTTTTCTAACTTTTCAGACTGCTAGTCAGCTGAATTAGGTCTACCTACCTTTTTTTTAATCAGAGGCTTTGAGGTAATAGTATATTCACTAGGCATATTCACAGGTCAAGGCATTCCAGGTTTCATTAATGTGCAGGTCTACATGACAGTTAATCTGCATCCATAATATATTCACTGGAAGATACAGTGGGTTTATTTCTTCAAGTACCTTTTAAACTGATACATTTAGAAGCATGCAAATAGCCAATTATCTTTACCTGAAGACCATTAAAAATCTACCTGCATCAGGGACAGGCAGCAGTGGCTAAACCACAAGTATAAACTGGCAGCTTACCCAGAGTATAAGTGTGAAGGCTGGGATGAGGCACATGGTAATTAAAAACATTCTCAAAGTCTCCCTTTGAGAAATGTTCTTGGTTTTGGATGGTGCTGTATATGGGCTTTCAGCCACACATTCTCTTGTAGTGTGTGTGAGCAAGCCATAATTTGGAGACATCTTAAAAGAATTCCAGCAGAAACAAATGTGCTTTTATTTTTTGATCAGCATACTCTCATTTTTCTTAGAACCCAAAATTAATGAGGGTTGGGGGAGTGCCACTGGCTTTGTGATATATACTATGTAAGAATATTTTTGGTTTAGAAAGTTATTTACTTTGCAATGGATTGCTGATGTTTTTAGAGATTTGGAGTGAGAAGGAAAGCCTGCAATGAATGAAAAATTAGCCATTTTGGGCAATGTTTTTTCCTTTTAAGGTAGGTTTAGAAACAACAGCTTCAACTAAATAGGTTTTGGTCTTAGTAAAGAATCTGTTATATTACAACATTGTCTGATTTAAGAGAACTCCTGAGATTCCTTATTATCGCTTCCAAAAAATGAACATTTTTACAGATTGACTTATACAGAGCAAATACAAGTTTGCTGTAATTAGTGATTAGTAATTTGCAATCCAAATGTGTGGTGTCATAGGGTGTTTTTTATGTAATCATTAGCTTACACTGATAAGCCAAAATTTCAGTCTTCTGGTTTAGTCTCTATCTCTTAATTATTTCCAAACTGTTGGACTGAAGCATAAACTTTTATCATTGCCTGGATGCTTAGACTCCTCCTTGTTCCACTTTTCTGCCCTGCATGGACCTCCGGGCCCTACTCCTAACCTCATCCTTGACCTTGAATATTTCATGTGTTTATCTGTTTGGCCCTAACCTTCATTTGTGACCTCGACTCCTCCATTGAATGTTATAAAAATCACATAACTTTGCGTTTGTGATTGAGTGCTACATCCACATTCTACCATAGACCAAGCTAGTCTGTGGTTCTCACAACCTGACATGGGCAAACTTGAAGAATTATTTTACTCCTTTCAAAACAATCAGAGAGGTTATGGTTGCTGTATCTATGTTCTTATGAGATATTGAGAAATTATTTCTCATAGCTGTGATATAAGAGAAGATACATGGCAGAAGATTTTAAAATGGATAGCCAATGATGACGGTAAAAGAAGCACCGGTCTAAGACCTAGGTTTGACATTGACTGCTACCAAGGACCTCAAATTCTTTCTTATAAAATGAGGGTTTTCCAAGCTTATAATGGCTACTATTGTTCAATGATTACTGTGAGCCATGTTTTTCTCATTTTTTATTCAAGACAATTCTGCAAGGTATATGTCATTTTACAGATAAGGAAACTGGAGCTTAGCAAGCAACAGAGCCTAGATCCAAACCTAGGCATCACCTGCACTCTTAGGCAATATACTAGACTCCCTCTTAATTACTTTCTATCAGAAGTGATTCTATGATAATCCACCTTTCAGTATATAGTCTAGCAGAAAAAAAGAAAGCATTTAAGAAAAAGCAAGAAAAGAAGGCAAGAACTATCTGTATATGTGTTTTTCCTGTCCTCTTATTCTAGAGCAGGTGCTTTTAGAAAGCAAGAACCACATTATAGGTATAATTCTAATTTCTCCAAGGTGTCTAAGGATCAGGTCTTGCACGTTGTTGACACTGTGATAGATCATTGTTGGCTAAGTGAGCATTAGGTTGAACAAATAATATCTAAGTTTAATTGAGGATGGGAGAATATGGTAGACACACACTAAACTATTAAATGGGCCTTTGATTACTTATAGAATAAAACCCTGGGAGGAAAGAAAGACTTTATATAAATACATAAATGTAGGAATATTTAAGAATAGCCATCAGTTAGGATGTTCTGATGGTAAATAAGAGGAATTCTGACTCAAATTGAAGAAAACAACATAGAAATTTGTTTTTAATTTGTTTTGCTTTTTTGGCTCATGTACACAAAAGTCCAGAAATCAGGCTGACTTCAAGAATGGATTAATCAAAAAACTTTTCAAGGTCTAAGTTTCTTCCCATCTCTCCATTGTGTTTATTTTATGGGCTTCTTTCTATCTGGTTCTCTTCATCTCATTAGGATGCGTGCCTCTTTATTCATTTTCAGCAAGGACATGACTTTGTTTTAAGACATCCAACAAAGTGCTGAGATTCTCTCAAATGCATGTGCCTGAAACCTCATGCCCACCACTAAAACAATCACTTCCTCCATAATATTCTCTTTGGTTTAGCATAGATCACAGTCTCCACCTAATGCAGGAATAGAGACAACTTTTCTAGGACCACACTGATTACCAAAAAATAAAAAAGAGAAGGGATGGTTGTTGGGATTGGTAAATGGGGATGCAAACTGGTACTGAGAATGCAGCCAGACAATGTCAATTAAAGAATCTTCCTGACCAGTTGAAGGACAAGTGTCATGTTCAGGAATTTGGGGGGGTCTCTATTAACCAAATTCCCTAGGGGTGACATTTCATCTTGTCTGATTTGCTTCAAAGATGAGTCTTGGGCTTTGTCTGATGATGCTCAAGCAGTGTTCTAGTAGTGCTCTTACAAGACGATAGTGGAGCAGGCCAGTGCCATGGACCAGACACAGGTGGGGAGAGAGATAACCAGCTGATTGGGAGCTCTTCATCCAGAGGTCGTTTTCAGAATTTGAGGGATCCTTTCCCCTTTCTTACAACTGTATTCAGACTGAGTCAGTTACAAGGTGTTTCTTTTATAAAGGGAGTTAAATGCTTTTGTAAAGGTATGCTTTGTTTAAGGTTTATGAAAGTTGTTGCAACTGTGCTGAGGTGGTGGCTTTGTCTCCTGGAACTCCCTGGACCAGAGTTGGAAATCCCCAGGCCAGGTTGCATCATGTAGCTAAGTGACACAGTGTCACCTGGGTGAGATGGGAGTAAGCCTAATGGCTATCATTAATCTTATAACTGCAATATGTCTCTTAAAGCAGACTATACTGAAGGGTTCTTTGTGATGACTGTTCAGGACACCAAAGGACCTTGCACAGGTGTCATTGTTGTTATCATGGTAAGTTGATACTTGGCTTATATGAAAATGTGCTGGTTGGTTGTAGTCTTTCTCACATACCTGGAACCACTTCATTTACTAACCCCACATTTTTCTGTATGAAATACTCCTGGATTTGTACTTCCTCCAAAACACAAAATGTAACCATTGTGATTTAATTATTCCCAAGCATTAACTTTATTCTTTAAACACCTTTTCATAGCACACACAATTTCAAATTTAAATAACCTAAAGATTTAGGAAGAAAATTTCTAATTTATTCCGAGAAAGATATTTTCCATAGGTCTTTATGTTTATATATATTTTTCATATACATGTTTCTCATATATGTTTCATATATATATTTCTCATATATAGGTTTCATATATATGTTTCTCATATATAGGTTTCATATATATGTTTCTCATATATAGGTTTCATATATATGTTTCTCATATATAGCTTTCATATATATTTTTCTCATATATAGCTTTCATATATATGTTTCTCATATATAGCTTTCATATATATTTCTATATATCACATATATATTTCATATATGTATGATATATATTTCATATATATGTATGTTTCATATATATTTCATATATATGTATGTTTCATATACATATATATAAAGGGACAAAACTAGCTTAAATGTCTCTAGGCACATTTCTAAACAATGTTTTGTATATTTCTTGTGTACTCAACTTTTGATGGTCCATTTTCTTTTGAGCCTTCTTGCTTAAAACAAATACACCTTTTTAATGATCTTAACCGACTCACTATATTTTCAAAGAATATATGTGAAATAAGAAGTCAAATATTTCCAGCTACTATTCATATAGTCAGTACTTTTTAGAAAAAAAAAAATGTATCCTTTTCTTAGAAGACGTATAATCTTGAAGGTCCTGACCTTTAAGGGTGGATTTCATGAAGTCCATGAGCAACCAAAAATTGCTTGCAAATATTTTTTTCTATGTGTTTTGTATTACTCAGCTAGAGCTTCCATAACAAAATTCCATATACTGGGGGATGTAAACAATGGAAATTTATTTCCTCACAGTTCTGGAGGCTGGAAGTCTAAGATCAAATTCCTGTAGGGTTGGTGTCTTCTGAGGCTGCTCATCTTGGCTTGCAGATGGCTACCTTCTCACTGTGTTCACACATGGACTTTTCTCTGTGTATACCCCTAGTGTCTCTTCTTCTTCTTCTAAGGACCCTGCCCTACTGGATTAGGAACCCACCTTTAGGACCTCATTCATCCTTAATTACCTCTTTAAAAGCCCTATTTCCAAATACAGTAACATTGGGCTGAGGGCTTCAACATATACATTTTTGGTGGAACACTGTTTAGTCCATGATATGATTAGGCTTTGTGTCCCTACCCAAATCTCATCTTGAATTATAATCCCCATGTGTCAAGGGAGAGACCAGGTGGAGGTAAATGACTCATGAGGGCGGTTTCTCCCATGAGGTTCTCATGATAGTGGGTGAGTTCTCACAAGATCTAATGGTTTTATAAGGGGCTCTGAAACTGGCTTTGCAAAATTATAGCTGAGGAAACTATGACTGAATGTAATCAGACCTAATTGACTCCACGTTGCTTTTAACTTTTAAGTTGTCCTTGTTCATTCCTGGGCATAGGCCAAACTAACTTTAGGAAAGAATCCAGTTTATGGTTTGACTCTGAAACAAAATTGATAACAGCTCTTTCCCAAAAAGGTACCCTTCTTGCCTGGGGACCAGTCTGCCTTTGCAGGACTAACAAATTAGCTACAAGATTAGAAATTACAGTTTAGGTGTCATGCAGCCTCTGGCTCCAAGAGTCTGAACCTTCCCAAATTGCTCCTGGGGATAACGTCACTACTGTAAAACTGAAGATCAGTGCTTGAGATATTTTGCAGACCTTACACTTGATGGATCAGCTGACACCACCCAGACTGGTAATCTGGCTCAACCAGTTTTGCCATCCCACCCAGGAACAGAAGACAGCAAGAAAAATTCACTTCGACCCCCTGTATGATTCCATCTCCAGGCCCAGAGGCCTAGGAAGAAAAAATGGTTTCCTGGGACAGGCCTAGGGCCTTGCTGCTTTGTCCAGTCTTGGGACTTGATATCCTGCATCCCAGCTGTGGCTAAAGGGGCCAACATACAGCTCAGGCCATTGCTTCAGAGGGTGCAAGCCCCAAGCCTTAGTGGCTTACATGTAGTGTTGGGCCTGTGGGTGTGCAGAAGTCAACTGAGGTTTGTGAACCTCCACTTAAATCTCAGTGGATGTACAGAAATGACTGGATGTCCAGGCAGAAGTTTGCTGCAGGGGTGGAGCCCTCATGGGGAACCTCTGCTGGGGCAGTGCAGAAGGGGAAATATGGGGTTAGATCCCCCATACAGAGTCCACACTGGGTCACAGCCTACTGGAGCTGTGAGAAGAAAACCACCATCCTCCAGACACCATAATGGTAGATCTACCAACAGCTTGCACCATGCACCTGGAAAAGCCACAGACTCAATGCCAGCCCATGGAAGCAGCCAGGAGGGGAGGCTCTTCCCTACAAAGCCACAGGGGTGGGGCTGCTCAAGACCATGGGAATCTCCCCTCTTGCATCAGAGACATGAAGTCAAAGAAGATAATTTCAGAGCTTTAAGATTTGATTTCCCCACTGGATTCCAGACTTGCATGGGGCCTATAGCCCCTTTGTTTTGGACAATTTCTCCCCTTTGAATGGGTGTATTTATGCAATGCCTGTTTCCCCATTTTATCTAGGAAGTAATTAATTTGCTTTTGATTTTACTGGCATATAGGCAGAAGAAACTTGCCTTGTCTCAGATAAGACATTGGACTTGGACTTTTGGGTTAATGCTGGAATGAATTAAGACTTTGGAAGACTGTTGCGAAGGCATGATTGGTTTTGAAATGTGAAAGGGACATGAGATTTGGGAGGCGTTAGGGGTGGAATGATGCAGTTAGACTTTGTGTTCCCATCCAAATCTCATCTTGAATTATAATTCCCGTAATTCCCATAATACTCATGAGTCAAGGAAAAGATCAGGTGGAGGTAATTGGCTCATAAGGGAGGTTTCCCCAGTGTTGTTCTCAAGATAGTGAATGAGTTCTTACAAGATCTGATGGTTTTATAAAGGGATCTTTCCCCTTTAGTTGGCCCTTCTCCTTCCTGCCACCCTGTGAAGAACATGCTTTGATTCCGCTTCACCTTCTGCCATGATTGTAAGTTTCTTGAGGCCTCCCCAACCATGCTGAACTGTAAGTCAATTAAAACCCTTTCCTTTATGAATTACTCAGTCTCAGACAGTTCCTCACAGAAGCATGAAAATGAACTAATACAGTTCATAACATATATATTTGGATTTTTCAGAATGAGATTCAATATCATCATTAGATTCTGAAAATGATCTCTGATCACCAAATAGTTGAAAAACAGATTGAAACCAAATCTTTCATTTTATACATAAGAAAACTGAAGCCCAGAGAGATAAAATAGTCAGTCTTTGATCATACAGCAACTTTCTAATTAGGTGAATTGAAAACCCGTATTTACCTGATAACTTGTTCTGTGAATTCCCTGTGGGACTCTGCAGTTAGTATTCACAACACCCGAAAGCTAATTTAATATGAATTATCAAGGAATGGGTGTGAATGTAGTGGGGTAGCTAAGCTGAGCCTAAACCAAGATTGCCTGAGTTATAATAGGTGAGGGATAATCCAAAAGGAAACTGTTAGTATCTAATACCTGGGGCAGATTTAGGAAGATTTGAAAAAGTAGACACACTTTTATTTGGGAAAATGGTTTCCATCCAGCCAGTAAAATTATTTCTAAGTCCCTATATAAAGCAAAATGAGCTATCTGAAAGCAGATGATAAAAGAGCTGTTTGAATAAGATATCTTGTGAGATTTAGGTCACAAGCAAAGCAGTTTTAAAGCCCCAGTGATTAGTGAAGTCCTAGAAGTGGGAATGAGGATTCTCTCCATTTCTCCCTAGAATTCAATAGCATCAGGTGGAGGATCTGCAAGGAGCCCTCCCAGGACAGCAGCAGACTGGGGAGACCAAGGACCACAGAGCCAGCATGGTTGTACTTCCCAAATGACTTCTAGTCAGTGGACTTCACTAAGAACATCAAAATGAAAGGAGGCAATTCATGTAACGTATCCTGGCTACTCCCAGAAATAACTAGTGTGAATTTAATAGGAGTGTTGATGTTCTATAGTCACATAGACATGGGCCACAAGTAAGCCAGATTTGGTAGTTAAGTTAATATGCACTTGCTGATACTCAAACTGGGAATGGGAAGTCCAGGGATATTCTCTGTCTTTCTCTCTCACTATAGATAGATGATAGATAGATAGATAGATAGATAGATAGATAGATAGATAGATAGATAATAGATAGATAGATAGATAAATAGATAGATATACACATATATACACACACAATTTTCAGATATGGTACTTTTCAGATATGGATGAAAATTCTAATGCAATGCAAATTCCAATTAAAATGAATCCCACTTCCATTTGCATATACTGAGAGAAATGTTGTAAACACTAACACTTTATTAATTTCTATTGAATGGTGATAATATATGCCTGTTAAGTGGCTCTTTTTAGGATTAAATCATTTCCTTCAGGTGACCTGATTTTCTTCTCGTATCACAAATGAAGAATTCACAAGGAAAATTAAAGATGCTAAATAAGGTTTCTTATTTTGTCTAGTTCCCATGATAACACGAGCTGCTGTGATGATGTTAACATAACATGTGAAAGATTCAGTCTTCCCAGTGCCTCGAGTAACCACTTCTTGAATTATTAAGTGGTGAGAAATACAGTTCAATTTCCCAAATAATCTGCTATGTTTGAGAAGTGGTGAATGCTAACACATCTGTATCAATGCAAGGGCCTCCTCATAATTCTATTCCCTCTATTTCTGCTCTTCCAAAATCAGAGTGGCCCTCTGGCCACCCTCTCTTCAAACTCCACCACTGACCTGTGGGAGGATCAGGTATGCAAAAGAGATTATTAAATCTGGCAAGAGATAAACAACCCCTGCCATAAGATCAGAGATCCCTTTCATATTACCTTTTGGTTTTCCTGAAGCCTCAAACCCTATAGTCCCCTGTATTTGAGTCTTCTTTGCCTCTGAGCTCAGCATGGGGCTCAAGGCTTGTTTGACTCTTAAGGGTGGAATAACTATCAAATCGTCATTGTCTGATTTTTCCCCGTTGATGAATGAACAAGGATTTTCCTTTACCTGTTTTGTCTATGAAGATTCACCTGATTTCTCAACCCTAGAATCCCATCTCATCCTTGTTGAATGCCCTCTTTTTATTTCTGCCCAAAAAAGTCACCCAGAAAGAAGCGCTGTATAAATAAATAGCTATTCATAATTTTACTATAAATTTAAAACTTAAAAATATCTGAATGCTAAATAACAACCCTAAGGAAGAGTCAACTACACCTCCTGGTTCTAGCTTTCTTTTACTAACTAATAAGAGTTCCCCAAAACAGCCATTATATTTTGAGTGTATACAACATATCAGCAGGGTCTGGAATTTTCCACAAATAATCTCATGTAATCCTGTCTTTCATCATGCTAGGTAGGTATATGTAATCTTATTTTATGGTTGGCAAAAGTTCTTCATATTTCTTTCCTCCTACAAATAATAAGGAAATCAATGTGATTCAATGAATTCACATAAAAGGTATGTCTTTTTAATTATTGTTATAATTTCTGTTTGTTAATTAAAATAGATCCTTAATACAGGAATTTCAGGTTTGGGGGAGAAAATGGGAGATGCAAGAACTTTCTCCTTAAGCTGCAACAGGTACTGCTGGTATGGTCAATTGCTAAGGTCAGCCAAAATACATTGAAAGAAACAAAGACATGCGTATGGGCCTTGTTCTTTATATCTTATCATAGTTAGAGGGAAGATGAAACCCTGAAAGATAGCTGGATGGTTGTGACTATCTTAGACTAACACAAGCTCTGGCCTGTTTGGAGATATGAATATGAAAGAGGTGGCAAAAGGAGAGTTGATGTTACTCAACCTCCTCCATTGCCTCAGAAAGTTTGGGTTCCTCTTTATCTTGCACCTTATCACTGAGGGCTTAGAAGATCCTCTCTGAGTTTCTTTTTGTCCTGCCATATGGCCAAAGAATCTTTCAAAGCATAGGAAAGGGGTCACATTTTACCTTAAGCCCAGCCAGTCATGCACTTGAGGTTGAATCACTTATAACATGCAACATGCTCAGGTGGCTACTGTCAGTCTCAGCAGTTGGGTTCTGCCAAGGACAGGGTGTCTGGGAATTCAGAGAACTCCATATGGAATTCAGAAGACTCAGTACAGGCAGGCTTCTGTGAAACAAAACATCTTTCCAGCATTCCCTTCTCCTCCTAGAAAACTAAAATAAATGGTTTAACTCGTTGGAATTACAGCAACTCGTGTAATTTATACAAATCTTTCATACCTTCAGTATAATAACTAACAAGTTTAAGAGCAAGCATTTGTCAGACTTTACTGCAAATGTATTAAATTACATCCTTTCAGGATATTTGGGCTTCAGAGCTTGTTGTTTACCTGGCATAGTCACCTTCTGAGAGGCTTTATTATTTATTTTAATGGAAAGAAATGATGGTGATAATACCATGCTTAGAAATCAAGGGAAGGAAATCAGGCCAACATTCTGAGATTATTGCAGATGGAAAAGGATTTAAACTGCTAGCTCCAAGAAGAAAGCTCACAGCATTAGTTTACTCCAGAAATGACTATTAAATTTTTCCCTTCATAGAAAGCCCTAGAGGGCAAAACTTATCTAGACTTTCTTATTATTATCTTCCAGGTCTCTTTAGGCAACACAGTTTCCAATCAATGAGTCCTGAGACCTAAATCCCCATAGATAGATTTGGTAGAATGAGTGAGGGAGGTTGGTGCTCAATGCCTCCACTGTGAAGCCATTTTCTACCCAGAATATGGCTTCCACCTACAGACATTGTGGACCCACAATCAGTGTTATCTCTGACTGCTCTAACCAGTGATGAAAAACCATATAAAATCATGATTACAAAGCAAAACTAGTCTTTGAGATTTTGGTTTATGGATGTCTTAATATGAATTCCCCTTGAAATGACCATTGTTTTCCATTTGAGTTGAAATTATTTCCAACCAACCTAAAAACCTACAACATAAAACATCCTCATTGCATATTTCCTTTCTGGAGTTTAGTTTTCTGATTCTGAGAAAGGTTTGAGAGGCTAAGAAGAATGAGGTCAGATTGGTTGAAATAGTCATGGATAACAGTGTCAGCTTTTTTGAAAATCAAGAAACAGTACTTATGACTCATGACTTTCAACTTGTGTAAGAAAACCATTCTATCACATAAGACTGAATCCTTGGAGATGGGCTGTGCCATGTTATAAAATGGGAACCATTATGGGAGATGCACACGTCCAGATGACTAGCAATGACAATGATGAATTTGTAATTGGGCAGAAAAACAGCCACTGAATGGCTTTAAGCCAAATGTAATAAATATCATTACAGACATGCCAATGCTACACACAGAAAGAAAAGTTATGACTACAACCTCTAAGATTTACTACTGTGAAACTTTGCCTTCATCACCATAAACTTTAGAGAATGATAGCTGCTAATCCAGTAACCAAAGTTTCAAAGATATAATGCTTCAAACTATTCTGGTAGTGACTTTTTTTCGGCATAAGTACAGTCTTTGCCACAGAGGTACTCAATATTTATTGAATGAATAACTAAATATCTCCTTTATTATCCTTTAATAAGTTGGGAAATGTAATGCTTCAAAGGGTTGCTTAGAAAAGTTTCCTGAAAGTAGCCTTCACTCTGTATGAAATTTAAATGAAGAAAAGCAAAATGTAATGAATTTTTGAAAGTTCTCTGTAGTAGAAAACTTCCAACATGGGCTAAAATCCTTTCAGGCCAGTGTAGAGGCCTTGCAACTAGATTATCCAGCATCCCAAGACCTTATGACTCTGGTAGATCTATGAACATTTTTCAAAGTCAAATAAATCTGGATGGTGTTCAAGGGAGGCATTTAATAATTCTAAATACTTCATAAAATATTTGGCTTCTTTTTATTTTAACTCTCATTTTGGTAACTTTTAATATACAGTCTGATCTCATTTTTGCTTTCTGACAAGTTAGTTCTTTCAAAAAATTGAAATCGTAGATATTTTCTTCCTTTACACTTAAAGACTATTGGAATAATGTATAAATAATTTAAAATTTGAAAGGAGGATGTTTATGTTTCTGAAGAGCCATATTCCTATCTATATACACAGTTAAATAATTTGAACTCTCATAAAATATGTGACATCCATAACAATTACAAAGTTTACTGATTATCTGAACTGGAACATCAACTTCAAGATTTCAGTGGACAGCTGTGTATAGATTCTGATTAAGTCTCAAAGAATAGAATACTGATGCTCAAGCAGCCTAGTATGATGGTTAATTGTAGGTGTCAACTTGGCTGGGTTAACAGACACCGAGATAGTTGATAAAACATTATTTCTGAATGTGCCTATGAAGGTGTTTTCAGAAGAGATTAGCATTTGAATCGCTGGACTGAGTAAGGAAGATTTGACCTCACCAGTGTGGGCAGGCATCATCCAATCCATTGAGAGCTAGAATAGAACAAAAAAACAGAGGAAGGGTGAAATCACTCTGTCTCCATCGTTTTTGGCACTGGGACATTCATCTCCTTCTGTCTTAAGGTGTCAGAACTCTAGGTTCTCCGGCCTTTGAACTGTAGCACTCATACCAACAGCCCACAGTTCCTCAGGCTGTTAGCTTCAGACTGAAAATTACACTATCAACTCCACTGCTTCTCAGGCCTTTAGACTCAGACTGAAATATACCACCAGCTTCCCTGTTCTTCACCTTGTTGACAGCATGTTGTATATTGTAGAACTTCTCTGCCTTCATAATTGCATGAGCCAATTCCCACTATAAATCCCCTCTTATATATCTATATCTAATATGGTTAGGCTTTGTGTCCCCACCCAAATCTCATCTTAAATTGTAATCACCATAATCCCCATAATCCTCAGGTGTCAAGGGAGAGATCAGGTGGAGATAATTGAATCATGGGTGCAGTTTCCCCCATGCTGTTATCATGATAGTGAATGAGTTCTCATGAGAGCTGATGGCTTTAAAAGGGGCCCTTTCCCCCTCACATGACACTTCTTTTTCTTGCTGCCTTGTGAAGAAGGTGCCTTGCTTCCCATTCACCTTCTGCTTTAATTGTAAGTTTCTTGAGGCCTCCCCAGCCATGCTGAACTGTAAGCCAATTAAACCTCTTTCCTTTATAAATTACAGAGTCTTGGGCAATTCTTTATAGTAGCATGAAAATGGACTAATATAATATCTATATCTGTATCTCTCCAATATGTTGATTTTGTTTTCCTGGAAAGCCCTGACAAATGTAGCCAATTTGAGGGTTGGAAGGGATGGCATTTCAGAAAAATCTTTTGTCTCTCTTTCAGTTTTTCAAATAATAAATTTTGAAAATACTTCAAGAATATAGAAGAAAACTAAGATTACCTATAATTTTGCTAGCAAGATACAAGCATTAATATTAAAGATTACTTGTCTTGGATGTCTTTCATTCTGTGTATAGGATTACTTGTTTTCCTGTAATGTTGCCAGCAGCAGATTTTATAATTTTTAAAGCTTCATTTATCTGCTAAAGGACAAATGTCATCTAATTTTAATGTATATTTATTGGAGTACCAGTGAGAAAGAACACTTTCCATGTCCACTATTTGTAAGTTTTTTTCCTTCCCTTGTATAACAGCCTGAATAATGGCCCCATAAATATGTTCATGACCTAATCTCTGGAACTTGCAAGTGTTACTTACAGCAAAAGAGATTCTATGGATGTGACCAAATTAAAGGGTCTGAGGTCTTGTTGGGACTAACACAATCACAGTGGTCTTTAAAGAGGGCCATGGAAGGTGTGAGAGTTAGAGGAAGAGGTGATGTGATGATGGAAGCTGAGAGGAGAGGGATGCACTTTGAAGATGGAGAAGGGAGGTACAAACCAAGGAGACAGGTGGCCACAAGAAGCTGAAAAAGATAAGAAATCCCCTCAGAGCCTCAGAAAGAAACCAGCCCTGTCAGCACTTCTACTGTAGCTCACTGACACTGATTTTGGACTTTGACCTCCATTACTGTAAGAAATACATGTGCATTGTTTTAAGCCTCTATGCTTGTGTTAATTTGCAACACTCTTGTGAAATCTTTTGTTACTGAGATATTTTTCTTACTGACTTGCAAAATATCTGGGTATATGAGGACAATAACTCTTTTTTGTAAACAACTTTAGTAAGGTATTATTGACATACCATAAATAGCACATACTTAAAGTGTACCATGTGACAAGTTTTGACATATGCATATATCCATGAAATCATCACTATAATCAAGACAGTGAAACTAACCATCACACCCAAAATGTCTGTGTACCACTTTGTATTTCATCCCTACCCCACTTACCTGCCCACCCTCTTCAGGTAACCACTGGTCTTCCTGTAACTACAGATTAGTTTGCATGTTGAAGAGTTGTATGTAGAGAACCATACATAACATACTTTATTTTTCACATTTCCAGTGCCTTGGCAAATAGTTGTTTTTAAAATATTTTGTCTAGAGTTTAATAATTGTTATCTCCTGGCAAATAGTTGATAATTTGTTATTATTGAAAGCTGAACTTCAGCAGAATTATTAGAATAACAAATCCCTGCAGGGTAGGTTCTTCAGAGTGACAGTGTGTGATTTCATCTGAAAACTATGCATAGAAATCGACAAACTTTACATGTTATTTAAATTTGTATTTTAGAACTGTATCATGTTAGTAGCATTATGAATAGGCAGATTTGAAGGCCTATTATCAGTGCAGTCCTCAGGATAGATTTTCTTCTTAGCTGCATCTCTGTACATCTAAGAACTTACTGAACAGCTCCTATGAGTATCCCAACAGCACTTTGAACTTATCATGTCCAAATTTGACTCATTAGCTTTTCCTCCAAATATTCTCTATCTCAGTTGGTTTCCATGACCATTTATTCAGTCACCCATGCTACAAACTAAGAGGTCATTCTTGCCTCAATCTCCGTCTTTATTACCGTATCAAATGCAGTTAGGGACGGGAGCAGCCTTATAATTTCAAGGAAAGCCTCTGAATGTGTTATAGGGCTCAGAAGGGGTTATGGAAATGAATGCTTTGTGGCTGGCTCCACACTCAGCCAAGGGAAGGAGCCAAGGAAGAAGACTGGATTGATCATATGGAATGAATTGTGTGATGCAAGTTTTAGAGAAGAAAAAAAAAGAGCCTGAATTCCCAGGATGAGGAACGATTGCAAGTAAAAATAGAGCATTTGGGAACATATCAGCACTGTAGTATGGCCATGGGCCTGAACAAGGGAAGTTCCCCAGGTGGGGAGGATATGACAGTTAGACAAACGAGTATATATAGAACATCAAGATGAAAATGCATAAGGCTAGGAGCATGGGAGAAATGTAACAAAAAAAAAAAAAGGGAAAGAAAAACAGTGTTGCTGTATTGGAAGGAATTCAATACATTGTATGATAAGGCAACAAGTTACCAACAGAGATTTAAATAAAGATATTAACTTGACCATATTTGTTGTTGTTTGGTTTTAATCCTGTTGGCAGTTTGTAGGATTGGATGTGGTGGGTGGAGAAATTAAAGTGTTAAAAATACTGCCAGAGGTCTCTTGTAATAGTCTATGAGAGAGGATGTTGCTGTGTAAATAGACTCAGTGGTTATGAAGTAGAATGAAGAATCCAAGCAAATTTTAGACATCATTCTAAAGTAAAATTAAAGGGGATAAACTTAGGTATTGGTGAAGAGAGAAAGAGGAAGGATAAAAATGACTTCAAGTTTTCTGGTTTACATGGTTATTTGATTTAGAGCATAGGGTTAAAGATTGCTTTAAACATATTGTCAAGCCTGGTGATCATTTTCAGTTAGTAGCTGAATCTGAAGCCAAGATGAAAACATAGACTTTTATGTCCTCAGTAGCTATCATCAATAAGAAACTAAATACTCATCTTGTGTATTAATTCAAGCAAATTGGTAGTGCCTACCTGAAAGCCGTGCTGGGTTTGAATTTACTTCCAGGTTCCGTGAAAAACAATACATGTTTGGCAACTTCCATAATGGGTAGAAAGTGGGTGGTAGCAGCATGTATCTCAATTCTAATCATCGTTACAGCATTAGGAGTACAAGAAGAAAAGGACATCTAGGACAGAATTGCTTTAATTAAATTTTTATTGAAAAATTGTAATTGTACATATTTATGGGGTACAAAGTGATATTATTACATATAGAGATATATGTATAGTGTGCACTGATTGAATCAAGTACCATATCCAGCACCTTAAATACTTATTTATTCCATATGTCTAACTGCAACTTTGTACTTTTTAGCCATCATTTCCTCATTTTCCCTCCTCCCAGCCCCTGCTAACCATCATTCTGCTCTGCTTCTGTGAGTTTGCTTTTTAAAAATTTTATACATAAGTGAGATCATACAGTATTTGTCTTTCTGTGACTAGTTTGTTTCACTTAGTGTAATTTTCTCCAGGCTTATCCATGTTGACCCAAATGACAGCATTCCCTTCATTTTGAAGGCTGAATATTATTGTGTTGTGTAGACATACCACATTTTCTTTATCCATTCACCCATTAGTTGACACTTAAGTTGATCATATAACTTGGCTATTGTAAATAATGCTGCAATAAATATGGAAGCAGGATATGTCTTCAACTTAGTGATTTCATGTCCTTTGAATATATACCCAGAAGTGAGATTGCTAGATCCTGGGGCAGAATTTTGGTACAGCAATATTTAAAGTGATTGATAGAGAAGAAATGCAAAAGAAAAAGGCAGTAGGAATTAATGTAAAGAGAATAAGAGCAAAGGGAAAAAATTTCTTTTCTAGAAAAGGTAATAGTAAAAATCTCAACAATGAGTAGGATGAACTCTTCACTGTATCTTACAGAGACCATGGGCCCTAATAATAGTTTCAGTTCCAACTCTAAAATCTATAACTATTCCAATCTTTCAAAGCTTAAGGAAATTTTTTCCTGTAGGATTTTCTATACAACCTGTCACTGGATCCCTCCAAGACTTCTAAAATCAGCACAGGAAGCTGTAGGAAAATAAACTCTAAGTGCTAAGTAACTGTATTTCAGTTAAACTTTGGGGATAAAATCTATTTCTCAGTTGATCTTATCAATTGAGAGCAGCCTGATATTATTAATATTGTATCTTCATATTCAGGGATAATTTTAATGATGCAAATATGGTGGGTGATATTTATAAATAATAATCAATAGCTATTGTGCAATAAATATTGTGCTACAGTAATATGACACTAGAAGACATGATAAAGCAGTCAGATGCTTGTAGCTAGAGGTAGAAGCACCTTGTAAAGACTGATGCGGATTATTGCATTACTCACTCAAATTTCACAAGTGGCACTCTTACAATGGACACGATGTTCTGAAATGTTAAACAAGTCTTAGTAAAGCTCCATTTAAAACAAAGAACTTTTTCCTTCTATTTATAGAATAGTCACATTCTAGAAATGTAATGGTTTTAAAATGGTTCCAATACATTCTATGTTAAATGATTTAGGTTCTTGAATTAGATATATATCTATATATTTATATAAGCATAATATACAATATTAATGTAATAAATAATTACATAAATTTCTGTATTAGTTGGTCCTATTTGAACGTCCAGTGAGACTTCTGAAAATTATGAGGCTAGAACAATTCTTTGTACAGGACTATCCTGGCTCCCTCCTACTAAACATCCACAGCACACTCCAATGTTATGAATAATATTCCCCCATAAGTTTAAGAAATACTCCCAAGTGAGCTGTACTGTCCCCATTGAGAACCACTACCGGAGAGGATGCCTTACCTACATGCCGGCTGAGGTTTTTCTGCCTCTTAAGATAGAAACATCGGATTCACAGTTCATAGAGGTCCTTTGTACTCAAAGTGTTGATGAGAATTTCCACGTGTGGGGTGGGGGATTGGTGCTTACTTTTTCAGGTCACCTGTGTCTCTAAAGGACTGCTTCTGCTGAATTAGTCCACTTTGCAGGTGATCATTCCATCCTTTGGCACCATCTCTCTTCCATACCTTTTCAACCTGGAAATGAAATGTCACCATGTTCTTCAGTTTATGGAAGAGATTCTCACCCCACCCTTCCCAGAATGTATTTGTTTTTAAGATAGATTTGACTAAAGTTTTGGTAAACAACATTGCCAAGACATAAACAACTTTTATTCAATATTCACATTAGAAATACTGTTTTAAAAAAATTCAACATCTACCCCTCAATGCTTTCTCTTCTCTCTGCTTTTACCAATCTCTAATTTACTAATAATTTCTAATAAAGAGCCATATGATGTGTGTAGTTGTGTGTGTGTGTGTATGTGTGTGTCTGCATACTCATAGCCTCACCTTCTATCACATTTATTCAGATTGGTATTTTCTGATGCTCACTAGTAGGAATATCTACCTTCCTGATACTCCCATTAACAGGAGTATTATGTTCAAATCTGCATTTTTATTTGACTCATTGAACAAAACTGCCAGTTTCTAGAAAGGTGTCCTTTGATTTGAATGCCTTAAGGTCAGGCAGGCCATGTAAGTGTGTTCAGCTGCGTGTCCATAACTCAATAGGGTATGACAGTTACTGTGGGGAGCAAAAGGGGAGCTCTCTGCATTAACAACCAGAAGTATCAAAACAAAACTGATTTAAAAGTCTTCATTCATCACCAATTTATGTCCCCTGTGCTATAACTTTTGTTTCTTACACATATAAATATAACACTGAATATGGTTGCCATTAATAGTAAAAGTTCATGACACTGGAGAGAACTCTGACCAGAAGATAAAGAGTCTAGGCCCAACTTAAAAGGGCCTTGAAGCCCAGGGTGCACCCAGGAACACCTTCTGGTACTTGTGCCTCCTGGAATCACTGGGTTAATGGAATAAGGGCAAAGTCCTTTCTGGCTTGCAGAGTCTTAGGAGAATTTATAGAATGTAGGAGTAGTAAGTAGTCTGCGAGTAGGTCATGTTATTTTCCAATTCCACCCTGAGAAATAAGTTATAATAACAGTTTATATAGGCTACACCTGTCATCTTAAATGTATTATAGCATCTTTTCAGCCGAAATGTCTCCTGAAATAATAAGAAGTAATTTCAATGTGATACAGGAAAAATGAACCTGAAAAATTGACCTTCAATTTCTAATTTATAGATGGCTCTCAAGAGCCTTCTTGAAGTGATCTTATCATCTGTAGGTGGACTCTAGGTAGCTATGGGCATTTATCATCCAACTATTGGGAAAAGAAAGGTCTTTAGTTGCGTTTGGTATCATTCAGTATGCTGACACCACAGTTACCAGGCTTAGATCCACAGAGATCATGCATAGATCCCTCTACCAGCTAGCATCAGAATCAAGATAAATACCCACTTACAAGTATCCTTAGTGTCCTTACCTCTGTGTTTAGGTTTAAATCTTACATAATAGAAGACCAGAAAACAAGAGAATAAAGCCTCTACAAGTCGTTTTTATCGTGTATCCAGGGTTAGGCAACCTGAAAGCCTAGTGAGATCGAACAGGTCTGTGGAACACTTTTGCTCTTTGTGGAAACTAGTACCCAGGGACCCCAGAAATGCACTTTGTCTGGACGGTGGGAGGCCGGGAGGGGGGGCGGGCAGTGGGGGAGTAGAACTGTGAGAACTGAGGCTGGAGAAATAGGTCAAGATCAGAAACTGGAGCACCAAGAATGCCAGGCTAAGTACATGGTGAGCCACTGGGAGTTTTTGAACTTGGAGTATTTATAACTAAAATTGTGCTTTAGAAAAAATTAGTCTGGAATGGATGTTAGAAATAGATGAGCATTTCACATTGATAATATTCTCAGAATAACTGGTTAACTCTGCATTTTGACTGTGTAGCTACTATCTAATTATGCTGAATTGTATAGGGTTACATTTTAACTTGTAAAGTTATTCCATAAAGAACCAGAGGAAAAATGTGGTTGAAAGCTACCATAGTAATCGAAACTCTGTCATCAACATGCCACTAATGACATTTTTTTAGCTTGTCTGCTAAAATCTGTAAAATTTTAAACTACTTACCAGTTTAATTATACTCAAAACCTATTTTCAAAAAGGATGCAAGTTAGCTTAAATTGGAATTTAGTTTTAGTAAAATAACAACAAAACTATGATTTTTTTTTCTAAGCATTACTTACATGAAATCTCCCTGAACTACTGACTCAAGGGACATATCCACGATGTTCAAATACTAGAGCCATAGGGGGAAAAAAATCAATCTTTTATTTGCTAGATAAGAATTAGGTCAAAGAAAACATGCTTTATGTTTTAGTTTCAGTTCAGATTTCTTTTTTAAAAAACTGGGAATCAAAACCATGTGTGACATATCGGGGACAAGCACACATACGCAAACAATGATTTTATTATCCTGCATCATTTCACCAGGAATAGTCACAGAACATATTACATATCTTGAAAAAGATGAAGCTATTCAGAATTGATCTCTTTAGGCTAACATGAATTGGCATAGTATGTCAGCACAAATCCTATCATTTTGAGAAATCTCAAGATAATAAAATAATTTAACTATATGTTCTGTAACATTTATAATGCCATTTCCCCAATCTTTGAGCATTGCCATGCTCCTTTTAAGCTTTTGTCTCCACATCTTTCCTTCTTCAGCTCTCACTTTCTCTTCCTTTCAATCCATCCCTTTCTCCCTCCCTCTTTGCAATCTTTTAGTCTTTTCATCTTTGAAATGAGATTGGAGAAGCAGCCAGAAGAAAATACATGGTTCATTTTCTTCTAAATATACTCAAATTTCTATTTAAAATAATAGCTTCCTTCTATAATTGTTTTAGAAGCAGTAAGCTGACTCACAAACCACAGCTAATAACAAAAGCAACTCAATTTAGTTCTTTCTAGTAACTGCCTGAGGCACCGGCTAATGGTGAGAGAAAGCTACAAAGAATGTTCCAAAGAGGGGGAAACAGCTACCATTAAATAGCTTTTGTTAAACCAATGTTTTAAAAGGCATATACTACAATTATAAGTGTGTTAAAGTTGGCAAGACTTTATAAGAGAAGAAACGGGGAAGGAAGGTCATTGCTCGTTAGCATCCTCACATCCTACACAGGAAGGAGTGCTGATCTGAATTGACCAAAGCTGAGAACACTGGGCTGTAGTCACTGGGGCAGAGCTTTCTACCGAGTTAAGCCTTTCTCAATGTTTGTAATTTCATAGACTCTCTCTAGAACACATAAAATACTGGTAACACCAAGAAATAGAACCAGGATTCCTTGGTAGAACTGGGGCTCCTTCCATTCCAAGGTATTCAGGATGGCTGACATCTTTTCAATGGTGTAACATGTAAATGTATGACCAGTGCTGTTCTAAAATATTTCTACAAACTCTTTGCTACTACTTTCCTTAAGAGATAATCCTTAATTCAGCTCTCCTTAATGGTGGACTGGTCTTAGTGATTTGCTTTTATCAATTAAGATATGACGGAAGAAGGGATGTCATTTCCAGTGTTAGGTTCTGAACAGCCTATAGCTTCTGTCTTGGGCACTCTTTCTTGAATCATTTACTGTGGAGGAAGCCAGATGTTATATTGTGTCAGATAAATAGAGACGCCCACGTGGAGTCAACGGAAGCTGCCAGAAAGAGCATGGAAGCAGCTTCTGCAATCCTTTCAAATAATTGTAGCCCTGGTCAATAACCGGACTGCAACCTAGTAAGGAACCCTGAGTGGAAACCAGATAATCCCTCCTAGTTTCCTGACCTTGAGAAACCTTGAGAAAATAAATGTTTGCTGTTTAAGCTGTTACATTTTGGAGCAATTTGTTATACAGCAATAGATGACTAACATAATTACCAGTTTGAAAATATAAATAAACTAATCACTTAATAAGTTAAGTGGAGGTGAGAAGTTGTAGTACATGTGTCTATCTGCACTCTTTTTGGTGTTACTTGCTTCTCCTGTGCTTCAGTGGTGGCACAGCTTGGAACTATTCCTAAAGGAAAGATGATCTGACCATTTCTTCTCAGTCCCCAGCATTTATTCTCTATATAACATCTACTGTCTCCCAGCATTTGAACAATACTGGAGGAGTGCTCTGAGTCTGATCTCCCTGGCCCAGCCAAGTCATTTCTCTATTGGGCTCCCCTTTGGCTAGGCTTATTTGCACAGGGAGTTATTTGGTAAAAGGATGTCTTTTCTGCATCTGAAAAAGAACTGATGATATTTTACTTTCTTTTTTCATTCCATGGATTTGAAAATAAGGTTGTTTTTACTACTGTTCTTTATCTCTCACTCTTCCCCATGCTCTTCCCACTAATATCTGATCTCAACTAGATAAGGGAGTAGGTTAAACAGGTTTTTAAGTCAAAGTAGAAGCTGTGGCCATCAACATGTGCCACTCAGATCTCCTGCTGCAGGGAGTGTGGGAACAGATAGCACCAGTTGCTGTGTTCTGGATCCATCACTAAACCCACCCTTCTTAAGGCTGCTGTCAATGGGAGGCTGGGAGAGCAGGGTGGTGATGCTAAGGAAGGCCTGTTTCTGTAAAATCGGGGATCTCTTCCACAGGGGACTCCTCTGACAGATAACTATGTCTCAAGAACCTCCCATTGGCCTATCCAAAATATTCTTCCGACTATGCCTGAATCAGACACTCTGCCTTTCCAATCCTCCTTCCTGAAGAGATTCCTTCTTCACAGCGGTAACACACCTGCAGATCTCTGCACCTCATCCAGTTCCCTCTACTTTTTCCCGCTTACAGAGGCTTTTCCCAGTAAATATCTTGCACATAATAATCTTGGAATCTGCTTCTAAGAAGACCCAACTAATGCATCCCCCTTTCATTCTGACACATTCAGGGGGCTGTTTAAGTAAAGGAGCTTTCCACCGTGCCCAATCCTATGTCACTCAAATTAGATGTCATGGTTTGGGGGCCAATAACCTACACCTGATCTCAGCCAAAATGCTGAGAAGTGATAGAGGGGCCAATAACCTAAATAGTGATTAAGTGTTAATTTGCCTTATTTTGTTCTCTGTGCATATATCTCGAGCACGATTTTCACAGAAAAAAATATTCGGTCAAGAACAGAATGCACATAAATGGTTGGATTCCTACTCATTCTCCTTTTATTCTTAGTGACAAACTCATTACACACTAGGGCAGGGACACACTCAGCCAAAAGTACAATTACATTTTTCTTGTCTGCCTTGTAAGTGTATTAGCCAGTGTGGTTGTAGGGGAGGAGAAATACTTTTTCCTCTATCCATTCTATATTCATGGCTGAGGCCCCTATAACAAAAGACAGAGTAATAAGAGAAAGGCACACAAATGTGCTTAACATAAGTTTGACATGACATGGAAGCCTTAATAAGGCAATGAAGACCCAAGAAATGGGAAAATTTGTGTATGTTTGTGCTAGATTTGATGAAGAAGTGAATAGTTGTGGAAAAGTTGTAGATTTTAGAAAGTATGATCTAATGGTAATGAACTGGGGAGAACTCAGCAAGGCCCGTTTATTCAGATTCTTCCCTGAGACCCTGTGTCTTCAGGGTTAAGGATGTTCCTTTACTCTGCCTGTCAGGAAGTCACTTCTGGAATGAGGGTCTTTTGACCTGCTTCAGGGAAAGGTCAGAAAATCTTTCCTAGGTTTTATTACATGCTTCGGCAGAAAAGGCTAGAGGAAAGGTGAGAGTGAACTTCTTGCTTCTTCTGTTTTCTCAAATGTCACATTATGGGGTGGCTTGTCCTGAACCCTATCATTGTGCAAGGAGAAATCATTACTTTAAGGAAACTTTCACTGGGAGTGTTGAGGCAGCTGGGACACAAGGGATACTTTGGCCGTTTATCCCTTCTCTTTCCCTTCTGTCTCTAATGACAATATGATAGCTGGAGTTTGAGAGGCCTTCTTCTGAACATGATTTGATTTTAAGAATAGAATTAACCCTTGAAATATGATGAAGACTTCCTTCGTGTGAAAATAAGTAAATTTCTGTCTTGTTAAAGATACAATTATTTGAGATCACTGTTACTATCAGTAAAATTTAATCCTAACTGGTAGACAGACCCATTCATTAATCTCTGATCAATGAACTTCTCTCCATGCTAACTTATTAATAGCACCCTATTGACCCCAATGGTAGATACAGTTAAAGGCACCCCATTTCAAAATAACTTACAGTTTAAAAGCAAAACCAATACAGAAAAATTTGACATTTTGAAAAGCTATATTAGAATGGTTAGTCATATAAAAGATTTTATGTCCCAAAGGTAGTATTTGCTTTAGCACTTTATTTAGTAAATTCTACTGTATCTCAAAATTCATTCATATATCATTTAATTCATGATAGATACTGTTGTTGGGAAAAGAGGCAGGAAGCCTATTAGAAAAACTTAACACTAAATTGTGTAAAGTTTTTTGCATTGAAGAAGAATGAGAAAGGGAGACACAAGCTCTGCTAATGATAGGTCTAGTGCAAGGCTGTTATCGCCACAATGCGAGCTCTATTCATTTCTCATCTTAGTCTGTAGTAATTTGTTAGGTTCTGCTGACTATATTATTTACATACCTGTAATAGAGTCTACTAGTTGCCTACCAAGATCTTTTCTCTCTTTTCCTATTTGTTCATGGTGAGATTAAAGCTTATTTATGGCAACCCAGATAAAGACAATACTTTCCACCATTCTTGCAGCTAGGTTTGGACCTGCAATTAATTTATTAGCGTCATTTGTTTAGAAGAAAACAGCTTTCGCTAAACTTCACTCCTTTTTTCTGGAAGCTGAAAGAGGAAGATGCATACCACATCTGGCATCAACCATGAAGAAGAGGGCAAAGTGGAAGGGATTTGGAAGCCTCTTTAACAACTTCGCAGGCATGGTATATCTTTGCATTTAAGTTTTTATAATTTCCTTCAATAATGTTTTGTAGCTTTCAGTGGAGAGAACGTTTTTCTTAGTTTTTTTCCTAAAAATCATTTTTAAATTTAACATTTTTATTGCTTATTGCTAGTATATAGAAATGCTTTTGATTTTTATATATTAAACTTGCGTCTAGCAGCTTTGCTAAATTCACTTACTAATTTTAATAGCTTATCTGTAGTGTCTTCAGATTTTTTAAATACATTATCAGTTTGCCCTGAGTCATATCTTATTTGCTTCCCTTCCAGCCTTTGTACATGCTATTTTTCGATCTTATCACAATTATAAAGACTTTTTGTACGATAATAAATAGAAGTGGTGTAAGGAAGTCTTTCTCATATGGCAATGTAAAACACTTGGAAATTTTCTTAAAATCCAAATTGTGATTAAGTAAGTCTGTAGTGGGACCTGAAATTCTTCATTTCTTTCTTTCTTTTGTAAATTTGTATGTATTTTTTATTTTATTATTTATTATTATTATTATTATTATTATTATTATTATTATTATTATTTGAGGTAGAGTCTTACTCTGTCACCCAAGCTGTAGTGCAGTGGTGAGATCTTGGCTCACTGCAACCTCCACCTCCTGGGTTCAACCGATTCTCCTGGCTCAGCCTCCCACGTAGCTGGATTAAGGCGTGTGCCACCACTCCTGGCTAATTTTTTTATATTTTTAGTAGAGATGGGGTTTTGCCCCACTGGCCGGACTAGCCTTGAACTCCTAGCCTCAAGTGATCTACCCACTTCAGCCTCCCAAAGTGCTGGGATTACTGGCGTGAGCCACCATGCCCTGTAAAAATTCTGCATTTCTAACAAGCTTCCAGGTTATGGCATTTTGTCAATCTACAGACCTTATTTTAAGTAGCAGAGATGTAGTGAATATCCTTGTCTGCTTCTCAGTATTGGGGATGGAGCATTCAACATTTTGGCCACAAGCATGGTGTGTGCTACAGAGGTTTTTTGCTTGTCTGATTTTGTGGATATCATGTATCAGAATAAGACATTTCTTTTTGTTTCTAGTTGATTTGTGAAAATTATTGAATGTTGAATTTTATCAAATTATTTGGCTACTTTTAATGAAATTCTTATATAAATTTTTGTAGTAATTTGTTAGTGTGGTGAATTACACTGATTGATTTTTCAAACTTGAATCAACCTTGTATTCCTGAGATCAGTTCAACTAGGGTATGATATAGTACTCTGTTTATGTATTGTTAGATTCAACTTGCTAATATGCTATTTAGGACTTTTATGTCTATGTTAACACATCAGTGAAATTGAAAGGTAATTTTCATTTCTTTTAATATCCCTTTCAGGTTATGGTATTATGATTACATTGACCTCTTAACTTAATTTGGGAAATGGTCCCTTTATTTTTATGCACTGAAAGGATTTGTGTAAGAATGGTTTATTTCTTCCTTAACTGTTTAAAAGAATTTACCGTTAAAGCATGTAGGCCTGGAATTTTATTTTTGTACAAGTTTTTAGTAAGGAATTTAATTAGATAAAGTATTTTTAGTTTGTTTTATTACTTCTTGTGCCAATTTTGGTAAACCTGGTTTTCCTAGGAAATTTTTCTTTTATTTAAATTTCCAAATTTATTGGCACAAAGTTGTTCATAATATTTTCTCACATTCTTCAGAATCTGTGGTGACATCTCTTTTCATTTCTGTGATTGGGAATCTGTACTTTATCTTTTTCTTGGTAAGCCTTGCCAGATATTTATCAATTTCACTGTTTCTTAAAGTAACTGATTTGTTGGGTGGTTCATTTTCTCCATTTCTTTGTTTTCTACTGTATTAATTTATGGATTGTCTTTATTTTGCTCCTTTTATTTTCTTTGGGTTTCTTTTGCTGTACTTTTCTGACTTTTTGAGACAGTATCTAGATTATCAAATTTCCAGTCTTTCAGCTCTTCAGGTATAATGCATTTAAAGCTACAATTTTCCTTCTACTAGTTTAGCTACATCGTACGAATTTTGATATCTGTTTTTATTATTATAGTTAAAAATATTTTCTATTATCTGCCGAGAATGCTTCTTTGATACCTTAGCCAATTGCTATTTCTAATTTTCCTAATCCTCAACATTTGGGGATTTTTGGATTAACTTTTTGCTATCACTTTCAAGATTAATTCTACTATGATCAGAAATATTCTGAATGGCTTTTTATTCTTTGAAAGATTTGGTGATTGGTTTTATGCCTAGCATATTGTCAGTTTTGATAAATGACTCATATGCATATTTACTTTTCTTCTATCCCCACATTTCATGTTATTGGCATCATGATTTTAAATCTATATGTATTTTAAGTCTCATAAAAACACTATTGTGTTTTTGTTCAGTCAATATTTACTTAGTTTTACCGGTGATTTTTTCTTTTTCCTTATTAATTCCTGTAGTTTCATGTTTTTGTCTAGAGTAAATTTTCATCTTCCTGAAACCCCATTTATTTATTTATTTATTTAAATGCAGGTCTTCTGGCAATGAATTTGTCAGTGTTTGTTTGAAGATGTCTATATTTTTCTGTTTATTTTGTTTTTGTTTTTGTTTTTTTTTAAGGAGTCTCGTTCTGTTGCCCAGGCTGGAGTGCAGTGGTGCGATCTTGGCTCACTGCAAGCTCTGCCTCCTGGGTTCTGGCCATCCTCCTGCCTCAGCCTCCCGAGTGGCTGGGACTACAGGTGCCCGCCACCATGCCGGGCTTATTTTTTCTATTTTTAGTAGAGATGGGGTTTCACCGTGTTAGCCAGGATGGTCTCGATCTCCCGACCTCGTGATCTGCCCACCTCGGCCTCCCAAAGTGCTGGGATTACAGGCATGAGCCACCACGCCCGGCCTAGATGTCTATATTTAACTGGAACTGTTGAAAGATCATTTTCAAGGGTATAATATTTTATATTGTCACCTGTTTTCGAACTCTTTAAAAATTGTCATTCTATTGTGAACTGGCTTCCACCACTTTTATGAGAAATTAGCTGTATTTCTTGTTGCTTCTTTGAAGATATTTTATTCTCCTGTGACTTCATTTAATGTTTTTCTTTATCTTTCTTTTTCAGAAATTATATGATAATGTATCCAGAGGTGGTTTGTTCATGTTTATCCTATTTGGTGTTCATGTTTTCTCTTGAATTTTTGAGTTAATTTCTTTTGTCAGTTTTAGAACTAATTTTTGTCATTACCTTTTAAATATCTTTCTTCACGTTTTCTCTTTCCTGCCCTCCTGAGACTTTAGTTGCACATATGTTGGATTATTTCACAGTTCCAATATGTCTCTTATGCTTTTTATAAATTTTCCATCCTTTTTCATCTTGTTTAAGCCTGAATATTTTCTACTATCACATTTTCAAATATACAAAACCATTCTTCTGCTGTGTCCAGTCTGTGATCAAACCCATCTACTAGTTTTTAATCTTCATTATGCTATTTTGTGATCCTCTAATTTTCATTTGATTCTTTTATGGATTTCAGTTCTCCACTGGAATATTTCATTTTTTCATTTATTGTTTTTAACATGATAATCTGTTATGGTAAAGTGTATGTAAAATAACTCTTGGGAATTTTGGATAGGTTTTTTTTTCTCTTGACTCTGACATATCTGTAATTTTTTTTCTGAATGACAGATATCATACAAAAAAAATTGAGGCGGCTCTGGACGATACATTTATCTTATATTCTGGTAGACTGCCTGAGTCGGAGAAGATCATCTTAATCTAATCAAGAAATGAACCAACTGAATCACAATTTTATAGGTCTCTTCCACCTCTGATTCTACCCTGTTTTCAGGCCTGACCTGATTTCTAGGATTCTTCTTTGATAAGTCCTGAACTCTAGTTAACATATCCTCAGCACTGGAAGATTGGAACAAACTCAGCTCCTTCACTGACTTTTGCTTGATTTCGTTGCCTGTCACTTTATGCAACATAAAATTTGTCAACTGCACATGTGGGAGCTAGAACCTTTATCTTATGGATATAGAGAATAGAATGATAGATACCAGAGATTGGGAGGGGTAGATGGAGATGACAGGAGGGAAGAGGAACAGTTGGTTATGGATGCAAACATACAGTTAGATAGAAGAAATAAGTTCTAATGTTTGACAGCAGGCTAGGGTGACTATGCTTAGCAACAATAGTGTGTATATTTCAGAGTAACTAGGAGAGTGGACTTGAAATGATACCAACACATAAAAATAATAAACATTCAAAGTGATGAATACCCCAATGACCCTGACTTGATCATTACATATCCTTTGCATGTAACACTCAAATGTACCCCACAAACATGTAAATTATTATATATCAATAAAAGGAAAAAAAACCTGAAGAACTGGGAACAAAATACTGTCAAATGCCTAGGAGGAGAGTAAAAGTATCTTGGACTCCTTCCTCTCTGCATTCTTTCTCTCAAGGATCTCTTCCCTTATACTCCAATCTCAGCATTTTAAAAAATCAATTGTCAAATTTCGATAATATTTAGAAATCCAGACTCTATGTTGGAAAATAAAAAAGCAAGAGCTTTAATTGTATAGTGAACCAGAAAGATGTGAAAGAACTTTAGTTGATATTCATTCTCTCTATAGAGACTTATTTAATGTTATCAAAAATTTATAATTTTATTAAACAACAAATAGGTGGAGTCTAAGTGATACCCAACACTAAACTTAATCAAATCTAACATGCTTAGTTGATCCTACTTCTTAAACTGACATAACTAGTAACCAACTGGTCAGGCAATAGCAAAAGTCAAAACAGAAAAGAAATACACTAGGAGCCACCTTACTCTTTGGCATATACAATAGCCAGTGCTGAGATTTTCAAAATGGCTGATTTTTGAGTCATTGACAGCATTTTTAAAGTTGGTTGTTTTTATTACGTGAAGAGTAAAGTTGGCATTCTGTTGAGATGAATTTCAGTGAGGTTTATGGTTGTTCTTTCCATTTCTGGGCTCTTGTCCTATGAGATATTATCCATTTCAAAAAGTTGTGCTATTTCAGCAATTTCTTGTTCAACATTGACAGTTGCCATTTCACAAATATTAGATAGATTGAAAAGACCTATAAGATCATTAAATCTATCCCCCTGGCACTGTAGGCGAAGCAAGTGAAGCAAAACTATTATTTTTTTGTGGGTTATATTTGGTAGGGTCGTTTCTAGTAAAAATAAGATTGAGTGAAATGGGTGAGGGTGCCTAGATAGGTAAAAAGTTTCTGGCAGGAAGTTTTATTGTTGCCTTTCTTTCTTATCAATTTGAATATTATTAATCATTAGGTGCCTATTTTATTCCCAAATGCATATTTTAAAACAAATTCTGAGTTCAATTTATACTCTTCATTTAAAGCCCACATTCTGGTTAATTTTAGCATTGATTTGATAAGCTGGTTCTGAATGGGATCCCACAACTGATAGTCATGGAAATCATTACGTCAGTGTGTAAAGCAATAAAAATTATAGACTGCATGATCTTTAATATAATAAAAATAATTTCATAGATGTTTGTATTTTTCTAAAGTTTAATAGTGGCAAAAGGGTTCTGGTTTCTATTAAATAGCTGAATATTATTGAATATTGTGAAATTCATTCTCTCACATTAATGTTCCAAAGGAAAATACAGTAAGGAAACATCTATGTACAATTATTCAAATATTAGGGATGTATATTCATTACATTTAATTAAAAGTAAATTTTATAAATTTAAGCATTTTATAAGTATCTACTTTTTCATAAAGTATCCAAGAACCCATTCTTTGGATACAGAAAAATATCCAAAATATTAAATACCATATTTAAATACAAGAAAGATTTATTTACAACCATACATCCAAAATACTTTTGATCTTTCTTGTTATTAAATACTATTTGATTAAATCCACCAAAAGTATTTTTCTAGCATAAGCTTTGCAATACAAATCAAGCCACACATAAATGAGGAACAATCCCTCAGGAAATACCAAAACATCACCTCTTACAAATAAATTACAAGAAAAAAATAGCAAGAAAGTAAAGGACACTACATACCAGCAATTATACTGTCATTAATAGAAGCTAGTTCTGAAAGATTTGTCTTCTAAGAACTCCTGAAATGAGGTGGGGGTGTGTGCAATTAAAGCTGTTTCTTTGGGTCCCTACTACATTATTTATTTAATTTTTGCTTACCGTGTTTGTAAAGCACAAAGAATCAAACATTTTATAAAAATCCTTTATCTGCCTTCCAAAATGTTATAAATTATGGATCCCACTGTCACCATGCCTGGTGGTAGATATATCCTAAATGTCTATAAATTTCTGGTACAAAATAATTTAATATTGTATCATCGTGCTCTCAAAGCACACTCAGAAAACAGATACTGCAGGCAATCTCAACTCCAAGGACGACCTTACAATACAGTGTGAAGTTCGAAGTTAAGCATAGGCTGTGATTGCTCATACTCCAGTACAAAACAGTGAAATGCCATTTGCAAAATTCCATTCCTCTTATCCTGCTTTAACTGTGTAACCCAGTGTTACCTGAATAATGGAACAGATATTCATTAGTAAGCGCTAAGTTCTCCTGGCATATATAACACTTAAATAATATGTATGAAGATTTCTACAGGTACAGAGTCCTTCTATTGGGAGAGTAATGACGTAAATTCACATATGATATATTGATATTAATACTTTAACGATAGAGACTTTTTGGCAGGAGATTGACAGTTAATAGGTGAGCAATAGGGTAAACCCATTAGGTCAAAGGAAGAAACACTTGAGAAATAATTTTTTAAAAATCTATTCTAATTTGGAGTTTTACAAATAGTTTACTCTATGCAAGGTGGATTCACTTGCTGTAGTACATTAGATTCCATACTTCCACTTCCCAGGTCTTGTGAGAGATGCCCCTTCAGCTGATGTCAGGAGCATGGATTTTTTCTCATAATGTAAACATCTTTCAACAATGAGTGTGATTGTATTTTAATGCTATAGTACTTATTTTGTATATAACATTGCTCCTAAAATGCAAAATATCTCTTTTATATGATGCTCACCCTCCTGCCTCACCAAATGCTGTCTGTTTCAGAATGAAAAAAACTGGCAGTGCTGGATTTATTGAGGATTTGCATGCTGATTTTCAACGGGTGCCCCCGCTAAAGAAGGTCCAAGTGTAAATTTGGCCACACACCAATGTCATCTTCACTCTCTGCCTCGTCACCTTCTACTTAATCCATACTGTAACTGTATGCCAGAATCTTACCTAAGTTCTTTGGGAACTTTGTAGCCCATCTACTCTTATTCTCTCGTTTAAAGAGAAACAAAATCCAGGAAGAAGACTTAACTTGCCCAAGTTATAGTAGGTCCCAGTGAAGCTACTACTAAACACAAGGTGGTCTGGACTCCTGCCAATGTTGTGTGACCTGTGGCATGTGGCTGTGCATGAGGGACAGTGCCTTCCTGAGCACTGTCACATCTTCTCCCAGCATCATTGTCAGGCAGGGATCACTCTTGCTGTCTTGGAGATGAGGTGTACTTCTTGACCTTCGCATTGCTACCCCATTGGCTCCTATGCTGCCAAGCTGCAAGAAATTCTAGATTTCCGTCTCTGAAAAATGAAAACATAAATTTAAAAATGAAAATATTTAAAAAGAGATATAAATAAAATATAATTGCAGCAATAAGCGCATAATACTGGTGAACTGATTTTATAAATTTAGGATACCACAACTTTGAATGTTAAAATGCTAAATTAGAAATAAAGAATCTCGTTTTGGGTTTCCTTCTAAATACCATTTAAAGTTTTGGTAAGTTTCTTAAGCCCTCTGTTTCTCATTTGCCTTATCTGTAATTTAAGAGGATTGTACTAGGTGATCCTTAAGGTCTCTTCTAGGAAGAAATTTTTGTGATTCTTTATCATGCAAAGCAAAGTGGTGAATGGAGACAACCACATAACAGTATCAAAGAGTAAACAAGGCTCAATATTTTGCTGTACTTTTCTGCATATTTTAGATAAAAATTATTTTTAAATCCTAAATGACCAGTGAAATCACCTCTGCTTTAACTTTACCCTGTGTGCCAATGGCTGCAGCCAGAACTCCATGCTTGCCTCATACCCACTGAATCCAGTAGACCATGTTAAGTAGAATGTTAGCTTGAGCCACGTGCAATTGGCAAAGACTGCACTTATATTAAAATGGATCCACATTTCCTGTGGCAGAATAAGATCAGCAATGCACACAAATATAAATAAATGGAAAACTTCAAGGCTTGTTTACATAACTGCATTCTAGCTTATATGTGAAGGTTTTGTAATTAGGAAAACTTTGCTTGTCAAAACTGGTCATTTAAAATTGGTTCTCACTTGCTCTTCCCTGTGATTTTTTTTTAACAATGATTTTTAATCACTTTCTTCACCAAAAATAAGTTTAAGTGTCTCTTCAATTCATTTGCACTTCTCCTTCTCCAGCTTTTCCTGGCAGTTTTTTTCTTGTATGTAGCATTAAATAGTTCTGCTCTGGTTCCCCTGTATTAACCGTGGGGCTGAATTTTGCCTTTATATGCACATACCAACACATCGATAGTAAACTTGTAGTTGAGTCCTTCAAAGAATATTTGAGCCTATTGTTAGAACAATGCATGCATCTAAAGAATAATTTGTTCAACATTTTTCACATTTCGAAAATTTTCCTGAGAACACCTAATTTTTAAAACCTCTGCTGTGAAATCTTCTATTTCCCATTGAGACTAAAAGGGAAATAGTTTCCCAATTAAATATTTCCCTTTACTGTATCCCCCATCCCCAAGCCTAGGCTCCTTTTTCTGTATTCAGTCCGGCAGTGGACACTATATTCAAAATAGGAATCAAGTTAATGCCTTACAAAGGTACAGCTTCACTCTGTCTTCTCATCTTCTTCCCCTTTGATGAGATAACCAAGTAAATCCACGTTGCTTTTTCTAATGCAGTCGTGCTCTATGCTGATGGTTTGGCAGATTTTCCCACAATATCCTTCAAATCCTTTTCTGGGTATATGTTCTGCATAATTGGCTCCTTGATCCTGTGCTTATTAGTTTGTATCTTTATACCTGAACTGCATTTGGCATCCTCTGCCTTAATCACCTGCAATTCAAATCCTTTTCAATCTGATAATATTGCATCTTATTATTTGCTAAGACTTCAATTTTAGTATCACCAGCAAATTCAATGATCTTTTCTTCTCTGCACACGTCCCAAAATATGTAGGTCTTATTCCCAGAGCTCTGGAAAGCATTTGATTTCTTACCCCCTTGGAAGCTGAGCTTGCCATCCACGACTGCTTTTTGTCTACTACTCTTAAATTAGTTTTCTGCTACAATATGCTATTTTACCTCCCATTCCCTTAGTCTGCTTTAGATATAAATCTTCGATGTGAAACCTTGTCAAATGCTCTTTGAAAACATTTTTTCTTATCTATTGAGGCAGCAATGCCATCCAAGAGCTCTGGAAGATTAGCTAAATATGGTCCCCCATGTGTGAGTCCTTCTTGACAATCTCCATGCAGTCTTGCTAGAATTCTCTACTGACATTCAGAGCAAGCCAAGCAGTCTCTTAAGGTAGACATTGGACAGACAAAGCAAGAAATAAGTATTTCTAGTTTTATTCCCTGATATGATTAGGGACAGAGGAATAGAGCCCAAATTTTCCAGGACTTATCTGGAGAGGACTACATGTTGGTGGAATGGGGTTTGTCACACAAGGGTCAGATGTGGGCAAAGTACAGTTGTGTGCAGCCTAGGAGTTCATGCAGGCACTCCGTGTGGCCTGTCCAGGCAGTCTGGGCAGATGAGCCGAGAGACTATTAAGCATTTACAGTATGGCAGACTCTGTTCTCTCTTTTTTTTTTTTTTTTTTTTTTAGACGGAGTTTCACTCTGTCACCTAGGCTGGAGTGCAGAGTGCAATGGCGCAATCTCGGCTCACTGCAACCTCTGCCTCCCAGGTTCAAGCAATTCTTCTGCCTCAGCCTCCTAAGTATCTGGGATCACAAGAACATGCCACCAAGCCTGGCCAATTTTTTGAATTTTTTTAGTGGAGACAGGGTTTCACCATGTTGGCCAGGCTGATCTTGAACTCCTGACCTCAAGTGATCCACCTGGCTTGGCCTCCCAAAGTGCTGGGATTACAGGCGTGAGCCACTGCGCCTGGCCAAGCAGACCCTGTACTAATCCATTTACAGTCTTTTAACCTAGGGATATTATTTTGAAATAAATATACGCTTACAGAAAGGTTGTAGAAATAATACAGAGAATTACCAACTCTCTTTTACCTTGCTTCTCCTAATGATAGCATCTTGCACAGTCATGTATGATTATCAAAACTTAGAAATTAAATAGGTATAATATTATTAATGAAACTATAGACTATTACATTTTTTACAAGTTTTTCCCTTAATGTTCTTTTTCTGCACTAAGTTGTGCTTCATTAATCTTCTCCAATCTCTGACAACTCCTTGCCTTTCTTTGTCTGGCCTGCCACAGTCTTGTTGTTCCTCATGATCTGACACACTTTTGAAGAGTATCACTTAGGTATTTTGTAGACTGACATCCAATGGTTTTCTTTTTCCTTCTGGTGTTATCTCACAATTACCTTAAGACATTATGCAGTTTTTGGCAGTAATACCACACAAATAATGTGTCCATCCCAGTGAAGGGCGCATCAAGGAATAATGTTAACCTTAATCATTTGGCAAGATAGCGTCCGCCAGCTTTCTCCACGATAAAGTGACTATTTTTCCTTTTGTAAATAATAAAGATCTTGAGGGAGATACTTGGAAGTTACACAAATGCTGTGTTTCTCCCCAAGCTTCACCACATTAATTTTAGCATCCATTGGTGTAGCTTGCCTACAATTATTATTGCAAGGGTTGCCTATTGGTGATTTTCAACTTCCCTCATTTCTTCTACATTTATTAATTGCAATTCTTCTGTTAAAAAAAGCATTTCTCTCTTCGTTCTCTTTTAAAGAAAATGATTTCACATTAATATAATGCAATTATCCTTTTTATAAAATAAGAGCCTTCCTTTCTCTCCTATTCATTTAGTTATTTATTTATTTACATCAGTGTGAACTCATGGATATTTATTTCATTCTAAGGATGATGTATAACAGAGCCTCCAAAATTTTCACAATATGAAAGGATTAATAATTATGTGTGAGAATATCAGCAATATCTATGTAAAAAATGTATCTAGGAAAATATGCTTATAAGGTACTCAGCATGCATAGTTTATCTGATGGATAAAATGGCTTATTAGGATTACCACAATGACAACCAGATTTGCATCAATGAATTAAAACTTTAAAAAACACCATCATTCCTATATCTTACCTGAAGAAATGTAGGGTTGGAGGGAGGTGAAAACAGAGATATACAGATTCAGCATCAGAAATGATTGTGTAGTCGATAATTCTAATAATCAGGAACAGAGCAGGTAGCAGAGTGTGATATTTGAAGGGCACAAAATGATGGAGGAAGTCAAGTCTGGGTGGGAAGTACTGGCATATAGCAGAGAAAATTGAAACTGATAGGAGGGATGATGAAATAACTCTGCCAAACGTGCCTTGCTCACCCAAGGCTGTTATTAATAAGTTGCTGACACATAGTCACAGAACTTATTGCTGATGTACCAGGCCTCGGTAATCGACAAAACTGAATCCCAGAAGGATAGGACTGAGGGTGCTGATATAACTCCTGTCCCTGTCATACCTAGCTCGGAACTAGCACAGGCCTGGGCCTACGGGTCTATCTGTCACCAGACCCAGTTGCAGGGAGTAGAAGACAAAAGATGGAGAAACGAAGCAGGTGGTGAGAATGCCTTTATCAAGCAGAGAATAAAGTTTTATAGCAATATTTTTGTTGACCACATCTATTCGTCCATTATTCCATCTATCCCTTTGCTTCTTCAACAAATATTTATGGGGTACATACTGTATTTCAAAGACTGTGATAAGCTCTGAGAGCTCACTGGTAAACAAGGCATGATCCTTGCTCTCCAGAGGTATTTACAATCTTCAACTTTCCTCTAAGCCCCTGTTTGAAAATTCCTGCCT
The DNA here is from genome assembly GCF_028878055.3 of Symphalangus syndactylus. Lineage (NCBI taxonomy): Eukaryota > Metazoa > Chordata > Mammalia > Primates > Hylobatidae > Symphalangus > Symphalangus syndactylus. The sequence goes on from NC_072429.2 coordinate 54,283,360, forward strand.
CCAAATTATACATTCATCAATTCAAAATATTTGTAATTGAGATCTACAATGATTTCTAAACCATGATATGTTATAGAGATATAGAGATAAAAGTCTGTGGATTTGTTCTAAAGAACCAGTCTCTTGCTATGTAGAGATAAGATAAAGTCTCTGGATCTAATACATAAACAAAGTTGTGATGCAGCGTGATAAGTTCTATGATGGAGATGTACACAAGATCAGTGGCAAAAGATGGAAGGGGCACCTAACCTTAGACCAGAAACATCTAAGGATTTTTAATAGCAAAGACACTGCCCCAAGTCCTGAAAGGAGAGTGAAGATTTTCAAGCTAAGCAAGTATTGAAAGGATTGCAAAAGATTAGCCAGTTCTGGATGCAAGCGACAGCAAACTGCACTTATTATAGCAAGTCATAGAATGAGGCAGGATTATAGTGATAGAGCACCTGTGCAGGAGAGAGCTAACATAGCAGAGTAGAGAAGTAGACAAGGAGCAGATAATGATGCACCTTGGAAAATCCTCTACAGAGATTAAATTTTATCCTGAAGGGCACCAGAAGCTATTTAGAAAAAAAGAAAAAAGAGAAGAAAAGGTGGCTTGATCAGGTTTAGATTTGGGGTAACCAACTTGGAGGCAATGTAAAGAATAGATACATGAGATGTAACACAATAGACAAGGTAGCAAGAAAGAACACCATGAAGATAAATCAGTCAAGAAATAATCAAACAATACAGGGGGCAGCCATGATGGTAGAAAGAATGTGATGGATTCTGTATGCATGTATGTGGAATGTATGAATGTACTCACTGCATGACTGGGGAAATGGGGCACAATCCTCACAAAGAAGGAAAACTAGAGGTGCAGCAGATATAAGTGAGAAATCAATTTGCACATGATGAATTAGTGGTGCCTATAAAAAAATCAAGAAATGCTCAAATAAAAGTAATAATTCTGGGGCTCAGAGAAATCTGAACCTGATATAGTGATTTGGGAAGCATGTAGTCAACAAATAGTCATTTCTCATTTACTAGATGTCACGCTGTATTGGAAATGCCATTGGATGATGTGAATCGAGTTCCTGCCATCAAGGAACTTACAAACTGAAATACGGAAGACAGCAAGGCCAGAAAAATAGAAACAATCTTTGTGGGGTGGTACAAGAGATTGTTCTCAGCTCTTTATTTTCTCGTCATTTCCAGTTGTTCTCAAACTTGCATTTGCATATGAATTGCCGAATTGCCTGGGGATCATCTTTTTGTTGTTGTTGTTTTGAGATGAGATCTCACCCTGTCACCCAGGCTGTAGTCTGGAGTGCGATGGCACGATCTCGGCTCACTGCAACCTCTGCTTCTTAGGTTCAATCAAGCAATTCTCCTGCCTCAGCCTCCTGAGTAGCTGAGATTACAGGCGTGCACCACCATGCCCAGCTAATTTTTGTATTTTTAGTAGAGACGGGGTTTCACCACGTTGGCCAGGCTCGTCTCGAACTCCTGACCTGAAGTGATCCACTTGCCTTGGCTTTCCAACGTGCTGGGATTACAGACATGAGCTACTGCACCCAGTCCCCTGGGGATCTTAATAAGGTGAAGATTCTGATTCCACAGTAGGTCTGAGGTGGAGCCTGAGGTTCTGCATTTCTGACACAGCCTCACATGACGATGATGAAGCTGCTGGTCTGTGGACCTCACTGTGAACAGTATGGCTGTTACCCTCCAGTCAAAGTAGCTAAGAGGCATCATTAGAGAAAAGAGTGTTAGACAGACCAAGCAAGCAAGGTGCTGAACACTGGGACAGGAGGCGGGAATGATGGCAGGAAAAGGAGAATCAATTCTCCATGAAAGAAGGCTTGTGAGTACCGGCGACACCATTCACCACATGCTATTCACATAACCTCCATGAATCTGCTCAAATCCAAATTCTGTTAATGAGTAAGATAAATATTAACACACTTTTTTTTTTACTGATTTTTTCTTTTAATGTAATATGAGGATCCTAGAAAAGGAGTGTGAAATGGAGTCAGAGCTTCAGTTTGAACCCCAGGTCTGTTTTATTGACGTGTTACATGGATGGTGTTTACTTTCTCTCTCCACGGCTCAGTTTCCTGTTCTTCCGATACCAAGATAGTACTTGCTATGGTCTATGTCCCCCCAAAATTCTCATGTTGAAATCCAGACACCTTTGTGATGGTGTTAGGAGGTGGTTCCTTCGGGCGGCGATTAGGCCATGGAGGCAGAGCACTCAAGGATGGGATTGGTGTCCTTATAACAGAGTCCAAGGGAGCGCCATCACCCCTTCTGCCATGTGAGGACACAATGAGAAGGCTCTGTTCTGTGAAACAGAAAGTGGGCCCTCACCAGCCACCCAATCTCTCAGCACGCTGATCTTGAACTTCCAGGCTTCAGAACAGTGAGAAACAAATCTGTGTTGCTTATCAATTTATGGTATTTTTGTCACAGCAGCCTGAATGAATGAAGACAGCACTTCCTTCCTCACAGGGCACTGTGAAGATCACAGAACTAAGGGACACTAAGATGCCTACTGCAGGGCCAGGAAAAGAATCCTTGCTGCTTTTCTTATTTTGTTCATTCTTTCCTTTCTTTAGGGAAAAAGCTTTTATCCATGTGAGAAAGATGATTCCCCAAGACTCTGGCCATATAGAAGTCATGTGCTCACCATCTCTGGGACAGGGAGTCTCTCCAAGTGTGATTCTCAGGCCAGTAGCACTGGCATCACTGTGAGTGTGGAAGAAATGAGATTTCATGGGCCCTAAACTTACCACTGAATCTTTGGGGTGGGGCTTAGGAAAATATATTATAGCAAGGTCTCCAGGAGATTCTTATGGATGACAAAGTCCAAGAACCACTGTTCCACACGATCCCAGCCCAAATGAGATGCCCTTATTCCAGCATTTGTGGGTTATGGGCGCCCCAGGTTCATGTGTTTCTCCTCAGCCAGGTGAGGATCTGAGATCCCGAATGGGCCCAGGAAAGAAACACAGCTTCCTCCTCAGCCCTCAGGCCAGGACTAAGGGCTGGCCAGAACTTCTTCCAAATTCCCTCACCCACATTAATGTTGTTAAATAAAACCACTTTCAGGTGATCTGATCATCACAGTTTTACACACTTATACATAACAAAGATTTCCCTTTATATATGTAAAAATGAATCAGAGCGGTCTCAGAGTGAAAAAGGAACGCAGCTAAGTGGCTGGCCTGGGCTCCACACCAAAGCTTTGGCATCAATTCTTTTTCTTACTACTTAAAAGAGATTCATAACAATAGCTTCCAGATTTCATTCCTTCCTCTTTTTTCCTAAAAAGATCCCTTATCAAATCAATACATTCCATGAACCAGACCACATCTGGTGTTTATTTTGAAAGCCTGTGCAATTTGAGCTCTATCTTCAGAAAACTCTCTTAGCTCTATAAAAATTACCCTGAGCACATTGTCTTTCTTCTCTCAATTAGCAAAAGGCCTGCTCGTGGCTCAGTCACCAAAAAGAAATAAAAATATACGTCAGAAAAATGGAAAGCTGTTGTTCTTCCTTAGCCATTGCAGTAGAGCATAATGACATATGGGACAATGGAGAAATCTGCAGAAAGTTGTTCCGAATTTTAGCCTAAGGACAGGCCCAAATCACTAGTCAGTATTAAAACTATAATCCTAGACTACCTTTAAAATATACTTTGCCCCCATAACTGTGATGATCAAAATCCCATTTTAATCAACCCACCAAAAATTTGAATGCATAATAGAGAAAATATATAAAGAGAAAAGCTATATGACTTATTAAATCAATGATTCTTTCTCTCTCTCTTTCTCTCTGACCCACACACAAACACACACATGTGCACACACAGGCACACAGATATACAACATTAAAAGAAAAAATTACCAATATTTTCTCCACACAAGACTAAACTCCATTCCAAACAGTTTTAAGGCAATGGAAAGGGGTGAGAAAACTTCCTCAGAGATCTGTGAAAGCCTGCTAGATTCCTTGTGATCGAAGGACTACTTGTTTTGAAGACTAATGAGACTAATGAGTTCTCACTTCTGCAAAGCTAAGGGAACAGGGAATGTCTGGCTCAGTTAGGATATCTGGTAAAACTTACTTTTTATGAAAATAGAGCATTGATACCTTTTAAGACTTTATATAATAGATATTAAATATTGTGTGCATGAAATCATATTTCACATTATTATTAGGTTTCTAGATTATAAGTGACAATCTTTACATAAGAAAAGAACTTCAATGCTTCAAATTAAAAAAGTTAACCATGTGTTTTATTAATTAACTTATATATATACTTGAAAATTAAAACAGGTAACATTTATATAATGTTTCCCTCTTTAAACTATTTTTATATACATATTTCATTTTAGAACCTCACAACTAAATTACTTCAGATAGTCGTAATATCCACACTTTACAAGTGAGTAAAGTAAAATAAAAAGAAATTAAGTGAATTTCCCGAGTTTAGAAAACAAGCTAGTGTCAGATCCAGGACCATAACCCAGGTTGCCTGACTCCAATTTTCAATATGATTATTCATATTGAAACTGATGAATGAAATGAAGATATTTGCCAAATATACCAGCCAGAATTGTTTCAAATTATCCCCAAATGTAACTTTGATAGTTCTAGATAATCCTTAATTTTTGATGTCAATTACATCCTCTACTGGAGGTCTAAAATCAAATTGAGAAATTCAGACAAAAAATACACATGCAAAAAAGTAGAATAATCCTAAGGATGTTATGCCTGAATATGATACTTGAACTGAAGGGTAAGAACTAAAACTGAGAAATCACCATCTCAGGCACCATGTGTTCATTCAATTCAACCCAAACGACAAATATAATATATCAACTACTGCTAGGTGCAGAAAATGAAGTAGTTCCAGACTGCAAGAAACACGTAATATTATATGAATATAAGATTAAAATGAAAGTATGGAATTATATATTTTAAGCAAGCTGTAATCAATATTATATGGTGACAAATTGTTTTTGCAGTAATTAGTTTATGTTGGTAGTTACTAGATTATTGTTATATGCTTCTAATATGTTGTTGATGCTTTCTAATGATTCAGTTGAAATAGACAAATTATTATTATAGATTGACAATGTGAAGTAGAAAAAGTTTATAGCTATACCAAATAGATGTATTTAATTTGAAATATTTAAATAATAAAAAACGTATCTTTGAACAAACTAATTATTTTGAGAATCAAAAGATTAAATAACTGACACCTTTGGAAAAAAATAATAGGCTTCGTGTGGCATTCTCTCATGCCCAATACTCTGCTGTGCTTTTTAAGGGAAATTACAGCTGCGAGAGTTAATTTAATTTAACATAATTTAATTGTTGAATTTGTATTTTGTACACATCATTGAAGGCCCTGAAGCAACAGTATGTTTTTCTTTAAATGAATCATGTTTTTTACACAGTTTAAAGAAATGATTGGTTTTGAGGACAGTAGTGAACTGCAAAGAACTACCAAAGTATGCAGAATACCATCCAGCAACGTTTCCCTGACACCAATCCACCAGTGAATGAGCTAAAAAATTAAGAAGTCTATTTCATTTCTTTTACAAAACATAATTTAGTCTTAATTCCCACTAAACACAAACACCACAGTCACAGAACTTGGATTACACCTTATATCTCCCTCACAACTTACCTTCCCTGGCCCTGCTTTCTCCAGCATTCACCCCTGTCCACCTGCCTGCTTTAACTCTCTGTGTACAAGAGCATCACATTGTCTACATATATGAGACTCACATATAATGTATGCATTTTATAAGTTGTTGTTAATATCAATAAAAGCACAATAGTCTCTAATCCCAAACAAGCTAATGGATTTACTTAAGGACACTACAATTTAATGAAAAGAAGAATGAAATATTATAAAAAATTATCCAGGTGCTGGAGAGGATGTGGAGAAATAGGAACACTTTTACACTGTTGGTGGGACTGTAAACTAGTTCAACCATTGTGGAAGTCAGTGTGGCGATTCCTCAGGGATCTCGAACTAGAAATACCATTTGACCCAGCCATCCCATTACTGGGTATATACCCAAAGGACTATAAATCATGCTGCTATAAAGACACATGCACACGTATGTTTATTGCGGCACTATTCACAATAGCAAAGAGTTGGAACCAACCCAAATGTCCAACAACGATAGACTGGATTAAGAAAATGTGGCACATATACACCATGGAATACTATGCAGCCATAAAAAAATGATGAGTTCGTGTCCTTTGTAGGGACATGGATGAAACTGGAAACCATCATTCTCAGTAAACTATCACAAGGACAAAAAACCAAACACTGCATGTTCTCACTCATAGGTGGGAATTGAACAATGAGAACTCATGGACACAGGAAGGGGAACATCACACTCCGGGGACTGTTGTGGGGTGGGGGGAGGGGGGAGGGACAGCATTAGGAGATACACCTAATGCTAAATGACGAGTTAATGGGTACAGGAAATCAACATGGCACATGGATACATATGTAACAAACCTGCACATTGTGCACATGTACCCTAAAACCCTAAAGTATAATAAAAAAAAAAATTATCTTATATCCAGCTTAGGTGATGAACAGTTGTGTGTGTGACTTCTGGATTCATCTGTTTTCAAGTCACAGCTTCTCTCTTCCTGCCTCCTTAAAAGCCCTCATCCTAACAGTTTTCCTGGTCTGAACCTCTAGGGTTCCAGAGTAAAAAAGCAGTGCCTGCCCTTGAAAATACTTGCTCCTCTGCCTTTTTGAAGGGAGAATGATATACCTAAAAGCAAATGATTCTGTAATAAGATAGAGTTGCAAGACATACTTAAGTCCTTTTAAATACATGTATATAACGTATTTTTCAAATCTTACTGTGTTTTAGGAACTATATACTTAAGCATTCCTTCACACTAGTAAAAGCAGCTACCATTATTATCTGCATTTTACTAATGTGTGACTTTCTGAAAGTTACAGTCACACTGTAAGTAAAGACACAGAATTTTTTTGATGGTTGTGATCAACCTTTGCTGGTTTTCAGCGGGACGTTCAGTTGTTACATCTTGTTCTTTGTGCTGCCTGACTTCTACGTGGACATTCATTTAGATAGCCATGAATATACTTGATTGCCATATACAAAACTCATGCTGAATTCTGCTCTCATGTTTCCTCTTATGACAGGGAAGTTACTTTGATCTCCTGGCTTTCGCTTTCAGCCAAATACTTTGCCTTTCTCAGGAACATAAGGAAATCATAGCCTCTCTCCTCTGTCCTGTAGGAAACTTGGTGAAAGTTCCTTAGGCCTCTCTGACACTGATATACACAGCCATTTTTACTTTCCATGCCATGATCATCATAGGATAGAATTCCCAGAAGTTCTAGAAACAAGTTTGATTGTCCATTGTCCAGTAGTAGAACAGGCTTGGTCTATCTTACCCCCAGGTATCCAAATTTAGTAGAAGTTCTACCGACAATTTGTCTAGAAGCTGAACAGTGGAATGTGGTGGGCAGGAAGCCTCTTTCTCAAAGAATTTTATCAGTCTCTGTCACTTGTGGTGGTGCAGGGGAGCTGGCACAGCCTGACTTGTAAAAGCCAATTGTTAACATCTCTTCCCAACTTCACAATGAGTGCTGGCACATTGGTGGCTTGAAATCAGCCATGATAAGAGTATTTATACCACAGAATTGAAAACACTACAAATTGCAGCTTTCCACCCACCCCCCACCCCCCTCCCCGAATGCTGATTCTTAAACATTTGCCAGCATTGCTCAAGCTTCTCTTCAAGTTCCTTTTGCTTCCCTCAACCAGGAAGAGTTTTATTTTTGTTTTTAAATACTTTTCTGTGGGTGAACATATCAAGATCCATATGTAGTCTCAAATCTTCTAGTCTTATAGGTGCTGCAATACTTCTTGGACTATTGGAGACCTTATATTTAGTGTTCTTAATGAGGATGAGTAAACAGATTTAAAGAAAGTAGGGGAAAATTGGTTTATACTTCACAAACCATATTCACGAAAATCAGATCATGCACTTGCATGTGAAACATGTCCTAGTATGTCCCAATGGGCATGGTGTTGCCAGAAGGGAGTAGCAGTCTCCTGGGTTTAGAAACTCATTACAGTGGTCTTCTTTATGGCCTCCAGGGACTGACACCAGTGCTTGCTGCTTCAGGATGCAGACCTAATTGAAATCCTGGTGATAAAATGTCATTGAAAAGTCCACTCCCAGAAACATGAAATAGGTGTACATTTCCTATTCATCCTGCTAAATGCAACTACAAACCATGGACATTATATGTTAAGTAAACACAAGACTCTGGAAGGTGGGGACAAGAGGACAGGCTAGCTAGGGATCTCAGGACACGGGACTGACACAATAATGAGTTCCCTGGGACTTCTCAGACATGGAGCTGAAATAGTCAGCAACCCAGAAAACTAAGACCCAGATAAAAGAAGCCCCAGCAGAATCCCACTCTGTCTAGTCAAAAGACGAAGAAAGGGGTGGCCTCTGGAAGGAAAACTTTTAGATAATCATTATTCTACTCCAGCCAAACATCATGAAAAAGCAAACAACAAATAAACAAAACCAAATAAACAAAAACTGAGGCCTCAGTACCACCCAGATAGCAAAGGCTAAATGAGAAGCTCAGACTTCCACCCTCCTGTGGCTGTGACAAGTGGTCCAAAACCCCCACTGAGTTGGTGTCAGAGAAGGCAAAGGAAGTACATGGAACTTTCATGCTCACTATCTGATGAAGAACTCCTTTCTTCCTTCATAGTATTAGTGGCAAATGTACAGGCAATAGGGGATCCCGAACTTCTACACCCTGCATTGCAATTGCTCCCAACATGGTGTCAGCGGAGAACAGATGGAAAGTCAGACCTTCTGCTCCTGTTCAGCAGCCCAGCAGGACCAGAAATCATCTCCCCACCACACACACACACACACACACACACACACACACAGGGGTAAATGGAGGCCAGTGAAGAACCTGGGCTTCTACCTCCACCTGGCAGTAACAAGGTAGCCTTCTACTTCCCCTGCGGGAGTGTATTAAGAAGCTAAAAATGAATAAAATAAGATCCAGAGTCTCATAAGATAAATACAAAAACATTCAGTTTTCCAAAAAATTACTCATAATGCTGAGAATCAAAGGATTCTCAAAATGAATGAAAAGTGTTTGAATAATCTGACAAAATTTTAAAGCAGCCAGGGTAATAACGATTCAATGAGAAACTACAAACATACTTAAAACAAAGCCTGGCAGAGACACAACAAAAAAAGAGAATTTTAGACCAATATCCCTGATGAACATCGATGCAAAAATCCTCCATAAAATACTGGCAAACTGAATCCAGCAGCACAAATAGCTTATCCATCACGATCAAGCTGGCTTCATCCCTGGGATGCAAGGCTGGTTCAACATACACAAATCAATAAGTGTAATCCATCATATAAAAAGAACCAAAGACAAAAACCATATGATTATCTCAATAGAGGCAAAAAAGGCCTTTGACAAAATTCAACAGCCTGCATGCTAAAAACTCTCAATAAACTAGGTATTGATGGGATGTATCTCAAAATAATAAGAGCTATTTATGACAAACCCACAGCCAATATCATACTGAATGGGCAAAAACTGGAAGCATTCCCTTTGAAAACTGGCACAAGATAGGGATACCCTCTCTCACCACTCCTATTCAACATAGTGTTGGAAGTTCTGGCCAGGGCAATCAGGCAGGAGAAAGAAATAAAAGATATTGAATTAGGAAAAGAGGGAGTCAAATTGTCCCTCTTTGCAGATGACATGACTGCATATTTAGAAAACCCCATCATCTCTGCCCCAAATTCTCCTTAAGCTAATAAGCAACTTCAGCAAAGTCTCAGGATACAAAATCAATGTGCAAAAATCACAAGCATTCTTATACACCAATAACAGACAGAGAGCCAAATCATGAGTGAACTCCCATTCACAATTGCTTCAGAGAATAAAATACCTAGGAATCCAACTTACAAGGGATGTGAAGGACCTCTTCAAGGAGAACTACAAACCGCTGCTCAACAAAATCAAAAAGGACACAAACAAATGGAAGAACATTCCATGCTCATGGATAGGAAGAATCAATATCGTGAAAATGGCCATACTGCCCAAGGTAATTTATAGATTCAGTGCCATCCCCATCAAGCTACCAATGACTTTCTTCACAGAATTGGAAAAAACTACTTTAAAGTTCATATGGAACCAAAAAAGAGCCCAAATTGCCAAGACAATCCTAAGCCAAAAGAACAAAACTGGAGGCATCATGCTACCTGACTTCAAACTATACTACAAAGCTACAGTAACCAAAACAGCATGGTACTGGTACCAAAACAGAGACATAGACCAATGCAACAGAACAGAGCCCTCAGAAATAATACCACACATCTACAACCATCCCGTCTTTGACAAAGCTGACAAAAACAAGAAATGGGGAAAGGATTCCCTATTTAATAAATGGTGTTGGGAAAACTGGCTAGCCATATGTAGAAAGCTGAAACTGGATCCCTTCCTTACACCTTATACAAAAATTAATTCAAGATGGATTAAAGACTTAAATGTTAGACCTAAAACCATAAAAACCCTAGAATAAAACCTAGGCAATACCATTCAGGATATAGGCATGGGCAAGGACTTCATGTCTAAAACACCAAAAGCAATTGCAACAAAAGCCAAAATTGACAAATGGGATCTAATTAAAGTAAAGAGCTTCTGCACAGCAAAAGAAACAATCATCAGAGTAAACAGGCAACCTACAGAATGGGGGAACATTTTTGAAATCTATCCATCTGACAAAGGGCTAATATCCAGAATCTACAAGGAACTTAAACAAATTTACAAGAAATAAAACAACCTCATCAAAAAGTGGGCAAAGGATATGAACAGACACTTCTCAAAAGAAGACATTTATGCGGCCAACAAACATGAAAAAAAGCTCATCATCACTGGTCATTAGAGAAATGCAAATCAAAACCACAGTGAAATATCATCTCACACCAGTTAGAAGGGCAACCATTAAAATGTCAGGAAACCACAGATGCTGGTAAGGTTATGAAGAAAAATGAACACTTTTACACTGTTGGTGGGAGTGTAAATTAAACCATTGTGGAAGAAAGGGTGATGATTCCTCAAAGATCTAGAGGCAGACATACCATATGATGCAGCAATCCTATTACAGTGTATATCGCCAAAGGAATAGAAATCATTATGTTATAAAGATATGTTCATTGCAGCACTATTCACAATAGTAAAGACATGGAACCAACCTAAATGCCAATCAATGATAGACTGGATGAAGAAAATTTGGTACATGTACACCATGGAATACTGTACAACCATAAAAAGGAATGCGATCATATCCTTTGCAGGGACATGGACAGAGCTGGGAGCCACTATCCTTAGCAAACTAACACAGGAACAGAAAACCAGATTCCACATGTTCTTACTTATAAGCAGGAGCTGAATTATGAGAACACATGGACGCATGACAGGAAGAGCAACACACACTGTCAGAGGGTGAGGGGTGGGAGGAGGGAGAGCATCAGGAAGAATAGCTAATGGGTGCTGGGCTTAATGCCTGGGTGATGGGGATGATCTGTGCAGTAAATCACCATGGCATATGTTTACCTATGTACCAAACCTGCACATCCTGCATATGTACCACTGAACTTAAAATAAAAGTTGGAAATAAAAAAAAGAAAAGATGATCAATAGCATTAGCCAATGGGGAAATGCAAATTAAAACCACAACAAGTTATTACTTCATACCTAACAGAATTGCTAGTATAAAAAATAGTTACTACACCAAAACCTGGTAAGGATCCATAGAAACTGAGTCACTCATGCACTCATGATGGGAATGTAAAATAATACAGCCATTTTGGAAACAGTTTGGTTATTTCTTAAAAATTTCAACATGCAACTACTACACAACCTAGCAATTGTACTCCTGGACACTTATCCTAGAGAAACAATGACTTACATTTACACAAAACCTGTATGTAAAGTTTATAGAAGCTTATTTATAAGCTATGAATTATTTTGGCTAGTAAGTTATAATAGATCAAAACTGGAAAAAACTCAGATGTCTTTAGGTGGGTGAACAATTAAAAAGTCAGTACATTCACACCATGAAATACTATTTAGCAATAAAAAGGCACAGATTACTGATACATAAAACAACCTGAATGAATCTCCAGAGAATGATGCTGAGAAAAAATACTCAATACCCAAAGGTTACGTACTATATGATACTATTAAGTAACATAATAGAAATGACAAAATTATAGAAATAAAGAATACTGGTTACCAATGGTAAGGAAAGGATGGGGAGGAAAGAAAACAGATGTGAGTAGACAATGGCCACCTGAAGGATCTGATGGTGACGAAAATATTCTGCACATTAACTATTTCAATAATGATGTCTCGATTGGGATACTGTACTGCAGCTTTGCGTAATGTTGTCACTAGGAGAACCTGGATAAAGAATATATGAACTCTCTCTGTATTCTTTCATATAATTGTATGTGAATTTAAAATTAACTCAATATAAAAGAGTTGAATTAGAAAGAAAATCAGACCTAACCGAATTATAAGAATTCAGATGCTGCTTGGTCTTCTTAGCTTGCCAATTCCATCCTGGGCTTGCCCCTGCATCATGCAGCAAACACCCATCTAGAGCAGCTCTGGACACCCTGGCGGTGTTCATGGCATGACGCTCACACGTCTGCCCATAAGGCCTCTCATACTGTACATCCCAGACTTGCCTGTTTCTGTCTTTATGATGTCTTCCTTTTTGTAATTCCAACTCATTTCTTTATACCTACCACTTTAATCCCTTCTCTGTCTTCATCCTTTCACTGATTTCCTGGGCATCAGAATGCCCTTTCTCTTACTACCTAAATCTGTCCACTATGTCTCTCTTGCCACGAGGAGAAGAAAGGGTCTCCATTGCTCCAACTCATAAGTGGAGCTGGATGTTCTGAGGAAAATTGCAAATCTTTATTTTTGTTTAATTTCCTTCAATATAATCCATAGTTTCAGAAGAAATTGCAAATCTTTTAAACAGGAGGCATAGAAATGAAGCTAACATGAATTAGGTGTAGATCACCAAGGCACAGTAACCAAAAATTAGAAAGTGAGGTATCTCCTTCCAGCTTGCTGTGCATGAATCTACCCATGTTTGTGGTCAGAAGCATTTTTGAAGAAGACAATGAACTATGCTCTACACCATATTCAAGCTCTTGAATATTTCTTTTTTCTCAATTCATTCATGATCCATATCGATTTAAAACCAAAGCCAAACAAACAATTGACAAACACAGAGAGAGAATTTTGGACTCTTTCTAATTTTACTTATTAAATGCTGTATTGTTAAAAAGTGCAAGTTTCTCATTTTAAAAAGGGAAAAAAAAAAGCAAAACCAATATTCTCTCTTTCATTAACCTTGAGTCATGAATTCAGATATTCCCTAAATTAACATCCTTATCTCCTGCCTGATGTGTATCGCCTACACTATGGTGCTGAGATGATGGTAAATATCCTGATTTCATTGGCCTTGTTTAAAACAGTAAAAATACACTGAGCAATAGCATCTTTTCTCTGATATATGCCGATACCAACATTGGTTCTCACTGGAGAGATCTGAATGAATATCATTGCTGGCCTATGTTCTATCAGAGAGAAGAGCCAAGGAAGACACACCTCTTCCTGCCATGATTTACCTCCAGAGTAGATGAATGGCCCAGCCACAGCCTTGCCTTGTTTCAGACACAGTTCCAGGCTTATAAATAATTAAAAATGAGAACAAAGAGCATGTGTGTGAAAAAAAAAAACCTACTAGATTTATCCAATAGTGAAGATGGGCAGACAGTGAAGCTGAGAGATGTAGCAAATAAGTTCTTTATTTTTATACTATGTGTTGTAAAATCTATCAAAGACAAGACTGGACATCATCTGTCTGCTCTGGGAAAATGCTCACTCTGCACAACTCGGCTGTGCTGAAACATGTTTCTCTGGAAGGAGAATTGGATTATCAAGCCCTTCTTGCATAATAACTGATCTCAGAAGCAAAGACTATTCTCCCCACGCAGCCTGGCTAGTGTGCCTCATGCTCTGTGCACCAGCCTCAGGCCTTCTCTGGGTGGGGGCTCACTTCTCCAACCTGTACAGGATGCTGGCACTGTTCTGAACCTGCTCTCTGGGCGTGTCAGATTCCATAACATTGCAACAAACCTATCACTAAATTTACTCTTTAGAGGCAATTGGAAAACCAACTCTTATGATATAAACAAAGTAAGGAAGAAATGGTGGTTCCTCTTTAAACAGCATTTCTTGGGGTGGGAGAAAGAAGAAATACCATGATATTGAGAGTTGTGACTCCTGATTTCTCCTGAAATCAGAGGCACTTTTTAAAATAAGTCAAACAATCACCCTGGACTTTCTTCCATCCCCTCCCTCCAGTCTTCCCCTTCTTGTCTTTAAATGCATAGAATTTCATTTTCTAGTTTTTAAAATTATATTTGTAAAAATTTCAAACCATATTTGGGAAGGTTTACTTTAAATTTTTTCCCCAGCTACCCTTTTCAAACTAAAGAATTTTTATCTTAAAAGATACTAAAATATTAAGTACTTTCCCAAATCCAAAAAGAGAATGAGATTACACAACATTTCAAAGACGCAGCCAGCCTCTGACCATGTTCCACAACAGGGAAACATATGAGTAGAGTACTAAACAGAAATATTTTAAGAAGAATGCTTGCTGCTAAAATGTCAGCTAAAGCCATAATTTCTATGTTTATTGATGTTAATGTAGGATGCTCTTTCAGGAAAAAAAAATCAAACTATCCCACTCTCCCCGGTTGTTCTACATCTGCATTTGGAGCCAGTCAAACTTTGCAAGATACTTCTGATTTCTCTTTGTTACTGTTCCCTTACACCTGCATTCCTTGTTCCCATTTTATTCCTAGCTTTCTCTTCACACCCAAGAGGTGACTCATTTCAGTGGTAAATGAACAAGAATATGCCCAAGGTTTGAAAATTTTCAAATGAGAGTGTTAAGTGAATGCAGAAGATTATACTTAAAATACCTGTCACAACTCAGGTGGCATCTGTTTCAAGAGCACAAATAATCCAATATTTTGTCTTCTCATCATTCACGGCTCTTTCAGAGAAAACAGAAAGCAGAACAAGCTACAAGCGAAACCAAATAAACAAATTTTGGTTAGACAAGGGGGACAAACCAGGCTATTTTAAAACCTGAAAATGTAATCACCTTACTTGCTTATGTGAAATGCTCATGTTTTGACAAAGTTTTAAAGCCTGCATTTTCTGAATTAACATGGTTATCCAAATACCAGTTGATTTAAAGTGAGAATGATAGTGGTGAGAGTGAAGATGGCATAGCTACTATGCTATATATAAGCTATATGTAAAAAATTACACATTCACACACACATACAAACTTTTTAAGTGATTAGACAGGACTTCTTTAATTCGTATAATTAAAACAACCATATACATTTTGTTAGGGGCCAATGGATGCCTTTGGAGAATTTAAAATATATTAAAAATATAAATAATACCATTTATCTATTTTCTATTTTTTTATTTATATAAGCAAAACAAAATAGACATGTACATCTTCAAGGTTGCCCTGCAACTTGCTGAGATGCATGATTCTATATAATTCCATCACTCCCATACTTATATCAATATTTAGAAATTTGCTCTAGAGAGAGATTGATTTACCATATGTGGTGATAACAACCATTACAAACTCCCAATATTTCACAAACCATGATATAAATTGACTTTACTTCACACTCCTGGATGCCATTAGGCTCCTCCCCTACCAGGGAAATTGTTTCCATGGTAACTGAAAGAGAAAAAGCACAGGGAGGAAAAAAAGACACAAAAAGCTAACGAAATGAGATATCTACGGAATAAACAAAATATGGGAAAGTGTTGGATGTCATAACACTTTTATTGCTTCTAGACCCATATACACCTAAAGATGCTAAGGCCACACTGTCTGGCAGACGAGATGTAAAGGAAATTCTTTGCCTGAGGTTGGACTTGTTAAAATGGCCAACAATCAGCAGGGCTGCCTGCTATTTCCCATCGTAGAGGACGCTTTATAAATCAAGCCTGCTAAATCTTTCTGTCCACCAACTCTGCAGAACCAGTATGGACATGGTCATAATAATTCAGTGTATGGCAGATAGTTGGGTTGGAAGCAGAGCTGTTCACAGGGACAATGAATCACCCTTCGTAAGGTAGCTGCAGTCCTTGTTTCCACCTCACACAGAATTCTCTGGTGGGTGTCAAGTATTAAAATCCATTCAGATCTGTTGGGGCATTGAGGAAGCTCTCTTGAACGAAACATTAGGTTGCACCTGCTTGTATCTTTTTCCTCATGTTGCTGAAGTAAAATATGCAGCTAACGTAATTTAATTTTTATTAGATTCCGCATATATGTGGCTTTTAGAATGAACTCAGGGGAATGCACATTACTTATAAACATATACTTTTTAATTAATTTTTCTTTGTAATTCAAAGTAGATGTCTAATGCATTCATGGAACGATATGGGCTCCCTCTGGGGGGCAATTTTAATACCTGCAATTCCCTAGCTTGTTAATCAAAGACTTTTTAGCCTTGTAGATAATTTATATCTGCTTAATGTTCAAAAGGTTGAAATTGCAGCTATATGAAAAAAAATCCTTACCTCTGACAAAATCAGAAAAGATAAAAACCTCATGGACATTCTATAGAAATGAGAAATGTTAGAAATATCCTTTCTTTCTGAGCTGCATTCTGTGAAAATATTTTACAGCTTTATGAAGAAAATAAAAAGTATTCGTTTTTCCAGAAGACACAGTGAAATTGCTTGGCTTAAAGTGCAGCAACGTCCAGGATTCCCCAGCTCAGAACATGCCTATTTCCGGCAGTTTTGTATTTTGAAAGAATGCCTTTTTTGGTTCTTATAAAAATGTTATTGACCAAAAAATTTCATAGAAGAAATTTAGATGCCAGGGTTTAGCTTAGGTTTTAGTTCATTTTTGCCAGCTCTAAAGCTCTTCCGTTGTGCTTATGTGTCCCCTGTTCATTAAGCTCAGTTTCAGCCGAACATAGACCAGGTGATAAGAATGGATCCCACTGCACCCAAGGGAGTGACTTTAGACACAAAACTATAGAGAGGAGGTGCCGTGGATCACAGAAGTAAAGGGGATGGAATGCCGTATTCTTTCCATCTGTGTTCCATCTCCATGGTGTGGCACTGGCTCAAGCAGGTATGTGCATGGCTGTGTGGGCATTTGCACACATACAAGCACATTCACACTTGGACATATACTTGCACACGTACATACATACATATACACAGACTTTTTAAAATAGGAACACACCTACATTTTAACTAAAAGTGGCAGCTCTACAGTGGGGATAAGAAACAGAATTATGGACTCTCAGAGATGGAGGGAAGATTTGAGAATTTCCGGTCTAATCTTTCACAAGGTGGAATTTCCTATAGCAGCATTGGATGGGGGTAATTCAACCTAAACTTAGAAATCTGGGCATGGGAATCTCGCTAGCATATGAGCCAGCCTACAGCATCATGGGACAGCTGAAATTATTAGAAAGCTCTCCTTTTAACCAACGTTACATTTGCCTTTAAAAAAAAATTCTACTGTATTGTGCTCTGAAGCCAAAGAGAATAGATTGATTTTCTTTTCCGTGAAGCCTGAAAGTCCTCAAATATGTTTGAACACAATTGTTCTCTTACTTTTGAGCAAAACATTCTCCTTTGCCTCATTCGTTCCTCTCATGATAAGACTTCTAGAACCTTATCAGCTTGGTTGACATAGTTAAACCTATTTGGCATCCAGACTCAATACTGTACGCCAGATATGGTTATAATTTACACAGACAAGAGTACACAGGACTCCGTTTTCATTTCTTACCGCATGATACTTTTATTGGTACAATCTAAGATCAGGTGGTCTTATTTTCACAGCCAGGTCATGCTGTCAGCTCACATTGAACTTGTAGTTACCTTAACCCTCCTAGATCTTTTTACTCCTTGACATCTGGCCTTCCCATTCTGCACTAAGCCAGCTGACTTTCTGAAGCTAACTGCAGACCATTATGTTTATCACTGCTACAATTTATCTCAGAGGTTTTAAGCCTTTCTTTTAGCCTGTTCGTATCATTTTCAATCTTAGTTCTATTATTTTAGTATTTGCTGTTAATTTTGGATTTTGAGTCAGTCACAAAGTTGGATGGGATATGATTTATGACTCAACATAACTCCTCAGTAAAATTTTATAGAGGCCCTGATGAAGAAATGATCTCTGGGCCGCTTCCAGAGACTTCCTTTGGAGGAAGAGAAATATACACTCTCTGGTGTGAATCCACCTAGCTACACTATCAGATCTCATTTCTACACTTCACCCATAAAGGGAAACTATGAAAGAGTTGTATAAATGCTTCTTGCAACTAAGGAATACTCTCATTCTCATTTGCTTTGCTTTGAGATGTGTATATACAAAGAAAGAAAATGTGATTAGTTTGGTGTGACTGATATAGCTTGTGCTGTTTCCAATATTCTTTCTTTTTGTTTACTCCTTAGATTTAATGGGCATTTCTTCTTACTAGTATTTTTCTATGTTACACTTATCTCCCTCCATAGAAATTATTGTAAGAATCTTATCTGGGCTTTTTTCTCCCTCGTTTGAGACTTCTGCTAACGTAAGAAAATCTCCTGCCAAATGCATTCTTCCTGATTATCATTAAACACTGCCAGTTCCTTACTGAGAACCCAGGTTTCAGGCTCACCACCTATAGTCCAAAAAGCTAAATTCTATTTTTTAATACCATCTCTTTGGCCTGCTTGGAAGTCACTACATTCATAGGAATGAACTGATATTACCTATAACCTCAAGTCCTTTAAAATACTTTACTTTTAAATAACTATATTACCTCTTCTTGTAAATCTACAGAATTTGGAAAAAGACTGATAGATTTGATGACTCTGGATAAGTCCTCTGTCCTTGAGGCTGTGGTTTCCGTGATGAAATTTAGTACTTCCAAGAGCTAGGTGTGGGCATTGTGTTCTTGGCTGCCTTTCTTTCTGTGGTGGGAACTCTCTTCCAGTTGGTCAGGAGCTCAAATGGGATCAAAAGACAAGAGAAGGGATAAAGCAGCATGAGGTAAGAAAACCAGAGTGATTCTGGGTCCTGACTGGGCTGAGGGCTTACCAATTACTCCACAGCCACGCAAGGCCATGGGTGCTAGGCAAAAGATAGCATGACCCTTCCCTGAGGCTCAGATAATCCCTCCAACTCCATATCGCACCCAGCACCTCCTAATTCAGAACACTTGTCTCTGCTCTGGTGCTCCAGTTTCCAAGCTAATTCCATGTGCCTTGTCTTGGACCGTCTATTTCACTCTCTCACATTGGGGCTTTCCCTATGCTATCAGGTTTAATGCTAATTCCCTCTTGAAGTTATCTCTTAGATCTGTTATGTAATATTTTCAGGAGATCTTTTGATGCTATGGACATTTTGTGGCTCTGCATGTGAGGAATGAAGTAAGAATTAGGGGATGGAGTAATTATTGCTTGGTAAATATTTGTTTAGTTGACCTTTCTTTTCGGGACCACAATATACCGATGGTACCAAAGAGGCTATATCAAAATGATTATTTCAAAACCTTTCTCCTGGCTCTCTGTTCAGCTTCTGACCTCAACTCCATTGACGTGGGACTACCCTATGCCACTTGACACACCTTGCTCCCAGGCCTAGCCCCAGGAACCCAGCTCTGAGTCCTGACTCCTGCTTGCTGAGGACAGGACGTTCAATAATTACATGAAGCCATTGAGATAGTTTTACACTATCTGACCACTCCCAGTTTCTTTGTTCTTATTATAGAGGGAAGAAAACCAAACTCTTTTTTATGCTGCTCACTATTCCTTTGCCAGCCCACATAAGAACAGAATCTGGGACAACCAACACATGTTGGAAAGATTTGAGGGAGCATAAGAGCTCAAAAATGGAGCCAGATGATACAAATGTAATAGTGGCTTGAGTTTGGGGCATCACAATATTCCATAGATTTATATAGTTATTTTTGTATAAGAGTGCAGTAGTATTCAGGTGGCTAGGAAAGGTGTGGGACACTGCCAGGCATCAAGGGTGGGCCACTGCAAGGGAAGAGGCTGTTTCTGTTGAGGATTACAGTGAGACTAAGCAATAGGAAATGAGGCAGTAGGAGGATATTTGATTCTGTTCCTGAGGGAAGTTAGAATTTTCTCATGCCCCGATCTTTTAAAGTTTTTTTTTTGGTTTGGTTTTCTGTTTGTTTGTTTGTTTGTTTGTTTTAGATAGAGTCTCACTCTGTCACCCAGGTTGGAATGTCGTGGCTCAATCTCGACTCACTGCAACCTCTACCTCTTGGATTCAAGCAATTCTCCTGCTTTAGCCGCCTGAGTAGCTGGGATTACAGGCGTGCGCCACCACACCCGGCTAATTTTTGTATTTTTAGTAGAGACGGGGTTTCACCATGTTGGTCAGGCTGGTCTTAAAGTCTTAATGTTGGGATTCCCTCAAACTGCTCAAGACAGTAAGGTGACTATACCTCCCAGGTATTTTTGTGCCTTCATCTACTGCCCCTTGACTCACAAATGTGGATGTCCAGCCAAGACCCTCCCCTGAGTGACAAGGTGATCAATCTAACTCCCATGGATAACCTCAAAAGTGTCTAAAATTCAATGGGCCCAGACTAGGATACTTGATTACCTTCTTTTCTGAACCTGCTCCCTATGTCAGTAAATAGGGGTTCCCTATATGAGTGCATAGCATCACCATCCATCTACAAGCAAAGTCAAAAACAGTAGTTCTTCATTCCTGCCACACCTACACCCAATTCAGCAGCAAGTGTTATTAGCACTTCCTCATAAATATTTCCTGTTGCTCTGTAGGATTTCATCACACATGCCGCCTGAAGTTGTCCTCCTTATTAATCCGCTCGCTTCTTTACTCAGTTATTATCTGTCTCTTCCACATGTAAGTTCTATGAGAACAGAAGCTTATATGTCTATTTCACCGCCATGTCTCTTTTGTTTGAAACAGGGTGCTCAGTAAATACCTGATGAATGCGTGTAACACTGTGAAAATCACCTCTTCTTTAATTTCTAAATTCTCCTTATTTAAACAAGTTTAACAGTGCTTTCTGAATATCAACAAAATACAGTTTCTGAATATTAACAAAATACATACAATCTTAGCTCACAATAACAGTAAAGAGAATTAGTGATTCAAATAAAAATTAGTTGCTGAAACTTGTGCACTGACAATCATTGATTTATAATAGGAAAATGTTTCTAGTCAACATTTTCATGAGAAACCGTTAATTTTTAATCTTCTATAAGACATTATATGAGAGTTCAACTTGTTGCAAAGTAAAGTGAGTGGCAAGAGAAATCAACTTCTCCATTGATAGTCTTACCTCAGTACTTAGTTATAGATGTCCCTTGAAGGGATATAAAAAGTTATATGAAAAATCAATAGGAAACATTAATAAAGTATGATTTATAATCTGGAAGACATGATTTAACTGGGGATGATCTCAAAATCCATATTTGAATAGTTGTGTGCACAGTTCAAATAAAAATCTATGTATAAATCTATAAGCATATAGATGAAAAACACTCAGTTTCAATGTATGCCAAATTCATACATATAAATATCAGTCAACAAAAGCTCATTCAGGTAGAATAAGCAGTAGGTAAAAAGCCAAAAGGCCTGGTTACTAGCCAGTTGCTCATCAACCGTTAATTAACTTGCCAGGCCTATAAAAACCAATATAATTAAAGATATAGTCATTAGAGTTTACTGAACAATTACTACACACCAGGCACTCCATTCAAAGAACTTTACAAGGTATTAGTTCACTTAATTATCAAAACAATCTTATGAGAGTGCTATATTAAAAAACCCTTTAACTAAAACCTCAAACCAAAAGACTTAAAGCCACAATTATTTATTATTAATTGCGATTTTGGGCTTGCTTGGTCGTTTCTCCCTGATTTCTCCTAGGATCACTAGTGTAACTGCATTCCTCTGGAGGATTCACTGAGCTGGGAGGTCTAAGATGCTTAACTCATATATCTGATATCTGGCTTCTCTTTCAATAATCTTGGGCTTCTTCACAATATGGTGCTTTTAAAGCAAAAGCAGAATCTGCCAGGTCATTCACATAACATCATTTACAGTGCATTTTATTTGTCAAAACAAGTCACAGGGTTAGCCCAGATTCAAAGAGATTACCCCCTTGGTCAAGAGGATTAGCAAAGTCACATTACACAGATGAGTATAATATAGTGGCGTGGCAGACTTTGTGCTCATTAGACAATCAACCACAAATAGGTATTATTGTTATTTGTATTTTACAGATGAGAAACCTAACACATAGAGAGATATGGTAGCTTGCCCACGATCACAGTAAGTAAGTAGTGGTGCTGATATTTGAACCCAGGCTCTCTAGCTGTAAAACCACCATACCTTCAAAACAGTATTGGATGAGGTCATGAGACCTGACTCCTGGGACTCCCAAGGATAAGCCACTCTCCTACCCTACCTCTGTGTTTCATATTGACACAATAAAGAGGTTAGAGTTGAAGACCCTTAGGTATTGTCCAACTTAAAGATGGCATAGTCTTTCATTTTCATGAAGAAATTTTACACACACGCACACACGCGCGCTCCAGTTTTTGTTTTCAGATTGAATCATTTCCTGTGTCTGTGCAAGATTAAATCAATAACCTTGTTCATATACACTTGCTTCTGCAGAACAAGTTCTGTGACACCTAACCCAGAGTTTCAGTGTGAGGATACATAATTGGAAATGAAAGTAATCACTTGATTTAAGGCATTTTTACTTTTTGTATTTATTTCTCATTTCCCACAATGGTGAAATTCATTATTAAGAATTATAATCCACATAGATTTTTGGTATTATACAAATAATCAGTAAGATACTACCACAATGTATATACTGAGATAACATTTTTGGGTGTGTCTGTTGTTCGTAGAACAAACACTAAACTTAAACGTTGTTGTCTTTACATGTGTTCCCTCAGTGGCTTCTCTTTCTCTCCTTCAGGTCACTCTATCCCTCATTTATCTCCTGAACAATACCATGGATCTCCTTCAGCCTGCGAGATCCCTCTGCAGAGCCCCTCTCCCACAGAACACATCAACCTAAGAGTGTTGACTTATAACCCCATTGTGCACCCTTCCTTAAGCAATGGTCCCATGTCTCGAACCCTTTTTCTTTCTTTTTTTAAAAAACATTTTTAAAGTAATATATGGAAGTGTTTTTTTATTTTGCTTTACATACAGAATGTGCAGGTTTGTTCCATAGGTATATGTGTGGATAGTGGTTTGCTGCACCTACTGACCCGTCCTCTAAGTTCCCTCCCCTCGCCCCCCACCCTGCAACAGGTCCCACTGTGTGTTTTTCCCCTCGCTGTGTCCATGTGTTCTCATTTCAAACCCTTTTCCAATATGACCTTGGCTCAGTCAACCATCATTTTGAGGATATATCTGATGAAGAAACGTACATCATATTAATTTTCCCAATTTAGGAAAGCCAAAGATTAGGTAGTTGAGGGAGAAGATGATGTTAGTAAAAAGCAAACAAACAAAAACTTCAGAATCAAGAGTAGAATCTGAGTGATATGTGGAATATTATTCAAGTATCTTTTACCCTATGATAAAAAGAGAAAATTAGACCAGATCAGTAGCTGGTTTTCAGAAACTGGGAATTTGTAGAACATTTTGAGAAAGGAGAACGTGCAAGGCATAAAAGTCCCTGCAACATCCGAGGTATTTACTTGGTCTACAAGGCCCCACGCAGGCTGGCCTGTATCTTGCCTCAGACTCCTTTCTACCATTCTTACGGTGCATGCCAGCTCTCTTGGCTTCCTGCTGTGCCTCCAACCCTCAGGTTCCACCTCAGAGCCTTTATACTCTTCCTGTCTCTGCCTGTAGTGCTCTCCCCCAGATGACCTCATAACTAGCTCCCTCCTCTCTTCTGAGTGCACAGTTGGTACCTTCTTAATGATGCCTCCCTGCTCTTCCTGTTTGGTACCGAAACCTGTACCCCTCTGTCCCCAGCACTGCCGATCTCCTAGTTCTAGATAACCTTCGAGTTTCTTCCATAGCATTTATTACCTTCTCATATATTGTATAATTTGCTGTCTTCATTACATGTAGTATTTATTTCCCTACTAGAGGGCATGAGTTTTCATCTGTTGTAATAGGCCCCCCAAAAAATGTTTGCCATTTTTCATCCTTCTCTGTATTAGTCTGCTAGGTTTGCCATAACAAAATACCACAGACTGGGTGGCTTAAACAACAAACATTTATTTTCTCACAGCTCTGGAGGCTAAAAGTCCAAGATCAAGGTGCTGGCAGGTTTATTTTCTCCCGAGGCTTCTCTCCTTGAATTGCAGATGGCCAGCTTCCTGCTGTGTCCCGAGATGGTCTCTTCCTGTAGAGCAGACTGAGACTACAGCAATGATCTAGCAAAACATGACAGAGCTCGTGAGAGAGAGCCTGGCCTCAGCTATCTGCTATTCCTTTATTCACAGGCACACATAGGAAGATGTTTTGAAATTTGCAAAAGCTTATTTTAAAGGGAATAATAGATTAGGCTTGTGAAGACTTTTGCTTAGGGCTCCAAATCCCTAGCAATAAATCCTTACCAATGAACTATAATCTCCATTAAAAGAGGTCATGGATATAAGCAAAACTCTAGTGCCTACCACGACATCTGGCAAAAGCAGACTATTAATAAATATTTGCAGAATGAATGATTAAATGAATCAGGGGTTACAGAGAAATGTTACAAACACTGAAAGACTCTCAAAAATATGCTGGAAGTATCAGAGAAAGGCAGATTCCTTTCTAAATCTCCAGTCTCATTACTTGAAAGCAACCAATAATTTCTTTCATTTTTAAAGCACCCATACAGATGCCCAACCAATATGCTGAACCATCAATTAAAATAAACTGTACAAAATGCCCACTCTGCGAAGTGTGACTGCCTCTG
Source organism: Symphalangus syndactylus (assembly GCF_028878055.3). Classification (NCBI taxonomy): domain Eukaryota; kingdom Metazoa; phylum Chordata; class Mammalia; order Primates; family Hylobatidae; genus Symphalangus; species Symphalangus syndactylus. Next base: position 54,308,527 of record NC_072429.2, read on the forward strand.
GCACATGTTCCATTTCAACACTGGCATCACCAAAATAACTAATGTGGCTGTTCAGTTCTAGGGTCAGCAACTTGTTCTCTCAATTTCTAAATCCCAAGGCAAACAGCTTTGAGATGCTAGAATGAAGAAAGCTGAAAAGAAATTGCCAGTTCTTTTGTTGCCTTATTAAGTCTGGAGCATTCTATTTAATCACATCTTCCTCTAGGAGAAATCAACTATTTGAAGAAAAATACATTCCTGGTATCTGAATGCTGTCTTTCAATAACTAGCAAAGATCAAAGAGGGTGTATTTTCTAATCTTTGAACATTAACAATGTCCCTTGTACTGCAAAATGGAATTACTTAGGGCTGTTACGGAGACCCCTGTAGCTTTGAGCATATAAATGAAATGTCTTAATACAGAATATGAAATTAATTGTAACATATTTAATATCCCTCAAATAAATTGGAAAGAACAAGATATTTGGCACTTGGATATTTATTTTAAAATTTTACCAAGTGCACAGGACCTTGTAATGTGTCTGTATATGTAACAGAGATAAGATATCCTACCCAAGCTCAGCATTTTCTTCTCATGTTTGTAGTTTTTGTTATAAGAAAATTGGACCGTTTTATCACCAGGTGATATTTATTAACCAGTGTCTGGGAAAGGGGAAAAGACAGTTTACTGCTAGATCAGCTTGTGGCCTGCCAAGAAAATAAAAGAACACTCGTAGTCAGTGATTTTAATCTGTTGGTCAGTGCCCTGATCAGAATGTCAGCTTTCTTTTAGGAAAATGCAGAGAAAAGGTTCAGAGTACATAGTACTAAAGTGTATAACTTCTGTTTTATGATTTGCAAAGAGTAGGACACTCATTGACTGGTGAATTTATTCTCTATGTTTGGAAGATAGCACTTTGATTTATTACCCGATGAAGATCTTCTCATTTTTGTAATCGCCTTATCATTCCAAGAGGATTCCAGTGCATAGCTCATCTTTCCCTTCTTTCTGATGTCCCTTATACTTGTGCCTTTTAATCATAGGACACTTTGCCCAAGAATGAATTTTCAGAAAATTGAGATACACGTTCTGTATGGATGAAGCCAACTGTGTCATCTACATTTTCCACGATTCACCCATGCCCGTTGTTCTTGGACATGATAGAAAATCTGTTTTCACTCTCAATTGGAAAGCCAGCATGGGTTAGACCAGATGGCTGTTGACCTTCAGGCTATAGAGAATGGGAGAGATTCCCAACTGTTCTCATTACTCTGGGAAATGACCTCCTTTGGAGCAACAGCCTCAAGAAGCCGACACCTAGAAAACTTACTTTCTCCTTGAACACTAGACTGTCTGCTGGTTGTTTGTTGAGAAGCTCTAGGTTGCCTAATTGTCATAGTGTCAATGCCTTGTGCCACTGTTATATGCATTACCCTTTATCCATTGAAGGCAAGCCGCTGGCATTATAAAAGTCTTCATAAGTAAGTGAAGACATTTAAGTTTAGATGTCTGAGAATGTGAGAATTTTTTTTCAATTTTTATATTCCTGTGCATGGGTCATAGTAGACACTCAATATGTGTGTGGAGGGGGGCGGGGAAGGCTGTTGAGGCGGTGTTTGGTTGATTGAATGCTTAAAAGATAAATTTTCTAACTGTATTATTTCTAAGATAGTTGCAGAAAATGTATTCATACAGAAACATAACACATTGCAGGCATTGTCTCACTTTCTTTTCCAATAGTGCTAGTGACTTTTGCTAGACCAAGAATTTAGAACTACGTAAGTAGTGAGTAGAAGAGATAGGACTTGATTAAGTCTCTCCGTCCAATTCTGATGCTCAAACGTTTAACTTACAATGTTCCTACTACTTTCTCTTTTGTTACCATGGAGAAATGACTAATTAGGGTTAAATTTACATCCCCAAATTGTGGAATAATGTCTCTGTAAAATTTCATCAAAAGCCCAACCCTACTCATTCTTTCTTTATTTATATACTTTAAAGAAATAAATGGCTACATGTGACTTTTATCAGTGTACTGGCTACAAAGAATTGAAAGAGCTGATGAACGCTTGACAGAGATTGGGATAAGAATATTTTTCTCTTCTATTTCTATCAGGTTGCCTTTTCGATCTGATCTGATCTGACATCTCCCCCCAGGACGTCTGAGTGTGCAGGGTTATCAGTCCTCTGTCCTACTCCTATCATCTAGTCCAAGAAAAACTGGCATCTTGCTGGGCTGGGTCTCTAGCTCTCTGGACTGCATATATTAAATGAATAAAACTGAAAGAATTAGGTCACTGGAGCAAGTGTATCCACTTATTGGGCCACAGATGAAGAGAAATCTCAAATGTGCCCTTCATTATAGAATGTATCTGAATCCAGTGTTATATCATATATTGGTTGAAACTGCAGACAGAACAGCCCTTTTCACCCACACAGTCACACAAATATAGCTTCTTGGCAAACTTACCTTCACACACAAGGTGGCAGTAAGTAGAATTTTTTTTATGTTGATCTTAAAACAATCCACTTCCTTACACCTTAGTGCCATAATTCTGTCACCTGGATCAGCAAAAGTAACGATTCTTCAGGAGGCAGAGCAGAATGAGATGAACCTTCCTAATGACGAGAGAAAAAATATCCCACAATCCCAGGTCTCAGTGGACAGAGGGACTGACGGAGTATCTTGTGGCTCACTGAGCACATTTGTGCTGGTCCACTGGAGGGTAAGCCCCAAGTTAGAAAGAGGAAAAATATGCATTTAAGTCTTATCCTTATTGTTAGCTCCCTATAGCAAAACCTTTGCAGGAAGCAAAGACCTTTCTTCCTTGTGCTGTGTCTTATTTCCCTGGCACCGCTCATTCTTCTGAGTATATCAGTTAACAAGTACTTACCAGTTTAAAGAAGGATTTTTGTTTATATTGCTACACACTCAAAAGACAACCACTATATGTCTTAAAGGCCTCAGTTTTTTATCTTAAAAAAGTGAAATTGGGCACAATGTTGTTTACTGGGTACTTTTGAAAAGACGAAATAATAGCTTTTCAATATATCCTGCGTTAAGCAGCATCAAAATGATGCATGAAAATAGTATCTGACAATGACTCGGTAGTGTGTGTGTGTGTGTGTGTGTGTTTGTACATGGTTATAGCATGTTAATGTATCTGCCTATAGTTTAGACTTCATTCACAAAATTGCTCTGATCTGCTTAGGGCTATTTTTACTAGAATTTATATTTATTATTTGGCACAAACCTATTCATTTCATAGTCATCACTTTAAAACTAACACAACTGATATGAAACCACGTTGGATTTTGAAGGAAATTAACCAATCAATAATCAGATTTTTGAAAAAGTGTATATCTTGTTGCATTGCTAAGAAAACACCTCACAATACCTTTTTTCCTTTACTGAATAAAAGAGTTGTTTACAATGATGGCTTGCAGGGAAGACAAATACGCTCTTCCTTCTTCTGGCTATAATCCCATCAAAATTTCGTTTGGCTAAGGGAAATAATAATAGATTTCAAGAGCCAACTCTTCCCTATTGGTTTTGTCTACTTAGGATTTTGAGAAGAATTTTGAGGCTCCATTCAGACAAGGAAGAAAAGTGTTGTTATCAATTAGTGATGTTGTCTTTGAGAGCACAAGTGGGGAATTAAGTCACATATGCCATATAGTTGGCATCTGTGCTTTAAGGCTTTTCTTAAAGATAATCACTTTTGTTGAGTTGAATCATATGAAAAACAGTTGTATATAGTGAGTGATATAAATGGTTTACATTTATTGAATATCATATTTTAAAGATTTAAATTTTTATATGGCACAAAATATAAGACATGGCAGAAATTTCATGAGTTTAATAAGTAACTTTTGTATTGCCTTTTCCAGGTTACAGAGCACACTTTACAGACATAATCTCATATATGCTCCAACAAGCCTATGAATAAAGTATTGTATTTTCCTTATTTATATATATTTGGTCTAAGGCAGAAAAAAAAAGCAATATTTTACCCAAAATTACACCAAGGATGAAAATGTATGCCTCACAAAAGTGGCAGAGTAAGGTTGTTGAAAACTCAAGGAATCTTAAGAGGTATATTCTGTAATCATAAAGGCTCTAAAACAAGTCTGAGAGGAGGATACCTTTTGGACAACCCAGTGAAGAGTTGATACATAATTTTTCTACTATATGATCCAACCAAATAAAACAGCTTATAGTTCCACAGTAAAATAAAACAACACAAAACTATAATTTTTGACAATCTGTCCCTTTGCTCTGAAGTGTCCCCTCCCCACTTTTACTATCTGGCTAGCTCCTACATATCATTCAAGACAATTCAGGACTTCTGACTGCCTTACTTCTTCCTTCCCACAACTGGAATCCATTTCCATCTTCTATATATTGATCAACCAGGAATCCTCTACCACAACATCACACCAGAAAGCTTTGATTTCTGCCCATCTTCTTAGTGTTCTCCTGGGAGGAAAATATGGAGTTTTATATTTTATTAGATTACCAGAACATCAATGGGCCATATGGAATCACCATGCTTTAAAATACCCAAAGATATGCTTTACGCACTTTTCCTTATCTCTCTTGAAAATTCCCATTTTCTTACCTCCATGTGGTAAGTGGTACTTAGAAGGACCTAGCTGCAGGGGTCCAACCAGGGAAGCTTTCTCATCTACCCCATGGAGGTGGATGGGTTATTAGATACAAAGATTTTGCTTTTCTCTTTCTCTTTTTCCCCTCACTCTTTCTCTGCTTCCAGAGATTGGCTCTAAAATTCAGCATATGGAGTCAAGAGAATGTCTTTACTTGGAGTCCCCACTTAAATCTTTAGGCACAAGAAACACTCTCTAATCCAAGTTTAATGGAAACTCTTTATTAAAATATTAGCTTAAAAACTCACTTTGACACTTATTCCACTAGTGTGGCTTGTGGTAGTAATTCATCTAGGAAAGATTATTGACATGGAAGGCAGTGGTCAGTCTGGATTCCCTCGCTATAATAGCATCCAATAACTACAAATCCCCAAGATTGTAATACCCCTTAGATAGATTTCTATAAATGTATTTACCAATTAATCGGAATAAAGTAAAACTTGCAACTGAAAACTCACTAACTTACCATGACCTTTTCCTTCAATTTTTCTTAACTTTTCAAGATGTTATTCGATTTGATTCGTTTGGTTATTTGATGTAGTAATCTCCTTCATGTTACCCTATTAACACAATTTAAAGTCATATTGAAGTTTTTGAGCCAGTTCACCCAAATGTATAAATATATTTCCCCTGTAGTTTTGAGACAATGAGGGGATCGTCACATGTTTAGTGGGAAGGTCACTATACACAACTGTTAGCTCCTCTCATATGTTCTGCTTTACTGCTGTTATTATCCTGATGTGCAGTAAAACAGTGGTGCTGTGGAAAAGCCAAAGAGCTAAGATATCGATTCAGCCCCATCATTATTTATTTTCCTTCTATTACATTTCTTCAGAATTCAGCTTTCTTTGCAAAACATATAAACTAGACCAGACAGGATTCATCTCACCTTTACCCTGCTTGTTTGTAGATAATTTTTAAATGACTAGAAAAGCAAAGAAAAATATTGTAAGGGAAATATCAAGATTGAGAACACTTAAATGTCTGTGCTAATACGTGGCAAATATAGTTCATTATAGGTAAATGCAAAATAATGAGCTTTCCAGTAAAAAATATAACATTGGAAACATCTGCCTAATGGAAAGGTGCTGCGGCATTCTGATTAGAAACACATTTGAGAAGTTGCTACAAAATTGTATCCATTTAGCCTTTAGACGATGCAGAATTGCAGAGAAAGAGGGAGTTAAATTACTAAAAATAAAGTATTGTAAATCAAAGGTAGAATTACGCAAACAAAGTATGCATTTGTTCTTAGAAAATACAGAGTGTGGGTCACTTTGTTTTGAAATCAAGATATCAAAATTATTCGAAATGGGCCACTTGCTGGGTCTAAAATGACTAGAAATTTCAAAACAAGTTATATGAAATTGGAAGATACACTAATTTATAGAAATAGTAAAGTAATTCCATTGGAAACAAATGAAAAGTAAAGAGACTCAATGTTACAGTATTGGAAAAAGGGAAAAAAATGTAAAACTTCACAAAGTTACATAAATTTAAATGTGTTTTAAGAATCCCTTGAAGCAAGATAATCAGTAAAATAAGAATACAGTTAAATACTTTCCAAGCCAGGATTACAGAATCCTGAATGGAACAAATCAGACTGTAGTAGGAAATTCAATGGATCCAAATTAACTATTAGTTTTTCAGCTTTTGAAATGACACTGATATATTTTCAGTTAATCCATAGAGAAGGTGAGCTGCTTTGCTAACCCCAAGACTACCAGTTGTATGAATAAGGATTTATTGAGAAAATCCTTAGCCATAGTACAAATGCACTACCCCAAGTATAGGACTTAAATATTGTAAAATTTACTTAATTTGCATCTAAATAATTAAAATATGAGTTTTGTAAGACTTGTGTCTCAAAGGGAAAATGTTAGATATCCTAATATACGATCAGAAATATTGAACAAAATTTTTTTTTTTGTTCACAAAAAAGTGAAAGCTTCCCTAGCTAAAATGTAGGTCATAAGAGTCCCGTTGTTGTGTCAGGCCCTATCTTTTCTATTTTCAGAAAAAGTATGAGTAAATTAACAAATTTATTTAAAGGAAAAAACACAAATCTTCATCAAAAAATTAAACTTTCTTATTTCATGAATTATGTTTATAATTTCCTGAGATCTCATCTGAATTCTTGTTCTACCCATTAGTTTTCACATACAGATAAAAGTATTTCGTATTTATCATAGCTACAGAACATTTCTAACGACTTAGCAGATGGTTAAACTTCAGCTTTCCCAAAACACTTTTTACAATTTCAATACATATTTTCTTTGCCGTCATTGCTGATTTTTAGATAAATGTCCATTCTGTTTGCTGTCATTGATTACCACAATTTAATAGTATGGACATTAACAAGCAGCCCCCAAACATACCTACCCACATTGTTTGAAAAAAAAACAGCCACAAAGTCTGGATATTTGAAGGAAAAGACAGGACTTCTATTCAATTTTATTTAAATTGATTTAGTGGTTATTTTTCCAGTGTCTATTTTGTACAAGGCAGTTTGATTTCTAAAACATGCCCCTAAAAGTCCACAAAATGGATAATCCCAACTCAGATCATCAAATGTGAGGCAGCTTTCATGTCCTTTGCTATGGGGGTTATCATGGCTTCCCCAGTCTAATAAACATTTCTTCAGAGGTGCATCAGGAGCTTTTTATCTGACTCACATGTTTGTGGGGTTAGTGCTGTTGGTGCTGAGAAAAGGCCAGCGACATGGGTAACCTACAAAAATTGATCTTGATATCATAGTATAGGCCTGAAGAAAGCTCCCAGTACTTGCACCCCGCTTTTTCCATTTGCCCTTTAGAATCTGCGTGTCCGGAGTGTGGGCTGGAGATGAAGGCTGGGCGAATGAGAGGAGCATTTACAGAGCATCTCCCTCTGCTTTTCAGACTGAATCCTGAAACAGCTGCTCAATGCTCTTTTATGTTTATTATCTCTCTGAGCTCCTTAATCCTCCCAACATCTCTATGAGGCAAGCTGTACTATTATCCTCAACGTACAAATGGGTGAAGTTTGAGAAAATGAATCACATGTCCCTGCAAAGCTGTGCTTATCTCCTCATGGGTTTCATCAGGGCCACCTGGTATGTGGTTCAATCTCAGGGGTGGGCCAGCCAGCGCCCTGGGGAAGAAGAAGAAATAGGAAAACTTGATCTATGTCTTTTGCTGAAAGGAAATACTGGCAGACAACACTACAGAGTTATCTTTTTCTCCTACAAAAATATAACCTTGACTAAAACTCATAGCCCCTCTCTAACCTTGGACATAGAGGCAGTGTGAGAACTCTCACTGATTTTTCTCCTGATATTTTTCCAAGTCCTCTCTACAAAGGGAATACTGTATTCACTATTTAAATCTCCAAACAACTAGCTAGGGGTTGGTAAATTTAATCTGGTCACATATTTGTCTTTTCTAAGAAATTTCCCAATTTCTGTGTTTGGTGCTGCCTTTGTTTTTGTTTTTTTGTTTTTCCATTCATTTGGCAAATGTTTACCCAGCACCTACTGTGCTTCCTACATTGTTTCTCACATCAAGAATCTAAAAAAAGAAAAGCTTCCTGCACTTATGACATTGATTTTCTATGAAATGAAATAACTAATAAATATGGTGCAATAAGGTAAACTGCATGATCAAGATAAGTACAAGATATCATGAGAATGTGAAGAAATGAAACTAAAACAGAAAAAGGTCAGAGAAATACTTTCAGGAATTTTGAAGGGTGAGAAGGAGAATTGGCAAAAGAACAAAGCTGTGGGTAAGTTCCTGGGATGTAATTATGACTAGTGAACATTTACAGAATCCCGAGAGAAGATGGAAGGAGAGAGGAAGACAGAAGCCCTGATATGAAATACGAATTTTATCCTGAGGGCAGTAGAGAGCCATTGAAGGATTTAAAAAGGGAGATACATTTGATACAGATAGTTCTGACAGCAATGTGAAGAATGGGTTGGAAGAAGGAGACCTCATATATTAAGGAGTAACTGACACAACTATGATGGGCTTAGAAACGTAAAGTCACTACCATTGAACATAAAAATTATTTGTAAGCTAGAAAAAGTGATTCTTCTGCCCTTCCAAGAACTATGCAAACCAATGTTGATAAATGAGTTATCTATTTCAGCCATATCTGATCATACTTAATGTCATATGTTTTCTGCAGGTCAAATGTTGCGCAAAGTTTGAATACACTCTGGTTTCTCAGCCTCTTTGTATCTAACTCTTAATGGTATTTATATGTTTACCAAGAAGTATATGTTGCCTTTGAAAAAACACCTGACTTGTAAGTAAAGGCAAAACCCAGCAACTCATATAAGGGGAAAATCTGATAGGAATGTCATTATATACCTTGTACATATTCAGCCAGATATTGGACATTATTTGCATATTGTTGTACATATTTTTAAAAAATCTAAGCCAAGCATGATGGTTCACACCTGTAGTCCCAGCTACATCGGAGACTGAAGCAGAAGGATCACTTGAGCCCAGTAGTTCAAGGCTGAAGCGAGCTATGATCCTGCCACTGCACTCCAGCCTGAGTGACAAAGCGAGACTCCTTCTCTTAAAAAAGAAAATCTAGTGGTCATAGAATTTGAGCAAAATTTTATGTGAAGGAAAATGTGTTCCAGACTGTAACGAAGTTCAGACACTGTGTAAAGTATTTTGTTCTCTAGGTTAAAATTTGTCATTTATAAATGGAAATATAGATTCTATACATGGCCTGATTTTTGAACTCAAGTTAATTAGGGCAATGTCTGACATAATATATTATCTACATTTTGCAGAAGAAGAGCAATTAAGATTCAGAGAGAGTAAGTAATTTTCCAAGGGTAACACAGCAAAGAAATGATAAAACTGACTCTAAGTCCATATACTTGCTTCCACATCAAACATACTATTTGTAAAGTGCTTTGCATTCTACAAAATGCTTCCATATACATTTTCTTATTTGGTCCATTCTGTAGGTGAGAAAGTTGAATACAGTAGCTATAAAAATATTACATCACTTGGATATAACTACAGGTATAAGGGCAAGAAGTACTGAGCACAGCAGTGAAATCCCATGTTCAGAATAGAGATTTTGCCTCCTTACCCCTACATTCTATTCCTCTGGAATATATTAATAGAAAATAAAGATAAGAAATTACATGATACTGAGAGAAAGGGAAAGACAGTGGTCTCAGGCATTGTGACTTTTCTGCCATTGTGATTTATTCTTGAGATGTACAACCCTACATAAAAGCTTCCTTCTACAAACAGTCAGTGAAGAGCCCTCTTGTATGAAACTACAGAAAAACAAATGTAGAGCCATTGAATACAGGCAAACAATTTTAAAAGTGGCTCTCAGTATTTGCATTTTATATAAAAATTAGAGCTCCATACACCTATGTGAATTCACACACACACACACACACCATGTGTACCTTCTGTTATTTCTTCTAAAAATCCAAAAAGATGTGAAGAATGAAGATTTCTATAAATTTTGTTAAATAATCATACCCCGTAAACATAAGCTATGCAATACTAAGAAATAAAAGTCTTAGGTTTTCTGGGTTTTTTTCCTCTAATGACTAAACAAATTTAGTCAATTATTTGATGACTTTGAATGACTTTATTTTCTAGCAAGCATTAAAGGGAAAATAGATTTTAAGTAGAAATAACAATTGGAAAACAACAAAAAAAAATCCCTATAACAATATTAAAGGTATCAACTAGTGCTTCCACAATAACTTCATCAGTTTATAAGATATCTACAATATTAAAATAAAATGGACATGCATGAGTTCTAGTTCTGTTTCTGTCACTTCTTAATTTGTTACCTTAGGCTAGTCTTCTCGATATTACTTGTCTATTAAAAAGAAATGATAATTTCTTCCAAGTGTATCCCGTGAGTTTTTTTTTAAACAACCAATATGATGTATCTAAAAAAGCCTTGAAATCTATGAAATGCCACCGTATAATATGTTGTTATTATTGCTGTTGTTTACTTATTTAGATTGAACTATTTTTTGCTTAATATGGTCTTCTCAAGGGTTAAACATTTGACAATGCAGAATATTTTCATTACTTTGATAAAGACCTCATGGTTATAAGTGCATTTATTCAAAAGCAGAGATAAGCAATTAAAAAAATTAGGACCAAAAACTTCTTGTTTCTGACAATTATATATGAAAATATGTTCATTTCCCATACATTTTTTTTTTTTTGAGACAGTCTCACTCTGTCACCCAGGCTGTAGTGCAGTGGTGCGATCTCAGCTCACTGCAAGCTCCACCTCCCGGGTTCACGCCATTCTCCTGCCTCAGCCTCCCGAGTAGCTGGGACTACAGGTGCCCACCACCACGCCCGGATAATTATCTTGTATTTTTAGTAAAGACGGGTTTTCACCGTGTTACCCAGGAGGGTCTAAATCTCCTGACCTCGTGATCTGCCCACCTCAGCCTCCCAAAGTGCTGGGATTACAGGCATGAGCCACTGTGCCCGGCCATGTTCTTTGCTTTTATAGTTTCTTAGTAGTCTTAATTCTAACTACTTTTAACTCTACACAAGTTCAGCAACATACGCCCATGGACAGATTTGAAATATTTTTGGACTGGCCTTTGAGGTCTCAATCTTCCAAAGCTCCGTGTTTTACCATAATCTCTCTTCTTCTAGTCCTCAGTTTCTCTCATCTCTACCCACCTATTCTTCAAGGCCAGCAGTTCCTTGACCTTTTCGTTGCTATTTTATCAAAGTCTTCTTGCTCCACTATTGAGCAATTAAACCATGGTCTATCTTTAGAATCACTCATCATTACTCTTACTTTTCTTATTCCCTTTTCTTTTTACTCTACTGATCCAGACCATTCCTAGAGTTGAATCCCAATAGGTATGCAGGGCTAGGCCTCAGGCAAACATCACTATACCCATACATCACTATATCTATACAGCTGCTGGACAACATTGTCACACAGATTGATGACACAAACAAATTATAGTTTTCAACCTAAGTGGTACACTGAATTAAGTAAGAATGTTTTCAGACTCTGAAGCTGATTGAACCTCATTTTATGTTCATCATGTATTACTCTATTATAACATGTGTCATATTATTATCCACACAGAGATAGCACTTTTACTTACTCCCTCTTTGCTAATGCCAAAAGCTTTCAAAGGCAGCTACCTCCATGTACCTCAAAGAGCTACCACACATCCCTGTCCTCATACTTCTCTTCCAAAACTTCCCACTGTCCTTGGCTTCTTCAGTCTCTGTCCCTTTGTCTTGGTACCACTCTCTCTGTCTATTGAACATCTTTTTTTGTCAACAAGACAGTTCCTTGACCCTACATCCAAAAGGCTGATATCCCTCCCCAATTGGGACTTTCACAGAGATCAGAACACCAGGCCTAAGCCTGCCTGGGAGTGGTGATTGGACATATTTATTACAATTACCTGTTTATATATCTGTATCTCCTACAAGACATTGAGACACTTGAGATTAACAACTACAGTTGAAGTTTAAAACATAGGCATTAAACTCCATAAAATAAGGTTGTATTATTCAGGGTTCCCTAGAAGGACAGAACTAATAGGAGATATACATATGTCTATAGGAGATATATATATATATACACTTATTAAATATAAGGATATATATGTACTTATTAAACATAAGTATATATATAAGTATAATATATATAATCCAATAGGAGATATATATATATACTTATTAAACTCATATATATATAGGAGTTTATATATATATATAGGAGTTTAATAAGTATTAATTTACATGATCACAAGGTCCCACAATAGGCTGTCTGCAAGTTTGAGGAGCAAGGAGAGCCAGTCCAAGTCTCAAAACTGAAGAACTTGGAGTCCGATGTTGGAGAGCAGGAAGCATCCAGCACAGGAGAAAGATGTAGGCTGGGAGGCTAGGCCAATCTTGCCTTTTCAAGTTTTTCTGCCACCTTTATATTCACTTACAGTTGATTACATTGTGCCCACCAGATTAAGGGTGAGTCAGCCGTCCCTAGCCCACTGACTCAAATGTTAATCTCCTTTGGCAACACCCTCACAGACACACCCAGGATCAATGCTTTGCATCCTTTAATCCAATCAAGTTGATACTCAGTATTAACCATCACCAATGTCTTCTGTGGACAACCTGCTTCAAATTCACCTTGGATTTTTTTAAATGCCCTTTCCTGGACCCTACCCAATATCCATCATATTGCTCTCATGGGGCTGAGACAGAAACACGTGGACAAGTTCCCTAGGTGGTTCTTATGCACTGTTTGGAAAGCTCTGCTCTCAAGACACATGTATAACAGTGGTGAGAAAGTAAGTGCTTTAGGAGATCCAAGCAGGCTATAAAAATGTCGAAGTAAGGGTGGCTTCTGGGTTGATGAAAAAGCTCCTAGTATTTGGGTCTGGAAGGTTGTTGGGTCCTCAATAAGATGGATTCAGAATTGCTAAACCTTTTAATTTCTTGATGCCAGAAACCTGAATTTCTGTGTGAAATCTGATTATTTCCATTCAATGGCATATTATTCACAGTTTGCTTAAAAATCTCTTTGAAGTAAACATGTCTCCAGCCAGATTGTAATTCTGATTTTAGAGCAGTATAATCGAGTGTAACCAGAAAACAAAGGTATTTGAGGACCAAGCAAGGAAGGAGGGACACTTAATTGAAAGACTCCAAAAGGAAGGAGAAGTATGAGGAAGAGGTCAAGAGAAGAGAAGATTACAAATGAGGGATGGTCAGCAGTGTCAGGTGGCAGGAAGGGGTCAAGTAGGATGAAGACTGAAAATAGACAATTGGCAATTAGGAGGTCATTGGTGACTTTGGGGACAGCACTTTCAGAGTTATAGGGCAGAAGCCAGAGTGTAATGGACTGAGGATGAGTGGGATTAAAACAGAGAGAGAAACATCAAGTCTAGATTATTCTTTCCGAACATTTTGCAGCGACATTAAGGAGGGAGATAGTGTAGTGCATTGGGAGAGTGGAGCAGTACAAACAAAGCTGCTTTTGTAACTATTGAAATATAACACAGAAATCTGAGCAAATCCCCAGTGTATACCTCAGTGAATTCTCCCAAAGCAGACAACTCCTTAACAAAGGTTAAGACACAGAACATCAGAATGTCACCAGCATCACAGAATCCCTCCTCACACATCTCTGTCATGATTCTGTTCTTCGTCACCACCAGAAATTGCTCTTCTGATCTTTAATGTCACAGATAATATTGCCTTTTGTAAACTTTGTGCAAATGAAATCATAGAGTATGTAATCTTTTGTGCCCATTTATGTAACTCACAATAATGTTCATAAGATTCATCCACATTATTGCATATATCTAGTGTTCATTTATTTCCGTTGCTATATAATATGGATAAATTACAACGTATTTGGCATTTGGGATTGATTTCTCCTTTTCCCGATTGTGAATAGTGCTGCTATATACACTTAGTATGGCTTTATGCACATATGCATGCCCTTCTCCTGATTATATGCCTACGAGTGGAATTGCTGGGTCATAAGCTAAGCTTATGTTCAAATGCATAAATGCTTTTCCATTTTTCAAGTAATTATACAATTTATATTTACATCTGCATTCTCATCACCAGCATATAGGAGATCCTATTGCTCCTTACTTTGTAGTATTTAGTATTATCTTTCTTAATATTAGTTACTTGATGTTTTATAATGTTATTTCATTGTGATTTTTTGCATTTTCTTGATGATCTGTCAAGTCAGGCCACTTTGCATATGTTTGCTGGCTATTTGGTTATCTTCTGTTTATTAAAGTGCCTACTCATCTCAAGTCTTTGCCCATTATTTTTCTATTGAGTGATCTGAATTGTTTATTATTGAATTAAAGAGGATTTCTGTATATATTCTTCAAATGTACTAAAAAGTACAAGTTTCCCTTTTTAGTTGCATGTACTACAAATATTTTCTCCCACTCTGAACATTTATTTTCACTCTTATTGGTGCCTTGTGATGAACAAAAGATCTTAATTTAACACAGTCAAATTTGTCAATCTTTTCTTTACGTTTAGTGCCATAAATCCTGTAGCTCTTATGGTAAGTCTTGATGTCTAGTAGAGTATCATTTTTTTACACTGCTTTTCTTTTCTGAATGTGTCTTTACTATTCTTGGCCATTGCATTCCAATATAAACTTTAGAACTAAATTATCATCTTACACACATACATGAGCATGCGTGCACACACACACACACACACACACAAAACCAGCTGTCATTTTTATCAGAATTTTATAGAATTTATGGATCTATTTGAGAATTTACCTATTTTTAACACTAAGTCTTCTAGTCTATAAACATACACCTCCATCTATTTAGGTCTCTTTTACTTTCTGTGAATATATTTTATAGCTATCTATGCAGAGCTCTTTCAAAATTTTTGTTAGATTTATTCTAAAAGTTTTTGGTGTACTTTGATGCTCCTATAAATTGTATAAGTTTTTAAATGTTATTTTCTAGTTGTTAATTGAAACCTTGGTAAAGTCACCTATTAATCTTAATAATTTATTTGTAAATTTTAATATTTTTTGCATAAACATTCAGGTCATTTAAAAATGAGAGTTTTCTTTCTTTGCTTCTAATCTTTACCCTGTAATGCCGTTCCTTGCTTTTCAAACTCTCTGAAACTTCCCTACAATGTTGAAAAGATGGATGGTAACTGTCATACTTCCCTTGGTCCTGACCTCGGATGGAAAAACCTTAAATGCTTCCCCATTAGTTCTGCTTAGATTATGGATTTTTAACCTTTCTTCTTTCTAATTAATAAATTTAAGGTTTTAGCTACTTCTCATATTTTTTATGAAATAACTCAAAATCCGTTTAAAATTTTCATTCTATTTTCTCTTTTAACCAATTATCACTATAGAAGTGTTTAAATTTTCGAAACATAGGGATTTTCTAGTTATCTTATTACTTATTTTTAAATTTCACCATGATCATTGATCATATTAAGTATAATTTAAGCTGTTAGATATGTGTAAAGATTTACTATTTAGTGCAGGATATGGTTAATATTTGTAAAAGCTTTATGTACACTTGGAAAAAATATGGGTTCTTCAGTTTTTTAATGCAATATTCTATCTATGTCATTTAGGTCAACTTTGTTAATTATGTTATTTAAATCTATAGTCATATTAACATTTATCAGATTATACTATCAATTCGAGAGAGAAAGGTATTAAAACCTCTTTCTATAATTGCCCATATGCCTATTTCATCTGTAGTTCTGTTCATTTTTTGTACATATAATTTGTGTCCACATTTTTAGTTGAATGCTATTTTAATATTATTGTATATCTCCAGTGAATCAAATTTTTTGTTATTAGAAAAGTTGACAAGACGTTATGATTATTTTATGCCATTATATTTATTTTTATTGCTCAAATACTTCTTATTTTTGGCTTTTGTTTCTCCTGTATCTCCAAATATTCATCTTAGATTATTTGCCTTGTGCCTAAAGAATTCTCTTTTGATTGCATCTTTGTGGCAATTTTGCCCAGGTTTTCTTCATCTGAAAAGGTTTTAATATTACCTTTATTTTTTAAGGACATATGCATTGCATATAGAATTTAATGCTGGCGATTATTATCTTCTAGCACATTAAAGACAGCATTTCTTTGTATTTTAGTTTCCTTTTTGTATGTTGGCAAATGGACTGCTTCCTGATTGTGGCTCCTTTCAAACTAATGTGTCTTTTCATCTCTGCATGGTTTTATCATATTTGTCTTTGCATTTTTTTCAATAGTTTTTCTATGTGTGCCTACTCGTGATTTTCCTTGCGTTGATCCAGCTTAGATCAGTAGGGTTCACAGTGCTTCTTGAATTTGTGTTTTATTTCTTTCCTCAGCTTTAGAAAATCCCCAGTTATTATTTTGAAAACACTTCCTCTATTTTTAGACTTCAATTGCATGTATTTTTGCTGTATATCCTGTCTTTTATGCTTTCTTGTCTTTTTTTTATCTTTCCATCTTTTATATGTCTCTGTTTCCTTGTGACTGTTTTCTTCTGTTGTGTCTTCTAGTTCTCCAATCCTCTTTTCAACTGTATCTCTTCTGCTGTTATTCCCAACTATTGAATTAATTTTGATTAAGGAAATTTTCAGTTTGAGAGTTTTAATTTGTTTCTTACTTATTTTCAGTTCTATGTAAAATTCTCAAACTTTTTCATTTCCATGATCATACTAGGCATAATTAGTTTAAAATCTTTATCAGATAATCTCATTATCAGGATCTCCTGTGAATCATTTTCTATTATGTTCCTTTTTCTTATAATTTTTATCAAGTTGTTTTTTCATTTGCTTGAACATTTTTGATTAGGTGCTGATCATCATCTATGAAAAATAGTAGAAACAATTTAAAACCTGAAATTATTTTCCTATGAACCAGAGAAGATTTATCTTTATTTCTAGCAGGTGGCTAAGGACCTTCACAACCTTAGATCATCTTAATATAAACCAAGTCTGAGATAACTTAAAGCTGACTTTCGGTCCCTGTAAAGGAAGGTTTATTTCTGCCTTAATCTTATTCTTGAATACTGATCTTTGGTTTTCAATGCAAAGGCTGAACAGTATATCAAGAGATCAAGTTAAAAAAAAAAAAGATCTTGGACAAGGATGTTGGTAGCAGTAGAACTAGTAGGTAGTGGTTATGTTGAAAATATATTTCACAGATTGAAACAAGAAGATTTGCTGGCGAACTCGATCTCGAAAGAAGTAAAAACAATTTTCCCTAAGTTTCTGACATGAGTAATTGAATACCATGTACTGAGATAAATAGGAATAATGGAAGAATGCACTTGGTGAATGAGTATCAGGAATGTTATTGTAAACCTGTTAAGTGTTGAGAGGTTTATGATACATCTGTTATTTACCATACAAAGACACCATAGCAATAACATGACTTTACCATCCTATCTACTAGAAAATATATCCACTTACAGTGCAATCATGGGTAAACCATCTTTATCTGAAACTTGTAAGAGTTCTTATTCTAACAATTACCACGACTGAGATTATGGCACCACTGACATGGTCTATCTAATATATATATTCCTGCCTGAGAGGACATCTCTCATGTCTTCTCAAAGTAACTTCTGCTGTATTAGTTGCTACTCCATGTATGATGTAAAAGGGAGAGAAATGCACTCTACGACTGAGAATAAAGAGGAGAAGAATTGTGATTCAGACTTTAGCTGACAGGTACTCAAAACATGCAATAGAGAGTAAGGAAGTGCCAAGCTGAAGATCCTAAGCAGCATCTACCATGGACTCCTTAAGCCCTGGAAATGTATCTGACCTATAGGTACCATCTCAAGAAGCATAAAAGGATAATGAATGGCTGCAAATTTGAGTTGACAACACTGTGAAGTCATTTGTTTGTTTTTATTTTTACAAACACAAATCTACAGGATCTTGTATAACATTTTCTCTAACAGCAACCTTCTAAAAGATTATATTATCCTATTGTGGAGAGCCATCTGAATGGAATTTTCCCTCTCTTTAGGGATCGAGAGGAATATTTTGTCTAAGTTACATCAGTAGAACAAGTGTATTACATCTCGAAATGCATTTCTTACCCACAATTAGCTCAGACACCATAGGCATCAAAAGACTGAAAGTTTAATTTTCCAAAGCTGTTTCCAGCATTGCCATGAAACTATACTGCTGATCCTTCCACTGATTCAACATCTGAGAGTAGAGGTACCTCTTATCACTTTAGTTTATATACACATATTTAAGAAACTAAAGGATATAAAAGACTCCAGAAAAATAGTACTCTATCTCTTCATTACTGTTATGCTCCCTGTTTCAAAAGTGCAGAATAGATAAGAGGGTAACTGAAACCTAGAGGAGAATATGGTAAAACAAAAGACTTAGAAAGTAGTTAGAAGAGAGAACTTGAAATGTTCCTGACACATAGAAATGATAAATACTCAAGGTGATGGATATTCCAGATATTCTGAATTGATCATTAAACATTCTATGCATATAACAAAACATGACTTATACCCTATAAATATGTAAAATATTATATATCAATAATTATTGCTTAAGTTAGTGTTTTAAATATGGGATTCCATAGGTACTTATCTGTGTCATAGAACAACCATAACTACTTCTTCTTTTCCCAAAAAATAAACACTGTATTGTCCTTCCACTTTTCCAACTTCTGTAATTTAGGAAACAGGCCAAAAAAGGGTGATATGCTGATGATAAATCTATTCATAGCCGATTTCTCTCATTTAAATTTAAAAAATAAACAAAAATCAATAGATGATGTCTCCCTGGAAAACAAATTCACTGAAACTGAAAGTAAATGAACAAGTATTTGTTCTTTTTACAACAATCTATAATGTTAATTTTAGATGCATAACTAATATTTAAAGGAATAGCCACGTTAGCGATCGGGTTTGGGAATTCTTTGCTAACACGACCAGTTCAACACTAAAATCCTAGAGGGCAAAAAAATTAATGAATTTGGTTTGCGTTGGGTTTTGTTTAAATCTATCACAATCAAACCTATTATTGAAAATGTTGAGTCACCATTTTATATCTCTTGCTAGTTGTATATTTTACAATTGTCCCTTCATTTTGTCAACAATACAGAAAATCTACATGTTGAATAAAAAGAACAACTATTTTCTTTTTAAACAAAGAAATTAGATCAGAATGATTCCTGTCCCACAGATCATATTATAGGAAGCTTCTAGGTAGCTTTCCAATCTTTCTTCTATGAGATTCTATATGCTAGTGAGAACATATTAGAACAAGAAATAATTTGACATGAGGCAGTTTTGGCAATAGAGTGAAACAATGGCTTTTGCCAAGGACACTTGGAGTGAAATTGTAAAGAAGTTATATGAGATGAAATGAATTTTACTCATGCTGTAACATTCCATCTACATCTTCTCTGATAAGAAAGAGAAAAAATATTGGAATACTTTATCATATATTTAACATTAAAGGAGATAAACCAATAGACTAAGTAATAATTACACTTCTGTCATTTGCTATAGATGCTATATAATTTAACTCTTACATTTTTAAATGATCAATTTTCCCCTGTAATATATTTTGAACAATCACTTCCTCATTCTATTGGTTAAAAGCTAGAAGAAAAATTTGCTGTAGTAACTTGGGTTCATTTTTCTTAAAAAGAATACATGCAAACTTGGGGGATCAAAAATCAATATTTTACATAGAAAGTATGAGAAGAGGGTAGCAGATTTCATGTCTATGTGCACACAAACACATACATGCAAGCACATGTATACATGCACACA
Organism: Symphalangus syndactylus; assembly: GCF_028878055.3. Classification (NCBI taxonomy): domain Eukaryota; kingdom Metazoa; phylum Chordata; class Mammalia; order Primates; family Hylobatidae; genus Symphalangus; species Symphalangus syndactylus. The sequence continues at coordinate 54,328,494 of NC_072429.2, forward strand.
CACTCACACATCTTCCATTTGATGTAAATATAGCATGGAGCCTTATCTTTTTACTGTTGGAACATCCAGGGCAGCACAGAACTTATATCTCCCTTACAAAGTTACAGAACACACAATTGTTACTCTATAAAGTGAATTGTGTATCATGATTTTGTGGATATTCAGTTAACTAAAATGTACTTTCAGTTTTTTAAACATAATATCTAGAATATTTACTATTGTGAATAGTGCTGCAATAAACATACGTGTGCATGTGTCTTTATAGCAGCATGATTTATTGCCTTTGGGTATATACCCAGTAATGGGATGGCTGGGTCAAATGGTATTTCTAGTTCTAGATCCCTGAGGAGTCGCCACACTGACTTCCACAATGGTTGAACTAGTTTACAGTCCCACCAACAGTGTAAAAGTGTTCCTATTTCTCCACATTCTCTCCAGCACCTGTTGTTTCCTGACTTTTTAATGATGGCCATTCTAACTGGTGTGAGATGGTATCTCACTGTGGTTTTGATTTGCATTTCTCTGATGGCCAGTGATGACGAGCATTTTTTCATGTGTTTTTTGGCTGCATAAATGTCTTCTTTTGAGAAGTGTCTGTTCATGTCCTTCACCCACTTTTTGATGGGGTTGTTTGTTTTTTTCTTGTAAATTTGTTTGAGTTCATTGTAGATTCTGGATATTAGCCCTTTGTCAGATGAGTAGGTTGCAAAAATTTTCTCCCATTCTATAGGTTGCCTGTTCACTCTGATGGTAGTTTCTTTTGCTGTTATTCACAATAGCAAAGAGTTGGAACCAACCCAAATGTCCAACAACGATAGACTGGATTAAGAAAATGTGGCACATATACACCATGGAATACTATGCAGCCATAAAAAATGATGAGTTCATGTCCTTTGTAGGGACATGGATGAAACTGGAAAACATCATTCTCAGTAAACTATCGCAAGGACAAAAAACCAAACACCACATGTTCTCACTCATAGGTGGGAATTGAACAATGAGAACTCATGGACACAGGAAGGGGAACATCACACTCCAGGGACTGTTGTGGGGTGGGGGGAGGGGGGAGGGACAGCATTAGGAGATATACCTAATGCTAAATGACGAGTTAATGGGTGCAGCAAAACAACATGGAACATGGATACATATGTAACAAACCTGCACATTGTGCACATGTACCCTAAAACCTAAAGTATAATAAAAAAAAACTAGAATATTTAAAATAACTAAAAAAGGAAAAATCCAGTAGAATTGAAAAAGCATACATTATTGTTTCTGCCAATGTATTAGCCCAGCGCTTTTCAATAAAAATATAATGTGAATCACGTATGTAATTTAAATTTTCTAGTAACCACATTAAAAAACAAATATGAAAAAGAAAAAAGTGAAACATATTAATAATACATTTTATTTAGCTCGATAGACAAAATACATTCATTTCAATGTATAGTCAATATAAAAATGATTGAGCCATCTTGTGTGTTCTTTCAGATTAGCCTTCAAAATCCAGCATATAAATTCCCCTTACAGCACATCTTACTTTGAACTAGCTTATTTCAAGTGCTCAGGAGCCACATGAGGTGTAGTCCTATGAAGACTAGTGTCAATTCCCAAATCAACACCTTTTCTTAATCTCTCTCCTAATTTCCTCACTCATATTCCCAACTGCTACCATTCATCTCCAACTACACAGAATATACTATGGCTGATAGTAATATTTTTGTCCTCCCTCTCCAAATTAATTGCCTCACCTCTTAGATTCCCTGATTTGGTTACTAATCATTTTGGCATTACTAACCACACTCACATAATTGTACAAATTAAAAATCTGAAGGATGTTCTCCACTTCTCCTTCATGCATCTTCAATTTAATGTATGTGAAAGACATACTGAATTTGCACCCTCTTGTGTTTTCCCACTGTCTTCACCTTGCTAAAACCTTAAACATGGATATCTAAATTCTTGAAGACTTCCCACTATCATCCATCCATCCTAAATCTTCAGATCACGCTCTACACTGAAGGGAAACTGGTCCCTTGAACAAATGTGCTATTAACTTTAAAAAATTAAAATTGAGCCAGGGTGCAGTGGCTCACACCTGTAATCCCAGCACTTTGGGAGGCCAAGGCAGGTGGATCACCAGAGGTCAGGAGTTCAAGACCAACCTGGCCAACATGGTGAAACCCCGTCTCTACTAAAAATACAAAAATTAGCCGGGTGTGGTGGCACATGCCTGTGTAATCTCAGCTACTCAGGAGGCTGAGGCAGGAGAATCTCTTGAACCTGGGAGGCGGAGGTTGCAGTGAGCCTTGCACCATTGTACTCCAGCCTGGGCGACAGCAAGACTCCATCTCAAAAAAAAAAAAAATTAAAAAATTAAAATTGAATTATACTACTCTCTTAAATATGTCCTACAGATTCTTTTAGCTATATATTTTACTTTAAAAAAACATGTTGCATTTTCTCTATGTATTAATTGTTAGAGATACAGCAGCAAACAGTACAATTTTCTTCCTGTTTTCAAGAAGCTCAAAGTATAGTGTCTATGGCATGTCCACTCAAAAAAAAAATTTTTAAATATGAGCCCAGACTATATTTCCAGTTCCCCTGTTCAAGTAGACACTTTACTAGGTTGAGCAACCAAGCCCCAAATCATCATCTTTAGTGATCTAAGACTTTCAACACATATTTTCATCAAAATCACTAGACACGAAGTCATTGATTTCAAGGCACATCAAGCTTTTTTCTTAGGTAGGTAATGAATATTCTAGTTTATTACTGTACAAAGCTAAGATTTTGTACATAAATCGTTAAAGGGAAAAGAAATGGTTCTAATTTTAAACAAGAGTGTTAAATACTATTTTCTGATTACATTTTATGTATCAACCATAATAATATTGGACTGTGGTCTGTCTCTTATACTCATTATACTCTTAAAGTTACCTTTTACCTTATTTGTTTCAATTTCCTCATTTCTGCCCAGTTCTAATCCACCTTTATTGTATTGTTTTCTCGCTTGTTTTTACTCCTATAGAAATCTACAAAATAAAAACCTCTGGGTTATGAGAAATAATATATCTTTTAGGTTACATATTCCACTCAATAAAATCCATGTGAATCACACTACAAAGTTGGATAACTCTTAAAGCACTTTGTTATAGAGTAAAATGTACTATTACCTTATGTATGGGCCTATTCAAAGAACATATATGAGAAGCATTTCAGAAAATCTGAATATATTGGAATAAGATGAATAAATTGCGTATAATGGCATTTAAATTTATCTTTACCTCAAAAAACATGATTGCCGGCCAGGCACGGTGGCTTTTGCCTGTAAACCCAGCACTTTGGGAAGCCGAGGAGGGCAGATCACGAGGTCAAGAGCTCGAGACCATCCTGGCCAACTTGGTGAAATCCCGTCTCTACTAAAAATACAAAAAAAAAAAAAAAAAATTAGCTGGATGTGGTGGCACGTGCCTGTAATCTCAGCTACTCAGGAGGCTGAGGCAGGAGAATCGCTTGAACCCAGGAGGCAGAGATTGCAGTGAGCCAAGATTATGCCACTGCATTCCATCCTGGCAGCAGAGAGAGACTCCGTCTCAAAAAGAAAAAAAGAAAAAAAAAAAGGATTGTCTAGTTATATATTAAAACTAGTTATAGCTAACAATTGGTTTTGCTTAACAGAATCCTGGTTGAAATAATACTGAGATGCTTTGTTCTTGTTGTTACTGTTATCTCTTTTTCTTGTTTTGTCATTGCCTACATCATCATTATTTAATCAATCAAACAACCAAAATATTATGATAAAACTCTCTTTCTTTTTCTGACCCTATTTATGTTATGTTTGGGCTTTTATTATGATTGATGCTAATCTGATAAACTAGAGGATAGCAGAAAGTTAGAAAGAAGAGATGAAACTCTCATAGAGCCCTTCTAAGGGCCAAGTATCACTCTGCCCAGTATTTTCTGAAATTTTTTTCCAATTTATCTCCATGAATACTCTTGGTGTACTAGTCAGGATACATTAATATCTGTAAGAAGCAATCCCAAAATCTCACTGGATTTAATGTAATAAATAATTATTTCTCACTCATGTTGTTATTTAACATATATTGAAAGGGTGAGAATAAAAGAACTAAAATTCCACTGAAGCATTCAGGAACCCATATTCTTTCTTCTTAATAGTTCTACCATCCCTTGGGGCTTCTTTTTCCTTCAATAGATCTTTTGGATGTGGCTGGAGCACAAAGAAGTTAAGAGTGGGGAGAAATGTGGAGGAAGTTTTATGAGCCAGGCTTGGAAATGGTGAACTTCACTTCCAATACTTCATTGGCCAGAATGCAATTACAGGATCTTGGAAGTATAGCATTCTTGGATGCCAAGGAGGAAAAAGAAAAGGTTTTTGCATACAAAGCTGTATTTATGGCATGTGAGGAAGTCAATATTTTTATTTTCATTTTGTAAAAGAGAATAAGAGATATTAAATACCTTGTCCAAAATCACACAGCTAATAGAGACAACAATAGAATTCAAACCTCAGTTGTCTGACCCTAAAGCCATTTCTCTTTCTACAGTTTGTTTCAGGCTGATTATTCCTTTCTTAGACCTTGCAAAATAATGGGGAGACAGTGGCTGCTCTATTCTCACTCCATTACTCTTTTTAGTAACTTATTTAACTTCTTTGAAACAAGCACCCAAGCCTGCTTGATACAGTCCTTCTAACCCGTTTAGAGCAGCCAGGCTTCAGAATATTCTTGTTCATCTCCCTGCTATATGAGAAGTGCCTGCCTAGTCAGGGACACCTCACAGCTCTGCCTGAGATTAGGGTTGGGAGTGAAGAGGAAGCTTTAGGTCATGAATCCAAACCACTTCCCCCAATAAAAATTTTTGGTAATACAATTTATATCTTAATCTTTTCATCTTGATTTTCTCTCCCTAATGATTCCAAACTCCTGAAGGGACAGAATAGAGTATTATTAGTCTTATAGTCATCTACTCTTGTATTTATTTTTCTCTAGAGTAACAATTTCTTAAAGTGCAAAATGAAAGTGAATGTATGTCTAAGGTGACTAACTCCTTCCCAGAAGGAAATGTAGTTATTGGTAAGTCCAGGATAACTAAAACAATAGAGGATTTTTATATATTACACCATACTTAACGGTTTTATTTTTAATTGTGCTATTTGACCTTGAATGTAACCAGTAACAAAGCAGTACCTTGAAATGGATGGTAGGTAACAGAAATAAAACCAAGAAGAGCTTTGTCTTAGTTTGGAATGCATACAAGCATGAACTCAGCATGAACAGGTGATTAATTCAGATCCCTGACATGAGAGGGAAAGAAACTGAAGCTTGGAGAGACCAGACTAGGCAAAAAGTTTGTGGCAAAAGAGGAATGAGGACAAGAACCCCCTGAGACTTGGTCCAGTTTTCATTATTTAATTGTTGAAAGCAAATCTATTCTTTGTTAGTAGTACTTAAATCACTTGTACCGAAAGAACATATCCAACATATGCTCAATGGCAGAGGGTTAATATTTCACTTCAGTCAACCCATGAAGTGAATCTAAACGCAATTAATTAGGGCTGGACTTCAGATTATATTTTTAATGAGATTATTATTTTTTAAATGAATATCTCTGTTTTTACAGTGGAAAACAAGTTTAAGTAACACTCTCTAGGCCATATTATAAGTGCAAAGCTGAGCTAGGAAATAAAAGTCCCTGTCTATCCCTTATAAGTACAACATAATAAAATTCATTATAATAGCATTCTAGTTTTGTCATAAAACCATAACAAACCATACTTATATGAAAAATAAAGTAACTAATATTTTGCCTAATAAAACCATAGTAAATTGGTTCTAGTAATAGCAACACCATAATAATCATACTGAAAAATAGCTACATGTTACATATATTTACTACACTATTATAATAATTGTAGTTCCACCACAGATTTCTTTTATACAAAAGCTAAATTTACTCTAGTAATTGCATTTTCATTTTCTTCTGCATAATTATAAATATAAAAGTGTAACTTTTGATATGATGTATGAAAGCTTCAAATTTATTTTTTACCATTATTAAATTATTTAGAATTAAGAATTATTATTTGAAAAAAAAAAATTTTTCCCAGAACAAATATATCTACCTGTGTAAGAACAGAAATTTTTTTGTAGGATGTCAAAATAAAAAAAAAAAGTTAATGATGAAATTTAAGCATAAAAAATAGTTTCATATAAAGGGGAACAACACACACTGGGCCTATGAGAGGGTGGAGGGTGGGAGGAGGAAGAGAATCAGGAAAAATCACTAAGGGGTACTAAGCTTAATTCCTAGGTGATTAAATAATCTGCATAACATGCCCCCATGACACACGTCTACCTATGTAACAAACCTGCACATGTACTCCTGAACTTAAAATAAAAGTTAAAAAGTCAGTTATATATAGAATACAGAATAACCTGAAATAACTGCACTTAACAGAAAATAAGTTATTTAATCTATTTTATATCATCTCCATAAGAAGACCAGCTTTTCCCCAAGTGTTAACATGGACCCACGAACCTGGACTCTGCCTGCTTCTCCAGCCCTCAGAGAAGAATGAGGGCTTCCCAGGAATTTGTAAGAAAAAAAGTTGACCTAAAGGAGCTCATCAACATGCTCTGGGGAATGTCATACACTGCTGAACAGCAATGAGCCTAGGAAGAAACCCAAACAGCTTCTTGGCCATGGCTAATCTTAGCTCATTAAGTATAGACATCTATTATGAGAATTCAGTTCTGAAAAGTTTTAATTAAAGAAACTTCAGCTTCTACAGAAAGCAAAGTTCCTCTTCCTCTGTCCTTCAACTAGAGTGTTCATACTGTGCCACAGACTAGCCTGATGCTCATCAAATCTGTTTCCATTTCCTGAACATAAACTCTACTGTCCAGCCTGTTGATGATGATTAGGAGGGGTTCAGAGGACTGGGCCAAGAGAACATGGACGGAGCTGGATTTTGCCACTTCTGGGATAATGTGCTTCTGATCCTCATTGTGCTGTTTCCTTTTTATAATAAGTAAACATGTAGCACTAAGAGATGAAAAGTGCCCAAGTCTCTGAGTCTCCTGCTCACAAGAGAGCTTCCCAACCCACATGGGCTGTTACTTGAGCATGCAATTAATCTTTACTGCATTACGCCACTGAGAATCTGGGGATGTTTGTTATAGCACTTAACCTTTTTTGACATAAGAAGCCAAATGCCAGTGACCTCTCTACATTCTGCTTTAACACTATTGGTAGAAGCAGTCACAGAAAACAATTTACTATATTATTTTTTCTCTCTTTCCTTCCTCTTTTCCTTTTTTAATCTCTCTCTCTCCCTCCATCTTTCCCCCTTTCCTTTCTTTCTTGCTTCTTCCCATCTTTTTCTTCCTTGTGAATGGAGTTGGGTAGGTAGAGAGCTGCAATTCTCCCTCATCCCTTATCTCCATGTTTTTCCTTTCTTTCACTTCTCAGTACTATCTCGTTACTTGTGTTTTGAATTATATTTAGAATAATACTGTAAACTCAAACATATAATGTTTTGATTGTAACCTACAAAGAACCTCTGTCAAATATCTATACAAATCCAGCACAGAGATTTAAGCAATAAAAGGTTTACGTATAAACTGTCTAAATAGCTTAAGGATGTATTGCAACTGAGAATTTCCCATTATTTAACACTACTTAAAGTAAGGGAGAAAAACACCAGTGATTTTAATTTCGAGCTCTATAATTCCTAAGGCAGAAAAAAAGAATTATGTTTCATTCTGTTTACAGGGCCTTTTTTCCCTGTGATTTCCTGCCTACTGCTTGTTTTCAGAACTTGCATTGCATTGTCTCCTTCAATTCAGCTTCATGTGCACACCCCCAGCTCTGCAGTTCAAGATGATCTCTTTTCTTTTTGCAAGAGAATTCACATATCCAGATGCCTATCCCCGTATAGCTGCTGTATTTTATATGAGTTGTTTCAGACTATTCCCACAATTAAAATGGGATATCTCACTGTCTTCCCATTGCTTTTGTTTTCTTAAACAGAATTCATCTTACCATAGCTCTTACAGCCTATTACAAAGTATTATCCAGAACATACAAATATCTATCAGGGACATTCTGTCTTTAGTAAATTTCCTTTCAAGAAAAACCTTGATAGAAGAAAAAGCAGTAAAGCCTCAAGTGCAATATAGGTATATGCATCAGGCTAGGTTATTATTTTTCAAAATTATCTAGAAGAAGTACATTTTCTACAGAAACTGTTAAAAGCCAGCTTTGCTTTAAATGAAGTTTAATTTTTTTTTATACATTGCTAACATAAAACATAACAATTAACATCTGGTTAATTGGTTTGTAAGTCAGAAGCATGAGAAGCCCAGCCCACTGCTTCATGTCTCTCCTCCCCAACCTGAAGCAAACACTGTAGGTTATTCTGTAGGTGGTCCCTGAGAGCAACACTTTATAATCCTTACCGCAGTATTAAATGCAGTTGTGATCAGCTGATCAGAATTAAGCCTCAAATTAAAACCTACTTGCTATATCTTTATTATAGAATTACTGAATATGAGCTTTAAGATCAGAAAGGCCTATGTTGAAATCTCTGCCACTAACTTGTTGCTAAACAAGAGAACATTTGGGGCATTACTACTAACTGGTGGCAGCTTGACAACTGGCCTCTAGAAGTGAGCCTAGAACATGGTGTGAGGCTAACACCCATCTTTCTCTTTGTTTTGCTCAGCCCCCTTTGGGGTAAGAAGGTAGACTCAGAGGGTAAAGTCAAGTCTAGCTCAGGCACCTGCCATCTCGTGGATCCAGAGCCCTGACTATTTTCCTTTATCAAACACATTCCAGATTTGCTGGCATCTTTTTAAAACCCCTAATGCAAAAAGTCTTATTTTCATCCACCCTTAGATGGAGGAACTGCCAGCACATCTACTGAAGGGTGGCTACACTTATGCCCAGGGAATTTATATCTGTCCTTCTTATGATATCAACCAAAATGTGACCTACTTGGGGGACTTCTTTTGCTATAGCAAAATACTCATACATGTGCAAATGTGCATGCACACATGAAACTTCAGCTCCTGCTACCTATGTCAATTACCTAAAGCAAAGTCCTGCAAATGATCAAGTGTAACATACATGTTATTTCACTTGTCTTTATGAGGGTATCTATTGTGTATTGCTCTTCAAACTACTTCATACTTTATCACAGGGGCTTGTGGCACGATGTCTCAACCAAACAATTCTACTCCACTTAAGATAGATAGTTGAGATTCTAGGTAATTGGATTTAGAAATGGAGATCTCTGATCATTAGAAATAGGCTTATGAGGGAGTTTCCTTTAAATGATCTTTTTCTTTATTATGTAAATGCAAGGGCCAAATAACTATCTCTAGTATTAAGAGAACAATGGAATAAGAAGGTTCATAAATTTGGTTCTTTAGAATGCCATGAACAATTTACATAAGATACTCAGGAGCTTTCAGACATAAGGAAATCCATTAAGGAACATATAGATGTTCCACTGAAGGCCCAAAGTCAAGGAAGAGCAATAACGCTCCTAAAATAAAAACTACCTTAGAAACAAAAGAATCTAGATTAATGTCCTGCTCTCTCTACAAGTCTAAATTAAGTGTTTTTTTGAAGAGAGTTTTTGTATGTTTTTTGTTACCGTAAATGCCAGGTTCTGGAAGCTTCTACTCACCCAGCCGCTCTGTACAGTTATGGGAGCTTAGAAAACGATGGCCAAGCCTGGGAGTGTGTATTAGTCTGGTCTCATGCTGCTAATAAAGACATACTTGAGACTGGGTAATTTATAAAGGAAAGAGGTTTAATGGACTCACAATTCCACGTGGTGGGGGAGGCCTCGCAATCACGGTGGAAGACGAAGGAAAAGCAAAGGGACTTCTTACATGGCAGCAGGCAAGAGAGCATGTGCATGAGAACTCTCATTTATAAAACAATCAGATCTCTTGAGACTTATTCACTATCTCAAGAACAGCATGGGAGGGACCTGTCCTCATGATTCAGTTACCTCCTGCAGGTCTCTCCCACAACACTTGAGAATTCAAGATGAGATTTGGGTGGAGACACAGCCAGACCATATCATTCTGCTCCTGGCCCCTCCCAAATCCCATGTCCTCACACTACAAAACCAATCATGCCTTCTCAACAGTCCCCCAAAGTTTTAACTCATTTTAGCATTAACTCAAAAGTTCACAGTCCAAAGTCTCATCTGAGACAAGGCAAGTCTCTCCCGCCTATGAGCCTGTAAAGTCAAAAGCAAGTTCTTTACTTCCTGTATACAATGGGGGTACAAGCATTGGGTAAATGTTCCTGTTCTAGATGGCAGAAATTGGCCAACGCAAAGAGTCTACAGGCCTTGTGCAAATCCAAAACACTGTAGGGCAGTCATTAAATCTTAAAGCTCTGAAATGATCTCCTTTGACTCCATGTCTCACATCCAGGTCATGCTGCAAAAGGTGGGCTCCCATGCAGCTCTGCCCCCATGGCTTTGCAGGTACAGCCCCACTCTCACTGCTTTCGTGGGCTGGCTTGAGTGTCTGCGGCTTTTCTAGGTACATGGTGCAAGCTGTCTGTGGATCTACAATTCTGGGGTCTAGAGGACGGTGGCCTTCTTCTCACAACTCCCCTAGGCAGTGTCCCAGTAGGGACTCTCTAAACGGGTTCTGACCCCACATGTCCCTTTCCCACTGCCCTAGCAGAGATTATCCATGAGAGAAATAATAATAGGACCTATATTATAGGTTTGATGTGAAGACTGAATGACTGTATCATCTATCTATCTATCATCTATCTATCTATCTATCTATCTATCTATCATCATCTATCTATCTATCTATCTTTGGAGACAGGGTCTCACTCTGTCACCCAAGCTGAGTTGCAGCGGCTGTATCATAGCTCACTGCAGCTTTAAACTCCGGGGCTCATAATCCTCATACCTCAGCCTACCAAAGTGCTAGGATTACAGATGTGAGTAACCATGCCTGGCCACTGACTGTATTTGTTTAAGCTCTTAGATTGATGCCTGGCACATTATAATCATTATTTTATTATTACTATTGTCATGGTTATTAACAGTAGCAGCGGTGGTGGCAGTAGCTTTGTGTTACTTGTCTTTATTAAAGAAGTGACACTAGACCTTACTTCCCAGATAAAAGGGATTGTAGACTGAGAGAAATCTGAAGAATGGAAAGGAGGAAACAATTGTTCAAATTGGGACAAGTAATTGAAAGTACAAACATGTTAATTTGGGACAATTAATTTAGAGAAAAAAATTTTTTCAAGCGGTTTATACATTTAGTCAATACGCAAAACAAATTTTTAAATAAATACATAAAGAAAGAACTTTGTAAAACAGAAGTCTATGTTTCATTATGTCTCTATTGGATACCCCTCCTCAGGGTAATAATGCCTTTGGGTTAAAATATGAGATGTCCACCAAATAACATACTCTCCATACCTCTGCAGTCAGAAAGTAGGAGGATACAGAAAGTTAGCTTACAGCCACCAGTTGTTAATTATTGAACAAGACAATAGTAATAATTACTATACTTCAAAGAAAGGAAATATAGTGTAGTTTGCTATCTTGATTGTGTTAAGTGAGCATGGGCTCTGGTCTGACTGTAAGAACTATAGTCACAAAAATAAGTCGAAAAGCTGAGAGAAGTGATGGTTTTTCTATGGCTTTTGGCATTAACTTCCTCTTTGGACTCATTTTCTTGTATACAATGACTTTAGTCAGAAGTTACAGTGAAAAAAAGGAAATGCAAAAATGCTAGTTTTTGTGTCCTGCAAGGGGTAAACAGGGAAAAAATGAAGTTTGTTTAGAAAGAGGGACATGCACATAGGTTTTAGAAGAAAGTTTTTTGTGTGTGTTTACACTAATAGTCTACAAGGGTGCTCATTTAGTTGTTTTCTGTAACTGCTATCAAATTTGGCTGTTCTTTTCTCTCAAGTGCTCTATTCTTCTTTTTGTTGTTGTTGTTGTTTGTTTGTTTGTTTCAGTGATTGAGAAAAGGGGTCCAAATATCAAAACAATTGCTCGTTCAAAAACTAATTCATTACCTGATTTTTTAAAAAAACAATTATTTTGAGACCACATTAAAAAAATTACACAAAGAGTATGTCCCAACTCAGAAGAAAGCAAAAAATGACTAATGATCTTATCGCAATCAGAATACAAAGATTAGTCAATGAATCATTATTCTTTGGCTTGCTCAGACTCTTTAAAATTGGGCCCATTTTTCTTTTTCCATTTTTCCATTGGCACTGTCTGCTAATTTTAAATTTTTACTTTGTTTGTGTTGAGGGGGAGTGATTTTCATATAACCTTTCAATGACACAAAAGAGAAACTAGAGTTTTCAGTTTGGATAAGGTAGTGCTTCAGAGTCTTAACTGTATCTCATATCAGCAGCTATGCTTAGAAACAAATTCCTGCCAAGTGACCAATGGTAATAACAAAGGGGAAAGAGAAATAAAGGCACATGCAAAAAAAAAAAAAAAAAAAAAGTCAGATCCTCCCACAGTAGGGAAAAAGAGAGTACTGACAGTGTTAAAGAAAATGAAGTTACTATGTCATAGTTTTTTTAATGAGGAATAATATGTATTCATACAAACACAACTGCTAAAAGGATGAGGACACTGTACAGAGTTGTCTTATTATAATGCATGTTTTAATGCATGAGTATCACAGGCTCTTCTGTTAGGATATTTTAGGCCAGTCATCATATCCTGATCTTATTGGAACAAATTGTTTACACTGACTATTAGAATATATAGTATTTTCTTTCTTCTTTTGTAAGCATTTTTTTTCTAATTACAAAAGTCATATTTTCACATTGGAGAAAATTAAGACCTTACAGAAAAGGATGAAGAAAAAAGAAATCAATCATAATCTCACAGTCCAGAGATAACTTTGTTAGCATTTCACCTTTTTTTCTTACACATGTATGTATATGTATGTGCACACAATATAAAAACATAGAAAACATTTTGATTGTTTTTAAAACTCAATTTTATTACAGAATTGGTAGGTAGTTATTGTAGGAAAACTAGAAAATGTGAGAAAAGCTTTTAAAAAAATTACTAATAATTCTACTATCCGTATATTTAGGTACTTTGGTCCAGACTTTTTTTGTTTGCTTGTTTTTTTTGTTTGTTTGTTTGTTTGTTTTTGAGATGGAGTCTCACTCTGTCACCAGGCTGGAGTGCAGTGGTGCAATCTTGGCTCACTGCAACCTCTGACTCCCTGGTTCAAGCAAATCTCCTGCCTCAGCCTCCCGAGTAGCTGGGATTACAGGCATGTGCCACCATGCCTGGCTAATTTTTGTATTTTTAGTAGAGACGGGATTTCACCATGTTGGCCAGGACGGTCTCAATTTCCTGACCTTGTGATCTGCCTGCCTCAGTCTCCCAAAGTGCTGGGATTACAGGTGTGAGCCACTGTACCCAGCCTTAACCTACTCTTAATTTAACAATACGTGATGTATATTTGAACAAGTCATCAATTATGTTCCTATAACATGTCTGTTAATGGCTAAATAACATTCTACTGAATAGCTATACAATCATTTAGCCAATATACTGTAGAATATTTGAGTTGTGTAAATGATCATTTTCTAACACTTTTTAAATAATAAGTTGTTGTACATTGAGGGTTGTGTGTATGTGATTGGGAGCAGTATGTGATAGGAGTATCTAGTCTTCAATTAGAGAACGAAGAGATTCAATTGGTGCTTGAATCTAACTCAGTGCCAGCAATGCTACACCTGCCTGGCTGCCATTGGCTGAGTTTTTAACAGTAGGACTTGCTAAACAACAACTAAAAAAATAGCAACTTTGGTGCAGAGCAGCCACCCTTGGCCCAAAAAGAAAGGTCTGTATTAGCCCCTTTCTCCTGTACAACAGCACTCTCTTAAGTTCACAACAAGAATAGGAGGGGTTCTTGGCATTTCATAATCTAACATCATTTCATAAATGCCTATACACAAACTCACACTGATCACTGGAATTAATTACTACTCACAGCAACTGTCTGAAGTCACTTTCTCTTTCCAAGTTCTGTAAATGGAAAAAATAAATAGACACAAGACAAGTGGGCTTTCATAAAACAATAGAGGAAATCAAAAGCAAAATGCCCTTACTATTTCTTTTGCTTCCTCATTTAGAAAGGAATTAAAATTAAAATGAGAAACTTAAATGAGAAAGCATGTTAAGAACGTTTTTCTGAGAGGAAAACATAGAGAGAGGCTTACTCTTATAGAGAGGTTTACTCTTTTCAAAAGCATCTGGGAGATCAGGACACAAAGCTAAACAATTTATTTAATCAAATCTATCAAAATATTAGTTAATTTTAACTGTATCATCAAACTGGTCATTAGTGTTCATTAGATAAAAACCCCAAGGAAGGGAATGTGCTTGTGTTCCTGTAAATGTGTAGTATACAATTTTTACCTTTTATTGCACTTTGTGATTAAGCCAATGAGTAATTTTTAATCAAGTAAACAAAAAAATACTAGTTAAACTGAACAATATGATCAAATGGTCATCAGTGTTGATTTAAGCCCCCAGTGATGAGGATTACTGTGTGCAAATATAGGTATGTGCAGAACGTATATAGTATAATTGCTTTTTCCATTTTAAATTCACACATATCTTCCCATTTGAAAGAAAAATGCTGCTCTATCTATAATGCTGCATAAGACTATCACCTCTTCTTTCCAAATACCTGAGGAACAGACAAAGTCTGGTGTCTTCCCTGTAGAAATCCTACTGGACGATATTTCTATTACCGACCATTCAACTAAACCAAACTCCTTTTCTTCCGTCAAAATCATTTAAAAATTCAATCAAAATAATTGAACTAGAATCTTCAAAGGACAACATTCTGAAGTCTTTGTAGGTTTTATAGAACAGAAACAATTTCATTTTAAAGGCAAAAGATTCAGTGAAAGAGAAAATATAGAAGAATCCTCACAGCAACAGTACTCAACTAAAAATACGCAGCAGAGATTCAGCCATGTGGAAGAGTTTCTACCTTACAAATCCTTAAGGGTTTGAATAAGAAAGCTTAGAATAATAGCTGGCTGCGTGTGGAGCAGTGGAGAAAGTAACACAGCGTATGGTTGGGTTAGGATGTGTCCAGTCAAGTTGTTGGTCCCTTCCTCTGTCAGAGAAACAGGATTCTTGAGCTGTAGAAGGAAAAAAAAAAGCTGGTTATATTTCTGTGCAGTACTGACGATGCTTATTATTCTTTGCTCCTAATATATAGAGGCACAATGCTGCTAAGAGCCATGGGCTTCAGAACTAGGAGAGCCGGGTTTAAATCCAAGCATACCAACGGTGTGGTCTTGCTTGGGCTTACAGCTCTGAATTTCAGCTTCTTTCCTTGTGAAATAAAAATGGTAATGCCTGTCCCCCTTTCAGGGCAGATATAAGTAGTAAATGATACACTAAGAGTGGGGAAAAGCATAGCACAACACCAGGTATCTGCTAGATATTCAACAAATGTTAGTTTTTTTCTTTCTTTTTTTAAAACACACTTTAAGACTTGGGCATTTCTTAATTTTCTGCATTATCAAGTTCAAAGCATTCCCTTTGTTTATCCATGTTTTTCCCGTACTCCACCCTGTTTATCATCACTTGATACATATTTACTTGTTTGTTCTCTACTTTCTGCCATTAGAACACTAGCTACAAGAGGTCAGGAACTTTGTTCAATGCCGAATCTTCACCACTGAAAAATATGCCTATCACGTTGTGAGTGCTCAAGAGATATTTGTTGAAGGAAAGAATAAATGGCTTATAAATTTGTTTCATTTAAAGCTGTTTCAAGCATTTCTTACTAAAATAGTCGACAACAACACACCCAATTATTTGTAAATAATATATACATGAATAGTTATCCTGATATATGCGTTTACAGCTCCATATAAAATTAATAGTGCCCTGAACATAATCAACATTTAACGTTTAGCAATAAGGTTCTTATTCAACTAATATATATGCATGAGCATGTCCTGAGATGGCAGAAAAGCATCATTCCTCATTTTTGTCCAGAGAAATTAGTGCTCTTTGTGGAGATAAAATACTACAACCATATATTGCCTGATTACGTATATTCATAATTTACCATAACAAGTACTGCAGGAGTCTTGTGAAATACAATAACCTGAAATTGAGTTGTCATGCATGCATGTACATACCCACAAATATAATGTCATAAATGTATAGGTGTGTTATGGGCGAATATGTGTATGTGCTTGTTAAGTGGATCCTTGCTGTCTGTTTGTTGAATAATTCATTAACATAGTCACATATGTGTATATAAAACAAGCTACAAAAATGTTTAGACATTGTGGAATAATATCATAAATGCTGGGATAAATGCTATATGCCAAATGTCACTGGAATGAATTATGAGGGAAAAAGAATGCTGATGTTTGATCAAAATATTAGATAAACCATGTGAAATAAGCTTAAAAGAAGAAAGGCTATCATGTTTTTATTTACTATCCTATTAATGTAATTTTTTGCCATAGGTAAGAGAAAGAGAGAGACAGAGGCAGAGAAACAGGGAGGAATGAAAAACATTTCCTGAAAAAAATTCTTAATAGATTTGCGTTGTCATTCAAAATGAAAACCTATGAGCACGCTCCCCTTAGCTATGGGTCTTTGGAAAACGGGAGAATAGAAACAGGGAGTGAGAAGTTCTGCTTGTAGAGAGAACGCGGCCAACCTCCCTCCCCCACACCCCCAGCACTTCAACTCCTGCCAGGCAGGAACTAGAATCTTTTGTAGAACACCATTATAGTATTAGAAAGTAACACAATCATGAAGGAGAGAAGAAAGGCTGGATGTACATCGCCTTGTGACTCTAAAAGGCCCCCTGTGCCGAATATCCGAATATCGCGGCAGCGCGGAGTCGAAGGAAAGGCCTGCGCAGCTCAACCGTCAGGCCTAAGAGCAGCTCTGAAGCTGGTGAGGAAAAACATTCCTCCCCCAAAAGGCTTTTATTTATTTTACTTTTTAAAGATAGTACAAGAGGTAATGCAGCACATTTGTGTAATTTCATCCTGAAGCTTGACACTCTCGATCGCTAAGGGCTCTCAGATCTCACACGTGCATGTCTCAGTTCTCATCCCACCCGCTTCAGGGGAGACTCACGCTTCTCTTGTGAAATGTGCTTGAGAGGTTATCATGGGCATTGGCAGACGACGGTAGTATTGATAGATAATTCAGACCTATAAGTGTGCGTGTGCGCGCACACATACACACACACACACACACGCACACTCCATACACAAGCTTAGAAGCTTCTCCTCCGCTTGCTCTATCTGTTATCTCATGTAACTCCAACCCCACGTCACCTTATCCTGGCCCCCTAATCTTCCTCCCGCCCCCACCCGAGCCCCGGAGAACAGACTGACATCTTCCAACTTGATGTGTTACCTCCTCAGTAAGGAAACAGGAAAAATCCAATAAAATAATATTTAACATCCTGTAACACTGACACCGCCTCCCCGACAATATCTCCTTCCCCCCATACACACATATACATGCAGACACCCAATTTTTTGCCCCACCTTACAATGAAATTCTGGCTGTTTCCTAGGCCTTTGAGGATGCTCAGGCCCAGTACATCTGAAATCTACCAGCTGAGGGTAAAATAAATACTAGGTGTGCAAAGGAGCCAGAAGGAACCATTGCCTTTTCCCAGATCAGAGTCAGGGAGAACAAGCACTTAATTCCCTCCCCATAACAGGGCTGTGAAAATTATCCCTAAAATGGGGAGGTAGAAGAGGGGCAAGAAAAGGTTAAAGAAAAATGGACAACCATAACAAGATTTATAATTTACTTTCAAAATAAATCAGCAAAGGGAGGCCCAATCTGCCATTTACTCCGAGGGCTCTGGGATTCCACATTGAATAATGTGCCATGGCCCATTTTGATCTGTACTGAAATTAACAATCAGTCCACCACTTTATGAAATATTATCTTTGTTAGCTTTACCACTAACAAAAATACAACTTCCAGTTTTTCACATCCACACACTACATCTATTAAAGCAATCTGGGAAATTAGTTTGAGATAAACTGTACAGCAATTTTATTCATAGCTTCCCTGTATCTCACACTGTTAATCTGCATCACAGCTCACTAAATAGTGCCTAATGTTTATTGCATTTAACTGAATGTATACGATTCTGAGGGTACGCCAGGGACCGATTATCATAATTATACACGTTTCTATGGAAACCCACAAGTCTATCAGTTTTGATTCATTATATTGTTATACCTTCTAGCACTTTCTAATTATTAGCTGCCCATAAAAAGTCTCAGTCTTGCTGTTACTATAGAAATGAGCTATAGACAGGCCTCAATTGTTAACCCTTAAAGAACCAAAATATATAGACTCAGACAGCTGGTAAGCTAGTCATGAAACTGAAATAGCTAATAATTTTACCTATTCCTTAAATTTATAATTGATTTGCTGTTATTAATTTCTGAAACTCTTTCACTTAGCTCATGAATGATCACCTCAGATTTTATAAAATTGCCCTGACTTTGAGGTTCCCTATCCCTGATATACACCCTCAGGTATGATAAAAGATACACAAAAACTAATGCAGCACTGAATTAGTGAGCACAAAGTGCAAAACGAAAAGTCTTTCAGGACCGATTCCTTATTTCATAGATAAAGACACATTTGCTGGTGCAAACATAGAATTATATGTTAACTGATAAAACAGATAAATCAGAATATAATAGTGAGAACTCAAATGCACTGAGAGTCTTTAAATCAAGCATCTAAAATTGCTTCAGAGCAATATGGCTATTTAAGTATAATTTAATATTGCTGCTTAAATTGCAATTTGTAATTTAATATTTTCATTTTACTTTTTCTTCTACATTCACTAACAGAATCCCGTGAAAATTGAAAGGGACCAAGCAGTTTCATTGTCTCTCTAACCCTCCTGCTATTATAGTTTTCAATTAGAAGTGCCTTTTAATTTAGATCAGGAAAGCTCTCCTAAAGTGACAGCTCGCCCTTCACACTGCATATCTATTTATTTCGGAAGTCAACACACTATTCAATAACCTGAGAACAGCCCTGATTGCTATGCTAATAGTATTCAGAAATATGTCGACACCGATCGAAACAAGTAAACTAAGGCTAATTCATAAAGTGAATAATAAAAGGCAGAGGAAAGCCTTTCACACTTACTACTTCAGCTGGAATCTTAAGCTTACAAATTTAATTTTTTCTCCTCCCTTAGGGAAATGAACGCTATGTGATAACCAAACTGAAATTAGATTTTACCTAATATTACAGCCTAGCCTATTTGACGCGGCTTGTTTTATTATATAAAGCTGCAGTGGGAAGCAGCAGAGACAATGACCGTATATGTTAATGCCTGTGTGAGCTGGGAGATGCTTGCTCCAGCCCCAGCTTTCTTTAGCTCAAAGCTAAATGCAGTTTGCTTTTCGAGGTTGGGGGAGGAGAGGGAAAGCCACAGAATTTTAAATGTATGCCCACATTAAAAAACAACAGCACATGTTAGGTAACCATTTTTTTCATATTACAAGCCCAAACCACCAACATCCATAGCAACTCCCCGCCAATTAGGAATAAATCAAATTGTATAAGCAACAAAAGATACAGACATTTGCATGTTTAAGTTCAAACTCTTAAAAAAAAAAAAAAAACAGAGAACAGATCAAAGCCTTTTGTTCACAGCTCTTATGTAGCTGTTAGCATTAGAGAAAAGTAGATTTACTACTAAATGGGAAATTTAAAGTAGATTAGGAGTAAATTGAGTTAGATACTTTTAAAAACCCATTCATGGGTACATGCATATATTATTGCATATATGTGTACAGCCTGGAAATTAATTATATTTATTTCACATTAAAATTAGTCTCCTCCCCATATTCAGACATTGGTTATTCAAAATAATTCAACTATATCTACATTTTTTTACTTACTCATAAAAATTAAACTAAACTTCAACAATAAACATTGTATTTTTCACCTTGTTTATGCTTTCACTCCCATAATTATCAATTAGTTTTTCAACCCCATTCACCAACCTTTTTAAAAAAATCTCTAGAGCCTATTCCTACATTTATAACTAGGCAAATATATGCATAGGTTGATAAACTCTAACAAAATATATAAGTATGCAGAAAATACACTAACATTTCTAGATGAGTAAAAGAACTGTATGAGGAGAATAATGCTACCAGGGCCAAAATTTCATACACTTGATAAATAAGCCTTCAAAATGACAATAAAAGATTCTGAAAGCAAGCGGAACCTGGCATGTGCTTTTAGAGAATACCTAAAGATCACTGTTAGGTTAGTGAATCCTCAGGGGTTTATTTGGGGGTCATATGTTAGGGTCACGAGGGTGATTAGGCAAAGAAAGCAGAGAAAGTAAAGCCTTCAAGCAGCAGGCATATTACCACCTGGGATTTCATTTATTTCCTAGAGATAGAGTCAAGTTAGGTCCCTGCGTGGCAAAACTATGAATTAATTATATTCTGCCCCACCCAGTGAGCATTAAGTGCTCAAATTTTCTTTTTGGGTGGTGGGGGAAAGATGACTTATCATTCACGGTTGGATGTTAAAATCCCAGAGGAGAGAACCAATAAAAGCAGCTCCTAGTGTCAAAAATCCAGTAGCTGTACCATGACTATCCATCAAACTGAAATGTTTTAGGATTCATATTTATTTGCACCACTTTGCCACTGAGGAAAATGTCTAGTCAACTAGAGAACGTCTAAATTCTTGCTTTTTGATTCTTATAGGAAAGGTGAAATGACATTAGTGAGTTGTGATTTCCTTCAGCAGCGAACGGAGTCCTTTGAGAAGGCTGGTCAGTGGCACAGGCGGCTCACAGACCGACACAGCAGGCCTTGGGCATTGTACTAACCCCATGGGTCATTTCTGCAGACCAGTGCTGGCCAGGCCCTGGACAGAGGGGCCAGGCCAGGCTTCCCCTCCTTGAGTGTCAAGGGTGAAGTGAGAAGATAACATTGTCTCTGAGGTTTGTTATTCAGGGACCCTTGGGCAATGGGTCTTTTTCCAGTTTCATTACTGGAAATCAGGAAAGGATATAGATGGCTTTCTCCCCCATTAGGAAATAGCCTAATGGTTACAGAGTAGAGTCAGATAAAAGAAAATGGATTCTGCACCAACTGAAGGAGGTCGTTCTGAGGAGAAAAGTACAAGAAGAGAAAGAAGACTCAGCTTAGCAGCAGCCACAAACAACAACAAAAAAACTCAACCTACTTGATTCCTTCTAATCCCCTTCTTTGCTGATTTTCTTCCTTGTACATTTAACATAGGCAAATGTGTGCCTTTTAACTGTCAATTCCCATGTCTATATAAGCACTATGATTCGGGGCAGAACTGGGCTGCAAAAATTAAGACAATAAAAGAACTTCTCCCATAGTAGATAAAATATGATTACCATACAAGAAGAGATCAAAGCATTTTAAAGTGTTTATTTTTCACAGGCCCTATGTGTCATTTCTTTAAAATACTGCAATGCTTATGCTTGAGTAACACAAAAATTCAGGCACTTTAGTTTTTCCTATTTACACATACAAAGAAAGAATATAGTTGTCTCTCTCTCTCTCTCTCTCTCTGTCTCTCTCTCTTACTGTATCAGTGCATCAGCAAAACACTCATTATTATTCACTCTGAAAAATAGTCATTTAAAGAGACTAATTGGCAGTACTTATAATTTATATTAGTTTTTATACTACTTGGAGTTTAAAAACAAGAAATAGCCAGTATCCACAAATGTTTGTTTACGTCTCGCTGATAGGAAGAATTCCTTGGATAGTCCACCTACGGCATATATGGCACACATGTGTTCCCTGCTGGCAAGGAGCTTACCTTGTGTTCCAAGGACAGTGTATGTGTACCCAACCATTAAATAGACAAGGTGAATCGATTGATAGATTAAGGAATTTGAATATTATTCCATTATTCTATTGTTAATAGAAAGTCATTAACAATATTTTTATTGGGAGATGTAGATTACACTTTGAGGGAAAACAACTTGGAAGTCATGTGCCAGAGCCTAAAATGAGGGAAGCCTTTGGCTAAGAAACTAGTCAGAGACTATTACACTACTACAGGCAGGAGGTTTATACCACATTGTTCACAGTGACAGGAAAAATGAAATAAGCATAATGAAAAAGACATACATTGAACACGGTTTGTGAGGAGAAATAATGAGTCTAAATAAACATGGCAAAGTCATAAATGGAATGATGAGGCATTGTGGAAATGTGTTTTGGGGGTAAGAGAACCAGCTTGACTTTCAACACATTGTTTGAGATGATAGCAAAATCCAGCACGTAGTAAGACTGAAGAGCCAAAAATTATCTTGAGAGAAGTCATTAATTTTTATTCTCATGGTCATGCATGTAGTTATTGTTTTGTTTTTCAGTGAGCGAATAGGTGAATGGATATGAATGAATGAAAAGAACTGAACTGTAGATGTGCTATGATATTTGACACCACAAGAATGAATAAATTCTACAAGAAAATGTGAAAAGAGAAAAATGTATAAATAAGAATTGAATCTTTTGATTTTCATCCATCTATGGGCAAGGGAAGGAGTAAAATAAGGAAAAAAAGGAAATGGGAGGCGTCACAAAAAGAAAGGAGAACAAAGACAATAGGATGTCAAAGAAGGATAAAAATTGAATATAGCCTAAGATGGGTATTAAAGCTGAAAGAATTTCTGGTGGCATTGAGAGAGAGAGAGAGAGAGAGTGTGTGTGTGTGTGTGTAAAATAAAAGAAAAATGATGCAAGTTTAAAAGAATAAGGGACAACGCTGTCAAAAGACAGATTAAATGTTCTACTGTGAGAAGCATTAGTTGATGCAGCAAACCCCAGAGGAGAGGAATAGGGAGGGGAAGTCGGGAGTGTCCCAGAAGGACTTTAGACCTAGAAATGGGGAACCTCTTCTTCTGAAAAGGAAAGAAGAGAAAATAGATGATGATCCAGATATATTTTGAGGTTTGAAGAGGGTATATACCCAAATATATAAGTAGGGAAGAAGAAGAAATGCATGCCAGATGGTTTCAAACTAGGGGAAAAAATGGGTGGATAAAGCAGATTTTAAAGAACCAACTAAATGAAGCCAAAAGGGGAAATTAGGATTGAAAAGTGAAGTGGCGGCCGGGCGCGGTGGCTCACGCTTGTAATCCCAGCACTTTGGGAGGCCGAGGCGGGCGGATCACGAGGTCAGGAGATCGAGACCACAGTGAAACCCCGTCTCTACTAAAAATACAAAAAATTAGCCGGGCGTGGTGGCAGGCGCCTGTAGTCCCAGCTACTCGGAGAGGCTGAGGCAGGAGAATGGCGTGAACCCGGGAGGTGGAGCTTGCAGTGAGCCGAGATTGCGCCACTGCACTCCAGCCTGGGCGACAGAGCAAGACTCCGTCTCAAAAAAAAAAAAAAAAAAAAAAAAAGAAAAGTGAAGTGGCAGGGACCTAATATTGCTCATGTGAACAATAGTCACCAGGATTTTACTCCTTAGTAAAGCTTTCATCTACAAGCCATGGAAGACTGTCAAATAGGAACAGTGAAGCAAACACAACTGTCAGCCAAAAAAAAGGAACATCTTAAAATGCAATTCAATTAAAAATATATTTCTTGAGTGTTGATTGCATGCCAGGCACTGTATGAGCTATTAGCAAGGAAATTTTAATGGACTTCTAGAACTGGAAGTGTGCAAAAAATAAAATTTTGAAACATTTGTGCTAATTTCTTAAAACTATAAAAATGAACACACTCTAAAAAGGATGACTCAAGATGGCATGCACCTGACCTCAGATGATCCCTTTATTTTTTCTATATTAGCTTTTTGAAAGAACTCTACATTTCCAGCAAAGAAGAAAAGAGAAAAAGAAAATTTAAAAGTAGAGGATCGGATAAATTAAGATTCTACTACTAACAATGCTATTGGGTCACCAAAAGCCAGAGAGATATTATGTGGGCCTATTACTGGCCTATTTCCCTCTTTTACTAACCCCGGTGACTGTAGGTTTTCTTATGACCTGCAACAAAGCATGGACAGGGAACACACTGAAATGCTGTTCTACAATAGTTAACATATATAAAATGCCCACTGCATTATGAATAGTTCCACATCATCTCATTTAATCTATTATATTAGTAATACCCAAAACAGATATTACTATCGTCTCCATTTTTTACATTTATTTTATTTTATTATTTTTTGATACCGAGCCTGGCTCTGTTTCCCAGGCTGCAGTACGGTGGCATGATCTTGGCTCACTGCAACCTCTACCTCCCGAGTTCAAGAGATTCTCATGCCTCAGCCTCCCAAATAGCTGGGATTACAGGTGTGTGCCACTATGCTTGGCTATTTTTCTTTTTCTTTTTTTTGTATTTTTAGTAGAGATGGGGTTTCTCCATGTTGTCCCTGCTGGTCTTGAACTCCTGGCATCAAGTGATCCACCTTCCTTGGCCTCCCAAAGTGCTGGGATTACAGTCACGAGCCACCATGCCCAGCCTCATCTCCATTTTACAGGTAAAAAACTGAGGTAAGAAAGGCTATATAACTGACTAAGATGACTAAACCAGTAAGTGCTCAAGCACAGATTCAAACATAGCTTCATCTTTTTCCAAAGCCTGGAGTTTTTCTCCCTAAACTAGTGACACCCAATCTTGGTTGCATATTAGAATAATGTAGAAAAGCTTCAAAATGTATCAATGCCTGGGCCTCATCACAGACCAATTAAGCCAGAATGTGTGTACATGTGGAGCTGGCATCTGTATGTTTAATAATCTTCCTAAGTGATCCTAATATGTAGTTATGACTGAGTTTCACTTTTTTATACCAAGCTCCTATATTTCAGTCCTCTTTTCTTCCCTCTGTTTTTATCTGACCTCCTCAAAGTCAGTCTGTTTCTTTTTTTTTTAACCAATGTTTTCTCTGGACAAGAAGAGCAAAAACTGTAACTTAGGGATCTTACGTTTTTAAATTACTGATTTTCTCATCCATAATTATCCATTTTAGCTGAGAGTTTATGATTCTGTGATTGGTATTTATACAATGTCTTTCATTTTAAATCTAGGTTGAGTTATATATATGTTTATCATAAACACTATATTCATTATTCTTAGAAAACACTGATAATATACCCACTATTTCTTATGCACTCTTCTGGGAGCTAAAGACATGGTGGGGGAAAGGTAACACAGGCTATTAAAAAGTCAGGATTTCAATTCACCCTTTTAAGCCTAGATTCAGTCCTCTTTCTACTCCCCTACATTGATACAAAGTATATTTATGAACCTGTAGTAAATAAAAAATTACTACAGGAAGGTTTCTATCATCCTGGGGTTGCCTAGGCAAACATGAAGTACATACAGTAAGTATTCTGTGATTTCAAAGGCACAATAAGACACCATTTAATCCAAAACATTTTCCTACTTGTCTGTCTATTCTAATTTTCTTCCAATATAAAGCCTGAAATTCCCACTACTGTTTTAAAATAGACATCAAACATAAAGTGATGATGCTTTGGCAGACATTACTATCACCAGTCACAGAATGCCTATTAAGAGGAGCTTAAGTAAATTAGCTTTTTCCTACCAAGAAGTCTAAAGACAGGTGGCCATTGACATTGGTTCAGAGGCTCACAGATGTCAGCGCCAGTATCTCTGTAATTCTCATGAGCAGTGCCAAGATGGCTGCTGCAGCATCATCCCTTACATCTGCATCCACAGCAAGACAAAAGAAAAATAAGTGTCCAGCTGTGTTAAGAAAGAAAAACCAACCCTGAAACTCCAGTTTATTTCTGCTTGTATCAAATGTAAACTGTGCAACATGGTCATTCCTAGCTGCAAGAGAGACTTAGAAATGGTGTTTTTAGCTTTTGTTCCATCTTTAGAATCAGGCATAGGAGAATAAGTTCATAATGGTTATTTGGTTAGACAACTTATACGCTCTAAGTCACACCATCTTTAGAACCCATGTTCAAAATGTACTGTACTTGTGAGGGGAGGTGAATCCTAAGGGTTTATAGCCTTACCCTGTCTGTTTGGATTACAGTTTATTAAACAAGCTGAGTGTTTTTTTGGAAAGCACAGAGCTTCCCAATGAGGGAAACCAGGAGTTTTTAGACAAAATGTCAAAGATCAATTGTAGCTCTATGTACTGGAAGCATCAAAAAAGTTTGAGGATTTCAGTTCTTATGATGGGGAGTAAGGGAGGTAGCTGCTCAAAAATAAAGGAGCTCCAAAGAAAAGGGCTGCCACTAGATTGTGGAAACATGAAGACACAGTTTGGATGGAAGTTTTCCCTCCCTCCATGGAAAACCACTTCTAATATGGGGAAAATCACTTTATCTTGTAATGGTTTTTATCGAGATATAATTTAAATACCGTAAAATTCACATATTTAAAGTGTACATTTCAATGATTTTTTAGCATACTCATGGACATATGCGAACATTTCCACAGCCAATTTAGGAACATTGTCATCCTCTCAAAAGGAAACCCTGTACCCTTGAGCTATCACCTTTATCTCCGCACCAACCCCTCTTAAGGTGGGGGGATATAAAGTCCTAAGTAACCACCAATCTACTTTCTATCCCTATAAACTTGCCTATTCTGGACATTTCATATAAATGAAGTCATACAATATGTGGCCTTTTGGGTCTAACTTCTTTCATTTGTTACAATGTTTTCAAGGTTCATCCATGTGGTAACACACATCATTACTTCATTTCTTTATGTGGTTGAATAATATTCCATTATATGAATACCCTACACTTTGTTTATCTGTTCATTAGTTGATGGACATTTGGGTTGTTTCTGCCTTTTGGCTATTGTGAATAATGCTGCCATAAACATTTGCATACAAGTTTTTGTGTGGACATATGTTTTTATTTCTCTTGAGAATACATCTAGGAATGGAATTTATAAGTCATATGGTAATCTTATGTTAGCCATTTAAGAAATTGTCAGAGTGTTTTCTATAGTGGCTGTACCATTTTACATTTTCATAGCCATGTGTAAGAGTTCCGATTTCTCTGCATTCTTGCCAACACTTGTTATCTGACTTTTTTATTCTACCCAACCTACTGGGTGTAAAATGATGTCTCATTGTGGCTTTCATTTGCATTTATCTGTTGACTAATGCTGTCAAGTATCTTTTCATGTGTTTATTGGTCATTTTTACATATTCTTTGAATAAATGTCTATTCAGATCCTTTATCTGTTATTATTTGGGTTGTCTTTTTATTAGTAAGTTGTAAGTGTTCTTTGTATATTATAATTACAAGTCTCTTATTAGATGTGTGATTTTAAAGTATTTTTACCCATTCTGTGGGTTGTCTTTTCGCTTTATTTCTAGCTTCCTTTGAAGTACAAACATTTTTCAATTTTATTGATGTCCACTTTATCTACTGTTTTTATTTTGTTGTTCACATTTTCGGTGTCATATCCAAAAAAGCCTTTCCAAATCTAAATAAACCACTATAAATAAACCATTATATTTTATTCTGCGAGAGTTTTATGATTTAGCTCTTACATTTAGGTTTTATATTTATTTTGAATTAACTTTTGTATATGGTGTGAGGTAAGGGTCTTTTATTTTCATGTGTCTATCCATTTGTTGAGAACGCTAGTTTTTGCCCATTGAATGGCCTTGCTACCCTTCTTGAAAATCAGTTAAGTATAAATATGTCAGTTTATTTCTGAACTCACAATTCTATTTCATCACTCTATATGTCTATCATTGTGCCAGTTCCACGTTGTCTTGATTACTATTGCTTTGTAGTTAAGTCTTGAAATCAGAAAGTATGAGTTCTCCAACTTTTTCAGACAATTTTTTTCAAGATTATGTCACCATTTTGAGTCATTGCAATTCCATATGAGTTTTAGAATTGGTCTGCCAATTTCTATAAGGAAGACAGCTGGTATTCCGATAACCATTGCCTTGTATCTGTAGGTCAATTTGGAGAGCATTGCTATCTTAAAAATATTAAGTCTTCTGATCCATAAACTGCTTCTAATTTTGTAAAATACACTTTTACTGTCTCTTTGCTTTATTTAACCTATTTTCACTTTATCAGTCATGTGTGAAAGAGGAGTATAATAGGGAAAAAGAGAATTTAAGTATAGTGGTATGGAGAACAGAACCCTAGTTAAAAAAAACAGAACATGGCGCCTGTGAGTAAATTCAAGTAGAACAGCTCTCTGTAAGATCAATCTTTTTTTGTTTTGGGGGAAATCCTTAAGGCCCCATTCCAGTGCCTCATTTGGGGTCATCTCTTTTTTCCAAATGCTGCAGCCCCTGGGCTCCCTTCCTTTTTACTGCTGTGGCTGCCATGGCAACAGTTCACATAGGCTGGAAGAGAGAAGATGAGGCCTCTCTGGAGCCATCATTAGTGGTACTCTGGCCAGCAGGGGGTGCCAAGAAGGGCAGTCACTCCCACCTTCTATTTGTAACTATTCACCCCACACACACACTCACACCCCCCATTTCCAGGTGAAAGCCCAGGACCTGAAACTGACTGAGAGGTGACATGTGTGCTGTTGCAAAAAGGAGACCATGAGCTCTCTGGAGAGGTTTGTAGGAATTTGTGAGGATTTTGCTAGGAATTCACGTCAGAATACGATTTATAAGTGGTTACCTTGTAGATAGCAAAAATTCTTATTTTCACTATACAATAATTAATTTTTACATTTTCTGCACTAAAAAGATCCACACGTTAGCTTCTCCTCTCCTGCTGCACAGTGCATTGAACATCCTAGGAACGTAATAAATGTTTATAAAGATGAGTTTCAATGCCTTGTCTCTAGATGCTGAAGCAAGCTCTGTTTCCATTCAGGGTACATCAGTAGATCACTGCCCCCCCATTCCTTTCCTAGTACAATAGTATGAATTTCAAGAGGACATGGGGTGCATATTTCACCATTCTATTTCACGTATGCACCACAATATTTTACTTCATACACGTGGGCAGACAAGCAGCTATTAATTAAAATGTGATACCAAATACACTATAGAAGAACTTTGGAGGACAAGGCAGTGGCCTCCTGTCACTCTCCTAGAATAACATCGGGTGGCTAGTCATGGATTTATAGTTCTGGATTTATGTTATATGGAATAATTTGCACATCTCTGGCTTGTGATCATGAAACCTCCTAATCTTTGATGCCTATGACTGGCAGTTTTTACCTTTGCAAATTATTTGGTATGCAACCAATGCTGCCTGATACACATGGTGACTAAATATTTATCAAATATTCAGACACTTACTCAGCAGATTAATTATTAAACAAGCTTTCACTGAACTATGTTTCTTTTTGCTACGGCGAATTCTCTGTTGCTCAGTTGACATATGTTCTGAGGAAGCAGGGAAATAGCCAACTCAGCAAATTTTATTACTTTCAAGGTTATGCATTTAAGTGTGTGAAGGCAAGATACACATGAAAGCCCATGTCACTAATTTGGCATGCTTAAAAGAGTGTTTCAAAATATAGGTGAACCTCGTGATGGCTTTGACTGACTTACTTTTTTAGCATATTTAATTTTTCAAAAGTAAATCATTAGTAATGCATTAACTGACAAGAAAAAAATCTTCTAACAGATAAAATAATTTTTTTCTATAAAACATTATTACAAGATATTCTCCTGTGCATCATTTTATTTTCCCTATTAAACCCAATACAGTTTTTGTATTTCCATTTTATAGATAAAGAAGATGAGGTTCTAAGTGGCCACACAGGCACTGGAACCTGTATTCTGCTTTATGGAGGATAAAATAGCTATGTTATTAAAGAAAAAGTTAAATAGAGTTGCTACTTAGATAAATAGGATTTTATTTTAGCAACATTTTTTAATATTCTCTGTACTCAAACTAAAATTATCCTATAGACAATTCCTCTCATTTTTGATAGACTCTGCCAAAAATAAGTTACTGTTTTCTTAAACCAGATAAGAAGAAATTGGAGGAAGGAGTGAGTACTTTGGATTCATCTAAAGCAGCTCTACTATGACATCACAATAGTCAGAAGCAGGATGGGCAGGTTTCCACTGATCAAGTGATCACATAGTAAACACCAGAATCAGTCATCCCAAAACTGGTAACTGTAGAGAGAATTGTAGAAATAAAACAGTAGGGGTAGGGGGCAAAAAGGAAACCAATTTCTGTCACTATCGAACTGTGGGAGATTATTAAGCAATAAGAATCTGTTTTGTGCCCTTAACATAGAATTTGCACTCCTCTGAAGAATATCAGTTCTTTTACAGAGTTTGACATCTGCCTTCAGTTTTATCTAGGTAATTTTATATCTCTCTGATAAGAAGAATAGATCTCAGGCTGCCATGTATCATGCATCCAGCATTTTTATATTCAAATCTAATAATGGGGTCATCAGGTATTTTCCCTTAGATAACCTCAACAAATCACTACAAATAACTCTAAATGCCAACTCTCTTGCCTTTTCTTTAATATTCATAATCTACCTTTTTTGACAGTCTGCTTAGTCTTGTAAAATAAAATTTTAAACAATATTCTCCAAATCACAGTAAATAAATAATATGGAAATAAGATACTTTAACATGCTTCCAAATTATTTTTTGTGAAAAAATATTTAAAATCACACTATTTTCTATACATGTGATAATTAATGTCTATTCTAAATAGGTCAAGATATTAGTATTATATTACTGACCAGTCATTAATTATTAATGTATTGTTTCAAACAAATAGTAATAATACAAGTTACAACATTATCAGCAGATGTGTTCATGTTGTAAAGCAGGAACGGTATATTTAATTAGTTGTAAGTAATACAAATGCTTGACATAAACTCTCGAGACTTCAGATGTGGAGATGTTTTGTGAGAAGCTTTGAAATCCACTGGCATACGCCATTCTTTCATTCAAGACAAATATGTGGGAGAATCAGCAGGAGTCCATTCTGGCTTCTAGAGAGTGCCCTGGAGCGGTCCACAGGAAGGTGCTGGAAAAGGCAGCCGCAGATGGTCCAGGTACACGATTATTTCAGCCCGAAATGCAGCAGAATAATCGGACTAGTGTTAAAGTATTGCTACAGTGTACATGACCTGGAAACTGTCCTATGAAGATTGCAGAGACATCCTAGATCTCCTCTGATAATTATAAAGAAAAGATGCTTTCTCTAGAAAATAAGGAGAAGATTCAAATACAAGGCATAATTTATTTAGTCTTAGAGATATAAATGACATTCCTAATAAGTACTTGGATGAATTGTTAAGTAACTGACATTTTACCCCAGAACATTTAAGTTCTTTATAGAAAAATAAAAGTTCAAATTCTATGGATTTTTCAGTATTTCCAAGTCTATACTGGAAAATCAAACACCATTTAAAAAATCAGCAGTTTACCCCCAACAGAATTGCCCTCCAAGTAAACTGAAAGAAGAGGGGACAAAAGGATTTGTAGTGTTAGCAATATACAAGGACTGACTTTCAGATCCATGGTAAAGGTCAGGTGTAATATTCAAAAACAAATTAAAAGGCAGCCATTCTATTGGACTCAGAAGATTCCAGCAAACGTTGGGCACCCATGGGCATTGCCTCCAAACATGTTTATTGTGATCACACCCCAGATGATGCTGCAAGCACTATTAAGGACCCTGTTCACCACCATCCTTCTTGCATTATGTATGCAGTTATTGTTTTGCATTATGCACTATCTAGAATGATACAAAAACATTTTGCTAAAAAATAAACCACTGGTTTTATGCTTAGCACCAGGATTACAAAATGTGATCTCATGAATTATTCATATCCTTCGATTTAATGTAATCATTTTCTCCCCAGCGCTAAGCCTCTGTGAATGGTGTCCTATGCAGTCACTGTTTTGAAGAACTTAATACTAGGGGGAGAAACACCTGGCTTTAACTGACAGTGAATTAGGCTCATTGTCACTTTAGAAAAAAATTGCAATTTAATCTTTGATCTTCTGTACATCTTAATTCCAAGGTATATTTATCAGCACTACAGAATAAACCAACCTTAGGAATTTATAGAATTATTGACCTCGACATTTAGACATAGACATATATAAAAGTACACACTTACATTTGAAATTTGAACTATAGAATGGAATTCATCTTTGTTACATTCAAAGCAATAGTGGGACATATTTCTAATGTGTTTGCTCTAATAGCAAATAGATTTTGATACACATTTATAATTTATTTAGATCAAATCTTTCAAAGTACTGACCTTAGGACAAAGCATGTGGAGAAAGATAAATACATCAATGCAACTTAGCCTACAGATTAAAGTAATTTATCTTCAAGGCAGCCCCAAAATATCAAAACCAAGAGAAAACAGAGCTTCCAAAAGTTTTTAACTTTACAGAGAAAGGACAAACATCAGCTCAAAATTAGTGGAAGTAACTTTTAAAAATCAGAATCTCCTTATGATAGCCTATGTTTGATTTTTAATCTGTGTTTTAAAATGGTGAAGCTATACTAAAATGTTTTCATTACTCTTAAATTAGAAAATGGTTCATTTGGGGGCTAAATATACGATCTTATTACTATGACAAGAACAGAGAGTCAGCGAACCTGATTCCTAAGTGAAGTCCTTTTCACTGTCCAGCTCTTGAGCCTTTAAAAAGATAATGATATCACCTCCCCAGTCATCCTCAGGATGTTGTAGGAAGACGTAGATGACATACTGGGAGGTAAAACGTCAAAAACTCTGACGTGATCCCCAAATATGGGGAATTATCATTTAAAACCACAATCATCTATAGTCCATACATATCTATAATGGACAGAAGTATGAGAATGAATAAGCAAAGATACTTATGTACATCAATAATAAAGTAAGAAACGTAAAAAAATGCATGTAATAAGAAAAAATAACAACATAGAAATTTAAGAATTAAGTGGTAGTCAAATCTAATTGGAATAACTCACTTATATAAAAAAACAAGAGGAAGAAAACTTTATACATAGCTCTGGAAAATATCACAACTATGTTCCCAGAACAATGTTTATCTCCCACAGCATTCAACCTAGTGTCATGCACACAGTTGGGACTCAGCCACTGTTGCCTGATTGATAATGAAGACAGTCACCGTGGTCAACCCAAAAGTAATTGAACGTTCATTTTTTATAAGGTCAGTGCGAAATCTGTCTACTGCACCCCTGTGATAACAAATGCATAGAAAGCTTAAAACTCCATCTTTAACAAATAATAACAAATTGATGATGTTCACCAATTTCCAAAACAGCAATGAGGTATTTTAATGGGAGGGGATATGGAGCAAGGAAGGCAGGGTGGTAGATGGAAAATACTCCTTAAGCTAATGGTTTGTTCAATTTACTTCTAAAACGCACCCTTTTCTACTTAATAGCCTTAGGTAAAGAAAGTTCCTCTTTTCCCTAAATAAAAATTATTAGGCATTTTGTCTATTAATCTTAGTAGCATGCTTCAACTAGAGTCTCATTAACATTGTGAACTGGGCCAGAAGACACTGTGTCACGTTATGAGAGCTGACGTCCTTTCATTTCAAGAGCACCTTGACCTTCTCCAGCAGTGGCATCATGTTCTCCTATCAGGGTTCTTACTGCTTCCCAATGCGGCTGCCTGGTCTCCCTAGAGCCCAAAAGCCATCAGCACAGGGTGGTCCCCGAGGCGGCCTGCACAGGAAGCCCCTGGGTTGGGTTTTAATGTGCTCACGCACACACTCACTCACAATTTTAAAAAATTATCATGTATTCAAATCCAAATAAAAAAAATGTTTGTGCTCAAAAAAAAATCTGGAGAACTGAGAACCAGAGCCAGTGCTTTAAGTCTCTTGGTGAAGCTACAGCCTAATTACTGCCTGCTGTGTGGCGCAGTTAAACACAATCAGTCAGAAAGCCTTAAAGATACAATATCCCTTTTCACAAACTGTCTGCTTGTCAATTCCAAGTCACCCCCCTGCTTTAAATCAACCAACCACAGAGCTGTTATGAACAGCAACTGATTTTCCATGCAGTGCTGCAAAACAAAATCACACCGTATCCTATTTTTAATGGCCACAGTTTTTCAACTGCATAACAAGAGTTAGCTGGCACTGCTGAGCTGAACGGTATCAAAAAAATGGGTTCAAGTAGAAAGAGCTTGGAACCCTTGAAGTGAACAAGTACAGACCCAATTACAAGTGCATTGTGGTGCTCAGTACCAATTACATCCAAATAACAGTGGAGCAAATTTCCCCTTAATAGTTATATTGTAGACATCAACTTCTTTTATTTTCATTCCTGCAGGATACAGCTTGATATTGAAAAGAAAAAAAAACTGAATCATAAATACTATTTTATTAACACACAGTCTATTTATGCAGAAAGGCTCTTCTTTGATGTCAGTGTAGGAACGTGGTAGCCTGGTCACCAGAGACGGGTGTTCTGCTTCTTTAGAAAGAATCTGTGGTTTGTCAGAAATTTCACTTGGGAAAATCAGATTTTCTTGCTTGTGTATTGCTTGATAGAAGTGATCTTTTCTCAAGCAATATGCTTTTTAATTATTTGAGGCTTAGGGACATAAACAGGCAGTTTGATTTTTTTTTTTTTTTAAAAAAAAACCTTAGCCCCATCTCCAAAGTAATGAGTAAAATTAGTCAGTCAATGAATAGAGGAAGCTGCCACTTGGGACTCCAGGGGTTGACATTTGACAGGTTTCTTAAGAGCTAGAGGAAGAAAGAAAGAAACAGGTAAACAAATGGACTGAATGGGAGTGGAGGTGATAGGAAAGAAGGCATGCACAGCAAAGTAATCCTCAAAACCTTGGATCTACAACATGGGGAAAGAAGAGGCCAGGAGGCCAGACTAAACAAAACAGAACCAAGAAAATGCAGCCAATGAATATGGATTGTGTTTTGCTGACTAACATAGAGTCAGAGAAACAAGGGCCTGGCAAGGTCAGCTTGTGTAATCCTGGACCACGCATTATCCCAGCGGCTGCCCTCACTCTGTTGGAATGATCTGCCTCCAACGGCCAGCTTTCATTTGTTCCTTGGGTACTGGCTTCATTTTGAATTTCTTCTAAACCCATATGAGAACACTAGTAGTTACAAAATGCCACATCTTCCAGAGGCTGACCAATCAGGCTGGAGAAATCTTGCAAGAAAAAGAAGTTATTTCCAGGGCATTGTCAACATACTGCCAAGGATGAGAGCACAATCCGAGCAAATAGATCTTTACCTGTCCCTATCTTCTCCCCATTTTCACTTTATTTGGCACCATGAGGTGAAGCACATGGTCCAGTATTTTCCCCCAGCTTTGATCCTTTGCTTTTTCCTTTTTTCCAACTCAGTGTGAGCTTCATCTTGAAACATAAAACAAAATATGTTATTTAGGTAGAAGATAAAATTCAAAAGTTTTATTTCAAATGAAAAATAAATGGGAGATGCCACTGATTAAAAGTAAACATTAGAAACTACTAATTTATCCAACCCTCTCATTTTAGAGATGAGGAAACTGAGGCCTGAGAACAACATGAATCCTACAATACATTTACTGTCAGAAGGCAGCGGTGTCAATGGCCACAACGACACCTGGAACTGATTCCAAGACTTGTGGTCACCGTGGGAATGCTATTTATTGTACATAGTGACTCACAAATCTAGGTTATGTGAACTATAAAAAGCCTGACTCAGAACTCCAGAGAGTAAGGAGCTAATACTATTTGAGATATAGGCCATAGACTGTGATATAACGATGTTTGTAGAGTTATTTCTCAAGGCAGCATTATTCAAAGCAGCATTTGACATAGTCATACATCCATTAATGAATATGTGTCATGACATTAACCAGAATAGCTTCGGATAACAATTAGCATATGTACTTCTGGGCATTTTTGGTGAGAAAGAGGGAAGTAGAGGTAGGACTGAGGTTGGAGGTGTGGGAAGGGGGAGGGACTCTAGCAAAGAAAGAAGGGTGGGCGCTGTGGAGGGCCAGTGAGGGAGGGGAGCTGAGGCCAGGATCCCCCAGAAGCCCAGGCCTGAGTCGCGGGGAGAGGACTGGAGGGTCTGGGAGAATGACCATGAAGCTTTCTTCTGCCCCAGCTCAACTTCGATGTCACCCAAAAATGTTGTTTCCCTTCAGGTCCTGCATTTGAATGATTTTAGTTCTTCCTCCCTTACCCCAAATTTCCCCAGCATTTATCAATAGCTGACGTTCCTTTAGATACTGAGAACTAAAATGACCTAAAATGCAAAGGCTTGTAAAAGACAATGGTCCCTTAGTGGAAATAAAAAGTAGAACACATCCATCAAATGGAAAAGACTGAGATGTGATCATTTCCTGTTTTGACTAAGGAGAGAATCTGAAAACAGGATACCAGCTACCTCATTTAGGGGAGAAGAAGGAATAAGGTTTTAAAAAGAGGGACATGAAGACACAGAAT